>NC_139409.1:6530000-7190000 GCF_905368555.1 Meleagris gallopavo | reverse complement strand
AGGTGACTTTTCTAGCATTAAGGGTCTGGGTATATTTCACTGTCAAGAATCTTAACATTTTAATACATTTATTTCATTTATGTACTTCAGAGCCACACTTGACAGCACAACGCTTTGCAAGAAGGCAAGCATGAGATGAATAAGACAGCGATTATAGTGAACTCTGGCTGTGAATTTAATTCTTGTTTGACACAGTCACACTCACTGAAAAGTCTGTGCCAGAGCTGCATGTTTAAGCAGGGCACTAAATCAATATTTACCATAATTTTGAAAGATATCTGAGCACAGCCTGAGAGCTAGGGAAACACTTGATGCATAGCCATCAGTGAAATACAGGGCTCTCCAGCCTTCCAGATAATAAACTGCTCACTGGGTGACAAAGAAAGCTAAATCCACATTATCAATACCCAGAGCTGGGCAGTACTGTTTCAGTCTTCCATGCCATGTTCTTTTCCAACCTTAAAGATTCTATGACTCTATGAAAGTAAGCTTCAATGTGAGTTTACTGCCAGAATTAGGATGCTCTGAAAAAGTGTCAAACTCAATTTCTCATCAACACCAAACTCTGAAGGAAAAAGAAAAAAGCTAGTTTCATTGCAGAAAAGTTCTAATCACACCAAAGCATTTTAAGTAAGCACTAAATACAAATACAACACAATGAATGGCAATATGAACAGTGTTTTGACTGACAGTGTGACAGGTAAAACAAAACTAATCAAAAAATAGTAAAAATGAAATATTTCACATGTTTAAATGAAATAGCTGACATGATTCATTTACACTTTTCCTCTACTTAAAATTTTATCAAAGCTGAAACCAATTTGTCTCTTCAAAATGTGTCTACTTTGATTAAGATGAATTTCCTGATAGCTGTTAAATTTAAAATGTTTTTGATCATCTCTAATGAAGAGACCTCTTAAAGCTTAGAAACTGCTTGGAACAGAATAGAGAAGTATTTTAGATGAGAAACAGCTATGTGAATAGATGCTAAATATGTGAAACAGCCATTTGATGATAGCATGCATCAGGAATACAATAAGAGAAAGGAGTAACAGATGACAACATGAATTTTTGTGAAATGTTGTATGACTTCTTAACTAGCTTCAAAACAAGCTGACGTCCCACCCCAGAAACATCACATTTTGTCTTTTCTACAGACCTGTTCTATTAGTGATACCCATGAATGTCACTTTTCTTCTTCTAAAGAGAAGAGTGTGAGAGCGTATAAGCGCAATAGAGAAACTGTATCACATCTTTAGTTCTTGCCCTGAAACACAATGTGATGACTACAGCAACAAATAATGAAGCTTTCACAATGCATGAAGATGGCGTGGAATGATGAAATAGTCTGCTATAGAGGTAAGTGGTGTCTAAATGCTCAGGTCCCCTCACTGTTTCCTTTGTGTCTACCCTAGATATACTAAAAAGAAACCAGTGGCCTGAAAAAGTGCCTGGGAAAAGAAAGCAACAGCCACAAGAGGCAAAAAATGCCACAGTGTTGATGCAGATAGTGGGAGAAAGCAATGTGTAAACTTCCTAAAGTACAGAACAGTGGTTTTTTATGCTTGAAAAAAACTGTGAAATACTTCCATCTCTTCTTCTGCAAGTACCAGTTCCCATTTTTGGTGCAGATTTGCTGCAGATCATTTCTCTTTTACTGAACCTTGGATAGAAATGTCTCTATTATTATCAAATATTTGTAGGGCCACAATACAAGTATAGGTGAAACAAATTCAGACGAGACCAGATGCTGAGAACTGTGAAGACAATGACAGCAACACAGAGTCTGTTATGGGAAGAGACAAGCTTGGCTCGTTCAGACTAGTAAAACAAAAGCTCAGAGGGGATAGGACTGCTGCCTATAAATACATCAAGGAATAAAGCAAGAGAAGAAAGAGAGCTATTTAAGCTAAAGGATAACATTGGCACAAGAACAAATGGATATAAACTGTCCATGAACAAACTGAGGCTGAAAATTAGAAGAATGTTTCAAAGCAATAGAGAATTGAAGCTCTTGAACAATGTCCCAGAGGAAGTAATGGTAGCAAATGACCTAATTTGTTCTAAGATGGATCAGTTAATTTGTTTGTGAAAGAGTTTGTCTGACAGAGGCTGGCCTTAACCCCAAATGTCCTATATAGACCTATGTTCCTAGGTAAACTGAAGTGTTACTTTCTCATTAAATGGTATATTAGGGTTTCTATATTTAGAAGGCTTTTTTTTTTTTTTCTGGGCGACTCCATCATACAGTGACACTGACAGACAAGCTAATTCCCAAACACCAAGAAAAGTTTCCTGCATTGAGCAGTTACATTTTAAGACACACAAACAACACAGCTCATTAGCAGAAAGTGGTATGGTGCTCAGATGCTCAGAGAGCATGAAATTAAGCTAGAATACAAAGATAAGTGAAGACAAGAGCACCGCCCATGTGAAAGTGCTTGGCCTTCTGTAAGGGAAGAGCATCAAGGCTTTTCTGACAAGTTCTAATCTTAACATTTCCTTCTTGCTTCATTTTTTATACACCAAGCTATCAGCAGATGAAACTGATGGATACTTGTGAAGTAAGGTGGTTCGTAAATTTCTGGGTGAGAGAGAGATGGAGATAAGTGGTACTTTGGAAGACAGGAGCTCTCCTTGATTACTCATTTTTGGCTGTTCATCACTTCCAGCTAGCTCAGGAGACAGCTCTTCTCTTGCCTCTCTCTTTAGTGACATCTCCTTTAGGTCGCTAGTCACATCCCTAGCTGCACTGGCTTCTGCCTCAATAAGCAGTGATGCCTTAGTAAAGATGCATGTAGAAAGGCACAAATAGACCTATTTCATTAACTTCTCATCCCACCTACTAACAGGTGCTTATATCTTCTCTATTTTAAGGAATGGAAACGCACTACTGTAACTTGATCTACTACTTCAAAAATAAACTGAAATGTCTAATTTCCCAATCTCCTTTACAACCTAAAGCATTTTCAATGTTAGGCAGGTCTACTGATATATCTTGGAAAGATGGACTCTCCTCTTTCACACGTTCTGAAACATGCAGTGCAGTCTTTCCCTCAGGGAAGGTTCTTCCTTTAAAGTATACATGTGAAGGATATAATCTTTCTCTTAGCCAACTGCCTACAAGTAATGAAAAAGATAACCATCAGTTTTAAAAGCACCACTTAAACATCCCGTATGGATCATTTGGAGAACAACCCCATCCTGATCTCAGAAAGGGATGTCCTACATCTAATAAGACCTCACTATGAAGGTGACCTGGAGAAAAAGACTGATTTCCTTCTGTGCCTGTCAGAGTCCAGTAGTCAGTCCCAATCCTGTCAACCTTCCTTTGGGCACACAATGCCTTGACATCCTGTTCACTCACCAAATCAAACACTGTCTTAAGAATCAATCCACAGTGGTACACAAAGTTATGCAAAATATACAACTCAGGAATGCTTGGTTCATTACCAGTTTGCATGCTCATGTCTATGCAAGCAGATAAAATAAGCCTCAATATGCAAGCCTCAATAAGCTGAGGCCACACAGCATGATCACATCCATGCAACTGAAGTCCTTTGCTCCTTCAAAACAGGGAGCATACGCTGACAAGTCACTGTGAAGGTCTTTAGCCTCTGCTACAGCTGGAGCTGTGCCTGAACACTTCTGGGAATAGTGACAGATGAAAGGTGTGCCAGCAGCTGTGTTAACAACCTAACAGCAAGGACAACCACATGCAGTTGTCAGGCCCTGGCCTGGCCCTGTTCGGTTTACTACCATCGACACCCTTGATACATCTGGAGTTTACAGGGATTAAACGAGGTCTCTGTAGTCATATAGTGCCTTGGTAACAGAATGGATAAGATTGACAATGATATTATAGCAACTCTATTTTATTGGAAAATCCCTCAGAAGACAGGGGAAATCGTTTTAATCCAGAGCCCTTTAAAGAGACTCACATCAGCTTCAGCAGACTTGTATTAAGCTCTACAGGCTCACAGACAGAGAAAGAAATGCCATGGGTCAGAAGCTGGTTAAAAATAAAACAGTAAGAACACATGGCACATTTCAACATGGTGACAACAGGAAGAAGTTTTTGCTTCCTCACCCACATAGAGAAGAATTACTTCCCAATGTCTAATCTAAATCCACTCTCTTTTAATTTAAAGACATTACCCTTGTCCTGTCACTACATTTCCTGACAAGAGTCCCTCTCCAGACTAAACATCCTCTCAACCTATCTCCATAGAAGATGTGCTCCAGCCCTTCAAGCATCTTTATGGTCTCATCTGGACCCACTCAAACAGTTCTATATGTGTATATATATATTATCGTGACTATTATTTTGTTTTTCCTCTTCCTTTACTGGCTCAGTGAATAGTTTTTAACTGAACCCATGAACTCTGCTCTGTTGCTAGTTTTTGTTTTTTTGGTTTGTTTGTTTGTCTCTCCCCCAACCCACTGGGAGGGACAGAGGGATGAGCAAACGATGGTGTGATGCTTAACTACTGGCTGGGTTAAACCATAACATCACCACACTGCTTTTGATGCAGCCCAGGACGTGGTCAACATTCTGGACCAGGTTACTAAAGAGACAAGTTTCCAGAACTGAGCTCCAACTACTTCAAATATACACACACAAACAGATCAAATAGCACAAAAGGCATACGGGATATATTTTCAATGCTACTGGTCATTGCAACTTGAAACAGCTACATTTTGATAATGCAAAAAAAGAACAAGTTGTTCTTCCACTTATTTTCAAGTAATGCAGTGAATGAAATAGGCAGAGTTGCTATGCTAACAGCTGTCACCTGATTTACAAGTTCAACAACGCCAGGAAGCAAAAGACAGCAATACTCAAGACTGAAATTCTGATAAGAACTCACAAAAACATCAGAAAGCAATTGCAGAAATTTGGAAGTGAAAACCAAAGAAATTAAAATTTCTTTTTGATTCAAGCACTTGTACAATCTTTGATGTTATGCTTTGGTGAGTATCAGACAAACTTCTTTGATGCAATTCTGCTCATCCAGAAACATCTTTTTTTCCTGAAACACAGTTGGAAGGTTACATCTTGAAATGCAACCCAAACATTGATTTTCCTGCTCACAGTAACAAATCCCCCTTTTGGCAAAAAAAAAAAAGAAATGATCTGTCTTTTGCTTTCATTAGGACTATGCCATAACCTCTTCTCCTTCTCTATGTGTGCTGCTGGACACTGGAGACACACTAGCCAGCGTGCTCCTAGATTCCTGTGTTTTCCTTTAATCTATTTACCTGCTATTTCCACTTTCCACATCAGGATCCCTTTTTGGCTAGTGCATTCATCCTGCAAAGTGTTATGTCAAATGCATCTTCTGCAAGAGATGCTCCACCAGCATCACAGTGCTGTAGAATCCAAAGTACACAAAAAGGAAAGGATCATAAGCTGCAGACTGAAATCCATCTTCTGATGGCTCAGACTAGTTATGAGGGCTAATGTAGGAAATGAGATATATGCCAACAGTGCTCTGAATCCAGGCATCAATGTCAGATATTGACAGTAGAGAGAAAAGGTCATTTCCTGCAGTTCTGTCTCAGCTGCTTATGAGCAACCCTGGAGAGGTTTTTCTCATCCTGAATCCAGCCCGTTTGGTGAACTGTTAACCCACAGAAATTAACTCTTGTGGAACAGTTTCTCTTCAGTCAGAAGAAATGATTTGGCCCTCAGGCAAGCAACTGCATCAGAAAAACAACAAGATGCTTCTGGTGCACAATGTGTTCACCTTGGAATTCTTGTTAACCGCACAAAATGTTAATCTTTGTTTAAAACTCGACTATGTGTCCACTTCCCTATTTTAATGTTTCTTTAACCCACAGTATTGGAGCATTAAAAAAAAATTGGCATAAACAGCAAAATTCCTAATGGACTCACTTTGCTGACAAAATGTCTTCTTGATGCAAGGTTTTGTTTTATCTTCATTTAAATGGCATCAACTTCCTTTCCTTTTTGGTAGTGAGAGGGGCGGGTTGCTGAGGGAGCTCTTTGACATGACTGCCAAGATATCACAGTGGATGAGTTTGCCTGGTTATGTCTTCCCTGTGGAATCCCACAGAAAGAATGCACAAAAAATGATTCCAAATGGATAATTTTCTCCTGTAACAACATTTTAAGTAATCAAAACTGCCAAAAAAAAGAAGACTGATTCTAATCACTTTTACACAAATACTGTGTTCTTTTTTTCCTCTGTGCATCTTGAATCTCACTGCAATTTTAAATTGATTTAAAGTCAAGAGTTGCTGCAGTTTGTATAGAAAAATCTTTCTATCCCGTCGCTATTTAACTGCAGCTGTCGTTTCACCAGTCTTTCTTCAGAGTTTCACTATCCCTTTCTGTGCATTGTTTTGCAGCCTGATTTAGTTTTTTGACACCCACTATTTCCTCCATCTCTTGAAATGCTGTGCATCTCATTCAGGTCTCTTCACATCCATTCTTCTACTATTAATAGAAATGAATTTTCCTTAAGCTGTCTTTTGAATGCATAGACTGTCACAGCACAAAGTAGGCTTGCACTTGTAATGTCAGTGTCGCCTGTCTTATTCCGTATTTTTACTTTTTTTTGTTCCTCCACCGTTTCAAAGGAAAAAATTAATAAATCAAGGAATAAATTTCCATAAATTAATATGGAAAGCATACAGTAGTGGAACTTTCTTGCAGATAGGGGCTAGAGGTGCCCAATTCAGCAGGAAAACATGCTGATTCCCAACCACGTTAACAGAGTTCATGCATTAAATACATCCTCATGTCTGTATGTTAAAGACTGGTAGCACACAACAGACAGTAATGGTGCTGTCTAAGCTCTTAGGGCCCTCTTTGAGAACTCTCAAGACAAGAGAGACTTTTATTCTTCCTGTCAAGCTGATCCTTTAAACTACTCTAGTAAAAGGAAGAATGGAATAAGGCAAAACTGAAATTTTAACTTTCGCATATTCAGACCAATGCTAATTAAGGCAAATTATAAAAGAGATGCTGCTAGGGATTTCAAGTCTAAATGTATTTATGTGTACTGTAACTACCAAAAAAGAAGATGACAGAGTCGATGCTGAGTTTTAATGAATCTACTTTTTTCTCAGAGTGAGACACCTGGCGTTGTGTACACAGAGCTTTTTGAAAAGCATTCATGGCAACCCAAATTTGGATCAAACTCACCTGATTTGGGGTCTTGTTATAACAGCCAATCTCCAAGAGAGTTGCATAATCCTTTTGCTGCTCTATATAGGCAGTCAGTGGAGTGAGCAGAGCACAGTGGTGTTATTTCAGTAATCCGTGTTGGTGAGGAGGCTTAAAGTTACAATCTGAAGTAGATTTGTTTTGTGTTGGATTTTTGGTTTTTTCATTTCTGGACATAAAAACATAATTCTTTTCAAGGTCAGACAAAATATGCTGCAATACTATAACTGGGAAGCAATAAAGGCATTTAGTGTATTATCAAGTCATCAAGCCTACATTGTTTTTGGCAAAGATGGCACACAGCTCCCCAGAGATGGAAATGTATGCATTTTCTTCTTCCTCTAAATGCGTGAGTCTCAAAGATTGCTATGCACCACTGATAGCTGGATTAATATTTATGAAGGAAGAGTCAAAATTAAAAATCTTTCATCCATAGTAAACCACCACCATGTCACATACCCATGCGGTGGTACAGATTAGAAACTTAGTTTTCTTACAAAGCACAGATCTATTTCAGTGTTTTCAAAGTATAAGCTTTAACATTACATCTTACCTGTGCATTTTCACTGCATTTTCTTGCATCATATATCGTAACCAATCCAAAGAATTTTGAAAGGTAAGTAAAACAGCACTAACCTAAATCCTTTGCTAAAGCTAATTGGGTTTTACTATTTAAAAAAAAAAAACTGGGCAGTGGAATATCCTATAAACTGGATTGTAAAGTGACAAGTCCCATTCCTTGGAGGCCCCCTAGAAGCAAGACAACTTTTCAAAGCATTTAAATGAGAGAGGTAGATTCCTGAACTGGAAAATGTGTTAAAATACATCCTATCTGTTTAATGCTCTGTAGCTTTTCATGCATAATATGCATTTGCAAAAGGAGCTGATATCGTATTTGCAACTTTCCCAAGTTTATACAAGCAATCACCACAGTTTTTGATAGAATGTGAAAGAAAAGATTGATTTCTTATTTCTACTTTCTAAAAAGATCCATACACGCACACCTGTGCTCAGCACCACTGATGCTTAAATCTACACCTGAAAGGCTGCCATCAGCTCTGATGTTGAGAAGTTTGGCTCCTTTTTTTTTTTTTTTTTTTTTTTTTTTTTTTTTTTTTTTTTTAATGGGAGTGAGGAGAAGCCCCACGTTCACCACCACTACAAACAATACAAACTCACAAAAGGTTCCTGGTCCAGCCCAACTTATTAGGTCAACTTATTAGGTTATTACAGACGACAGGAAGACAAAGCTCAAGTTTACCTTAACACACTGATTCTTGCTCACATTACTCTCCTAATGCAGAGATGGTACCTTCCAAAATGTTTGTCAGAATGGAGCCTTAGACTTTGTGCCTACAGACATTAACAGTGGCATGGAGAGGACAAGGAGAAGTGCTTCTGGAGCAATTTATATGAGAAAAATGCTCCCATATCAGCCCAGGCAGTGGGCATCCCTCTCTGACCTGTTCCACCTGTCTTTGCACTGTGGAACGAATGTGTGCCAAAGCAAGCACAGACATGTGCAGGATCTGGACATGATGTCATATGACATGGAAGAGATGGAAACAGATGGTAGAAATGCAAAAGTAGATCTCTTTGAGTCAGAACAATCCAAGCTTAAGCCACGCTCAGACTGTTGTCACCAAAGGCTACATTTTCTCACTGTGTCGCATGATGAATGCTTAGCTGTACCAAGCCTAACCTGTCACAGTGATATAGTCAGGAGCCTGGTGTCTGAATTTTTGCTGTTCTGTTTTGTTATTTAATGACACAGAGGTACAGGGATGTGAGTGATAGCTGTGTACTACAAATAGAAACAGAAATAATGAGATTAAATTAGAATTGGTCCCCTACAGATGGTTCTGCCGTTATAAAAGCTGACTGCTCTCAAATCAGCATTTGTTTACACATAAATTTAGAACACCATAATAAATTAACACCCTCCCAACAGAAATGCACTCTTCTGAGTGGTTCTTCTCTTCCCAGTGGACAATAGAAGGAGGAAAATGCTGTTTTCCCTTCAAGGCACTCACAGCACACATTCAGCAGCAGAACAAACCATGGAAGCATTGTAGATGCTTCCCAGACAACTTCCAAGTGCCAGTATTCGCTACGCACAAAGGCCTTGGATAAGGTCATAAGTTTGCAAATACCAGCTGGAAGTAAAACATGGTGTGATCAGCCTCCCAAATCTAAAAAACATGCAGCTACAAATTAAATAAAGTGGTTAAGCTTAAAGCTGATGTAAAAAAAAAAAAAAAAAGACATTAATGGATCTTGCGGAAAGAAAATGATATTTATAATAAAATAAAAGCCATGAACAAAAATGAGAAGCTTTAGTACATTGACCAGGAAACTGATTTAGAACTGTTTGGGAGAGTAAGGATTTTTACTGTGAGAAAAAAAAAAAAAAAATCCCTAAATCTGTTAGTCCAATATGCAGCTGAAATGAAGGTGGCAAACAGAATGTGTGGTTGCTAAGGGAATATAATATAAATCAAAAGCGCTATTATAATTGCTAGACACTGTAAGAAACTGATAAGACCTCTCTGGGTATAATATACCTAGCCTTGGTTATCATATCGAGGAAAGCTCCCATGCTTTTTCAAAGAATGAAATGCAGACGAAAACAAAGTGAATATAAAACCTGCAAAATTTAAATTACGAACTACAGGAAGATTTTGGATGAGAAACTCAAACAGCAAAAGACAACAGCTGACAGATGTGAGTCTGAAAGTTGGGTATTATTATCAAAAAATTCTACTGAGGTTAGTCAGCCTCAAAGTTTGGTTATTTATTAAATTTTCACTTCTTGAATATCAATGAACTACATGAACAACTCCTACCCATCCTTGTATTTTATCCATCACTTCTCCAAGGTGTAGAAGCTGTATCAAAATTCTGAATCCATCCTGGTTGAAAGCAACCCAATTGAAGAGCTAGTCACAACTCATTAGCAAACATTCCAAGTGAAACACAGATTTGGCCACAAGCCTATTGCCTCAGTCCAATCTCCCTTCCAGCAGATGACTACTGCCTTGAACAAAGAACATCTTACTGCCTCCATTACCAATTGCAGGAGGGGTTAGGGAGACTTCCCTACCTTCCAGGATTAACACGAAGATGAAAGCATGAAGAGCCTCTCTCTATAATGAAGCCACTAATTTTCATGAAGCTTGTTGAGCCTTTCATCAGATCTGGTTGACATTTGCCAGCTGAACTAAAAAACTACTGAGGAGAAATGGGAGAAGCAAGCTTATGCTCGCACATGCATTGTGGCCACCTAACATCTCACCTCCCCAGGAAACCGTAAGAAAGATTTTGCTAGGAATCTGAAAATTCCCTTGAGCAACCGTTTCCACTGAGACAGTAACAAAGAAGACAAGTTCCCAACACATAGCCTATAGTAACTATGCTCAGTCAACACAGAATCCACCAACTCTGAGATCTGCATTAACATGCAGACCAGAATAGAAAACCCAGTCTTTTCTGCAGTTTCAATTCATCAGTTCAAGCAGGAATGAACATACTTTGTTTTTCTCCCCAGATGGTTGGAAGCGGCAAAGTAATTTAACAGCCTATGTTCTTCTAAAAAATTATCATGTTTTTCCTTTCCTGGGTGACTTCTGCTTCCCATGCTGACTGGCCTAATGGTGCTAAGAGTTATGGATTGATATTGTTCTTATTTTGTGACTTTTTATTTTTAAATTGCAATTTGACACATAATCTATAATGGGTCTATTCATGGGTCTTTAAGGAAGAAGCTCTGCCCAAGTGCTTCCAATGCCTAAGTAACAGAATGACAACCTTGAAAAGATACTGAACACTAAAGAAGGATCCTTTGGGATGTCCATGCTCATTTTCAATCCTTTGAAAGGGTCCTAAGTCCTCTGGACAGGCCAGTAAATAGTTACTGACTTGTAAGGGCAAGCAAAACACCTCAGGAGAGGTTTTGTTCTGAATTTCAGTCCTAGTTTGGAGCCATGTAGAGAAATCCAAAATCTGTGCACACTTCCAAGAAAATATTGTTCTCTTCATTAAGGCATCACTGATATTGACATCTCCCTGGCCCTTATGCATCCAGTAGCACTAGGCTTGACAGTGAGACTAGTCTCCTGAAAGAAAAAAGGGGAAAGGGCCACGTGTCCAAGTGCTAAAAGGCTAACTAGTGTCAAAGACCATTCATGGGTACAAGTGCTGAGAGCTTTATAATGTTAAATCGTTAACCATGACAGGCCTCTGCCAGTTAGCACTCTCCCAGTCAGCTCCTGGGTGTAGACTGGAAATTAACACAGGTGCTGATCCCTTGGCAAAAAGCAATTTGCATGCTTTTGGGGAGTTTCCAAGAGGTTAGCAATACAGTGGCAAGCAATTTATGCCAGATGGCTTGAACATCTGAGAACTCCGAAATCCGAGGCACATTTAATCTACTGGAGTCAAGGCAGCCCATTAATCTGCAGGAACAGAATTGTGCAGACCATTAGGCATAGGGACATCATGTACCCTAATTCTGCTGTCTCTCCAGAAGGACCAGGCATTACAGAAGAGATTACATAGGGAAGCAGTGGTAGAGAAGGGCACGCTGTGCCCCTGCAAGCACATCATTGCTTGTACCTCCCTGCTTGGGAACACCAAGGACAATTAACTCAATCCCACTAACAATCCAAATGCTATTGCGGCAGATTATCAAGTAGCAATATGAAAAGTGCTGTCACAAGAGGAAGGCAACAAGTTGTACTGCAATGGCAAAGGGCTTCTAGTCAGCTACCAAGCATACAGGTTTCAGGCTGTGCCAGATAATTCAGTTCCAGCTTCTGTTGGCAGAAAACTAATGGACTTGGTCTAGAAGGGAACATTTGAGGTGACTGCCACGTCTTGCCTAGCCCACCAGAGATACAAAGTAGAGCTTCCATGTGGACAGGGAATCAGACATGAATCCACGTGTCTCCAGAGATCAGCTGAAATCTGTTCTGTGCCATCAGGTGGATACTTTCCCCATGGTGGGTGCCCAGCTGGAGACAGTGCACAACAAGCACATGCCAATCTCTTAGCAGTCAGCTGTATAAGACATCCCCTAACAAGCTGTTTCCAGCTTCTACGCTAGGGTTCAAAGCATATGCACACCTGCCAAGCAGTCTGATTGCTCCAAGCTACATCTTAGGTTATTTCTGAGCCCAGCAGCCACTACCGGAGACACACAGGTCATCCCTGTCATTCACCAGGAAGAGCTTTTAGAATCAAAAATACCTCCAGGAAAGACAAGTGCAGCTCCTACCACCCTTATCCAGACAGCAGCTATGAAAGCAGACAGCAGTGTCTCCTCAAAATCAGGGATCTACAAGCCTTCCCTCCCCTTTCGTTCTCTGACCCTTCAAGAAAGAGAGCTAAGCACTTTGACTCCACACTGCAGACATTTGTTGTTCAATCTGGGGAATCTCTCAGATCATTATAAACATCACCTAGTACACAATTCCAATGAAAACCTCACTGCAATGCAAAGCAAGTCTGTGACAGATATCTTCTCAAAAGATATTTGCCCTTTTGTCTGCAATGCCACCTTTTCCTCTGGTTCATCTCTAACTATATTTCTGCCTTAATCGCAGAGGCTGGAAGGTGAGCTTTGGGAAATACACTGTCATTATTTAAAGATATCCCTGCTGTAACAAACGCCTTTCACGCTTCTGATTGCTAATTACAAGTAAATACTTTGATAGCTGTGGAAATCAGTTCACTCTCCTCCTACCTTTCAAGGCATTGCATCAAACTTGTCACTACATATGCATACACATCTTAATCCAGTTTGATCAAAACCAACAATGAATATGCTAAGAATAGACTGATGCAACTGAGCCTATGAAAGCTGAAATCATTTGCTTACTATGGGACTCTATTTTTATTTGAATTAATGAGTACAGTGCCATAAATACCTAAATACCATGAATTCTGTATTATGTGGGAAGCACATCTGGGATGCCAGGGTTGGGAAAGGAGCATTTTTGCTTTGTTTCTACTGCAGTGACATTTCCATACTAACTGCAGGCCCCAGCCAAGACCCCATAGGAATGGCTCTCTCTCCCTGCTAAGATGATTTTTGCTGCTGACCACTCAGGCTTAGAGGCATGTTACAGAGATTGTCAAAATCCAGGATTGTAACCTGCTTTATTAACTGTATTAGAGCTATTGCTGATACAAATGATCAAGAGTAGAACTGACCCAATGAGCAAAATTGAGCGTTGCTGTTGAAAGGTTCACTGTAAGAAAACACACTTCCTTATTTAATTTGAATACTATTTTAACCACGCAATTGAGTGGTATGTATTTAGAAGCCTGTCTTTTACCTGGAATATGTTCTCTCGCCGAATATTGCTATAAAAACACTGTCCTGTGCAGTGTTTTTTATCTGATGGTGCATTCAGCTCCCTGGTTGTTATTGGTTTTGCATCTTCAGTTCAAATATGCTTTCCATCATCAGTAATAAAAGTTTATTACTATTATTTTAATGTTTCTTGCATCTGGTTTTCCTTTTTTTTTTTTTTTTTCTCCTTCCTGCAGAGGGAGGTGTGCAGCTACATACATACTAAAACTGTTTTCTCAGAAGCAAAGTTCAGCACAAAGGAACTCTGCACAGACTGAGAATCAAAACAGGAGATGGATGGAGAGCTGCAAAATCCCCAAGCAGCAGCTCTTGCTGTGGTGGGACTTATTTATTTATTTATTCTAAGTGCACCAACAGACTCTACTGCCTCTTCCTCAGTCTCAGCAGTTTTGGGATCCATATGTTCTTTACTGAGGTCTGGCGGAAGACTTCCACTGGAACAGATTTCCATCAGGAAAAGCCAGATTGTGGAAGCCAGCTCTGTTTACAAAATGATCCTGACTTAGACAAAAATTTGGAGGAAAGAAATTCTGAGTTTTAATCAGCTCATCCAATTAAATCACAAGGGATGAAAAATCTCTACGTTACTCTGTTAGACTTATGTGCATGGTGGGGGAATAGTTTCCTTCCGTTTGCATCTGTGTGCTTTGAGCAAGAGCACTGCTAGAGAAAAAAATCAGGATAGGTCAACAGTCAAGTGATGAGTGACGTCCCTCAGGGGTCAGTTCTGGGACCAGTGCACTTTAATATCTTCATCAATGACTGACAGTGGGATCGAGCTCCATTTGAGAGCGTCCATCTGTTTACGATGGAGCACTGGCAACATTTCTGCTGGTGTGCACAAGCACATTTCCACCAATCCCAGAAAAACTGACACAAACAAAGAACTTGGCCACAAGTACATCTTGGGCAAACAAAAAATGGTTCAGGTGAGTACTACCGTTAGAAGAGACTACTGGGCTGCCAGCATGGAGCAAAACTGTCCTATCCACGTGAATCTGAGCACAGAGAGAAGCAAAGTCTTCATCTCAGACTGTGTTAAGAAAACTGCACAGGACCCAGCATCAAATCAAGCAGCAGTCTGCCCATTACTTACATCTTCCAACACCAATCTTCATATCTCCCAATTTTCTTGTACAAGCTGTACAATGCCAGTTAACTGCCTGTCTGATGTAGTCTCCTTAGCGTATAAAATCTGTGTCTTTTCTTTTTCACCCCCTTCTGTAGTGCACAGAAGTGTAGTGTAGTGTAGTGTAGGAACTTTGAAATAGAATAACGGAAGCAAGGGGTAACCAAATAGGTCACAACTTGAGCCTTTTCAGACAGACAGGGGAAGGATGAAATTGATGACAAGGTAAACGCTTTCCTCTTATGAAAGGGAGATTTTTAAGACATTAAATAAATTAATTCCACAATGAAAGTACTTTATATACATATGTATAGACACACGTATACACACATACACTTTATGTGAATTTTTGAAAAGTGATATGCAGCTACCTAACTTTACTAAATGAATGACCTAACTAAATAACTTACTAAATAAATGACTTTCTTCTTTGAGAAGCTAAACCCTGTCTGGAAACAGCTCTCTCACAGTGGGAATCTCAGGTTGGGAATCCAAACCCCTCTGGTACCAAGACAGCAGTCAATGAGTGCTATATTGACCATATGTTACATATAGACCATATGAATGGACAATATATAACTACTAATGATTAGCAAACATCTGAGTTAAAAAGCTGAAGAGAGTAAAGATAAGCATAGAGAGACATGGATTCTCATCTTGGAAATAAGCAAAGCTCCCACAAAAGAATGCTAAGCATATCAGTACTCACCAAACTGAAGCCACAGAATATTCAGGCTCCATCCAGCCTGACCCTGAGTGCCTCCTGGGATGGTGCATCCACCACCTCTCTGGGCAACCTGTAAGCTAGCAGCAAACTATTGCTGGTCATCAACTTATAAGTGCAGCTGTTGCTTAAATAAAGATGATGCACATCAAGGGTACATCACTCCAACCCACTTGTTCTGTCTCAACAAAACGTGTTATTAATTACTAAACAGTGTGGTTTTCTCACTCTGCTATGTTTCTGATTTTTATCTGAAGAAAGAGAAGGTTTTACAGAAGCACTGTGACTGGTTAGACAGCAAGACTGTTTAATGGCTTATATCACCGTTCTAAAAATCTAAAATTCATTTCAAGCCACAAGAAAGCAGGAAGATACATGTCAGCTTACAGAAAATTACATATGCATGTATTCTGAAATCCTGAAATGCCCTTTTTTTCCTTCAAGTAATGAAGGAAATGGTAAAAAAAAAATTAAAAAAATAAAAAAAATGGTACAAAGAGCACAAAATGTCAAAATATCGTGATCCAAATATTTTAAGAAGTGACAGAGCACCCTAATTATTATTACTGCATGTGTGAGTCCAAGTAAAGAAAAAACTATGCTTGAATGAGAAGAACTCAAAGCTTCACTCAAGACAGGCATCTCTGCTACCTCACCAGTAAACAGGGCCAATAAAGTGAGCTCATCTTTGAAAAGATGTCAACATCAGCAGAACATTCAGCAGAAAAAAACACACCAAACTAAATAACATAACTTAAAACATATGGGTGACTACACAGTCCTCTACTCCAGCAAGGAAAAAGCAAAGGAGGGAGATTTTTCATGACTTTTGTTCAGGGCCTTGGACACGTGAAGTAATTACACATCATGGAGGTGTTTTGCTCAGCAGAAGCCAACTGAAGGAACTGGAATTTTTCATGTACTGTGGTCATGGCACACAGAAAGACATCAAATGTGATGAGAGGAAGCAGAACATGCCACAAAGTCTCTGTTGCAGAACTGGAAACTTGAAAATAATGATCAATCAGTAGTATTCTGTATTCATCATCCAAAACAATAGATTATATGCACCTTTCTGAGAGTTAAGTACCTCAGAGTAAAACTCTGACATTTACTGAGCAGGAACTTGCTGAAAACCAGCCCCAAACCTCCTGAAATTGCTCAGCACCAGCCCACATGAAAGGCTTAGAAATGAGGTATTCTGAATTCTGAACTTTTCCTTCCCTCAGGGCTGCAGAGGAAACTCCCGTCCACTTGGGATTCACACTGCACACTCCTCCCCTGGACACATCAATTTTTATTTTTCCCTAGAGAGAAAGCTGGTGCCTTATTTTTTAAAGCATGTCTGAAAAAAGAGCAACAAGAAAAACTGAATCTCATCTCTGTTTTAGACATGTTCTTAACCTCTTTTCCAGTTCAATCCCTCAGTGATTAACGTTGACATTTAGATAGATTTTTCCTCCTAGATTCCCATTGTCCTTGTGTAGAAGGCCTTGTGTACCTCCGTCCTACCAGACCCAGTGCTTATAAATTTCTAAGTACTGCTGAATTCACATAACTCATTCATGATTCAATTTATTTATTTCTAGAAGCAGCAAAGCCGATAGCACTTGAGGATCCTGCCTTCAAAATCTCATCTCAGCACTATGGTATTGCATCTTCCCATTTTGCATATGGCCCCCTATTCTGAATACATGAAAATAATAGTTATAAGTGTCATTCATTTATCTGAGCAAATTTAAAGATAATTCAAAGGGCAAAATTAATCAGGACAACAACATGTCCCTGAAACCATGCCCTGAGTGTTTTGCTTCCAACGAAATAGATAGAAGCAAGGGACTACTCACAAATCTGTTGTTTCTGATGGCAGTGGATAATCCCAAGTTAAAATAATTCAGGAACAATTTTGAAGGGTTACAGTTCTTGATGTATCCAGAAAGCTAACTACTGAAATCAAAACAATCTAATACCTGCATTTCCAGAGATACCTGCACATTAGATAAAAGCAGCAATGGCCAGTAGTCTTAAGGGAAGCCTCTAAACTGCGTGAGTGTGAACACCTTCCTTCTGCCAGCAAGAAGGAAAATAACTGAGCTGTTGATTTATTAGTATGATATGCTGAGGCCTGGAATAATTTCTTTTGCTCTCTCACAGACTGCGGAGGAGAGTATCCAGGGAGGGTTATATGAGCTTCCAAATTACAAGTTTTTCACGGGCGCATGACCATCATAGAGGCCTTCTGTGATGATGTAACTGCATCAGCAGACAAAGGAAGTGCCACTGATCTCATCTATTTCGACTTCAGTAAGAACTTTGATGTGATTCCCCATAAAATCCTTCTCTGTAAACTGGAAAGAGAACAGGCTGAGAGAAGGGGCTGTTCAGCTTGGAGAAGAGACGGCTCTGTGGAGCCCAGATAGAGGCCTTTCAGTATCTAAAGAGGGGCTGTAGGAAAGAAGGGGATGGACTCTTTACCATGGTCTGTTGTGACAGACAAGCAGAAATGGCTGCAAACTGAAAGAGGAGAGATTTAAATTGGATACAAGGAAGAAGTGGTGAGGAACAGGCACAGGTTGCTCAGAGAGGTGGTGAATGCCCTGCCTCTGGAGATGTTCAAGATCAGGCTGGATGGGGCTCTGAGCACCTGATGGAGCTGTAGGTGTCCCTGTTCGATGCAGAGGAGCTGGACCAGATGGTCTTTAAGGGTCTCTTCCAACTCAAATAATTCTATGATTCTATGGAAGCACTTGGGATTCTCAGGAAAAAAAAAAGATACATCCTACAATGTAATCTCATCTCCTATGTAATGGCCATTGCTCATGAGAAGACAACAAAATGTTATCTTTTTACATGTACGCGAGTAAATATCTTCAAAAATCCATTGCCCTCATTTCTCAGTTCCACTGTCCGTAAAACCAGACTAACACTAACTTAATGTAACTCAATCCAATCTAACAACGATCAATAGCAATCTGAAGAAAATATCATTAGACATTGCAAGAAGCTGAAACACTACAGCAGTCAAGTCCACAGAAATTTCCTAGCTGATAACTGCCTCTTCCTTTACTCCGAATCTCCTATTCTGAGGATAATGCCAGTAAAACACAGATTGCTAAATTCCAGGAGAGTTTTTAAAATAACTTTCCATGTGCCCATGCTTTTCCCCCGTGAAGGGATATTTCCCCTGCTGACTTTTACAAATTGCACTGTCACTTCACTACAGAGTTATTTCTATACAGAAAAGTGTACCTTCTTTAAGAAGCACAACTGGAGAAGAAAATTTCTTTGTCATTACCCAATGCCACTGAGCAGAGAAGGAGACTAAAAAGAGCTATCTTTCCCAAAAAAGCAATCTTCCAAATGTTTTCTTATCTAGATGTCAGAATAATTTGGAGATGATTTGCTGAATACGAACAAACCAGGTTAGATGCTATTATAATATTATTACAACAAAAGCTGTTAGCAGTACTGACAGTCTGGTTTTTCCTTACTATTAGGTTTGTGCTGGATTGTCCAGTGAGTTTATGGCAACAGGATTAAAGGAGAGGTGTCACTATGCTGGCACTAAACCCATGTTAGAGCCGTGGCCCTAATTTTGATCACTCAGACAAATACCTCATCTTTACTTTTTAGAACTATGGGAAGGGGATCCCTCTGTGCCAAAAAAAAAAAAAAAAAAAAGCAACAACAGAAAGCAGTGTATTTTTTAACACAAGCCAGCATTATTGATTAAATATATTTAGAGAAACATTTATAAAATAAGCCATGGTCTGGCACACAGCTGACCAGCTGATGTTTGTACTGTGTGTGCAAGGCTCCCAAAGGACCTTGCAGTCAAAGAAACCAACGTTGATATCATGCTCAGAATTACAGGCAAAGCATGATTTAACCTTGCCTGCTTTATCTACATCTGCCTTCTCCTCCACATAGAGATTCATAAATCTTCTGTGCACTGATATCAGCTTTTTTGCAGCTCTAATTCCCTTGGTTCAAAAGGATTGGCTTGGATAGTCTAACCTTTCAAAAAACAAAAATAAATAAAAATCTATCCTATTTCCCAATTCACATAAGCATCCTTTCTTGCTCCAAACAGGCTCTCAGCAACTTCAAAATTGAAGCATAAACATCAATCTAAGCCCCCTGCCGCATTTTCTTTGATCCAAATAACCCAAACTCTTCCAAAACTCAAATTCTTTGAAAATAAATCAGTCTTTTCGATCCGAGATCTTATTATAGATAAAGTGACGTGAGGTATTCTGATCTCACTGTAGCACTCAGCCCTTCATCCTGACTCAAAAGAAACTGCCTGGACCTTAGGAAATAGCAGGCAAGAAATTAATACTAGAATTATTTCCATCCTTTCTTATGCATACAGACAATACATAATAAAGTGGACAAGGCTGATGCTACAAGTGAGACACAATTTGAGACTAAGATGGGCAAGTTACTTATGTGAGGTACTTAGAGAAGTACCAGGTATCTAAATTCCCGTTATTATCAACAAGGACCTAGTAAAAAAAGTTCATGGAATACAAGAAGCAAATGAAAGAGCAACTGTCCCACAGTGAGCTTACAGCAGGCTTCCCCACACAGACCACGCACTTTTGACTACAATCACGGTTTAGGGAGTGATTAGCTATATTCAGCTAAGTGAAAATAGCAAAATCACTTGAGATGTCCCAGGACCTCCAAGACATATTGCAGACACAACACAAGTCCTGCTGGAAATTCATATCCTCATGGTACAGCATCTGGAACGATACCTGCCACATCTCGTGTAGCATCAGTAGAACAAAATCCTGCCCCTAGATTACATTTGAACTGAAATTCCACACATAAACACTGGTGTAGTAATCCATAAGTGGAGTCCTATCCTTCAAAGATAACCTTACATTAATTGTCCAGATAGAACGAAAAACTGCAGTTTCAAAGGACTCATGTAAATATCCCTGCATTCTTCTAATGGTATTTTTCCATCCTTTAATGGAACATATCTGTAGCAATATCAGACATACACTTGAGTATTATTTGATTTTTATTTTTATATTCCTTAGAAAATGAAATTGGAAAATACATGAAATTTCATGCTTGGCATGAAATGCTCTTACAGTGATACTTAGGAGAGCTGTTACAGCACAGCTAACCATCTAGACAAAAAATGAACATTCCTTCTCATTTATACATCAGAACAAAGCTGCCTTTCCAGCGATGCAACAACATATCCTTCCCAATCATCAAATAACCCCCATTTTTTTTTTGGCAAACACGGTAACTTGAACTCTGTGGAACCACTGACAAGCACATGCAGACTGGCTTCCACGCACCTCAAGGGGCAGCAGATAACTTGTGTACAATACAAGATAAATCAGTGTCCTTGCTTTGAAAATGTTTACATGCAATCATCGTACTTCAGTGTTCGGGTGGATCTGACTCAGCCTCTGCAAAGGATGGCTATTTCTCAGCTGAATGCAGTCGTCGTTCGTATGAACAGCATTACAGTCTTTGTTAACTCACTAAGACTGTGAACAAAGATGGTAAGACTCCTTTGTGATTTGCTAGGTTTCCCCTAACTCTTCACAATGTCTGTTTCCAAATCATGAGAGTATAAGGAAGTGTCAGCTTTTAGACAAAAATTTTGATTTTTTTTTCTTCTGGATGATCTCTACATCAAAACTCAAATCTAATAAATACTTACAAGAAAGTGAGAAGAAAGGAGTTTTTAAGAAATAGTAAGATATTTGTGATAATGTTTCAACAAACTGTATTTTAAAGGGATGGAAGAGCCATTTTTCTGCAATCATTAAAAACTTAAGCACTAGAAAATACAGTTTTTCCTTACTGGGTCCTACAGTCACACACTTAAAAAGCTTTAGGAGCAATTCTTCCAACAGCACACAAGAAATTTAGATATGTTTCTTCTGCTGACATCACCAATATTTAGACATAGATCTCCCTCCTGCAGTTACAATGAACGAACAAGCAAACAAACAAAACTTTGTCTCTTTCAGCTAGCCTACATCAGCTGCAAACTGGAATTTTTCAGATGCAAAATGTATGCTGTAAAAAATAACGAAGCTATACAAGGAGAGTAACTGAGAAAGGCCATTGGAGGTGACTTAAAGCTATATTTGACAGCAAAATATTGTATCTGAGGTATTTTGATCATCATACTATGATGGCGCTCAGCATTGATTATTTTCCATTAAAGTAATAAAAAAGCACTGAAGTTTTCTATTGGCTTGAGAAGGGGAAAGGGAGGAGAGGAACCCAAATATTTGAAACACAGCCATGAATTTGAGGTTCCCAGACCAGTTTCTTTCCTTTCTCCATTCCTGGCTAACATCTTTACATGCTCTGCAGTGACCACACATGGCTCCAAGTTTTAACTGCAAGTTCTGAGCCATGGCTCAAAATACATAGCTCACACTGTAATGATCAAAAAACATCATTACCTTTTCAGAATAATATGTAAAGCTATGTGTGTTTCAACCCGAGTCAGTCCTTCAGCATCCATGAGTTGGATAGATCACATCAGCACTGCATTCAGGCCTGTTAACAATGTGAAAGTCCTTATCTGCAACACTCATACAATGGTGAAGAAAAAGCTTCAAATTGGCATTACTACTTAAAGGAAATATATCAAGCTTTATTCACAAAAACTAAATTAATTTATTTGTAAAGTAGAATATTCAGCGTCCTCTTTGCTATGAAAATCAGCAGGTGCACAGGAGATACAGGAAGGAAGCAAGTAAAGGAATGGAAGATGCTCTGCAGCCTTTGGGAGTATCAAGATAACTCAAATGATTTGTGGAAACAAATAAGAAAATATGGAGATACAAAGCACACATAGAGGAGAACCTGGGAAATCCAAGGGCAGCCCTGAGCCCGGTGGAAGATTCATAACAATAACAATTGCCTACATTCCAGTGACCAAAAAGCTTCGGAAGCTTCTTTGCTGGCAGACTAATTGTGCCACAGGGGGTCAGACAAGAGAACAGGAACACAGTATGTCAAGCAAAATGTGTTACAGTGCATGCTTTCGTTGAGCTCCAGATACGACCATGATATAAGCCTCACGACAATCAGTGGGATCGCACACAGAAATCAGTGCTGAAGAATAAAACATCAGGAATAAAGTCCTTAGTTTGAGAGATAACCCTAAACCAGAGAACAAATTTTAAAATGGATGTTCTCTGATGCATGAAACAGTATTGTGCTTTCTGACTGCAAAGCCTCAAGTAAAATTGAATCCCAATACGCAACCAGTGCTCCTAAGGAGTACACAATAGAAGGAACACTGAAGCAGGTCCCTGCAGCTGGACTTTTCCTGAATGTGTTTCGTTTGAAAACCATCTGATCTTCGACTTCAGAGAACAGTTAAAGCAGTGGCAAAGGCTCTGTGTGAGGTCACTATCTAGCAAAATCTTACCTGAATAAGAAAACCAGCACTAAAAAGCTGGAAGTACAAAGATGTTGGGATGCTAAGGGGAAGTCCAAGAAGACTCAAAAGCCTAAAAGCATAAACTAATACATCAAAGTGGAGGGAGATGAGGAAGCGTATTATGTACCTGCTGCCTTGAGTAGTAGTAAATTAGCAGCTGTCTGCACACATCTGTCTGCCATAATTTACACCTCCTCCTAGAATTCCAATTTGAGATACCATCTGCAAATAAGCAAGCTGTGTGACCTCGAAACGTTGATGTTGTGCTCCTTTTCAAGTTGCAGGCAGAGATAGGAGGAGACCAACAACTGGCACATTCATTAGTCCCCAAACTTCCCTCTGGGGCTCTCACTGATGACGAGCCTTGCCCTTGCTGCAGCATATTTCATTCTGTCTGCTTGAAGTTGTAACACCTAGAAAGTGCTGCATATGCTGTGTTTCTCAATACCCCATCATTTCATAATTTTAACAAGCTTCTCTTCAGATTTTAAACACAATGACATAAGGTGAACAGACAGAATGGGAATTCCACTCAGTGGGTCACAAAGTTGTTACCCTCTACCAAAGAGCTGGCAGATCATGCAAAGGAAGTGCTCATTCATTTTTTTGGTAACCCTGCTCCTGTCAGGGGGTTGGAACTGGATGATCTTTGAGGTCCCTTCCAACCCAAGCCATTCTGTGATTCTATGATTTTTTGCCAAAAGAAAAAAGAAAGAAAGAAAAAAAAAAAAAAAACCACCAACAACCATAAAGCATGAGCATAAAGCATTTGTCCTAGTCTTGGTATGGAGCAGTTAGCACTGACTGCTTTGATTTCATTGTAGACACCCAAGACCATTCCTAAACAAGAATGTTAAATGCAGCCTGGCACATGTTTTCTTGATGGCAGCAGTGTTTGGCTTCGAAAATCAACTGGAATCTATAATAAAATGACCATACAAAAAATATAAAGCTAAAACCATTTGGTCAACAACCTAGCAGAACTCAGGGCTTAGTCCACAAATTGAGACATTTCCCTTGAACACTATCAAAAACCTTTACACCAAACTTTGGCAGCACCATGAATTACAGATTAGATCTTCCTGTACCTAGGTAAAAGCATGCTTCTTTTTCAGAGCTGGCTGATATTCAAACCAGTTTAGTTTGATGACCAGCCCATTGGTCTTGGTACTATAAATTAACAGCACCATTTTGACACAGTTTCTAGCTATCTAAATATCTGAAAACGTGATATCACACTAAGATTTTGCTTGAAATTTCAAGTAACCAGTTCTAGTCAATAAAAAGTTAATACAGAATTGGTTTACAGTTATGTGACATTGGCACTTACACATTTGCCCTGTCCTACACCAGTTAAAAAGCCATTGCAGATTCCAGTTATAGCAGTCACAGCTCTGGCTGCTTTTTCAGAACACCAACTGTTAGTTAATTTTGTTAGCATAAACACCCAATAAAATTTTATGGTGTGTTCAGCTCTCATTAAAGATGAAAAACAGCAGCAGAGAGCAGCACCCACAAATAAACCTGGTGCAGGATAGCTCTGGTGTCACCCAGAGCTCATTCAGATTCAGAGCTTGAGGCTGCTTGTGCCAGAGGGCACTGAAGAGATGGAGAACAAAGCCCCACACACAGCTGGAAGCCCCTCAAGCTCTGCACAGCCCTGCCATAATGCTTCTGGCAAGCATTTGTTGGTGAAAGGACGCTCCTTCTCCAGATCCTTTCCAATGGTCTCTCCAAACCCTTAAAACAACAGCTGTTCAAGGTTAATTATACTCTTGCTGGTGCACACTTGCACAACACTACAACCAACCCTGCTCCCTTTATTCCCCATCACAAAACAAAACAAAACAAAACAAACAAAAACGACAAGAGAAGTAATAGCATCATTAAGCACTGCAGGAACTCTTTCACAGGTTCAATCCCACCACTGCATTCTCTCCAGTTGGGGAAAACATCACTCCTACCAGTAAGTTTTTGATCAGCAGCCAATTTATAAAGTCAGTCTGGTCATCTCCCTTTGCCTTCATATCCTTTAAAGGGACACTTGGAGACTTACACTGAATTTTTCACCATCTCCCTGGCAAAATTTTCTGTTAATGGAAGCTTTACAGGACAGCTGACTCTAGGATGGTCCAAGGAAGCTCTCCAGGGAATATGTCTGGAATTACTGACAAAATCATCAGGTGTACAGGAAGAACTACAGAGAAAGCAAACTTCATGGTCTGAAATAATGAGAGTTACAATCAAGAATTTCCGGCAGTCAATACTCATAAAATCCTTAATGCTTTGTTGCTTTAAAGTTTTAGAAGTTTCTGAAGTCTTTCCATTTATACCAACAGAAGCAGAAGATTTCTCAGTAACTCAGCACTTCCACCACACACTGTCAACTGAAATCTTACAGCTTACAAAAAAGAGGATGTGACAAAAACAGTTTCAAACACTTCCCCTGAAGTTCCCCAGCATTTTTTTTCTTGATTTTCACGTTTCTCAGTTTTGTCAGGCTTTGCCTTTTGCTGCTGCTTTGTGAGAAATCCCCCACAAAGGATAAAGTAGTTGGAAGATCTCTAAAAACTGATCAAGTGTTGAACCAACACCACACAGTTCAACCCCACTGCAGCCAAACCAACTCCTAGAATCCTAGTGCAAAAGTCTACAGACTTCCTAAGTCAACATATTTCTCCCATTTCAACTGACCCTGCCAACACCTACAGCGGGCAAAGGGATAACATACTTTGTAGGGAGGGATATGCTTGTGGGATGCCATCAGCACATGCATTAATTGGCTCTTCAGTGGACAATGGCTAGTTTTGCCTTCTTTTTCCATGTCAGAGAAACTCAATGTCAGGATATCTTCTCTAACTGTTTTCGGTGAATTTAAGATCATTATTATGCTAAGTTTGTAAAGTTTGCTAGGTTATACTCAGCTGCTTAATTCTTTGTCTGTGTAATTAAAGTGATTCTCCCCTTCTCGCAGATTTTTGCCTGTACTGTTAACTTAAATTCTAAGCTCACTGAAGGAAAAATTGTTTCTGTCTCCATAGGGTTAAAGCACCCAGCAGGAATAACTCCTGATCTTAGCTGGGGCTCTTATGCAATGCTCTATTAGACTAGTTTAAAGACTGGTGTTCTGAAATAAAAATATGACTTCTTAAGGAAATGCCCTTTAAGTAGAGCTGGATTTTGGAGACAGCTGACTGGTCATTCTATAAAACCCAAGCAACCATACCAGGTTTTACTTTAATACTTATTAGATGCAGAAGTCAACTTTGCATTCCAGTAGAGTATTAAATTGGACAACTCATAAATATCCTCCATAGTTGTGCTCATACATGGTAACTTGCCACACACAGTAAAAAACAGCGTGCAAGTAAAATGTGCAAGAGCTTGTTTCCACTTCAGCAATAACACACAGGAGCTACAACAGCTTCCTTATCTGTATTCTCTGCATCCAGAAGTGCTAAGACACTACAGCTCTACTGCTTGCATAATTTTAGAGGTATTGAATCTCCACAATTAAACCAAAATAAGTAAGTAGTAATTCAACTGAAAAAAGTGAATTTCACATAGGGGCAAATGTTCATATAAAAGAGAATTACATTCATCAAGTGTAGAGGCAATAACGTCTTATTAAAGAACAGTTTAAAGAATAAGCTACTATAAAAAACAAAATCTTTCATATGTTTAAAGGGCATTACTGACATTCGACCGCAGCTGTAGGAGCACACCTATGCTGCACCTTTAGATCAGGGCCACTCCTTGCCAATATCCTGTTTTGCAGGAAAACCCCAAATCTACCATTTCTTTTTCTTACAGGTCAACATTGCTTTTTTCAAAATAATGGGAGAGCAAGCAGGGGTACATCTGTACTTCCAGTTCAGCTTAATTTGACATACTTTACCTTTACAAAGAATTTAAATGACTTCATTGAGTTGTTTTCCTATCTACTTTCTCGCATACTGAAATTAATAATTTGTACAATTGTCTCTCCTTTCAAAGAAAAAAAACCCACAAAACTAAGAACAAAACAAAACCTCCATCCAAGTGATTTGCTGCTATCCTCAGGCATTCATTAGTGCTGATTAAAAAATCACATTACAGTTATCCAGGCAGATGTCCCAACCTCAGTACTTTCATTCAATGAGCTTTTCTTAAGGTATAGGCATACTTTAAGCCAAGAGAGGAAGAGTGACTGCTTAGCATCTGTGATAGCATAAAATGTACCCGTTAAGACACAGCTAGAACAGACATGATGGAAACACACACTAGTTGTTTAGTTTTAACACAGTGTTGTTTCTTTTTACCATACAGTCTGAGTGATTCCTATCACTCCTGTTGGGAGAAGAAAACACTCATCTCCTACCCACCCACTGGGATCTGAATCAGGAATAAGTTGAAGCCTAGATTCATGAAAAGATGTAAATGTCTAACAAAACATCATTGCAATTTAGGTAGCAAAATGAAAGCATGATCCTCAGAACGCATGCAGGCTCTTTCAGTACTCATTGCTGACGTGAAGCCGGGGCCATACCTTGTTTACTGCTGTACACCAAAGAATATCTGATGGGACAACAGGAGACCTGACAGAGAAGATGCACTCTGTATCCAAGACAGCTCCACACAAAACAGCTACCACAGATACATTCATTCAAAGATACAGTCAGAGAGAAGTCAGAAGAGACAGAATCAGCAGCAGCAGCATAGTGCCAGCCAACAAGCACAAATCTACAGAGGAGGCTGCTGCAGGAAGCTGGGGGATTCTAACCTTACCCTGCAGATTGTGCATAGCAGCCAACAGTTTGGCTAAATGCATTTTTGTACAAAGCAAAGAGATGGTGCATCCTTCTGTCCCCAGGAGGCATTGAGGCTTTCCATCTCCATCGCCTCTCTGAAGAACACGCATTGGCCCATCTCCAGGAGGGCAGAGCATTTCTGCTGTGGAGCAGCCAGTCTCCTGATACCTACTGCAAAGGATAGGAGCTCGTGAGGCTCTGAATAACCATCATCACTTAAAATGACACCAGATCCTCAAATCCTGCTTGTTGGGATACCTCCTTGCTCACTGTACACAGATCGGTGCCAAAGAAATGACACCCAATGTTTTCTTTAGATTTGCCTCCCTCAAGATAAATGAAATTCAGTGTCTCAACTGGTAAATAATCTAATGAAAGAAGTGAAATTCAGGACAACTTCTGTGCCTCTCATTGGCTGGCACAGGGCTCTTCACTGCTGAATGAAAGCCAAGAGCCAGGAACTGCACTGTGCAATGTTGAAGTGCCTGAGCCCCCATATGGAGCTAGCCCTCATTAATTCCTTCAAGAAACCTATCAAAAGGAGATAACTGGGAACTGACCCCCAAAGTCTTATGCCTGTATCTAAATAAGAAAACCACCTTTAAAGAAAAGTCTTCTTCCTTAGAGTTGAAGCCTCCTCCTAGCCCACACAAGAAGAGCGTCTGGCTTTGTGTAGACTCCCAGCAATGTAAGGCTCACTACCTCAGGCACCCAAACATGACAGAAACATTCCCACAACAAAGCTTTTCATTACAGCATTGGGGCGAATCCATTTGCCTTCCTCCCACAAATTGTCTTAGGAAAGGCAACAGGATTAGTCATAAGCAGGAAAAAAGAGCACTGGAAGCTGTATGTACACAAACTATTTCTCACTATAGGTCTCTCTAATCAGCAAATTGCGATCTCTCAGTAGCAATCACAAGTGGCTTAGAGATAGATCTTGGTCAGAAACAGTTAAATGTGTTATATGGAAATGCCTATAAATATATATATATATGTATTTTAGTAGGCATGCATTACTACAATTTGGAATTATAGTCAGTTATTTACTTGAGGCCCTTAATAGTATCCCTCTTTTTAGAACGTTGCCTCTACTGCTCATTGCATCTGTGCAAAGCTGTAAATCTTGCAGAGGGAAGTTGGAGTCTGAGTTTATTGCCTAGTGAGACGAAAAATCAGCAAAGCCAGGAAGAGTGACCTTGCCCTGGTGACTTGGCAATTGCTGCCCTTCAGATGACACACAGTGCCAATGTATTTTGGAGGGGAGAAGAGAAAAAAACAACCAAAAAAACCCCACCTTATGTCATGAATAAAGAAAATAATGACAGACAGAGAAATGTTTGACTTGCAGTGGATTTCCAGCCCATAGTATAGGCACAACCCAACCCCGCTTATAAATATCCCAGCTCTCACACATCGCTGCTGCTCTCCTACAACAACTTCCACTTCTTCTGGAAGTTTATTCTGCACTCATTCCTTTCTCCCATGCTCTCTCAATCTTTAAACAGTCTTCAGTGTATTTATGTCCAAGCACTGAGTGAGCTAATGTGAAAATGCAAGTAAAGGAGGTAAGGGTAGATTTTCCCTTGCTGCTTCTCCTGCTCTGCTATCAAATAGTTATTCTTCTCTATTAAGCAGTCGACTTCTTTGACACTTGTAGAAAGTCAATGTTTGCAACACTTTTATTCTGTCTTTTTTGATTAAAACTGGCCAATGAGTTAAGAAGTTAGGAGATCAGGAAGCTCAGAAAAGTTCTGTTTGGTTGTTAATATATAGTTTTCTGGGGGAAAAATAACATCACACAAGCATTTCCATGCTTCAGAAGTCAGTGTCACAAAACACTCCTTCATTCTGCCTCTTTTCTAATCTACTACATTAGGTTGGGTTTTTTTTTTTGTTTTTCAGCCCCGTTTTATACAGTTCCATTTCTGAACTCTTCCTGGAATCAGTTGTGCATGGAGCTTTCTGTTTTAATTAAAAACCTGAAACCATCAATCACGTCAATCTTCTGATTTGAAAAAATATGTTTATTTCCAATGGAAAAACATGCATTTCCTACAGCATCTGAAAATAAGATGAGGATGTCCAAGACAATGACAAACGTATCAGTTATCATGTGCTAAGAATATAATCATTTTAGCCCCATCTCTTCCTTGTGCATTAAAGCATTAGGTTAGCAGCTTGATAAAATAGATTATTACTGATACTCAATAACATTTGCTGTTCAACCCAAAACTTAAACAAAACCAAGACGTACAAAGAAAGGAGGCTCAGCTTTGAAATTACAGGCAGGATCCACGAAGGACCTCCAATTTCAGGCTCTCTGATTATGCAAAGTGCTCATGAATGGGTTTAACTTGAAATATATGATTAGTCATGAAGCTAAGTAAACAGTTTCAGCAGACTCATCTGAACTGTTTGCGTACTTCCACAGCCCTCATCGCACAGCATCTTTTAGTACTCATGCAGATGCATGATTAATGGGTTTAATCCTTAAAAAAAATCAGATGATAAAAGGAGCAATGACTGAATTCATTCTACAGGAGAGGTATGATATAAATCTGTGTGGCTAACTCTGCAAACTTGCAGGAACCGGGTATGCACTGACTAGGCACAAAGTTGCCAACCAGGTGAGCAGCAGCGCTGGCATTTCAAACAGTGACATGACATCAAGCCTTGAAGATGGAACATGAACTCCGCGTTAAGTGATAAAATAAAAGAAGCTCACACAGCACCATTTCCAGCAACCCATAAATTTTGCATTTCTTTAAGGTGCATCCCATTAGCCAACACAGAAACATGCCTCGTGACAAAATGCAGTTTTTGAGATCCTTAGAGAAAACAGATAAATGAATAAATAAATAATACCCCATAAAACAGAAATACAAACACCAAAACACGCTTTGAAGAGTTGCAGAAGCAGCACCAACAGAGAAGCCTACAAGAAGGCACAAACCCACACAACTCCCATTTAACAGCATAATAACACTGTCACACAGATAAATACAAGGGCCATGTTCGGTAGTACCAGAAAAAACAACAGTGCAAATTTGACTGGAATCAGGTGTGAGGACCCAATTACATCTTGGTCGCATTCAGCTGAGTTCATAATCAGGTGCTTTATCCCAGCTATTTGTTTTTTCCAGCTGCTAGCTAGGCAAACGCACCGTGACAAGAAGTGAACACAGCACACTGATCCGACACAACACACCAGCACCAATCTCTACCTTCAAAGCATTTTAACCCGTTTGAAGCAGGAGCGCCAGTTCGGAGCGTTCCAGCACTTGGGACCGCGAGACCGCAGCATCTTTAGTCCCTGCAAACCCGGTCATCACCTCCCCGAGCCACAACCCCGAAGGGGTGCCAAGAAAGAAGGCTGAAGTTGGCAAAGTGCTGGGATGGAGGGGAGAGCAGGGGGTTGCCACCCCGGTTTTGGGGGAAACGCTCCCGGCTACAGGTTTAGGGACGGAAGAAAGGGGAGCCCGGGCAGCCCCGCTTACCTTGGGCCCCTTGCCGCTGGAGCAGCGCACGTTGTTGGATACCCCGGCCGTCTGGTTCATGCTGGGGCCGGGCAGGAAAGTTGTGCCGCGGAGTGGTGGGAGAAGGCGGGCTGTCCCCGCAGCGGAACTTCGCCCCCGAGCTCGGGGCTGTGCGCGCCGGCTGCGCACCCGGCTTCCCCGCTCCGAAGCAAACCCTAAAACAACCCGCGGCCGCCGGCTCCGCTTCCTCCCCCGCCCTCCAAAGCAGAGGCGAGGCGAGCCCGGTCTGCCCGCCCCCCGAGCTCCGGGGCCGCCGCGGCAGCGGGGAGGGAGGGAACGAACGAATGGCACCGCACGGTTCGGTTCGGCCCCGCTCCCCGGGGCGCGCTGTCCCGCAGCCCGGCCTCACCCAGCGCTCCCTCGCCGCAGCGCTCTCACTTCTCCGCCGTTTTTTTTAATCCCCCCTTCCTTCCTCCAGCGTGGGAAATCGCGTTTAAAACCGCCAAGCCTTCCACTTGAGCTCGGTTCTTTCTCTTTTTTGACCCCCCCCCCCTCCAGTGCTTGGGGCAGTTAGAGCAGCTGTCTCCCGTGAAATGAAAGGGTGGCTGTGATGCGGTGGAGAGATGTTTATTTACTCATAAGCCTCGGGATTTAGGTCTTAGTATAATTTATATAATTCTTCTTCCAGGTACACCGGACAGAAATGGGGGCTGTACGACCTCCCCCACTTTGCTGATAAAAATTGATTTGAAGTAAAAAAAAAAAAAAAAAAAAAAAAAAAAAAAGTAAATCCACAGCGTGAATCATGACCAGATCTTAGAAACACAGAAGGGACACATAAGGACCATCAAGTTCAGCTGTCTGCAGGCTCTGTTTCCCCTCCTCCATTTAGCCCATGAGGGCAAGTGCTGCCTCCTCTGTCTTTGCAACAAAAACTTGTGTGAAAATCTGTCTGCAAAGTAAGGAAAAGCAAAGGAACAACAAAACAGACTATAACCCTACCTCTGACTAAGAAAATCTGCCTAGCTATAATCGTACACAATTCATCTTATCAAATTGCGTGGTTTATGGGGTTTTTTCCCCCCTTAGGAGTTCAACTATCCAAAGAGATCAGTGAAGGCACTGTTGTATGCCTTCATAACATACTTTAAAGCCTTTAGATAAATGTTTCCCAGGTGTTGCTTCTGTCAGGGAAGCACTTGGGCTGTACAGCAGTGCCTCAGAGAATCAAGTGGTTGAGTTGCTCCTCACGCACCAGAGCCAACACTGCTTTGAAGAAGCCCAGCTCCTCCATTTCTGAGGGATACATACACTACTACATGCTTCACTGGCTAAATCTTCATGCTGTGTGGCTAGGAGAGACCATCATAGAAGCTGAATGCAGAAGGAAGTGTAGTTAAAAGGTGAACTTGGTTGAAGCCACGAACCTTCAAGCTCTGATATAGGAGAGAAGCCCCAGAGCCTCAGCATGTTGTCAACATGCTTCCCCTTCAGCAGCAGGGCACATAGTTTTGAGAAGAGCAGATACTAAATGTCTGATTTGCTAAAAGAAATGGGTCCCCCCCAGAGAGAAACCATCTTTTCAGAGCAGGCTTCCTTTCCAAATTGCTCTCATATGGTAGTGACTACGCTCTGCTCCTTGGTCTCTCAGTTTCTGCTCCCCTTGCTTTATATCCCTATGGTGGCTTTTGTTTCTTGTTCCAGTTAGGAGTTGAAGTGCACTGCTCTAACTGCTTCCTTCAGTGACTTTTCTGTCTTCCTAACCAAGATGTTATAAATCCAATTATAGACTTTAAGTTGCATTTTTGATGGGCCCCACTGATATTGTAGCCTCTCAGTAGTTTCTGCACTGAGACGTGCAGTCATCCCTGGAGTATTTGCAGTTGTACAAGGATGTGCAATGCTTTCCAAAATCAGAGATAGGCAAGCAAAACTGCACAAAGAGATACACGGCAAAGCCTTATGACCATTGCATGCAACAGGTGAAAAATCTGTTCTATCTCACCTTCCAAGCCAAATTCTTCAGGGAAATAAAGGAAATACATACTTGTTTATGTATATGTAGGTGTATATATGTGTATTTATCTGTTCCAGCTTACACATTCTCTTCCTTGCACAACAAACACTTTGTATTACAAACTGATAATGGGGGCTTCAGTACAGGCTGTTTTAGCTCAGTTTTGTCCTGAAGGAAACAAGGGTATGAAAGATATTACCCCACTACCCTTCCCAAGCATAACCTCCTCTTCCCTCCACAGCCGGACTAGCAGAGCAGCAGAACTATTTTCACTGTAGGGTACATTTTGTCTGACAAAAGTGAGCCAGGGAAAGCCTCCTGCTCCATCTCATTTTTCCATTTAATGCCTGCACAAAGCTCCACTTGCAGAAGTCCCCATTCTCCCCTAAAACCTAGACAGCACTGTACTTATAGCTTCCATATGGGTTAGTAGGGAGAAAAGAGTTGCTTTCAGAGAAGTTGATATTTATTAACACTTGAAAAAAGACTAATTAATGCATAGTGGAAGTTAAGCCTTCGAAATCTGTGAGAAGTTGATTCAACTGCAAGTTCTGTCCGTTCCTACATATATCATCATGGAGAAAAAAAAAATAGCCACCATCGTCTGCCATCAGTGCCCTTTCTTCCCTGGGGAAGTCCCCACCTCTGCCCACACACTTATGGCTCGCTGCAAGCGGGATATACCCATCCTACAGGTTCCAGCATCATTTGCCCATTGCTTCAGCTAAGGCCCCCAAGTACTGCAGAAAAACAAACATGAAATCATTAAAGTCTGTTCTCTATGCGAAAGTGTCTTTTATACATCTAGAAAAGAACAGATAATACCACAAACAGCACAAAGTTTTAAAGTGCATATGAGAAGAGTGTTTTGTAGATTAGTATTTGTAGACTGTTCAGTGAAGTGTGAAGGAACAACAATATACTGTCATATAAGCTCCAGCATATAAGCATCCTTTGGCATTTTACACTTTGAAAAGGATTATACATAAGCTGAGCTGAGAAGAGTATTAAGAAGGAATCTCAGTCATACTTTTTGGGAGCAGCTCGTAAAGAGAGCTAATCTGTCTTTGGAGCTGAGCAAGAGCTATGCAAAATGGATACGGTGAAATACACACAATAATGACTTAAGATTAAAAAAAAAATGAAATTATGTCATAGAATTAAAGAAATTTAATGTGCTGAGAGTTCTTCAAATTCTTTAGATTCATATTTCGGAGATGAAGCCTGCAAAATAAAAATAAGAGCTTTACAGATTTATCCTTTCTCCAAAAATTGAGACTTTCAGAGAAACATCCAGTGTCACAAATCTCAGCATTAAACTGGGTGACTGCTGACCATTAAATGCAACCAGTTTCGAGTTCCAGTTCAGACTAAGATGAGGCTGTATCTATAATACACCCCCACATTTATAAGATATTTCTTTGAGTCTATTTTGATCTAAATTTGGGCTGTCTGGTGCATGGTATCACTGTTCTGTGAACTCCAGGGGTGCTCAGGCTTTCACAGTAACATGGCAAAGACATAATACTTCCTTTTTCCTTCTCTGACATTTGCAGTTGGAAGCTCCTCAAGGCGGACTAACACTTAATACCACTGCAATTTTTGACATCACTTGTGATGTAACCAGAAGGGCACATCCATTTTGTATGAACTCACAAAAGTCAAAGGGTTACAGAGAACATGAAGAGTCACCTGGGCAGAGAAATGCGATTAAAAGCGTGGCTTAAGGAAAATACTTAGAAAGATGAGCAGTAAACATGCAGCGAATGCAGAGGAGAGCACAGGAGATGAGAAGGATGTGAAAATTGAGACCACGGAGTGCTAAGGAACACAGTTCTAAAAATCAATGCAAAGATGGATCAGGAATGAATGCAAAAAGCACAGCGTGGGGAGGCTATAATTAGATGATTTAGTCATAGCCAGAAGCCTGACTGAGCTTTTTGAATCCACTCAAGTGGACACAGTTAATGCAGAGTTTGGCTTGACTGTTAGAGTTCTTCCCATGACAGCAGCTCAGAGGAGGCTCACAACATCTTTTAGTCCCTATTAAGGCAATACAGGTAAAAACCCACCACTGCATACAGGTGACTCTCACCCCATGGAAAGAAATATATATTCAGACAAGGCTGAGCATCCCCTGCAGCAGTTGCACTTCTGAGAGCCCTGATATGGGCTCAGCAAAACGCTGGAGAGAGGGAATAACCCCAGCAGTGCTTGGTTCTGTTCTGTCCAATCATGCTCTGCAGTGATATCACAAGCAAGCAGTCTCCAAGCTCACTTTCCTCTTACTGCAGCCAGCAATGAAGGAACATAGTGATGGGAAAAAATAAGTAATACTGGAGCAAACATTAAATCACCCCTAAACAGTGCCAGCTATGTGGAAATCCAGACTTTGTGAATAGGAAGGGATCATAGAATTACTAAGATTGGAAAAGACCACTAAGGTCATCTTGTCCATCTGTTGACCCACCCCCACCATGCCTAACCCATGCTCCTCAGTGCAGCATCTCCATGCTTCTTGTACACCTCCAGGGACAATTACTCCACTACTTTCCTGCGTAGCCTGTGCCAATGCTTCATCACTCTTTCTGAGCAAATATTTTTCCAAATATCCAATCTGTGGTGTTCAAGGATGTGTCCAAAGTCCCCCAAAACCTTGATCATAAACAGTCAATGGCAAAAGGGTGCTTATAAAGCAAGTAACTAATGGGAAGCAGCTGGGCTCCTCAGCTTACCCACAATATTGTCCCACCTTTCCCTGCCTACTCAATTTGCCAGTGTAATTCAGGAGGAAGCAGTAGCTTGAGCCTAAGCATGGCATCTAGGATCCAAGCTGCACTAGAGTTGTAGGACCTCTGAAGCAAAGACAATGGCCTACATTTGATATGATAAAGGGCTTCAATGGAACTGAAACACTCAGTTAGAAAACAGTTAATCTCAATGTTGTTTTTGTGGCTCTGACAGGCTCCTAAATTCAGTGAGCTCAAGGGGTACCCAGAAGGCCCACATCTCCCATGAACCAGTCCAGCAAAGAAACCAGGGCTCATATTACTAAATAGCACATATCCAGGATGAACCTCATCTACAGAGTGCTGTTAAGAGCATTCTCATAGTATGTCTGTTTTTTGTCTCCTTCTGACTGCACTCTGTTTTACATTATACAGCTGCTGGGTAAGCAGTCCTTTGGCCCAATATGTTAACACTCCCAGGTGGTTGCACCCTAACTATTAGGAATGTTTTAAGAATGACATTATTAAGTAATAGTTTACTCATTTAGTTTATGAGGTCTCTTTATGGAGGTATGTTATTTCTCAGTACCACTCTAGCTCTCACTCTAATTTATTTGTACTTAATGAACTTTCAAAGTCATCTCTCCGCATTACTCTCTGGCTTAAGAATATAGATGGGATATTAAATCACATTGTGATACATGACTTTACAAAAATCTTGCATAATTCACACAGATTATCAACATAAGAAAGATCATCCAAAAAAACCCTGCCATCAAATGTTTTTCAGGCTATGTGATGACTATTAATTTAATAAATGAATGGGAAATTTTCATTCAAATCTCACCTTTGCAGAAGAACGCTGTGTAAAGCAGTTGAAAGAGTGATATGCATGCATTGAAAATGAATAGTGTTAATCTGGCTAAAGCACTATCCATTTGCACCTTCTGCAAATGCATAGGAGAGGGATTTCTGCAATGATGCCATAATCCACAAGACAGTGCAATGCTTTGGCCATGCACATGGATGGCACATTCAAAGAGCAGCTCTGACACTTGCACATATCACTACTTAGATATTTTGAAACCTCAAGTCACCTTTGACAACCATTACAAAAATCCATAAAACTGAAAAAAATAATGGTAGCAGGAATTCCAGTCCATTTATCTGGACTTCTCAGTTGCACTTCATCTCTCATGTTCGTCACTAATAATCATTCAGAGGTGAAGTAGCCGACACAGTATAGTGGCTGCAGTGTCTCTGTCAATCCTGAACATCAGAGAAGGATAAGGAGATTTGCGTCCACCAAATCAGAATTTTTGTAAGATTGAACAGTCTTCCTGTATCATCACATTAAGACTTTCCAGCCAAAAATATTAAGGTCCTGCCCACTCCCTATAAAAATGATTTGTACTGAGAGTCAGAGAAAATCTATTGAGGTGAAAAATACAGTATTTTTCCAAGGATCAGTTTTGATCAAAAATTCCCAAGCAGCCTTAGTTTTCATTTTTGTTCTCCGTGAACTACTTTTTAGCATGAAGAATGTGCAATACACACAATATCCTCAGGACAAGTAAAGCATTTGCTTAGATGTAAAAGGAATAGAAAAAAAAAAAAAAAAAGAGAGAAGAAAAGGGGAAAAAAGGATGCTTTAAGCCAAGATTCTTGCAAACAGATGAGTTATTGTGAATGCTTCAGTTACTGGATGACCAGCCTGAAAGACCTTCCTCTTTTTCACAGAGCGTGGTTCCACGAGCTTCTACTCCATAAAAGCAGGTGCCTTTAACATAACTTTCATTCAACTCCTCAAAATCAAATAGCTGCTTCTATTGTATTTTAAGTGTTTATTTGGGCAATTTGCAGTGGGAATTAGAGTAGAGGGTGAGCAAAATATGACCCATCAGCTGGTAGCATACACCTCCTCTTTGTAAAATATATATTACCTATACCACAGCAGCCACCTCCACCTGGGCTGTCCCTTCTGATCCAAAGGGGGTTTACCCTTCCTTTCTCCTTTTGTTCTTGATTTTGAAGAGAATGTTCAGAAATGAAATTACCACGAATCCCTCCTAAGTCAAAATTCTAAGCCCGTATAATTTGCTATAAAACTGTCATGTGAAAGTTTGTAGATTTTCTAGAATAAGTAGTAGAAACCCTCTGTTAAGTCAACAGGAAGACTATCTGCGAGCTACTTCTAAGACACTCTATTAAGAGTTCAAAACTTTACAAGAAAAGAAAAAGCAATTAAAAGTTGAAGCTCCAGTACTGGAAAACAATAGTAGGATGTACAGAAACACAAATAACCTGGTGAAGCTCACATTAACCAGAGCTGCACAGAAACATTTTGATACTACCTTTTCATGGTGTCCTTCCTGAGCAATGGAGGCTTTGTCATCTCAGTTTGGTACAGCTATGACCAATGTGAGGTGAGCCTGTGAGGAATATCCATTGTCCCTCATTCCATTGCTGTGGGACAACCCAACCCGGTGGCTTCAGCTTTGGGCTGAAGCCATAAGTTAAGGTTCTGTCCTCACTGACATCACCAGAAGATTTAAAGAAGTAAAAAAGCCTAAAAACATTTTTTCTAGAGAACATTGTAGCAGGCCTTTAAAACTGCAGCACTGAATTATCAAACTATCACACTGTGTTTGCAGATATTACTCAGGAATTTCTCTCCCATCTACTATTTCTTAAATATTTTACTTTGCACTTTTGGTATAAGTTACATTGTCTTACACATAATTTACTTTATAATTAACCCCCACACAGACAGCATCCACAAAGCAGCAAGAAAAAAAGTTACTGCTTACCACTGAGGTTGAAAAGGAAAACAAAAACAGGAAGAACTCAGACAGGAGATGCGTATTGACAACCATCAGTGAAACACTAAAGACTTAGCTAACATCAACACTCTGCTTTGCAAAACAAGTCTGTCTGGTAAAGAATAGTGATGACTGCTGCAACAGAAAATTCAGGAGTAAATGAGGTGTATTAGTTTTGTACAGAAAGAAAAAGCTTAGACAGTTCTCCCTTCCCCCTTCAAGAACAGTGATCTATAGCTCAGTATAGGCAGCTCTAAAAGTTCACAGCTGGTCTCAGAAGAGTTCAGACATAGCTTGTGGAGACATCCAATGGATATAACACTCTATGCACCTTATGGCCCCTGTATTCCCAATGAAGCTTGGTTTTAGCTGTGCATTAATTATGGTTTGAAGTTTGATATAATAGAGCTGTGACCACATTCTCATCTCAGCCTCAGATTCACCTGACCAGTAACTTGAACCTGAATCCCTCCTCCTCTGCCCTTCAGCTAAACTTAACATATCATCCCAACGTTTCCCACCTGTGGTCAGAAATCTCCGATGGAAGATTTAACTCAACCAGGAGCAGGTGAGTTGGCTGGCTCCAGCCTGTGGCCCTCCAAAAACCTGAGGTTGTAGTAAGCCCTCTGATTGTTTATGCCTCGGGCACAAAATGTCAGTGCAATAAGGTGACATCTTCTGGCACTCTGGGCTGCTTCAGAGCTACTAGTTTCTGAAAAGCCTACAGCCAAAGCCTATCAAACATCTAAGGCAAAGTACTTTTGTAGAAGTACTCTGAAAGGACAAAACCTGAAAACAAAGCAGGTAACATGCCCTACCTAGCAGGACATTTCAATCTTTAAGTCTACTACAGTTTAGCTGGTTTAGTTGCTTTAAATGTTTGTGGTTTTTGTTGTTAGGATTTAGAGTGGTTGTTGTTGTTTAGGCCAGCTGTATTGTCTCTCCAGATGTAGTCACCTAGCATTGCTGTATGGGAACAATATAAAAAAAAAAGCAATGCAGCCCATAGCACATACATTCATAAGAATTCATAAGCAACGAGAGAAAACTTTCAAGACAACAGATTATCCCTGCACTGTGGGCGTCAAATGAAGCAACCATTGCTGTAGGAGTTACCAGATGAATTAAAGGCATTGCTGTGCAAGCGTTTGCCTTTTCTAAGTTTTCCTTCCCTTGCTGCATACTACTTCTGGTATCTTAATCAAAACATTTACAGAAATAAATTCTTCTGTATGGACTTTTAGATAAATTGCAAATCTTATAGGAAAACAGAGAAAACTTGACAAGAACGCTCTTGGCTTAAATGGATCAATACTTAACAGACAGCTGCTTTGAACCATAGAGTCTGTCTAGGCTCTCCCCCCACACACCTCCATATAAGAGATAAATGAAGCATAGTTTGCACTCTAATGCTCTATAGGAAGTCAGAAGAATTCACCGCAGTGTGATGAAAAAGCTTGCAATGCGGATACTACCTAATTAATATTAAGGGGATGCTGTCCAGTCTTTTAAACTAAAAAGTAAGTGTAGCTTGTGTACTTAAAGTTGTAAAACCTCATAAGGAATGCGGTCTCTATTAATTACAGCCTGCTGGGAAGGGGAGGGGGATATTAAGTCGATCCTTTTAGTGATGAATTATTCAAAATGGAAAGGAATAAAAACAATTGACAGCAGCATTAGAGGCAAGCCCTACATATTAACCTCGCACTGCACATTGGTGGTTCTATAGCAACGCGTGCATACTCCTAATTTGTCAAATAGATTAAGTCACTGGGGTGCTCTTGCTGACATGTTACATTTAGAATTAATCAGTGCAGGACTGATGAGGAGGTACGTTATTAAGATTCTTGTAACAAGTGTAAAATTCTCATTTTCTTTTTTAAGAGTTAGGCAGAAACAACACTCAGCACTAAGGGTATTACAAGTACACACTTATTTGGAGCAAAAGAACTATATTCTAGTTCTTGTTTTAAACTCACCATGACCATTGTTACAATCTTTTGAAGAAAAGTTTTTGATAAAACATATACACGTAGAAATAACGTAAAGAAGAGGTCAGGATTTCTACATATTTCAGATGCAATCTAAAGAATACGGGTAGCATTCACAGACAGAATAAGTTTCAGGCTCCAAGACTATAAAAAATGACACAGTACATAACATTTCTTCAGTGTTATAATCAGTAACAAAACGGCTTTCATAATATGTTTTGAAGTATTGACTGCAATAGACAGAAACCCCTACGCACTTGGCATTGCAGGCAACACCAAGGTCTTAAAAACAGACATCTTAAATAAACTCTAGAAATCATCCATCAAACTCATTATATATAAAATAAATACTGGGGGGGAAAGTGAATCCTACTGAAACAAAGCTGCTACATGAGTCTAACTATAAATTATCTTCTAATTTTTTCTCCATTTTCTCTCCACAGATGATTTTTAGCCTTCAAAAAAATAGTATATTTTTTCAGGCTAATAAAACATCTTCAAATTCCCTCACACACCAAGCTGCACAACAAACAATTACTAGATGAAAAACAGGAAGGATATCATAGGAGAAAGCCTCATAAACATAGAAGTAATGAAGACCAACATCTTAGGAACTGAGCTTTCTCACCTCCAAAATAGGACAAGCCTCAGCTGAAACATTTGTTCCAGTTGGCATGTTTGTAACAGCTGTCCTCAATTTAGGTTCTCTAGTAAGGGTTGGCTTCAGACTATAGCCCTTTCCTTGGTGAGGATTTGCTGTAGTCTCCATCCCTCTTTTCCCAGGCTATTTTCACATCTTGCGTAATAAGTCTGAGGTTCCTAATTCTCCATCCAATCTGGTTTTAAATGGCCGGTACTTTCAAAAGTTTTTAGGGCATATTTATGTACAGAGACATGCACACAAACATTCATATACATATAGAGAGTATGAATATATAGAGAGCAGATATAAGTGTAGATACATTAAATTGAGATGAAGGATCAAGAACATGTTTTGGCAATTTCTCATTTATTCTCAATATGCAAATTCCTAATGGATGATGATGGTGTTGATATGGATTTACTGTAAGACTTGCAGTGGGCGACTTTAAATCTAGCCTATTATAATATTACTTCTTTAAAGCCTGATGAAGTCCAACCCAATCTGATCTCCAGTGGCTAACTGAAATCTTTGCTCTCTCTCAGCCTTACTTTTGGAGTTGTGGAGAGGGTAGGAAATTCAAATTGCCATTCATCTTCTGCTTGTTTATATGCTTCATATTAAAAAAAATTAATTGTTCAGACATTAAAACTGATCATTTTCAGCTGTTACCTGACTGTTCAAGTACGTTGTTCGGTATTTCTGTGAACTCAGCTTGACTGAATTGGACAGAATGTGGCAATTGAAAGGGTAGATCTTAATGCTGTAAACGTTTATTGAAATACATAAAAGCAACTTAAGGTTACAGAGCAGTCTGATTTTAGGTCAAATCACGTAGGCAGAAATTAGGATGCTAAGAGGTTTTTAAACAGAGAAATAAAAAGAATGAATAGAAGATGTAGCCGCTCCTTATCATAGATATATCCATGTCAGCAGAAAATTGGAATTCAAGAAGTTTTTCTTGCTGGGTTTGCGCTCGTCTTAAAAAAATGTAGATACAAATGCTGTTTTATGTCTAATAGCAGTGGCTTTGCATTCTCCTCCACGCTGATAAGATGACACCATCTTAGTGAAGTTCAATAGGCTTGTTTTAATAAGGTCTTAGAAGTGGCAAACTGGAATTTTCTCCCTTCTAATTCTGTTTTCCTCATGATTTTGATCCGGTTTTCCATAATTTTTTTTTTTTTAAATTATTTTCTCTAATGCATATATTTGCCTGACATCTGATTCTGCCCATTTGATAGAACAATCACCATCACATCTAATCTCTCTCCTTGCAATTTTCAATTTATTTATACTCAGATATGCTATTTTCCACAGTCTAAGATGGAGAATGGAGACTCTCAGGTCCAGAGAAAGCCTCAGCACTCCCTGTCTTCTCATGTTATACTAGACATAAGGTATTTTGAACTTTGAAACTCCCAGTGTACATGAAGTTCTCTGTGAGGGGATAGTGAGAAAAAGTGCCTGGAGAACATGGAAGGGATCAGCTTTGTCCATTTATCTGACTCCCTGGGCACATCAGTTGAGGCAAAAAAATATGCATCAGACTGATTTTTTCAAAACTGTCTTCAGCTGGTAGTGTGGTTGCCATCTTTCAATAATGACCAACTTCTAAAAGTACTTCACCAGGATCTGGTGGACCTCGGGTTGGCTGTCTTATATCAACAGATAATCTGAGGCACATCTTCTGACCAAAAACTAATCAAAACACCTAAACTATGACTAACCAAAAACACCTGGGGTGTGTGGGAGCTGTCTTTTTGGGTAGAAAGCTCTGGGTGGCACTCTCATTTGCTCTTGTAGCTTCTGCTTTGGCTTTTTGCATAAAGTTCCTATAGAGCAAAGAACATAGCTTCTGTGTCTTTTGGTTTAGGAACCCAGGTGCAGAAAGAAAGAAGTAGGAGGCCACTAGCTTGCTTGGCTGGTAAAAGTTTTGATGTGCTCAAAGGTGATGATGGTGTCTTGTGGCTGCTGAATTATCCAGCATGGGGTATGTGTGATACATAAGCCTTGTCACTACTGCAGTAAATCCTTTGTAAGGCAGTATTGACCTCTGCTGTGTTTCTCCAGGAAAGAACAGAGCTCAGTCCTGCACTGAAGAAGGTAATGCATTAAGAACCTGAACTACAGAGAGAGCAGGATTTAAGAAATACATCCGTCTGCTGCATCTCCTCTGCTCTTTCAGAGGCTTTCCTAGTCCAGCTGTGAAATCCCTTCTAAGGCATTTGTTTTCTCCAGGCATTTCATGGGATAACAAGTTGATGGAAAACCAATTAGAAGTCTGAGAGCCAAGTGTTCAAACCCTCCATGGGCCTAGTGGTCCAAGCATGCTACCAGGCTGCTCCCACCTCACAGGACATCTTTGGCAAAACTAAAAATTTCATCTGGCTCAGCACTTTCCGCCATGAGGACTGAGAGAAAGTTTGCTTTGGCAGAAGGAATTAGTGTCAGAGGTAATAGGCTCTGTCTCAAGACGGTGATTTTGGTGAAAAATACATCAATACAGGACCACATTTGTTGAACTCAATCTCATCAATATTTAGTGCCGATATAAGGAATGCTACTAATACAGAGCTGATACTATTAATATATAGTCTTAATCCTTCCCTAAGATTCACACAAACATGTACATGCTGACTGCTATAACTATACTTTGTCATGAAAGTTAATATCACTGTTTTTTTGGTGGTCTTCCTGTCACAGTGTAGCTCTGCTTGATTTAAGTGGCATTCATGCCCATAACATACAAGGATGATAATAACGTCTTACAGGTTATTAGTGTCTATGCTAAAAATAACAGTAGAGAAAGCAGGAAATGTGTTACATTGCAAATCTCCTTCCTGCTCCACATGTTACAAGTTGGCACATAACGTGCTTTATTCCTAATTAAAATATGGCAGGGCTTTTTTTGCAATGCTTCGTTATCTGTTCACAAAAAGGCATGGCCCCATCAGCCTTGTGATGAGATGCCACCAAATAAAATGATTATGGCAAAAAGCAATCTAGGGAGAAGCTATTATCTGGTTTTCTACAAAAAACTGTTTCTAGGCTTATTAGCTTGAATTACATAGTAGAAATCGAACTTAGGAAAGTTCATGCTATCCATTTTACAGTCTAACTGAAGGGCATTAAACCTCCTTTACAGAGATCAGAGCTAGTAGGCCAAGATCTTGAGGCGCACAGTTTCTCAGCTGACTACAGTAAAAGGAGCCACGCAGTTATAATAAAAAGGGTTATGTGGAAGTCTTGGTGAAGTTTATTTCTCATCAAATTTGGTAGAAAAAAAAAACCAGCAGGCCTGAAAAGAATCCTGCATATAATTGCAAGTGCCTTTACAAACTGCATATTTAAAAGAACAACAGTAGCTCTTGCATGTGTAAATCTTACCATAAACAAATTGTACTATACACAATTTGGCTGCACAGTGGTAAGCCTCCATATTCATAAATATGCATTAGGGCCAGGCTTCAGATTAGAGAAATCTAATCCTGAAAGGTCTTACTGAGCTCTGCAAAATTGTAAACTTTTGTTACCCAGACATTGCTTTGAAGTATTTTGACTGAATATGTACCTAGGGTTTGCATGGGAATAAAACGAGGAAAATTAGTCCTGTTGGAATGATCCTACTGGGAACATGGCTGCTATTGCAGTCATATTAGAAAGTACTGCTGTGACAATTTATTCTGAGGATTTAGGAAGTGCAGTAGAATTCTGATGTCATGACCATCCAATATCAGCAGGTACTCAGATTTGAACGGAGTTTAGAAAGTAATGCATCAATTCATTCAAGCTAGAACAGAAAAAGATTCAATCACAGGTACTTAGGCATGAGTATTCATTTTCAAGTCATTCAGACAGGGATAAAAAAAAAAAAAAGAGAGAAGGGGGACAGAATGCAGATGGAGGAGGTGATAGGAATATTTTGAGTCATTTTACCAGTTTGAGATTGAAAAGTGATAGCAAAATAAACCAACCTACATGCGGAAGGATTTAGCACACAGATTAACCTTGAGAAAGAAGAAGAGTTATTCCTTCCTCCTTCATGGAATTCTGCTGGTTTATACCACACTCTTTGTTTTACCTTGACTACTTTGTTCAGTCTCCTGTTTAGATCCACGATTCAAAACTCTGACATCCACCACCTCTCTGGGCAACCAGTATCTGTGCCTCAGATCATAATAAGACTATATCATAATAAGACTATATCATAATAAGACTATATCATAATAAGACTATATCATAATAAGACTATATCATAATAAGACTATATCATAATAAGACTATATCATAATAAGACTTCTTCCTTATATCTTGTCTAATATATCCTCTTTTAGTTTGCAACCATTTCCCCTTGTCCTATCACAAGGGATCCTGCTAAAGAGTCTGTCCACTTCTTTCCTCCAGCCTCCCTTTAGATACAGAAAGGCCGCTCTCAGGTCTCCCCCCACTTCTCCAGGCTCAACAGCCCCAACTCTCTCAGCCTGTCCTTCTAGGAGAGACATTTCATCCCTTGGATCATTTTTGGGGCCCTCCTCTACATGGGCTCCAACAGGTCCACATCTCTCCTGTACTGAGGACACCACATCTGGATGTAGCACTCCAAGTGGGGGTCTCACCAGCACAGAGTAGAGGGGAAGAATCACAGCAGCCATGGACACAGAAACAAAGGAAAAAACCTGCTTGCCCTTGGAAAGCCTCAGGTAGGGAGGAATCCCCAGCAAGATACCCTTGCCTCCGCTGCCAACACTTAAATGAAGTCTAGGAAGGGCTGGATCCTGGCTCCACCCTTTTTGGTCACTCAGGTGCACTGCATGCAGCTGAGCTCCCCTGGGTTGGCCCTGCCTTCCCACCAGGTGCTCAATCACTGCTTCAAGCCCTGACTTAGCATTTCCACTACAGACTGAAAGGTGTGTGATCTCAAACCTCCCTAAGAAGTTTGAAGGAGACCCAAAAGGAAAAGGTTATTCATCCAGAAGAGCTGACAGAGCAAAGGAGATTGAGTGAAGGAATTTCATGTCTCAGATTACTCTGTCATTGGTCACAGTTCTGGATATTGCTAGTTAAATCATAATTCTGGGCATGTGTGAAAGAAAGGCTCATTTCCTATATAGAAAGGCCCTCCACACAGAATACGCAGGGGACAGGAAGGAGACAGTGCCCTAATCCTCAAAATCACCTTAATAAGAGGACACTTTGGAGGCCGTTCCTTGTCTGTAACAGCTCATGTAGTGACAGTACTATATTATCAAGAGTACCACAACAGCAGTAAGTCAAAATACTTCATCCTATGAAGTGCTTTCGGTGATACTAACCTTGAGGTTGACGTTAGATTTACAGTTCAATTCCCTTGGGTAATGATGCTGATTACATCCATGCTAAAAGAGTAAAGTGAGTTCTATTCCCTCCACTCTGTAGTAAGACTTCAGACTGGGCTGTCACATGGAAAAATCCCTGAATAACTTCAGACGTTCAGTTGCTAAAGGACAGAAGTCTCTTCACTGCTCCAGAGCACCTGACAGCTGAAGAAAGATGGTCAACTAAATTCTTTCATTTCCACACCACACCCTCAGATAAATAGAGTGATTAAGCTGATTTATAGGGTTGGGATACCCAACAGCTTTTGTCTCCAGAATAAGATCTACACAGCAGATATTCAACCCCATAATAAAATGAAATGGCCATCCTTCCATAGGCAGTTATTACAGTCATATAAAGAGAGGTATCCTAAATTCTCAATTAAAGTTACATTCACCTTTCACATGTGACTTGAGTTAAAAAGCTGGGGCTAAGAATGAATGAATTTGCTTGACAGACATTTAGTATGGGGGCCATCTGGCTAGTAGTAGGTAATTCCAGTAGAATTGTATAACTCCAAGGTAGACAGAGATTCCCTTTCCAGTCAGTGCAGATTTCATCTATCATTCAATGGACTCCAAGATACAATCATCTCACTGTAGAACAGACACTCAACTTGGATGAAAATATGTATTTCCACTCAACTCATCTCAAACTGCACTTATAACTCAGGTTACCCAAGAACTGAGAGAACTAGGCATATAGTAAATCCACTTAAACAATTAGCAAAAGCCACAAGTTTCTTACCTATGCTGTTAGGTGATGTTCCTGCCCTGCTCCAAGCTCTTCAGCTAATTACTATGTTAACAACTTGCACACTGAAATCAGCAGGTTGGTGGTCAACCAGTCTGGTCACGATGAAGAAAAAGAGAAGGGAAGAAGGCTATTCAGATAGCATTTGTTATCTACCACTTTACTCTCAAGGCCTTCTGATAACTTAGGGATGTTATAGAGAGGACACTGATAATTTTGAGTGACATACTAGCCATTGGATTAAAGCTCCAGAACCCTTGGTTTCTTGATGTTTCAGCAGACATTTGACCAGCAGCAAGACTGGGAACACTTGCTGCTGGCAAATACACTTGACAGGGAACCTTTGTAACAAACACAGTTTAGCACAACTTTTAAAGACATATCTGAAAGAGATCACCTGAAGCAGTCCTGTTCAAGTACATTTTACAGCACAGATAAATCTGATGTAAGATCTCACCTCCTTACAATGATCCTAAAAAGCCCATAGGCTTAGTGGCTACATGAAATACTACTCAATATTGTTCGTAAACAGTAATGAAATTAAGATTCAATCTGAGGGCTAAGATTTAGCTTTAGCACAAACCACAATGCTGTGAACTAGCGTATGTACTATGAATGTACTATTTAGCATTCACAATAAACAAGTCAGGCACCAAACCTTAGTCTTTAGTCCATATGATACTGAGTGGGCTATGTGAACTCTTAGGTCTCACTCCTTCTAGAGAAGATTGACCCCATGCACACTATGTAGGACCTAGCTCTGGGGTTTTTGGAAGACTGTTTATAGGGAAAGGAGAAAGCAGCCTCCAAGCCATTTTCCTTGGAGAATGCTGTCTTGGAACTGTTCTAAATTCTGTGTAAGTGAAAGAGGCAGTTAGAAAGCTGTATGGTAGTACCAAGGAGACTGCCAGTGACCAAACAGAGTGGAAAATCAGCAGTCTACTGTTTGCACCCCTTCTATGGGAGCTGTTGAAGCTATTGAAATGGATCCAGAGGAAGATCACAAAGATTATCACAAAGATGATCAGAGCTCTGGAGCACCTCTTCTATGATGAAAGATTGAGGGAGTTGGGATTGTTTAGTTTGAGGGAGAGAAGGGAAGAGCTCATTACAATCTTCCAATACTTGAAAGGAGCTTACAAGCAGGAGTGGGACCAACCTCTTATGCAGGTAGATAATTGATAGGACAAGGGAGAATGGGTTTAAACTGGAAGAGAGGAGGTTTAGGTTAGATGTTAGGAAGTTGTTCTTCAGATGATGATGAGGCACTAGCACAGGCTGTCCTGTTATGCCCCATTTCTGGGGTGTCCAAGGCCAAGTTGAATGGGATCCTGGGCAGCCTGATCTAGTGTTTGGCAAGCTTGCAGTTGGAACTATATGATCTTTGAAGGTCCCTTCTGGCCCAAGCCATTCTATGATTCTATGGACTATTTGTCAGTAGCTATGAAACCTGAGATGCTGCAGTTATGACATAAACTTAATCTGGGAGGTTTCTGGATTGAGTGATTTCAGTGACTCTCTCCAGAACACTCACTATTTTAAGTATTAAAATAGTGTTTAAGTATCTTCTCCTGTTGGGTCTTAATGACTTATTCTGAGAAAAACATGGTGGTGCCTGAAATGACACAGCATATCAATGCAAATTCACATTACTTCTCCTCAAATGCTTTGGCTGTCTGTATTTTAGGAGAGCCAGACAGCTTTCCCTGGGAACAGCCAACTATCACCATATGCTGTGTGGGTTCCCTGTTTCCGCTCCTCAAAGGATCTGACAGCTTGGCCTGGCCAGGAAAACAAAACAATGTACTTTACACACACAAAAAGAGGTTTTGAATGTTTTGTTCAGGGTAGGAATAATTAAAAAAAATAGATCTTAAAAAGGAAAATTCAACAGAGGAACCCTAGAATTGCTTAAAATCTTAGACATTGGTGAAACCATTTTCTCCACTTTAGTTAGTGGAATTTCTCCCTTGGTTTCTCCCCAGCTACAAAGGAGATTTGGCCACTGAGATATTGGCTTTTTACAAAGAAATATGCTTAATCCCTTTCATTTAAAAGTCAACCTTCCTGGACTGGAAATCTGCTTTTGACTAGCCATTTTCTAATGAAAAACATTTTTTTTCCCGCTGTTCTGTAATGCTGAACACATTAAATCCAGTAGGTTTTTTTTTTTTTCTCCCATGAACCACTCTCCTTCCTTAAAAAAAAAAAAAAAAAAAAGCTGTTAACTCCCTCCAACTGATTCACATATCACCACAGGCATGATCCCACAACTCTTGTGCAAGCATCCTCTCAGTGACATCAATGGAAGTCGTACGTGTGGAGAACCAAAAAGCTGTACCTTTTAATATCTGTATTACTAATATGAGAATTAGTGCTCTGGGTTTTATTCGACATCTTCATTCCTTTTAACTACATCATCTGCTCTCCCAGAGGATATCATTCAGTTAGTTACTTGGCTGACATCAAAGCTGTTCTGAAAGTAGGGAGTTTTAAGTACTGAATCTACAATGCCAACACTTAACTGAATTCCTGCTCTTCTGAAAAATGTATGCCTAAGATAAAAATGCACACACTCTGAGTGCAGCTGCCTTTTTTTTTTAAAAAAAACAAACAAACAAACTTGGATTGCAGTGCCAGAGCTTCAGAACTGGATCAGCTGAGACTGTGCTGTTTGAGGAAGCACAGTCTTATTTCTAGGGCCAGAAATAAGCCCACTCTCTGGGGCTGTGTCAACTTGAAATAAAAACCAGTTGGGAATTGAAGTGTTTCTAAGTAGAGCCACCACAAGTACCTCTCCACTGTGTTTCTTGGACCAAGATCTGGAGTTCCATCCTGTGGTCACTCTATATTCAATCAGCCCCATTTATAACGAGAACCTAGTTACTCCACAGCAACTTACTCAAGCTCAGGGTCAAAAGGGAGCAAAATAAGCCTGAATGTTTTTATCTTTACTCCATCCACCCCAAGAGAATGGTGTTACCAGGGTTTTGCTGCTATTTGGAATATTCCAACCTATCAGGACTCTAGAGGATGGAGAGGTAACTACAGTGCAAGTGTCACAGTTAATGAGAAGCAACATTTACAACCACACATTTCCACCATTAATAACAAGTATGAGCTGAGTAATACACAAATGCTTCTTCAACCACGCATTCAGCATAGTATAATAATGTACAGATATTAATAAAGCAGGTTACATACAATCTATTAAAGGATTAGAAATTTTATTTCTCCAATAAGCATACCGCTCACGGTATTCTCTTCACCTTCTAAATTAAAATATTTAGGAAAATGAGTTCATTAAGTCTCTTAAAGTAAGTTTGTAATGTACTTTTGCCTTGCATTTTTCTAAGTACCGTAAGGTACGTCAAGGCTCCTGCACATACAATGTGCTAATGAATTTTCCATTCATAATGTCTACATTAACAGATTTTTGCCCATACATCAGCAGCACTGAAGTAAATTGGCCTTGTTCAGTTTGTTCAGTCTATATAAAAATGTATGTATCTAGTTTACATATTCAAGATATGTTGAAGGGAATGATTTAAGCAGAGTGACTTCCATTTTGGAGAACAGGCAAGGTCTAGGGAAAACAGACATCTAATTTTCTTACGAAGTTACAGCTGAGCTGCCTGGGGTTTCTCATGCAATTTTGCTATCATGAAGTTGCATTAGAATTTGTTTTTCCAGGCAGTTTTCCTACAGCTCCAGTGAAGTTGATTTATGACCAATCAACTTCTACATGTAATAGCAGCAGTATTAGCTAAGCTTCTTCAGTACGTATCCACTCTCAGGCTTTCTGGCTTAGAACAAATTGATTTACTCTATACTCTCACTTGGAGCAGGGTCTCTATTCACACTTGGCTTCCCTTATCATACATGGGCCAAAGGAAGAAGTTAAAGGATTATTTCTTATACAGTTTCCTTCATCTAGGGAATATACAAACTTGAAGTTATATTGCTCCATTTCTTTAAAGGAAAAAATATATCTTTCTCTTCAGGAATGAGGGCCAAAATCCTCTCTTTTTCCTCTCCTCATATTACAGGTACTTACCTGGAGCACCCTGAGTTATGAAATTAACCAGTCAATGATTTTGCTGTGCTTAGTAGAGGACTAAGATCTAACATCTCCTGCACTAAAACTGTTCATCTCCCAGTGCATGTGGAAGGGCAAATTAGATGAATTCAGATCATGGAAGCAAAATGCTTATAATCTAAAACCAAGAAAAAAACACCTGTGCAAAAGTCCTAAGCACAAGGTATCTTGTCTAAAGCTAAAGAAAAATGGTTAATTGGTTTCACACTGTGAGTAAAGCTTACAACAAAAGAAATCATATTTTGTTACTTTTTCCAGGAATCTGCATTTGCTACCTTATGTTTTGAGATCTCCTTGTGTGGCACTTGAAGCATTCTTCAATTACCTTTACCTACCAGGTGCAGCTTTTAGGTGCAGTAATTGTAAAGCTAGTGAAAGAAATCAGACCATGACAGACAAGAGCAGCAAAAATATATATATATATATTTGGCAGCATTTGGCACAGAGAACAGGGAGAACAAGCAGCACAAGGAAAGCTGCAGATAGACATACCTTCATGATTTCCATCTGCTTCTGATGATGCCTGATAATTGACAGAGTTCCACTCCTAAGAGCAAGCAGGGGAAAGAGGAGAGAAAATGAGATATAACCAGGTGGAGAAGGCTCAGCTGCTATTCATTTCAATAATTCTTGTCTCCCTGCATTAAGCTTTTCTATGTATTGTTCTAGTAACAACTGATGAAGATGTAAGAACACTGAAATCCAAGCTTTATCATTGCACATCTCCCCGACAATACACAGCTACTCCCCGTATGAGGTAGAATGGTAATTAGTAAAGCTGGGATAAGTGGTTTCCTAGGACACTAGGCAGGTTTTGCACTGCTGTTTTGGCAAAAATAGTGCCAGAAAGAGCACCAGCTCTTCCCATCTTTCCTCTGGGCCCAATGGCACTACACAAATTTTCTAGTCTTTGTGGACAAGGGCCCAAGGACATACAAATGGAAAACCTGTAACTTCCATTGGAAATTTTTTCCACTACAGTGATACAGCCACACTGATATAAAACACAATCATTTTAAAATCCTGTGAGCTCTGTTTTTTTTGTTGTTGTTGTTCATTTATTGCATATTGGCCCTTCCACAACCAGGATCTGAGCTGATACTAATCTCTTCCATGAGCTAGATGAGTGAATCAAGCTGCCTGTGAACCTCAGGCACACAGACTCCGATGCCTCTTGAGCCTTTTGTATCTATTGCACAGCATACAAGCTGTACTTGTTCAGCATTGTCTGAACAGATATATGGACCCTTGACTATGTGGCAGCTCATTTTCTGCAATATGATTCAGGAGCAGCTGATGTGCCGCCTCCTCCACTTAGACCAGGATCATCTCACCCCATTGCAATTCAGCTAGCACACTGGTGTCTGCAATCAAAACATTCATGCTATGTTAGCTCATGAGTCAATATATGTAGGTCACTCCAAATGTAATGCCTCCTCTTTATATCCATGGAAACTACAGTAGATACAAAGAGCAAAATAACACTATTTAGTAGAGCATATTCTCAGCTACAAAATACTATTTTTTAACATAGTCATCACTGTTAGCCAATTAGCATGGATAGACTGATTGAGACACTCTTCATTTTGTGCACAGCCATCTGAAACGTGGCTTATCCTTCTCACTGTCACCACTGCTGAAACTCACCACCCACTACCTCACTGTGTTCACATCCATTGTTTGATCTCTATAAAAGTTCATCAAGCACCAATGGTTGCAGTTTTTCCCACATGGGGGAATTCAGTTCCACACCTCTGCTTCATAGGCACTTACATGTCAGATACCATTGTATCAGAGTGTCCCTCTGCTGCCATCTGTCACGTGGCAACAAAATGTAATGGAATATTCAGATATTCCAGGCAGATTCAGCCTCTACAGCCATACCAACATCTACCGCTGACATTGTGGGTCAACATCACAAAATAAGAGGTGCTGCTTTTGAAGCAGCTCTCATAGCTCATTCATTTGCAATTTAGATGAATAAAGTAATTTTTGCTACTTCTATCTGCTACTGCCACTATCTTCAATTCTAGCTTTCTGGAAAAATCAAAGTATAGCCACAAAATCATCATCTTCACAACAGAAAGAGTAAAGATTAAAAGAGGGAGATTGAAAGTTGATGCTGTGAATTAATGGCATACAAATGTTTTATTCAAAAGACTTCCAGCAGCAGTACTGGAGGAGAAGCACGCTTCTCCTGCACAGGTGTTTAAAGATTATCCAGCATTTGGGCTCTCTGTGTGTACTCCATGTGAAGAGCTCATTGAAAGTGTTTTGTCTTTGATATATTAGAAGTAAAACTACCTGATCCAGTGTTCTATAGTAACTTAAGGAAGTGAGCAGTAAGCCCTGAAAGAAGCGAATTCCAACTTAAGGGATCACTGCATTAACAATCCTTCTTACTTCAAAGAAGCTTTAAGATAAGTACCACATAAGTGATTTTATAATACTTAGTAATTCCTGATGTTATATTATTACACCATTTGTATATTCAGAGTCCTCAGCACAGTGTGCCCCTGCACCTGTGGAGACCTTTAGATGTAGCTTTAGCCCACGCATACACAACGAGATTATACACTAAAGTTTGCCTGTCTGTCATTCATTAGTTATCTGAGCTATTACCTACAGAGCCCCCACTTCTTCTAAAGATTTACTAAGCAAAGGGTATACTTTCCAGATGATAATTTGCTTGTGGTGAAGTACTTAACTGTCTTATCTTAGTGGAGCACAGCTATTTTAGGACAGAGTTAGTAATTCTGTGGTTCAGCACTGTTGAACTGTACACGCCCTTCATCTGTAATACATGGATTTTGCAGTGCAAAGTGAAATTACTAAATAGGCCAGAGAGCAGGTGAATGTTCTGAGATCACAAAATAATATTCCTTGCCCATTTCATCCATAAAAATCACCTCCAGAGATCTCAAGCTTAGACATTTTCTCTAGAAAATAAAGAATAAATGGATCCATTTTTAAGTACTTTTGAGGCACCAGGCATTCATTTTCTAGAGGAAAAAAAAGGACTGTTAGATCACATAACACACACTGTTATCTTTTAAAAACAAGAAATGTATAATTCACAGGGCTAGAGTTCAGATCTGATACAAGATTGGGAGACAAGGAAAGTTACATGCATAAACTAAGCATTATTACTCTGTACACACCTTTCTCCCACTGGTTCCCTATTGAAATTAAGAAATACAAGATCACTACAGCTTTCTGATCATCATGGCTAAGTTAGTTGGCTGAGTGGCATGATGTGGAATCATGATACATTAGAATATGGATCTTGAGAATCTATCACAGCATTGGTCAAGTCCTGAAAACATTGTCTACTCTACTGCGGACAGGTAGACCATCAACTTCCTCACATCTGTTCAAATTCTTTTCTCCCTTTGTTTAAAACTTTTCTGGCATCCAAACCACAGGAATTTCTTGGAGGTGTTTCACAAGCTCCAGACAGAACCATCTGAAAGGCAAACTACAAGCCATCCAAACCATCATGTGTTTATACTTGTTCATCTTACTGATCTTCCTAATTAAGTCACAGACCCATCATTTGTGTGTCTTTTTTCATCAGTTGGTAAAATTGGTTACATGTATTGCACTCAAATGCAGATAAATTGTGTATGCGTGTATGTGTGTATAAATTTACTTTTAAAATAGAAGCAATGCCAGTATGGTTAAAGGACAAGATAAAGAAAGCAACAAACAAACAAAACAGTTTAAGCTGCTGAGTCCAAACATTTCTAGAAAAAGGGACACACTTCAGAAATCTGCTGGGGTACTTTAAGGAATCTGCAGTCATAATACATTTTTCTCTGTCTTGGAGTTTAAAAAAAAAAAAAAAACCTGAGTGGCAATTTTTTCTTTGTACGACTTAAAATGAGGGAAGGTTGGACAGATATTGTCTAGCTCAGAGAACAGTTTCAGTAAGAAAGTTCTGTAGAAAGAGCAGGGTTCAACACTGTGCAGGGATTCTTCCACCCACAGGGGACCCCAAGCCCCTCCAAGCTTTGTGCTTCCAGGAGCTTGCAGCTTCCCCTTCCATCTGTAATATTCCCAAAGCTTGGCATCCGCTCTGGCATTGCCTTACGGTGATGTTATAGAATCACAAAGGCTAGAAAGACCGCTAAGATCATCTAGTCCAACCATCAACCACTTCATGCCACTTTAGACCATATCCCTCAGTGCCACATCTCCGTGTTTCTTGAACACTTTCAGGAATGGTGACTCCACCACCTCCCTGGGCAGCTTGTGCCAATATTTCACTACTCTTTCTGAGAAGTTGTTTTTCCTAATATCTAACCTGAACTTCCTCTGGTACAACAGTGCCATTATCTCTCATTCTATCGTTGTTACCGGAGAGAAGAGACCAACACCCACCCCTTTCACTACCTCCTTTCAGGAAGCTGTAGAGAGGGATAAGGTTTCCTCTGAGCCTCCTCTTCTCCAGAAGAAAAATCCAGCCACAGGAGCTATCCCTTCTTCTCCAGCTACATGAAAACTGGCAAGCGTGAGCCCTGGCAGCTTTAAGAGTTGAAAGCTCTTACTGTTAGACTCCTCTGCTCTGGAAAGAAAGTGCCTTTAACAAAAACAGAAATCACGCCCTTCCTATTCAATATGAGCATGAAATTGCTGCATGATTAAAGTAGCCTGCCAGCATGAAGTCCAGAAGGAATTTGCAGCTTCCTCCATAGTTGATTTTCAAATACAAACACTTTAAAAAGCAGTAATGTAGCTGTGTAACACACAGATAATTTACAGTCTGAATGACAAACATCTTGGGATTTAAAAAGTAATCTCTTCCATTTCAATTTTCTCCACATCCCTCAGAAACTTTATGCACCACAGCTTAAGAGGTGGTACTAGCACCTGTGAAAGATATTCTGATGAAATGGCCACTGCAAACAAGTGTATTAACACAGCAGGTAAAATAGAGTGAAAATAGCAAGATGCAAAACGACCCACTCAGCATTACCATATATATTTACCCAGAGTAGAGCAAAGCGTAAATAATATATAAGGAATGACTCTTTATAGCATCCTAGGGGAGGAACAGTGGTTACAACAGATCATCTTAATAGGACATAATGTCTAGCAGGTCCTGGAAAATTACTGCTGTAAAACTACCATACTCTGAAGATGTGCTTGCCTCTGATCCAACTTCTACAGCTGTTTGGGTCACCCATAATATGCCTATTATGTATTTATCTACAACTGTCTCATCTGAATTTTCATGCAAGTGTCAAACGCACCAAAATCCATTCAACACCAAAGCTCTCCCCCTTGGAAAGTGCTACTTCAGCCACCACCCTTTTTACCTTGTGTGTAAGGAGAATATAGTAAACTGATCTACTCTCTCCAGTGACCAGAAATAGAACCCAAGGAAATGGCGTGGAGCTGTTTCAGACTGGATATCAGGTAAAGATTTTTTCACCATAGAGTGCCGAGCACAGGAACAGGATACCCAGGGCAGTGGTCATGGCACTGAGCTTGCCACAGTTCAAGGAGCATTTGGATAGCGCTCTCAGACATCTGGTCTGATTTTTGGGTGGCGTTGTGTGGAGCCAGGAGTTGTACTCAGTGATCCCGATGGATCTCTTATAACTCAGAATAGTCTGTGATGTGACTGGGATGCTGAGGAGAATGATGGAGGACACATGAATGATTACCAGGACCAGATATGGAGAACTGAGGTTGTCATTGCTTACGTACATGACCAGGAGAAAAACAACAACAACAAAAAACAAACAGAAAAAAAAAAACAAAAACAAGGAAACAAAGACAGTTAGAGGAGAACTGCTACTATTGGAGACAGCAGGCCATAAAGCATTGAAAAAGACTGAGAAATAGTATCAGAAGCAGCCTAAGTGTTATGGAGGAGAGGGAGGGAACAAAAATCTAATCACCTGGTAAAAAAACAAGGTTGTCAGAGAGTGCTCAGAGCCCATAAAATTGGGTAAAGAGTCAGCTAGAAAGATGGCTGAAGGAATATAAACTTGGGATTCATTGCTGTCATCAGCATTGTTAGATACTTGAAAGAAGGAAACCAGGGCTATCATAAGATTATTAGGGAAGCACGAGATACTGTCCTGGCTATGATGCATAATGGCTTGTACCACTTGCTTAGGAAAAACTTACTGTCTTCAGTAAAGTAATAGAGATACTACTGTTTTGGTCTTCTTTTTTTTTTTTTTAAACCTCGGATGTATTTGAATATTGATAGAGTGCATCACATTTTAAAAAGAGAGCTGTTTAAGAAGATGAGGCAGCCAACAGCTGGGAATGCAGAATTTAATCAATGGAGAAAACAGGTGGGAACAAAGAGGAAAAGACAAGAAAATCTCGAAGAGGGAAAGATGGAGGAGCCTGGAGTTGTTTGCCAGTTTGCCCCAATTCACCAATGCGGGTTTCAGTCCAGGAGCTGAAATCAGACCTAAAAGAGCACAGAGCAGATGTTTGCAGGAAATTAATCCAAGGAATCTCCTCACTGTGAGAACATCAGATGATGTTTTGGGAGGAGTCAAATGGAAGATAGAAGGGAACAAAGCACCAAGGACAGTGAGCAGATGAGAGAGGAGAAGATACAGTCATTGAGCCAAAACTTTGTCCTCCACAGAGGAAAAGTGCCTGAAGCTACTCATTAGTAATGCAGAGTATATAGCATGGAAAGTAACAGAGAGAGTTATAATCACCATAGAATCATAAATGATAAAACATATTCCTCCCATGATCATATTAGCAGTTGAATCACTCAGCATCTCCATTAACCCATACTGGGAGGAAAAAGAGGAAAAAAAAAAAAAAAGAATTTAAAAAAAAAAAAGCTACTCTTCCAAACAAATAAGAAGATCACAAACATCCCAGAAGAGAGATCCCACAGAACTCAATGCAGGTTAGTTATACATCATTTTATATTAAGCATTGGACTTACTGTTGAGGGACCAACTTGTTGCTATTTTATATTTCCCAGAGGAATGATGTTTCTACGCTGATTCCTCTCTCTTGACAGCTCCAGTAATATTCTAGACGTGATGGGTAATAGCTTGTAAATTCTACTCGGAAAAAAAAAAAACCCTTGCCTTTAGCTTAATGCTCTGGAAAAGATATTTTTCTTCCATACAGATATGTCTTTGTACTCACAAGTCTCTGCGTGGCACAGGGAACTGCAGAGGAAGGGGATATGAGAGCTCCCTTTCCTTTCCACAAGCAACAGAAAGCATTTTGAGGTAGATGACTGGGGATTTAAGCAAAAAAGAGAACAGCCACCTGCTCTAGATCCTCTTGCAGCTGTGCAGCTGAAGTCGTGGTCTCCATTTTTTGCTCTCATTAACAAACTAAGGTTCCTAAGAACAGAAATGTCTTCATTCTTGTACTATCTACCAAGCAAAGCCAGTAGCATTTTCTTCTCTGTGGCTGGCCCATGAAAACCTTAACAGTCTAATGCCCTTTAGGACAATATTTTCAATTGTACATGCATAACAGGATTGGGGAAGAAAGATTCTTTCTACTTCTACAGCACCTCCACCTGCAGGGATATGAAGGATGACATTTAGCATGAACAATTCCTATGACAATCCACAAATTTTACAAAGACTGAAGAGATGGAGGGAATCAAGCCTAGAACCTAAAGCAAGCAACCTGTCTTGCCCCCTACTTCAGTCCTGGAAGAAGAAGTGCAATTAAGCTCAGTGGTTAGAGCCCACCTGTAATGTGAGTTATATTGCCTGTAACTCTACAAAGTGATGGAAAGTACAGCAATAACAGTGGAGTGGCACAATCATCAGCTACAGCAAGTGAGAACAAACCAAACACAGCAGCCACAGAAACAAAGGAAGAAAAACTGCTTACCTGTAAAGGGCCTCAGGTAGGCAGGAGTCTCCAGAAAAATACTCTCACCTCCGCTGTCAATTCTTAAATGAAGTATGTGAAGGGGTGGATCTTGGCTCCAGCCCTTCTGGTCACTCAGGTGCATTGCATGCAGCTCCCCTGGGTTGGCCCTGTCTTCCCACCAGGTGCTCAGTCACTGCTTCAGGCCATGACTTAGCATTTCTGCTACAATTACCTAACATTTTCCAGTTTTTCTTCTTCTATGCATCAATCCTTCATCGCTGAAGGATGAAGTTGTTGTCCAGCATCTCTGTGTTTTCCCCTGGGGTATCATTTAGTTGACACTGAGGTATCAATAGCCTGCATACACACATTAAAACAGGAGCACCAGGGAGATACAGGAGGGTACTGTGCTGTTTGGGCTCCAATTTCTAGTTGCAGCAGCCCTCTGCAAACAGTAAAACACTATTCTTTCATCTCCGGTTTATGAGCAACCAGGTAGGTATAGCAGCAGGTAATATCACCAAGTTTACACGAATAAAGAATTTCACACAGTTGAAAACTAGCATATATATATATATATATATATATATATATATATATACTATATGGTATAAAATAATTGGGACTAATTCTGCTTTTACAACAGCCTAAACAAGTAACTGCAGAGGAGTTAAAATGAAAAAATGTCAGTGTTTAAATTCCATATACTCTCCTGTCTGAACTGCTCCTATGAGCCTCTTCCTCCATGCTCCCAGGCCTCGTCAGCCTCCAAGTTTTCACAGACACCTGTTTTATGCTATTAAATTAAATGCTAATTTCCCTGAGGTCAACAGTGACTTCCTCTCTGTCTTTACAGCTCCCAGCATAATGGGACGCAGGCCTCAATAAAGCTTTAAGGATACCATATAATGCAAAGTGCATATCAGTAATAATATCATATTTTCAGTCTCCCTCTTGAGTAATTATTCAGTAAGAAAAAAGACAGGAAGAATAACTTGAAAGCCAGAAGGGATTCTGTGTGAACAACTTGTTAGATCTTGGTGTAATTTAAGTCCAGGGGATGGCTTTGTATTAATTTATTTCAGGTTCAACAGCTTTGGTTGGACCAGAACTATTTTGGGGGGGGCATTTTCTTTTGATCAAAGGTTGCTTCTCTGTGCTTTTTATACCTACCATATGTATTAGCAGGAACAAGTATAAGCAAAGCACTTCTGCAATCCAGAAGTACAGCAATTCTAAGTCAATCAGTTGTCAAGGAGCACATCTGCAAGGACAACATTAGGTGAGCATGAGTGCAAACTACAGCAGTGAGTGAAAAATAAGCCAGTGAAAAATTCTAATATCAGTTTTCAGTGCATACCAATGGGTCTGAATTTGTTCGAGAAGCATTGCAAATGCAACATCAGACATATGGACTTCCTCAGGGGCTGTACAACATGTACACATGTGCTTCTCCAGACTTCTGCTGCCCCTGTGTGACACTGGGGAATCACACATGCAAGGCATGGGGCAGCAGCAGCACACAGACCTACAGATGTGTGCACAAACCCCTCTGCTGTACAATGTGGAGCTTTCAGATAAAAATACACACTGGCAATAAGCATCAAGTAGTGAATGGACACACACACAAAAACCTGCAAAACAGAATGAGATTTTAGAAGAAAATCTGGGTGATCCACAGGTCATGTAGCCAGTAGGAGAAATAACAGATGGGCGAAGATAATCTTGGATTGGAGGATGAACAATGAAAATACAATGGAATTACTTAAAATGAACTTGCAATCTGAAATGGTCCCCTCCGCAATACAACCCCCTGTACTCTAATAGGGATTTAAGTCAGAAGCCATAAGAACCAATTCTTCCTGTAGCAGGGAATAACAGAAAAAGACAAGAAAGAGATCTTACTGATCCAGAGAAAGCACCTTGGTCTTCTTTTTAAAGTAATACAATATGATATTAATATATAAAATAGACTGAAACTATTAAATCTGCTACAAACAGGACGAGAATTACTTTACAGTTACTTGAGCCAGCAGCGGTCTAAATAGGTGTGAAATGAAGACCTAGGATATTCACATCACTGATCTGGGAAGCAACCACAGTTTCTGGAATCAAGCCACATTGCTCAGCATAGGGAATGTCCCAGGAAAGAGGCTTTTTGCACAGGCAGCAAGAAAACAAAGCGAGGGGCAATGGGCAGTGTGAGTAGCTGTTTCTTGGCTTTGTTGTAAGCTGTGTGTTTGCCTTGCTGCTTTTTTATCTTGCTCTGCGTAAAGCATGCTCCCTGGAGAAAGCAGGATTTACCCAGCGAGCTGAAGGAGCTCAGATATTCAAGCTGCCTAATTACCAACTACGTCACAGCAGCTCATCTCAGCCCCCGCGCGCAGGGATTATGCACCATGAGACCGCTAAATCTCGATTCACTTTGAACGTTTCACAGATAGCTACTAATCACAGGCACTCTGTTCTGAGCGAGATAGGAGGCAGGGTCACATCTAATCTGGGAAATCAGTGCACCCTGAGCAGCGCAGTCCTTCCTGGGTAAACAGGAGTGTGGGTGAAAGCAGGTAACCTGCATTTCCCGTGCTTGCTGGTGGCAGATTTGTTTAAAACAGAGAATGTATTGTGCACAGAAACTCTGATAATCTGGGAGTGAATGATGGCAGCGACAGGCCATTGACTGGGTGGCACTGAAGGCTTTGAATTTCATTCATTTAAATTCCCTTTCCAAGCAAGAGGAATGAGGCTTGCTGCCTGGAATTTTACCACTGAAAGCAATCGTTCAGTGTTGATTTTATTGCTGAAAATATGAATCTGCCAACTTCTGAGGATTTGATGCTGAAGAATGGCAGCAACTGATTCTGTGCAAGTTCCCCAGAAGGCACAAATTCTCTTTTTTATTACATCGGTGCAGTACTGCCTGACTGAAAGCACAAAGCACCTTTCCTGGAATGTTAGTTACAGGATTTGGGGCTATCTGTAGCCTCTCCAAATTACACTTTGCTACCTCCCCATCTCTCCCAGGAAACAAGTAATGAAAACAGCTGAAAAAAAAAACAAATTTCTGACCGAAAAAGTGTTCTCAGATTTGAAATTTAATTTGGAGTCATGTAGAAGACATAAAGTCTGTGGTCTGTTTTCTTGTTTGGTTTAGTTCAGTTTTGTTTGGTTTGTTTACTTTTCCCCTTAACACACAACAGTTTCAAATAATGTGCTAGTCCTTTATGAAATATGTTTTTCTTGAAAAGGTCAAGTAATTTTGATTAATCAACAATTACTTGTTTTCATTTTGTTACTTTAAATTGTACGCTAGATTACACATTGTAGTTTAAAAGCCAAAGCACTAACATAGGAAAATATTTGAGCATGTAGGAAAAATTATTCTATGTACGTAATGAAAGTTGTCACTGAATAATAGATTCTCAAGCAAAAGGTGTTTTCTTTTTTTTTTTTTTTTACAAACCATCATGATAATATGAATTTTATGTCATGCCCATTACTTGATTCCCAAATACGTTACTGGCCAGTTCCAAACTGGCATCTTTGGCATCACTTTGTGTCGCATTTGACATTCTACAAGATCTATGTAGTGAAAGAATCACGAATTCTTCTGCATGTTTCCAAAGGCAACATCCCTCTTCTTGTGTTGGGAACAAGCACAATGAGCAAGAGCCTGCTCCAGCACTCAAAATACTCAGGGCAGAGGAGAAAAGGTTCAATTTGTGCTCTTCTCAGCTAGTTTATAAAGCATTTAACAAATCTCTTAGGGACTCAATTTCAAAAGAAATTAAGCATTGCTTCCTTTCCATGGCATCCATGCATACTTTGAAGGTGCCTAAAATGCTTTGAAGATTCAGGCCACAGCCTCTTCTTGCCTTATTCCCTGTTCCATGTGATACATCTCTCCCCACAGATTGATAAGAGGACAACTGAGCTAACACCACTGATGCCTGGGCGTTGCAGGGGTGTGATCTGTGCATACTTCACATTCAGCCTTACTGAAAGCGTGAGGGGTGTCTGGGTTAAAACCTGGTCTTCTCAGTATCTCAGAAAAAAAATAAATATCTATATACATATATACATTTATATGTTTATGTTCCTCATCGACAGAGCAGTCCAAACAATGTTAAATATGCTGGATGTTGGACAGCCACCTTGCTGCAGAGCAGTAGCAGGTAGCTGATGAATCCATTGTGTCTGCACTCACAATTTCCTTTCCTGCAGAAGCCCATTTAGCAGTCCTCCACGAGCATTTCATTCAATGATTATCAAGCAGCACTATGAAATTTCCATCCTTGAAGATACTTGAAATGCAGTAAGGCATGGTCCCATGCAGAAGTCCCTTCTGGGATAAATTATTCTATGATTCTGTTTGCATTTTGCAGGCTTCTTGATTGCCTCCTCACTTCTTGCTTTGACATTTTCTTAAAGTAGACCTTCATTCAAAGTCAGGTTTGATTTAATTTAACTTGACTGCTTTTATTAAACATTCAAACATTAAGAAGACTCCTCACATGAGCATTTTGTTTTGGATCAAGTACAAGATTTTATTTAATGTGACATGAATTATTTGTTACTTTCCCATTCACAAAGACTTTGGCTTTCAACTGAGTGAAATCTTCTCCTCTTTCCCACTGCTCCCTGTCCCATTTTTCTTTTTGGCTAATGAACTGAAAAAACAGATATTTTGCACTGATGTTTTAGTGTATCAAGAAGAAATGCCAAAAAGAGACTAAATTCTGCAAGTTCACGTGGTTCTTGCTCTCAAGAAGCTCTCTTGACTAACCTAATACCTCAATACATCTAACCTTGGCATCTCCTGAGGACCTGACAGCTCTCCTGTACATCCTAGGGACTCGCTGATGGATTTCTGACAGATCAGAGTCCTCTTTCTCTGCAGTGGTATTTCAGTGATGAGAAAGACCATTTGTGACTCAGTGCAATTTCCTTAGGCATTTCTTAGGCCACCTGATCATCCTGCAGATAGAGATCAGACCCCTCTTGACTTCAACAGTACAGTTCTACAGCCAGAAACTGGTTGGAGAAAGGACCACAACAGCAGTATTTTTGCAGCCAGCCCAGGGATTTCCAAAGCTGTCACAAACTGAGAGGAAAGCCTGGCAGGTTTCAAACAGGCATTTACCAGCTCTGTTGCTTTTATCTCATTGTGAATACAAGAAAGAAAGTTGGTGAGGTATGAAGGTGTAGGTGTAGGTCCTCCGTGCTCTAATAGATGTTCTCAATTTCCTAAGAATATAAGCAAGCACTGATGTAATTTACATCTCCAGCTGCAATAGAAGATGCCCTGCAAGAGTGAGTATGTTTGGGTATATGGATAAGAGGTATTAGCTGATACGATATGCAAGCTTGTCTGGGTGTATTTAGATCTTGAGGCCCTCATTCAGCAAAGCTGAAGTTAATGAGGTGTCTTAACATTATGCTCCTGAGTAATTCTTCCAAATTACTCTCCTAGAGCTTGTTGAACACATAGCTTACATGATCAGTGGTTGAACTAGATGATCTTAAGGGTCTTTTCCAACCTGAATGATTCTATGACCATTGGTCTACATTAAGGATCTTAATTAGAAAAGCACTTATTCAAGAGGTTCATAGCTAAGCTGAGTGTGTGGTGGAAATCAGCCTATGAATCCACATCACCTTGTATGACAGACTTTAGGTTTAGATGTCCAGATTTAGGTGTCTTGGGTAGAAGAGTGATACTTTCTGTCTACCAGCCCTGGGATTGCATTACTGTCTTCCTGAATGCTCAATCTGAATGATTTTTCTCAATGTGATTTGAGGGTTTCACAAGCCTTGCTCTGAAAGCAATGCCTCCTATTTTATTACGTCAGCCCATGATGTCAGAGATGAGTGTTGGTGTTATGACACTAGAGGTTGAACCTTCCCACCAGTATTCTGTTACATTTTATTTCCGTGTGACAGATGGCAGCAGAGGAGCAGTCTGACAAAATGGCATCTGACATGGAAGTGCCTATGAAGCAAAGGTGTGGAAACTGCTCATAGGATTAAAAGGTTTGTCTGCTTTCAGAAGACAACAGATAAAGTTCTTCTGGGGCAGCTTTACCTTATAGAAGATGAGAGGCAGCATAACTCCAGTGTCAAACATCAGGATGTAAATGGACTGAGATTTATCAGTTATAACAGCACCTATGTAGTTGCTTGGATTTCCATAAAATGATCCCAGAGGAACTGCAAAATCACACCGCAAAGTCAACACTGACATTAGATAATAAAACAAGTTTTCTGTACTAAGCTGCAATAAAATAATTTTACATTTATCATCCCACTTAATTGTAATGAGTTTAAAACTAATGAGCCTTACCTCTAAACTCCATTTAAGACAATAGTTAATTGCCTCATTTTAATAAATGTTGGCAGAATGGTGAGTGTAACAATGACTGAACGTTCAATTACTACCTAGGCTAGAAAATGAAGATATAGCGTATTAATGATACAAGCAATCTGCAAAGCAATTATGATCCTGGAGGTAGAATAGGCAACTCTTAAAAAAGAGTAATAAATGAACTTTCTGATCAAACATAAACTAAAAAGAGCTTTCAGAAGCAAGAAAGCTCATTGCCTGGGATTTTAGTTTGATTCATTTCTTCTTGCCCTCCTCTCTCTGTGACGTGTACAAAACCTGTCAAAAATAGTGTCAGGGGAACACAAGATCGACAAGCAAAAAGCAATACATTCATGCTGAACAGCTAGTGCTGTAAAGAAAGGATGTATTAAATGCGTTAGAGAGCTTAGCACTACTGCAGCACCAATAAAGGAAAAGGATACACAGCAGACCTGGAAATTGAGGGTCAGAAATGAAGAGAGATGCAGTTGCTGAAAAAGCCCATGGGAAGGCAATGAACAAAATAAAACCTTGCTATACAAATGTGTTATACCTCAGAAACAGTTGTGTACTTCTAACCCTACAAAACTGGTGTGTGGAGATCCTGGTTCAATGGCTATGCTTCTAAATCACCACACTGCAAATGTCTTGCTGTCCCCAGTTGTTTTTGTCTTCCCCAGCACATTTCTCCTCAGTATTTCAAAATTATCTACCCCTGTGGGCAATGCTGTCCTCATGTGGCAGGGGGAGGTCATGGCATGGAGGGCACTAAGAATTGTTGGAGGGCACTGTATTTCTTCTCTGTTATTCTTACCTGTGTATATTCTTTCTCAGAAACAATGCTATTGATTAATTATAAAAATGTTTACATGTATGGCCTTTTGCATCAGGCACTGAGGAGCAAGTCTCATTTTTATACAATTTCTCCTTCATTCAAATCTTTGAGATGCATAATATTAGGATTCATCTCTATATTGCCCTATTAAGAGAAATAAGGTTCTTCCAAAAGCATAATGATGGTTACTAGAGAAGGCCTTTAATGAATATGTTGTATAGAAACACTGTTCTACCTCTTCCTTTGATTTACAAATGATTTTATTCCCCAGCAGTGCAGACAATGTCCTGTTTGCATTCATTAGTGAAGCTGCTGCCTGAAGTCAGGACATCTTCTGATCTATTTTCTCTTTCTTTGACAAATCTCTTTTCTTGGCAGTTCACAGCAGCAAATTTCCATTTTTGCATTTGCTTTTTTTGTGTTCTTGTTCTATGACTGATTGTTCTCTGTTTATCTATATTTAATCACATTCACTATTTGATATTGCTTCAGAGTCCAATTTCAAAGTCCATTATCATTTGTTGCTCTTTAGTGTAATTTACAAACCAGAAAACCTTTATTTCTCTGCTATTATACTCATTTTGTTAATATAAACAATAACAAAGCTCACATCCCACATCTGACTTCTGCAGAGTCTCTCATGATTGTTAATTTTTTTTTAAGAGATGGTTTCTAGAATTAGCTTAATTTTAAGCACTGCACTAATATCTCATGGCTCTATGACTCTGCCTTTCAGATGTTATTTTAATTGGAAACCAAGGAATTGGGTTAAAAGCTTTATGAATATCCTACCCAATATAGTGCTCAGCTTCATTGCAGAAGCCTTTACACTGACAGTAAAACTCACCATGTTCTAACAAGCCAGTGGAGCATAACTCTTTTATGAAATCACATGGGTTTTCCTATGTATAGCTGCATCACACACTTTGTGTCCTTCAGAAACTGATCCGTCTTTTAAGCTAGTTCCATTCAGAGGCGATAGGGCATCTTTTTCAGGTGGCACAAAGCTTTGGGGATTTCATGTAGGATCAAAGGTGCAGCCTAAACAGAGCGTGAAAGTCCTGGCAATGGCTGTGATTCCCTTCTCTTTTTAATTTTTTTATTAGCATGGCTGCACATTGGAACCGCTTTTCTGAAGAAATATTTTCAAGATGAGACTTTTCCCATTGCTTTTCTTTCTCTGTTTGCTGAATCAGTGAGGACATACATATCTAGATTAGAGCAGGGTGCTGTCCTGAACTGATCCTTGAAGCAATTCCTATTCAGCTGACCTTGAGACCTGTTGAGCAAGGTGGGTGCGTGCTTTGACACTCCTGTGATCTTTTAATTTGAGAACTCTGCTAAGGTATTACAACACCTCGCTTGGAAACAAAGCTTTTTCATCAGTAATTGCCTAAAACTTGTACATAGGAAGTTCTGTACTTTACTGTTGGGTTGATAGAGCACTGGAACAGGTTGCCCAGAGACGTAGCAGAGTCTTCTTTTATGGAGATATTCAAGAGTTGTCTGGATGCCTACCTGTGCAATCCATTGTAGGGTACCTGCTTCAGTAGAGGGGCTGGACTCCATGATCTCTTTAGGTCCATTGCAACTCCCGCAGTTCTGTGATTCTGTGATTCTTGCTTGGTGAACTGACACACACAGGCACAGACGCTTGAGTGAGGCATGATTACTAAGGTATCAACTAACAACCTGCTTTCAGTTGCTTATAACTTCACTGAACATCAGTTACCTGAATGCTGTAAGTTGGAATTTCTCCTGTGTAGCAGGGAGGTTCTCTTTAGCCTTTTAAAATATGGAGGAACCTTCATGCTGAACAAAACTTTCACAACAGAGACTGCAAAATCTGTCAGTCAAGAGATATAGATTGACAGCAAGAATCTCTCATTACTTTAAACACTTGTTGTAACTGAAAGACACAAGAGGCTGTAAATCCCTAAATAATTACAACTTCTGATGCTTTTTTCTTAAAGCATCTTAAATTTTTTTTAAAGCTCTATCACCTGTTATATCCCACCATACTTGTATCTGCAAATGTTTATAGGATATCAGTCAAAAATGAATTTCAGCCTTGATTTTTCTTTTCTAGAGGGGTAGAAATTTTTGATATACAGAGCAGTGAGCAAAAGTTGGGCAGCTATATCTGGAGGTGGAGTAGCCCTTTCAATCTTATTAGTTGCTTTAGCATCTCTGAAGATGGGAATTGATTCTTCAGCTCATCTGTGTGGAGGGGAAGGTGAAATGACTGAATGGGAATGGGTAACTTGAAAAAACCTTACAGTTTACAACTCTATAAAGAAAGTCCATTGTACAAAACGGTTTACTTAACAGAAAGGTGTAAAATCTTGAAAAGGGAAAGTAAAAGTCTCATGTTTGAGACATATTCTGCCTCACCTGATCTCTCCCAGCTCATACTACAGAATTCAGTCTTATGCAGTCTATTTTATAGATAGAAATACCTAAATGGCTTCCCCATGTTCATATCAGGTCACCATCCAGAATCTTACATTCATGCCCAGAAGAAAAGGTGAGATATGGGAGCAACTCAGACTTAAGGATATGGAAGAGACAGATGTCACTTTAACCATTCTAAGAAGCTGAGTTAGCCTGGCTGTAAGCTGTGTCTTTTCCCTGTTTGACTCTCGGAGAGTATTCTATTTCAGTGGTTTTGACAACTTCCCAAGATGAGCTACTGTAGTCAGCACTTTGTCCTAGAAAGGGCAACAGTTAAACTGAATTTTGAAAGGGTTGAGAATTAATAAGAATCAACTTCTCAAATACTCATGGTATTTTGTATTTCTGACAAAAGAACTGAGAATGCTGAATACATTACTTAAGCCAGGCTAACGTCGCTCATAAATAGTAGTAGATCTAAGGAAATAATCATTATCATGTCTCTGGCCACACATCTCTTGAAGTTTGCTTCAACCACAGTAGGATAAGAGATCGTGGAAGTCTCTAAGGACAAAAAAAATTAAGAAAGAAAAAAAAAAAATCATGTATATATATACACACATATATACACACATATATATACATATATATACATACATATATATATATATACTTCCACATAAATAGACTTTCCGTATTTCCAGAACAAAAATTTCATAAAAGAAGGAGTCAATTTTCTTTCCAAAGGACATGCTAAAAAGCAGAGGCACAGGGTTGTCAGCTGTTCACTTTTTGCAGTGAAAGGTGATTTATCATGCAAGCAGCCTGAAATACATTTCTGGAGGCTATGTACTGCCACTTATTTTGGATGGTAGAAAGAATGATGTCGAGCAACCATGAGAAAGAATGAAAGAATGAGTGCAACTACATTTTATTTGCCACACTACTGCAGTGTTTCCCAGTGGTACTGGTAGGTGAGATAGCTGTAAGGTTCTGTCTCAACATCTTCAGGAGATTACTGTTCATTAGTACTTGTAGAGCAGTTTAGAGGCTGAGAGCAGAACTGCGGGTATAAGTGTCCAGGTGTTGATGGGCATTTATCCTAATTGTATTGTTATCTTCCCCAAGCCATGTGACATGAAAATGAGAGGGATCGTGCAAAATTTCATCTTCATGCCTCCAATCACTCCAATGAAACACCTCCAAAATGGATTGGCAATCAGAGGCCCTGCTCTCAGAGCCTCATCTTGGCAGATCCAGCTCCCAGTTTTGCTTTTAGAAACAAAGACTCATTTCCCCTACAAGGCTGAAAGCAATAAGGACTGAATTAGTCTCCAGATCAGCTGTGTTAATCCCTGTATAAAATTAAACTAAGTACCTCCAAAGAAGCTGTGATGTTCTGCTGCCATGGATGTCAACTGAATTTCTAGATATATTTCAGAGGTGGAAGGTTTTGGCCTTTGCTCTGCTTTAACTCTTTCTCTTTCCCACACATTTCAGTCATCTAGGTTTATTTATTTAGCACTACTCAGGGCAGAGTCAAAATCTAACAAACTCATTTCCTCTATAGAGAGAAGGGCAATAGCTGCTCACTTTGTGGATGGTCAGAAAGCTGATCAAAATATTTTACAATGGCCAGAAGTTGGAAATATTAGATTACTGATTTTTAGTAAGTTATAGTTCTTATAACACATCTTCTAGAACAAGGGCTGAAGAGCAGTACCTTCTATCACTGTAATGAAAATAACCTCAGTGTTTACATTTGGGGGAAATGTTTTCTATTTCACATCATTTATATTGATTTTTACATTTGCAAAAAAGTGTGTGTTTGAGATTACACATAGTGCAAGCCATACATTTCTCTAGCTTTCATCGAGTGCTTTGTAACCATTTTTAGAGAAAAGTGTTACTATATTCATCCTCTCTCACCTTTGTTATTGCATTGCTTCAGGGCCTCTTGCTCTCACTGCAGACTTTGCTGTGTACTTCAGCTCTCCAGATATAATTTTGCAGCATGAGAGATCTTTCTTCAGTTTTCCAAGTTTCTTTCTTGCTTGATCTGTGGTTCATTTCCTAAGATCTAAGTTAATTAGTCTTTGATCTTTTCTTCTTCCCACACAAACCACATTTCTCTGATTTTAAAAACTAGTTTTGCTTCCAGAGCTTATCATAGGGGGCTACACAGAATGCGCAAACATCCCCATGGGAAGTGGGGAGAGCAAAGGGACCCTTCAGCCCTCAGATCAGGGCTGAGCTGTAATGCTGCCCATGTCTCAAGTGGTAACTACCTGATCAGCAGAAATTTTGCTGTGCTCCTACGCACACTCTGTGCTGGCTGTGCTAGACGTTGTGAGTTTCTGAATACCCACATAAGCTTCACTAAACTCTGGCAAACCACTGCAAGTTCTGCTCCAGTCTATACTGAACTGACTTTGATATCTTTCTGACAGATGTTCACAGCCAGGCCAGCTAAGGGAAGAGTAGTTTCCTCCAACTTTGACTAGGAATAGTGCCTAAACCTCCCCCTCCACGCTGAAAGTAAGTGCCCAAGCACCCCTGAGCATCTGGAATCCTGTCCAGAAGAACACTGGCTAAAGAAGGATGAGGAATGTGAGGGGCAAAGCAGGTTGTTCAGTTTTGTGAAACAATTTTAGCAATCAGAAAAAGTTGCAAACCATTTCCAGGCTTGGTGTGAGGCCACAGGCAGAGCAGACTGGGTTGGAGGCACCCCAAGCTGAGCTCTCACTGGAGGGGATCCCAGTCAGCCTCTGATATTGCTGGATATCGAGAATACCTTCTCCCTATTGGAATGTACGAGTGACAGTTCTCTTGGCCACTGAGAACCATAAGCGTTTCTTGGACACAAAATCGCGTATGTGTGAGGAGAGATGTGTGAATTTATTGTCTGCACTATTTCATGATTGTTTGGCTTCAGTCTTAATACTCTCCTCAGGCAGATTCAGAAGTAGGAGTGGAGCAGCAGAGATGAGATATGACATAACTAAGCAGAGTTCAGACAATTGCCCAAGACAAGCAAGCAATATTAGATGCTTCCACATTCATTCCTGATTCATTTTGATGAGATTTTTGCCCAAAGAAGGGATGTTACCATAAAGATAGTAACAGAGTTATTGCCTGACCTTGAAACTTGCTTCACATAGCAACTGGATGAGAGTATGGAAGAGGAAAAGGCTGCTAATAGGATCTTCAGGGGAAAAAACCACAAGCCCAGGACAGAAGTGTTGCATTCAATCAACACAGCCTGTGAACCAAATTACGGTGCTAGCTTCAATGAGCTTATTCTCAAGAGACAGAGGAAAAGTATGGAGGCTCAAGTGCATGGCAGTTTGCAGGATTTCACTGTATGATACAGATAATTACACTTGCCCTTATGCTCAGCCACTTAACTGTAATTAATTCATAAAATAATTATCACAGTGCTGCTCTAGTCAGATTTCACAGTGCACTTCAATAGACAGTTCTCTGCTGCTGAATACTAAGAGCTAAAAATAATCAATATGAAATAACGACTGCCATAAATACTGGATGGGCCTGATTCACCTTACATAAGGGAAAGACTGGAAACAGAAAAAATGACTGCTTCAGCACTGAGGAAATATTGATTGAACACGGAGTGGTGAAGGACTGTACTGAAGATATCTCCTCCCTCCTTCTTCGGGTCAAAGATCTTCTGATCCTCTCTCTGGGCTTTACATGCTGCGTGCTGTCAAGAGGTCCAATTTTCAGCTCATAATCTGAACACTGGCTGCTCACAGCATGGGGAGACATTTGTCTTTTGTGGCTGCTTTAGGGTGTGTGGACAGATCTCTGCTGAGACCAATTATTTCCCAGGTGTGCAGACCACAACACTCTGCGAAGAGGAGAGTGCTCTCACTTCTCATGCCCACTGCCACTGGTACTGCCCTGGCACAGGGTATGTATGGAAACCATAGTGCACCATGTGCAAACTCATCTTCTGGCCAGACATTTTGTGTTGAAGGATGAGATTTTCCACAGAAATATCTCTTACGGCTTCACAAAGCACCCACATGCCAGGTAGTACCTCTTCATTAAAGATAACCATCAGATATCCCGTGTGCAGGTGACAGAATGATAAGCCATGCCTTGTGGTTCCATGTAACATACCTGCTGGTGAGAGCTGGGTGGAGATCCAAAATGAATGGAGTGTGCCTTTTTATCTTAAAGCTGCAGAAGATCACAAGACTATTTCTCAGCCCATCAGTCAGGTGTAGATTTAGTCAAGCATCTTCCCTTTCTCCGCAGCCTTTTGGGAACAGACAGCAAAGAAGTTAATGGGGAACCTTAAGGCAGAAACCCACCTCTTCTTGCTCTCCAATATGAAATCAAACTGTTTATTTCGAATCCCTTGATTTATTAATCAAGCAGTTGCTAGTTTAATTGCTTTCAGTAATTAATCTGAAGTAGGACTTTCCCTTAGAACTTAGTTTCATTACAAGTCTTTGTGAGACATTTGAGGTTTTTGGAACTCCAGGTCTTCTGCACCAAGAAAACCCTTATTTATCTTCAAGCTCATGGGCTCTTTTCAAATAATCCTAAAAGAGATATGTGAATCACCATTCTTTTTTTTCTATAAAAATGCCATTAATTCTAAACAACAAATCAGTCTTTCATATCAGTGTTTTATAATTCTTTTCTTTATTATAGCTTATATATTGTCTGGTGTAAAGGAGAGGATCACTAGTCTCAGAATCCTTATATAACTCATAAAGAACTTTCAAAGAGTAGTATCATGTTTGCACTGAGATTGTATTTATTGCCTTGCATTTCTCAGATAGGAAGGCACAGATAAACAATACTTAATGTTTCCCCAATTTCATATTTGAGTATTGTTTGAGCACTTGGATTAGTACTGTCTAGCTCTAGAAATCTGGGGCTCTTTAATCTATTAATTCAGTCCTAAATCTCCTCTGTAGGTACTTCATTTTGAGGTGTTTTTTTCCAATTTTGCAGCTGTAAAGAGTGATTTTGGTGTAGAAATCTTCCAAAGCTGTGGTGAACTGTGAAGCAAGTTACACTTTTCTGTAAAACAGCCACTACTTTACTGTCTAGTCAAGGGTAGTTTATAGGCATAATAAGAGCAATTTCTCAATGTATTTTCTCAGCTTTTGTTACCTGTAATAAAAAGTTAAAATAGAATGAATAAAATATTGCAACAAGCCTTTATAAATAAATCCTTCAAAAAACCATTAGAAGGCACTATTGAAAGAACAGAACTGCACACTAATTTTTGAATTATACATATGTGACAAATCATAGCAAAGTGACCATCTTCTGCAGTGAATACTGACTTAATTCCCTGGGGGTTTGGATATGCTGCCTCCTATCCCCTGGAGATACCTCCTCCCTTCAAATAACCCTACTGCTTTAATCATTCCTAAGCATAAAAGCCTGGAGCTCATTATCTCTGCCCAGGTATATTTTAGACCTGTTGCTTTCTGACAGACTGTACAAAAATGGAGGTCTCGGGGGGATATTCTTTGGCAAATGCTGTTGGAGGGAGGGGAACATCTGCTTTATATGGGCTGCACCCATGAGTACTGCACTTGTGTTATTAATGCTCTGGTATCTAGACCTCAAAATGACACCCACTCGGCTGTGCAAAATGTAAATCCAGCTTTACAGGATGGGTGCCTGGGGGCTGTGCTCCCACAGCAGCTGTAACTGGGTGAAGCCAGTGGGAAATGGCAGTTCTACCTACCAGCTCCCTGGTAGATGTCTTCAGGTGGAATTTCTAATGGGAACCATCTCTCCCCTGCTCTACTGGGAGCTGGATGTGTTCAGCTGGAGACAGCCTGAAGTGAGATCAGGTGGTTGATAACTCAAAGAACTCTGCAGACCCTCAAGGGAGCTTAGGGTAAACTGCTTAAAGGGGGTCACATGCCTTGGGTCCCCTCTGCTTGCAAATCCTCTGGGAGCACCATGAGCAGGTGAAGTGTCTGAGGACATCAGAATCACTCTCTGTATTTTTTCTTCCCATTCCTTGCCAGAGAAGAGAGCTTGAGCAGAGGGGAAAATAGGAGAATTCCCCTGAATTTCCCAGTTCCCTGCCCCTGCTGCCTTTTGCCCTACAGCGAAGGCTGCCCTTTGCTCAGCACTACAGCCATATGTCCAAGGGTAAGGGTAGGAGCAGGCTGTCCCTGGGCAGCTGGCCAGGTGACCAGATGGCCACACAAAGGCACTAAAGACTGTGAATCAACCACAGATTCAGAGGGCACAAGTCAAACAAGAGCATTTATTGGTCTGCTCTGCCTAAACTCAACCATCTGTGTTAACAGAGGAATGTCACTATGATCCCCATCTAAGGGGCTTCTCCTGTCTGAAAGTAGAAATACATCCCATTCTGTGGTGTTCAGAAATAAGAGGCTCTCCTGTTCCTGAAATAGTAGTCTCTAAGGGAAACATCTTTTATTTCAGCATAGTTATTTGTTTGTTTTCTTCTAAAAGCAATTAAATCAGACCAGAGCATCACCTCCAGGGAGTTGGTGAAGTCACTGTCTCTGGAGGTGAACAAGAAATGTGTGATATGGTTCTTGGGGACATGAGTTTGTGGGCGTGGTGATGGTAGGTGGATGGCTGGATTAGACTCAGAAGTCTTTTCCAACCTTTATGATTTTATGAAATCACTCTGAAAAACCTTGGATGTATCACAGAATCACCGAGGTTGGAAAAGACCTTTAAGATCATCCAGTCCAATCATCCAACTACCACCGATAGTTCTCACTAAACCATGTCCCTCAACACAATGTCCGAGTGTTCCTTGAACACCTCCAGAGTCCGTGACTCCACCACCTCCCTGGGCAGCCCATTCCAGAGAAGGAACAGCAAACCACTTATCAAAGTTCTTGACACTGCTCTGACAAAGAACAGCAAATCCCTCCCTTGAAGGAGGGAAATACCCACTGATGTAAAAAAAATCTGTGCAATGAGGCCAGCACTGACTCCCATTAAGGCTGCTGATGACTCACTTCTTATTTAAACAAGACGCACTGAGTGCCTGGGAAGCCATCAGCAAGATTTTGCCTGCTCCTCTGTGTTTTTGTGGCCGCTGGGCTATAAAGGTGCTAAATTCTGCTATAGAGAATTTTTACTTCACAGAATAATTCACTGATCACTCATGAGAAACTTTGCTTCAGCATGGTCAAACTTTCTTCTAAATTTGTTGTTTAAATTGGGGAAGTTTCATTAAGATCCTTTGAGTAAAGAAAGCTATTTCCCATTTAATAGTGTTTTAGTATTATCCTAATTCCAATTCTGCATTAGTCATACCCTGATTGCTTTAGAGGAAACTGGTATTTTGCCGGTATTTTACTACCTTCTTTTTCTGTTGTTTTCTCAGACTCCTTTTTGGAGCCAATATTTGAGAATTTACAAGAAATAAATTAATATATTTTAAGATGCATAGTCAAAAGTAGCACTCACAGAAGAGTTTCTATGATAAAGCTGCCTAATTCCCAAGTATAAAGGAGGCCACAAAAATGATCCAAGGGATGGAACATCCCTCCTGTGAGGACAGGCTGAGAGAGCTCGGGCTGTGCAGCCTGGAGAAGAGAAAGCTGTAGGGAGACCTGATAGCAGCCTTTCAGTATCTAAAGGGGCTAAAAAAAAAAAAAAAAAAAAAAAAAAAAAAAAAAAAAAAGGGACAGACTCTTATGTGGTGGTAGAACAATGGGAAATGGTTTCAAACCAGAGAGGAGAGATTTACAGTGAATATAAGGAGAAAGTTTTTACGATAAGGGTAGTGAGACGACAACACAGGTTGCCGGATGAAGGCATCCATCCAAGGTCAGGCTGAATGGGGTGCTTCTGAGCACCTGATGAAGCTGCAGGTGTCCCTGTCCGTTGTTGGGGAGTTAGACTAGATGACCTTTAAGGGTCCCTTCCAACTCGAACTGTTCGATGATTGTCTTCCAAGAAATACTATCCATTTGTAATTATTATGGGAACAACAGTCTGAAGGAAAATGTTTCTTATCACCCCTCTAAACATTTATAGTGTTAGAAAGTCTGGTATTTAAACATATCATTAACTGTCTGTAGACAATTATTATAGTTTTGCTGCCAGACAGACACAGAAAAATGACGAAGGTCCTGGTCAAACTTCTGCTGTAATGCAACACTTCCATGCGTCCTTGTCACCATCACTTGGAGACGAGCTGAATAGTTGGTGCTCAAACACCACCATAGATGTACTTATTTCCTTGGGGACACATTCCCATGGCCCAGGATTGGTGCTCAGATAAGTCCCTTTGCTGGTTAGATGGCAGGCAGTTTGCTAGTTGCTAAGCAGGTCACCGGTGAGTTTAAACCCCTGGAGATGCCAACACTATGCTAGTAAGGCATTTCATGAGTGGAATCTCTTTTCCTTTGAAGCTGGGGAAGAGACTTGGCCCTGGGTTAAGCAGAATTGGCAGCCACTCAGGTGTGGGATGCACAAAAAATTCTCACATAAGTGGGGACCTACAATGGCCAAAAATGCAGGACTCTATGGTTAATGCTGAAGGAGGGAAACTGTCAAAATAATCTCATTTAGAAACACAAGGTGCCAAATCATTTGCTATCTTGTTCCTTCATTTACAGTTTATAAAGGAAAACAAATGTCTCCATCAGGGCCTGTGCATAAGCACTGCCAACTCACTTGCTGTGCAAGCTTGGAGGAATCTCTCATCTCCCATGGACACTGATGTTTGCAACCTGGAGAGCTAGGACAAGAGCACAAATGGATCAGCAGTTCAAAATCAGGTGCCTCTGATTTACAGAGAAGCCGGAGCAGAGCATGCAGCCCTGGGGGTTACCCCAAGTCATAGAGGAGACAATGACTGAGACTCAACAACATTGAGGACTTCTGGTCAGCCTATGCCAGGATTTCTTCCACATTTTGGCTCTCCAAGCAGCACCAGGTGGCTTGGCTGCTCAAGCTTGGCCTCGGATACAGGAAAGGAGCAGTGATGGCTTTGGGCCTTGGCTGGAAATGGAGAGCACCTTTTGCAGGATTCTGGCTCCTATAAGCTCCTCCACACTTCAGCCTTCCAAAGACAGCCAGCATGTGGCTGTCAGACCTTTAACAATCGTCATACAGCAAGAATAGACCTAAATCCCACAGTACATTTTTATTCCGTGGGGAGAAAAAAGGGAATGAATACCATGACATTTTTTCTATTGGCACTCTTTTCTTGTCAATTTATAGAAACATTATAGGAGGGAGGGGTATGAGGCTAATGAATTTCGACCTGTGTAGTCATAAAGATTTATATCTGCGCCTCAGAGCTAATATTGACCAATCAAATGGCTCCCCAAGTCCTTCCCATTCTATAAAATTTAATCATACCCTCACGACAGCTCAGGAATGAAATAACTTTTGATTTACTGCTATACTAAAGTGATCAGTATTTTATGCTGATTTTTAACCATATTTCACACTGGAGAGTTGTTATATTAGAAAGCAGTAAAACAGTGCATATCACACAATGATATTATACTTAGGCCCCAAACAGAATATCAAGGGATTATTGAATTTGTGTCTGAGGAGGATATTTGTTAAATGTATGGCCACTGTAATTGGAAAAAAATGTGTATTATTTTCAGAAGTTTATTCTGCCAACATGTAGTTGGTGTTATTATGACCTTTTTGACTTTTGTGCTATAAATGATGCTGATCCATGTATTACTTTGCAACGACCATGTGGAAGGCTGAATATTGAGATGCGATTCCACTTTTGACTGTGGATATTACTGGAGGTTGCAGAGGATGTTGGTGTGGGTTGGCTTAGATGTAATTTTATCCTTTCAGCAGAGCTAAGGTTGTAAAAATACATATTTAATAGGTGCTTTTTTTTTTTTTTTTTTTTTTTAATAATTCACCTTGTTTCAAAAATTGTTTCCTGTGCTAGGATTTAAAAACTGATGAACTCAGCACTGGGAATTTCTCTAGAAAGATCTCTAGATATGGCTTCTGGCTTAACAAGCAAGCCACAAGCACATAGTGTAATTTCCCTGGAGAATAAACATGATACTCATAATCCCATCACCTGAAAATTCAAAGACAAATCCTTTTCTAAAATATATGTGTACATATTTTTTAGAAATATGCCCTGGGGAGTTCTAATGGAGATATTCAGAGAAAAAAGGCGATGGCATGTAGTTCAGCAACAATGCAACCACACCGCTGCAACTCCAGTAACCTAATTTCCCTTTCGTTTCAGTTCACTTAATATATTAAAAAGTTCAGAAAAGAGCTTTTTAGCATATTTTAATGTATTTGGCCCATGGGGAGCAACCTGTGGTGGAGCAGGAGGCCTAGGGGGATCTGCTGCCCACGGAGACCCATGGGGCAGTGTCTGAAGGATAGGCCCTGTGATACAGAGCCACGTCAGAGCAGTTCTTGAAGAACTGCAACCTGTGGGAAGCTCACATAAGATCAGTTTGGGATGGGCAGCATCCCATGGGAGCGACAGGACATGGAAATACCACCTATGGTGTGTCTTTTTTGTACTATTGTTTTAGGTGTCTGAAATATCATCTGTGATGGTGTCTTCTGTGAGGTGCACCCCAGAAATGGGAGGTTTGATAACAGAATTGCATTTCACACCAATATTTATTCTAGGCTGATAGATACAAGACAGTTACTATCAAAAGACAAGTCCTTTGCAGACAGTCCTCAGTAATTTTTATCTTAAGAATTGCATTAACTACTCAAAGCACCAGCAGGTACAGAATTTATCCATGTAACAAATATCGTCGCAAATAAAGTTCACTTCAATTTTACGTGAGTTTCTGGGAACCAGAAATGGATTGAGACCTCTCCTCCCAGCTCATTTCTGCTCTATATGCAAATGTATAAGCACTCAAAAGGAAGAATTTCCACCTGCAGAATCAAACCACTTCAAGGCCAGAACAACTAAAATAAGTAAGCTTATTGCAAGTCACACTAGCCAGACTAAGGAAAAGAAGTCCAAATAAGCAGAAAACTCTAGACACAATGCAAACATTCAAAGACCTGTTCAGAGACTGGCAATTCTGCTCATGGATGAACCAAGGTTATACTTCTCAAGCTTTCAAACAACTATTTTTAACCTATTTACTTGATCATCACTGCAGCGTTTCAGGATTTACTTCACTGCATTGCTTCAAGCTTTGTTTTTCCAGTCATATGTTCAGAGTCTAAGTAACGTATTTTTCACATCTCGTTTTCAACAGCTATTCTGGAGGAAAGGGATGTACAAAAAAAAAGAAAAAAAAGAAAACCTACCAGTTTTTTGGCTGATCACTTACAGACCTGGCATGAAGAAATTAGATGCACGTGTGAAGACATTATTTGTTATTTTATGATCACAGTTTTTACTGGATCTAAATTCCTGGGATGGAAAAGAAAGAAGAGGATTCTTGGATCATCAGGGAAAAGCTTGGAAACAGAGTTGACAATGGACTTCAGCAGCTTGCTACTCTCTGAATGGTTGCTGATAATGAGCTCACAAACTTGAGGCTTGTGGGAGCTCATCCATGAAGGGGGAATGTAAAAACTGCTTTTATGAGTTTTAGAACACTCATAACTTTATTAAGCTCCCCCTTTCACTAGGAAAAGAAGTTTAATTGCCCTTCAAGGACGAGGAATTATGTTTATTCTGAAGTGATTCATTTTTCTCTCCTATTGAAAGGATTCTTTTCTTTTGTCTTTTCTTGAGACTCTATGAGCTGTTAGCATGGCACTGAAAAGAAGGGAGAAGAAAGCTGTCACCAAAGCCCTGGCAAACCGCTATTTTTTAAATTCTCCTTCCTCTCCACAGGTTTACACTAAGCCAATTTTTCCAGTGGTATGAAGGGATTAAGCTCTCCATTTGCCTTTGATAGTTAGTGAAAGCTAGGAACATCATAAACGTTTCACCATGACAAGCTCTATAACTAAAAATAATTATTGCAAAATTAGAGGGTTTTGAGCATCATCAAGCAGTCTTCAAATTATTTGTGAATATTCAGTTTTTAGAAATACTACCTTATGACAACTACAGTTCTTGTTAAGCTAGTGAGATGATCAGAAGATGAGGTCTGGCCAACATGTAGTCATTCTGGAAGATTTTGTATCTCGAGCACATACCTGCATATTGTGCATTAAAAGATTTCCAAGAAGTCATGTTGATTTGATGGATCTCTGCATGAGTTTCTCATATCCCAGAATTTATCTGTCAATTTTAAGCAACACTTTATGAAATGAAACTTGAAGGGTTTCCTTCCTCTGGCGGTCTTCAAGGAGGGAGAGTAAACATTGGACCAACAATTTAAATGAACAGTTTCTTTGTATTTAAAATGTCTTTCCTTATGAATAATATTTTATTTCTGCATTTTTAATGTAAGCCACTAACATTTGGAAATAATTTCTCTGTTACAGTCAAGATCTTATGACTCGACTTACATAAGCAGCAAGAAGAGACAACCTGTGCACAGAAGGACCTAGGGACACTATCAAGGACCAAAACATCTCAGTGCTGATGAGGCTGAGAAAAAAACCTGGAAGGAGAAGTTATCTCCATTCCTAAGTTTCTTTATTATTTACCAGAAGACTTTGGACTATACACAGCCTAGCCTGATGCCAAATATCTCTGAGATAGCTGGAGTTCAGAAGTGATAAGCAGTCATCACAGAAGAGTAGGTGCTAGAAGGGAGCAGTCCAACCTCTTGCTAAAGCAGTTACCTACAGTAGGAAAGCATCCAGGTGGGTATTGAGTACTCAGAGTAACAAAGTTCTTCCTTGTGGAAATTTCTTGTGTTCCAGTTTGTGCCCTGTTGCTAAAATGGTAAGGAAATGAATGGACAGTAGGTGGAGTGCAAAACACTGAAGCAAAGACAGAGCTTACTAAAAACCTTGTAGCCAAAGATGGGGATGTTATATAATCACCGTCTCCTGGTTTCTTGGCTCCCTTTCTGGCTAACTAGTTTGTTTTGTCCCAGAGATTCAATTTCCTGTATACACAGTTCATCTCATCACGTTCACTTTCCTATTAGTGGTGATAGAAAAGCCCTTATTAGTGGTGATAGAAGTGCCTCTTCTTTCCGCACTTTGGCAGAAATAATCTCTTCAACAAATTAACAGGCTGTGCATTAGCTGAGCCATCTTTTTTTTTTTTTTTTTTTTAAGTTAGTCTAAGTCAGAGATTTAGAGTTCAATTCAAAATACTCTTGTCTTGGCAGCAGAAGAAATTGTGCAGAGAAGTTTTGATTCAGTGGTTGTAAGGACCATATGTAGCTATCAAATTGTAATCTGGTTACTTCCTCTAGCAGCAGTTACAACTGAGAAAAGCAGACTTACTGGCCAAGACCTTTCTTAGAGCTTGGTACAGCTCATCAGTTCTTGCAAGCATTCTTTTCTGGGTCAGGCTAGTCCCTGGCTCTCATCAGTTAACGTAAACTCAGATGCTTTCAAATTTCACCTGTAATTCCTACAGCTAAGTTATTTTTAGCATCCTGAAAATGAGCATGACAATTCCTGTCACCACATTCCTACTCTATGGAGCAAGACCACCATTTTATAAGATATGCCTGAGAAAAGAATTTGTTCACAATTTCATTCCCAGGGGTTTCTTCGGGATTTTCATAGACTTGCGGTGGTCCCCTCTGCCTTCAGAACTGGCCAACACAAAAAGCAGCCAGCTACATACATACTCTCCCATTCAGCCAAGATGTTCAAGAGCTTCTATGGCTCCTTTGCTATAAAATGTAGGATAGGTTCCACCTAAGCCAACATTACATGTTTGGAATCTACAAATGAGTGAACCTGCCAAAGTGTTTTCCTCAGTTTGTGGAAAGAAACAAACACTTGAAAGTCATGTTTGTAGATGTATTTATGATGAGATTAACTGCATCTTAAATTCCCTAAAAATTCACTGAGTTCCAATGATCACACAGGGAGCTTGCCAATCCCAGAAGTCTATATCTTATATATCTGGATTCTGCAAGATTAATTCCACACTGACGATGACAACAAGCAAAGAACCCACAACTTAAGTCTTTTGATTGCCCCTTTTTTCTTCATAATGCATGGTGAAAATATTTCCTTTTTAAAATAGTTTATTTTAGTTTGGAAATTCAGATGTGTCCCGACCTATTAATACAATTGAAACCTTGCCAGTAGAATGCTTCTTGTATGATTAATAAAGAAAATGGAATTTGCTTTGATGCTTCTTCAGAGTGTTTACTCTACACTGTAAGGTGAAATGTGTTAACAGTATTAAGAAAAGAAAATGGAAGTTGTGTTTGCAGGATCTAAATACCATCCCACCCTTGATGTTACAGTCTAGTGGGATTTGAATAATATACTGGTATCTAACCTCTGTAAACAGATTGAATTTAAATTACTTGTACAAAAGATTCAAGGACATCACTTTTGTCCTTACTGCTATTCCCTCTTGCCCAACTGGTGTACAGCAGGTTAAGAAAATATTCCTACTTTTAAGATTGATGCAGAAAGTATTTCCTAGAGGGCAACACAATGTTATAAGCAGAACTCTGAGATGATAGAGGAGAATGTGGAATAACAAGAACTACAACTTGTAAGCTCATGCCAGTTTTTCCACTGCACAACATAAATAGCTCCTCAATTAGACAACTTGCTGTAGTATAAATTGGTTTTATGGATTCAGATATGTATTAATCTCAGTTTTCAGCATCTGTCTTCATCTGTCTTCTGCAAGAAACTTGTCAACAGAGAGTTTGATAGAAAAAATTCACTGGAATCATATCCAAAGGTAACACTCGTATGGAAATCAAATCTTCTGAACAGTGCCTGGATGGTGATGGAAGTCTGGGTTAAAGAACTCTGGCAAGTGCATCTCTGTCTGGATCATGTGAGAATCTCCAAGGATCAGTTCTTACATTACTTATTCTCTGGTAACGCATGAACACTACAGCAAATGAATGGCACATAGCCATTGGCTTTCTTAAAATGCAGACAATCATCTCCTATTTCAGTAGGAGAGTACATAACAGAAAAAAAGTCCCTTATGAGCTTTTCCAAATCTGCAAGTCATGTTCCTAACATCTTTATGAGTCTTACCTATGTACAATTTGATCAATTTTTCAGTTGTAACTACCTCATGGAGTCAACATTCTCCACCCAGAGTATTAATCAACATGTCAAAATGTGAAAAAAAAAATTGTTCTGAGACATAAAAATTGGTTTATGCACAGCAATTTAGGACTGGGGACAGTCCAGAATTGCCAGCTGGTGGACTCTGCACTGAGTGGTGAAAAGCTTTGTGTGAAAGGTGGGCAAGGAGGGCAGTCAGTCCTCTTGTCTTGAGTTAGTCCATTGACTGAACTTTGGCCACTGAGTCATCACTGCAGCGGGGGATACAAATACATGGGGTATGCACACAGCTGCAGCCCTGATTTCCCACTGCACCACAGCTATTGCTGCAGGGCAAACGTAAGTGTCTGCCCAGGACTTTTGTCTAGTCAGCAAGCCAAAACAGTCCAGCTTCAGTGCAAATTTGGTTGTGCTGTCTCTTTCCAACCAGAAGGTAGCAAGCTTTCTCCCACCTCAGGTGCTCTGTGTAGATACTAAAGATACGTCAGGTAAATTCAAGTTTCAGTTCTGTTATTATCTGTGAATGGTTAGTCCCCACTTTTAGCACAGCAGCTCCTGCAGAAGCACAACTCTGTCCCCATTCCCATGCTATAATACTGGCTGCTCAATGAACGAATAATCACAGAAAATCCTTCTACACCCCAGGAATTTTCTAAACGAGTGAAACATCGCCAGGACTGGATTCTGGCTGTGTACTGACAAATACAAAGGCAGATAGTTCAGAGATAGTATGAATCTTTTCACAGCCAAAAGATAGCAAGAAGTGCTGCCCTGCTATGGTTATGCCAATCCTGCAAATTAACGCAGTCATGTAACTGCTCCAGATGGAGTAAGCTTCAGTATCTCTACCAATACCACAATTCATGATTCTTGCACAGAGCAGCCCAAGGTTCTGCAGAGCCCCTCTACATAAACCTGAGCTAATGACATGTTCTGTATTGCTGCTTTCAGTGGACTCCAGGGACAGAGCTACACATTTCAAGGCATGAAGTTCTGGCAAAGGCATTGAGTATCTCACAGTCTCAGAGACCACTGGATAAAATACTTTCATTCATCTGATGTGTTCAGAATGCTTTACAGACCACAGAGAATATTTCAGATAGGAGTATAACAAGAAAACTCTAATCAGGAAGTAACACAATGAGGAAGAGACCAAGAATAAGTTTACTACTTAATCTTACTTCGTTTTCATTTAGCTGTTCCTCTTCCTACTCTCTTTTGTACCTCCCTTATTTTATTCCACATATGAAGCTTTCGCACATCTCTCCTAAACAGGGCTCTTTGTACTAACAGTTTATTGGCATTATTGCTTCCCAGTATTAAGAGCTTCTTTATATCATGAAATTTTAATAAAGTGAAACATGTTAATTCTAGTGAAAAAGAATATGTAGGGAAAATGAATTGATCAGGACTGTCTGATAATAAATTTCCTCTGGTAAGCATACAAAATAATTATTCACCCAGACTGTTGTTTAATTTGCCTCCTCTGCTCATGCATTTTATAGACAATTCATCAGAATTTCCAAGCTTCCACCAGAAATAAAATGATATCTTCACAACACTGCATTCATATAGGGTTTGTTTGATTATTATCTGTAAAACATATATCAGAAGGGGAGTAATTTGAAAAGTGTTCTTCAAAATCTTTAACCATGTCCACAAAATAAAGATTTCTCAGGCTGAGAGCATTCAATACTAACAGATTTTAAAAAAATGACAGCATTAGTCAAATGAAGAAGTGGCTGTTGGAAAACAATGTCATGGTTTCTTTTGTAATAAGTGATTAAAATTTAGTGGTGGCACCAGCAAATAGAGGTTGATGATATCTGTGATCTGACCCCAGTCAGCACGCTACTGCCTTGAGAATCCCTCCTGAGAAAATAAACTACAAAAAAAAAATCAATACCAATATCATGCTAATTATTAAACACTGGTTGATAGCACAAGCATGTTAATTATTGAACCTTCAGAAAATGTTTGTGTAAGATCTGATGGTCTTGGTAATGAATATAGTTCCTTATACTATCTGGCATTATATAATACGTAGAAGTATCATCATAGGTTTCAAACAAAAAGAGGGGGGGGACTTAGATGGGTTATAAGGAAGCTTTTTATAATGAGGGTGGTGAACTACTGGAACAGGTTGCCTAGAGGTGTGGTGGATGCACCCACCGTTCTTAGAGACATTCAAGTCAGGCTGGACAAGGCTCTGGGCAGCCTGATCGAGCTGTAGAGGTTCACTGTACAGGAGTTGGACCAGATGGCCTTTAGGGATCCCTTCCAACTCAAACAGTTCTACAACACTATGGCCATCCTTGCCCCAGAAACCTTGCACATGTGGTGGAAGACCAGAGATGAAGCTAGTTCTAACCAAATGCAGATGCCCAAAGCAGGAGTACGGGCTGCAACAACCATTACAGTCATCAGTGAAACAAGTGCAGATTTTAGAGTGCAAGTAATCTAAAAGGTCTAACTAAGATTACATGAGGGACATCCTAACAGTGTATATCCGTTTCCATTAACAGTAAGAGCGACTGGCTCAGATGGAAGCTTCCACCCTGCAGACACCCCAAGCTAAGCAAGATGATCCTGAAGCAGATACAAGCCCAATGGAGCTACTGAGATGGCTGCAAGCCTTATCCCAGCACATCACAGATAGAAGCCATCAGTTCCCTTGTTCATCACTGCAGCAGTTCCTAAAAAAAAAAAAAAAAAAAAAAAAAAAAAAAAAAAAAAAAAAAAAGCAGCTATTGCAGTTAAAAGTAATTGCTATCTCTGCTGTGCTGTCCTGGAAGATTAAGACATTTTCTGAATGGCTCATAATAAATGCCCAGGAGGGTGAGAGAGAATCAGTCTCAAAGTCTGCACTCAGACAGTAATGCTGGTTCCAGCTCTTCATGGCTGGAAGTGAAAAGCCTACCACACTCAGCTACAGCCCCAGGGCAAAGTCCTGCCAAGGGTACCAACCAGAGTGACACCCCAACAAAGCACCAGGCCTGGTACATCCCTCTGTAACGGAAAAATAGATGAGTGACCCTCTACATCAGCCATCCTGACTGGAGAAAGGGATGTGTGTGGCTGCTCGCTTGCTTTTCTTAAAGAGCAATGCAATAATTACTTGAATAACACTTTCGGAGTGACTGGCCCCCAAGGAGCACTTCTCTACTACAAAAATAGAGTACAGAGAGAAAGCTGTGGAAAGTGACTCAAGCTAATAAATTCCTGCTGAGGGGAAGGAATTGGGCATTTGGCTCTGAGCACGCGGAGCTTGTGTTCAAGATTGATTGCTCCATTGAGCCCCATACCAGGGAGCTTTCTTATTTCCCTTCTGGCAAACATTAACTTTCTTTGCTTTCCTGTTACGTTTGCTAATCCTAGAGGGAAGTATTTTGCTGACTACAACCATATTTTTCATGCTAAATTATACCACTTCTGTACAGATCTGGCTCTGCAAAATGCTAAGTCCCCTCTGCCTTCTCCAAAAAGGAAGTTGGGACGTAGAGAAGCTGTAAGATCTTCCACCTTCATGCTCACTGCAAATGAACTAAGGAAAATGAGCCATCCAGTTGGTGAACTTGCTAAGCAAATATCAATGCTCATGAGAAAACCAGAACTGGATGAACAAGCGGTTACTTTCATCTCAAAGAACAATTTGGAACTGAATATGTTATTTGACAACTGCTCAATGAGCTTGAAAATATAACACAGAGGGGGCCAAGAAAGGCATTTAAGATTTTCCAAGGACGCTCTGCTCTTCAGTCAGCACTAGCAGCTCTCACAATATATTTACTCAGAGATGTTTTCTAGCAGATTCTTTCACAGCTATAATGCAATAGAAAGTACAGCAGTAAGAGCAGAGTAGCACAATCCTCAGCTACAACAAATGAGAACAAGCCCAAATACAGCAGTCATAAACACAGGGGGGAAGGAAAAAAAAAAAAAAAAAAAAAAAAAAAAAAAAAAAAAAAGAAAAATGAAAAATTTCCTACCTTTAGAAGGCCTTTCTCCAGAAGGACACCCTCATCTCCACTACCAACTCTTAAATGAGGTCTGGGAAGGGGTGGATCCTGCTCCACCCCTCTGGTCACTCAGGTGCATTGCATACAGCTGAGCTCCCCTGGCTGGCTCTGCCTTTCCACCAGGTGCTCAATCACTGCTTCAGGCCATGACTTAGCATTTCCACTACAATAGCCCAGAACCAGAGAGCAAACCACTGTGTTTCCATAACATTTCTCTGACTGGTCTCCAACTGAGTATGGTCAAGTTATAAGTGGATTAACATACTAAGGGGCTGCTAGAACTGACAGTAAAGCAGAGTAGCATTCCTTTTATCAGATGTAAATCCTATTGGTTCTTCATAGCAAAAGGAAGTGCCATTAGGTTGTTAGAGTGAGGACCTAGCCTGAGCTTCCTTTTATTTTTTAGTTTCTGAATGGGAAAATCAATAAGAAAAAATATTTATAACACAGTCATAAACTTGAAATTACAAAGAAGACTTTGAATGGGATTTTTAGATGTATGTATGTACCCGATATATATATATATGTATGCCAAAGAAAATAGTAGGAGAAGGTAATCAACTTGTTTGTGTCCAGACAGCTTCAAAAAGATGTTGTGTTATTAGCAAAAAATATTTGATGCTATTTGATATTTCCCTAAATATTTTATTTAAAAATAAAGAATAAAGGAAGAAAGAAAGAAATAGGGAAAGGAAGAAAGAGAGAAATAGAGAATGGAAGAAAGAAGGAAAGAGAGAGAAAGAAGGAAAGAAAGAGAGAAGAGGAAGAGAAAGAAAGAAAGAAAAAGAATGAAAGAAAAGCCAGCCAGTATGAGCAGGGTAAAATAAATGCTGTGTTGAAAAACTATCAGGACAATTATTGATCTGTAATTTTGTTTTAAGGTGTTTTTTTTTTTTAATTATTGTTTATTACTGGATTATTATTAAGTTTGACCCATGGTTAAACACAAAAATAATTTTGGCAAGACAATGTTTGAGGCAAAGCAGCTGGTCTAGCTTCTCAAAATGTGCCCATTGTGTTTCAGTTTACCAATGAACACATGGGGTTCACCAAGGATAAATGAACAGAGGGCTCTGATGTTCAGATAGAAAAAAAAAAAATGATCTCCCTGCATGTACACCCATGGATGCCACTGAGAAAGACAACAAAACACTGCCAAGGACTTATGAACGTTGCTGGTTTTGGAAGCGTACAGGCAACAGCTGCAAGCCTCCTAAATTATGTATGAGCACTACAAGAACTTTCTCATTTGTAGCAGATGGGACCTTTAAAGGTCAACTCTCTTCTGAATCATCATCTCCAAAACATGTCTGCATGACTTCTTCATGATGACCTGTAAGGTGGAGATGGTAGGCCCTTGTAGTGCTTATAGGTGACCTGACAAGTTTTCTCCTAATGCCTAACAGGAGTTTCTTGTTACAATCTAATGTTGTTTCTTTTTTTTCCCACATGCAAGGAACAGGGTGAGCAGTTTATCCCCTTGCTGCTTAATGCAAGTTTTTTGCACCTCTGAAGGCTGTTACTGTCTCTCTTCTTTGACCAAAAAACTCCAGTTAACTCCTCAAAAATTCTAGAAGTGGTTCACATTATTGTTTGAGATCCCTGGACAGAATGCAGTGGTAGAGCTGAATCTGTACTATTTCTGCAGTGTATGGAAGATTGCTTGTGACACCACTCTTAGTCATCCTAACACGATGACTATTTCCACAACCACATTGATGCATTTGTGCTGGGGCCTACTCCTATCTCCAAAATATTACCACAGCACCACTGCCCACCCCAGTACTCCTTAAGCAGTGATTTTGTGCTACTGATTGCCTCCACTCAAGTGGAACCAGTCTTTACTGAGCTACTGCAGTGGATGTATTTTATGAGTAAGTAATCTCCAGTGGCATCCCTTTGTGCATCGTACAGCCAAAAGTCCTTAGCACAAACTATTGAAAAATACATATTTGGGACTTCGGGGGGATTTTTTTTTAGTACTTAGTACTATGACATGCTGAAATGACATTAGAAATTCACTAAAGTTACAACACCATCAACATTTGGGCACTGACATTTCCTCCAGACCATTTTTTCCATTTTGGAGCATGCAGGTGACTTTGACTTTGCAGTAGGGTCATACATATGAAATCTGTGGTGGATTGCTTTAGTATTGAGAAAGGGAGGACTGAATGTGTTATCAGTCAGGTCTGCAATATAGGTAGCTTGCACCTAACCCATTGAGAGACCTATGTATGTACTATCCGGAACTGAAACATCACTCACATTACATGTTACAGACAAAGCTGCCATCCCACCTGCTTCGGTTCACCTGGAGATACATTGCTCTGACATTTCAGTCACCGAGAACTTCCCAGTTGCATTCGCACATACAGAAATTCAGAGATAATGTGTCATTATCAATAACACAAAGCAAAGAAGTGATTTATAGTCCGATGGACTTTTACTGACTGAAAGAAAACAAGACTTTTGAAGAAGAAGATAAAATGCAATCCTTGTGGAATGATAAAAGTAACTCAGAAGTCACTTAGCCCTCTTAAATTTCAGTAGTAGTACAGATGAGGTACCTCAGTTAAATGCTCATGCCTGTTGGCTGCTTTCCTATCAAATCACTTCAATCTCCCGCACAGCAGAACGCATGTTCCTGCACTCACATCACACGCTAGGCTCCATGGGAGGAAGGGCAAAACCTTCCCCATTTCAAAGCTGCTCTTCACTGTGATGTATCAGACTGTGCAAACCACCTGGGGGCTTTCCATCTATGGTCAGTCGCTATTAGAAAGCCAGTGCTCCTCTGATTCACGTACTCATACTTCAGAAAGGTCTTTGTCCAGTCCTGCCTGCAATTCACATGCCAATGGATGGCAGGATTGGGCTCCACTTAATAATACTTTCTTTTGTAGTTATACCTAGGAGATCTTGTCATGAATCAGACCTGCAAATACGTATCTTGTAGCTTAACACAGACGTGTTGCTTTAAAAAACTGATATTTCTGGTGTAAATGCTAAGTGAGTTGTACGTGACCTCTAATGCATTACCAAAGGAACAGCAATGAAGCATCATTGCGTTGCTATAGCAAACCAGCCAGGTCAGTGCAGAGGTGATTTATTCACACAGGTCTGCACATTTCAGTTCATAGAGTTCCTAACAAGACAGATAATATTATTACACTAGAAATCACTCCAAGTTAAAAAAGAAAAAAAGAAAAAAATTATAAAATTAGAAGTGGAGCTCTATAAATCAAATCTGAATTAATAATTACATAATAAGATAGATTTGGGATGTATTCAAAGCTCATAGGGAAAAAGTAGGCAACAGGAACTGATTTACTTTGCAAGAACAGGCAGGTTTTAGACTCAAAAGCTCTTTACTGGGTCAGAAATAAGTACACCAAACTTCAAAGGTGAGTATGAGCTGAGAACAAAGGCATGACTTTAACTAGATTCTCTTAATCACTTAGAAAAAATAGTAGTGTTTGGTACCTTTGGGATAGAAGAAAGAATATTACAAAGCAAAAGGTGACACAGCAATATCTTCTACTGGAACAAGGTAGAGTTACAGAACAGAGAGGAAGAATTTTATAGTTTATGGAATATGGATGGTTTAGCTGAGAAGTGAGATGTTGTGTGGTGATGAAAGGGAAGAATTATAACATGCCATAAATGCTTGTCTCTGTTGATGCTGTGATTTTTTTTCTTATCTTGAGAAATGTCTTTTGATTGTCATCTTTGGAAAGTGTTTTGTAGCTTTCTCTTGAGGAGTGGAGACTAACAGTGGAAATGGAGTGACTGTGTTATAAAAAATTTTCTTCTACTAATAATTGAGTAGTTTTGTCCTTTTGCTTTGCCTATTCAAGTCCTTTCTGATTCATGGGGAGCCGTTTAGTTTCATCCATAAAATTTCTGAAGGCATTGTGAAGTGGGTGAAGTAAATTACATTCTGGGAGGAGAAGATGTAGAATTCAGGGATGATAAGGTGTTTTATATGGGAATATTTTTAAGATTGGGAACATGCTGACAGTTCTCATACACGTTATTCAGGCATAACATGACTCTACCTTGTACATGTTGTGTGGCATTTTGCTTTTACTGATAAATTCAGTGATCTGGGTGCAGCTAAAGGTTTGTGAAGCAAGTTCCCAAGAAAATTTCAAAGTCAGTTTCATATTTTACTGACTTCTTTGAATGTTTTTACTGGCAAGCAGCTTCTTTAGACTGTTGAGATTCTCATCAACACAGACATGGCAGCATTGAAAACTTAACAGACCATTGTAGCACCTTTGATATATTTTGGACAACTGCTGGTTTTGTGCAGCTAGGTGTGCTGACTTGCACATTTTTATATAGTGTGGGCTTTCAATTTCCATTTTTTATGCTGACATGGTTTCTTGGACTTTGGTACTGTTAGAGCAGAGTTCAGGAAATAGAGAATCTATCATAGAAACCGATACTCTAGTCCTCCTTGAAACTGAGTGAATCCAAGTTTTCAGTTCAGCCAATTAAAGATGCCATCTGTGTTTTCTCACTAAAGTTGGCTTCAAACTCTCTTAAGTGTTGAATGCTGAAGCTGTCAGAGTGGACTCACTTCAGGGCCTATAGGTGTTCACATGGACTGAAGAATTGTGTTGGTATCGACTGTGAAAAAGATCAACTTGGCAATATATTTGGGTCAACCCAAAGCTTGATCTTTTTTCGACAGGTCCTCAGTGAGGTCTGTAGGCATGCAGGACAGACTGGTCTTGGTGCATGTCCTTCGGGACAAGGATGATAGCAGCAAGGTGATTTCAGCAGTATCATCAACTTAATTTAACTTTGAGGATGAGTGCATTTATTTTTGGCTGGAAGAAGGGCGTATTTAACTAAAAGCTCTGCTAGTTTGTCTAGTGACAACAATCAACACAGAAAATGATTTTACCTTTCTCCATAAACCCTCCTTCCTTTAGTCAAGATCCAAAGATAATTCAATATTTCTACAACATTGCAAAGGAGTGCCCTTCTCACATGCTGTAGGAGCTGTCTGCTGTGGCCGCAACCTGGACCAAGATCCCTGAGCACTGCTTGGCCACACAAGGCAAGAGACATCTTGGAGGTGGTGGTCCCCTCTCACCAGTCCTGGTTCAGCCACCACTGGTGCTACATCTCCAATCGTACTCGGGAGCTGTTGCTTCTCCTGTTTTCCTCTGTTTTTGTGTCTCCATCCAGCTCCTCCATGTTCCTGCAATGACTGCATTTGAAGATGTATAAGCTGTTAAAAAAACAAAAATAATTTAATCTAAAGCCCACTACAAATTACTGCATGCAAGCCAACAGCACTGATTAAATATATCAAGAGGAGTGAGAGTGTGGATTTTTGGCAGCCATGTAATGAATTGTGATTAACTGTGCAGTCACTGCTCACAGAAGAATTATAGACTGGGGAAGGAAAAGAAAATGGAACATTTGATAGCAAAGTAATTATTTAGATTCCACTATTTAGAGTGCTTAGGCAGAGATAAAGGGGAAGCAGAGAAAGAAAGAGGGAAAATGATGCAGGTGGAGGTGAATAACAAGAAAGGTAAGAAGCATGTCCACCAGCAATCACTGGCACCTACCTAAACATAATCAGACCATTAGGACATGAAGACAAAAAGAGAAGATGAGCTTTAGAAATGGTGTGAGCCCTGAGTTGTAGCAGTATTACAGAGAAGTACAGGAATTGTTTCAGGGAGGGAGTAAAATATGTATAAATCAAGAAACTGGTGCTGGGAAGAGGACGAAAACTTGAAAGTAGAGAAACATTACACAGCATTGAAAGGCACAGGCAGAAAATAAAGTAAAACTGTGGGCAAGATTGCACTGTAATAAAGAGGAAAGAAATTATCTGGTATTATGATAGCTGAAGCATTAGGAAAAAGAAAAGATAGCTGAATCCAGAATGCAAGAGCACTTAGGAAAATTGAGGATGTGATTAACAGTGTTGCAACTTTTCTTTGAAATGGGAGGGAAATGCTGAATATTGCAAGATGTACAGTTAAAGAGAGGTAAAAGGAAACACGGCTATGGACTCCTGATCACAATCAAGGGCAAAGCAGGGCTAAGAAGGGAAAAAAGCAAAAGTTAGATGCAAAGACAAGAGGGTTTTGTGCTACGTACTAAGCAGGAAATTACAGACAAAAATGCAGCTCTAGGAAAAACAGCAGCTGTACAGCACAATATGGCGATGAAACAATGCTTGTAACAATAAAAAGTCACTTGTGAGGAGAAATTGTATCCACAAAAACAAAGATGAAAATAAAGGGATTAACAATATGGAAACAATTGAAGATGGAAATATTTGGGGTAGAGAAAGGGTAACAATGGCACAGAACTCAGTGACAAATCACAAGCACAGCTTTCACAGTATTTCCTTGCAGTTTGTATAAAAGAATTGCTTACAGCAGATGTCCTTCCCTGCACCTCTGTGAAGGCATGGATTTCTTTTAAGCCTGTTATTATTATTATTGCTGGCATTATAGGAGGCTTAATGTCCTCAGCCATGGGTCGTGCCTCCATCTGTGCTACAGACTGTACAAACAATCAGGGCAACTTTATGATCTACGACCTGGCATAAGGAACAAAAGTTGATCAGCAGGTGAGGGAATGTGCTCTGATAAATTCACAGTTCATTCAACAGCGCATTTCTTAGAAGCAGAATCATAGAATCCTTAAGTTTAGAAAAGACCACTAGGATCATCTAGCCCAACTACCAACCCACCACACCACCATGCCTGCTAAACCACATCCTCAGTACCACATCTCCATCTTTCTTGAAATGTTCCTGAAAAAAGTCTGTGGTCTGGACATTACAGTAGTTAGGTTCACATTTGGTACAACTACTGGACTGTCGAGTAAGGTATTTGTTTAGTGTTTTCTTACACAGACTAATAGTTCCTGATGAGCAGAGATGCCACACAACCTACGGTTTCAAAGGGCTATGGATTGCTACTGAAATAAAGGACCTCATGCTAACTTACCAAATACATCTTGTCAATACATATAAAGCACTCAGTTGTCAAGAAAGCAGGTTCCCATCTTCTCCAGAAGACACAGAGCATGTCTCTGAGGAGCAGCACCAATCCCCAAAGCGAACAGAAATGAGGGGGATACCTCACTCCTTACATACTGAGTTCCAGACTACAGTCAATTCTCTCTGCCACTGGTATAATTCATCTGGCCTCTCAAACTCTTCCTGGCTTCAAGAAATTGCAGCATTTTTACAAAAAGTGAAATACAGATTTTATATCATATTGAACCAGGTTAGGGAGAGCCTGAAATTACAGGCTGTTGTCTTAATATTGAGTTTCACAGTGTTAAGAATTTTTCCTGAGAGCTTTCGTGTTGATGGCTCGAGCTTATCATAAATGACTGGAAAAGGTTAAAAGTGCACTGCCAGACAAAGTCTTCACTGACAGAATTGCAGTAGTCTGTTATTAGTGCCAAGGAACATATTTACTGCTCTTCCAACTTAAGACTTCTGCACCTTCTAATACCACTGCAGTGAGGCATTCAGATAAATCATTGCCATAGAGTTCCAGACAGTGCTCAGTACCCGACATGTAATCAAAGAAGAGGAAGCAGTCCACATACTGCACTTAGGCCACGTTATCAGTTAGGAGACAGCTGTGACCACTGGGCACATTTAATTCTGTTCCACAGGTTGCTCATTCTTCAGAACCTCACAGCTAATGACAAACACAGAGGTGACTGGGACTCCAGAAGACCAGCAGTTTCTGTGCAAAAAGCACAGAGTACATTTTCAAGTAGGAAAACTGATAGTCCTTTGAATTTAGTTAGTTAGGTCTGCAACATCATTTAAACACCACGACTCCCTGCCCCCCTAACTACAAGTTAAATTAGTGTTTTGACCTAATTTTCCTTAATAAACAGCTTTTCTTACACAAGAGCAATCCTGGTTTAAAAAAAAGAAAAAAGTTAGTGGAGGTTGAGGTCATGCTACTCAGAGGAAATGGTGAGTTCAGAGGCTAATTCTAAGGGAAAAGACAAAATGTGAAGGAGGGTCTGTAAGTGAATTGCAATCCAACTTAAGAGCATTTTAATGAAAGGGAGGAAATAGCTGTGTACTTCTGCTAGTGCGCCAGCTTTTCATCTTATAGAAGAATTTGGTGAGTTTGTCTGTTCATTTCTTTATTATTTTTGTACTTGTTATCTCTGACCCAGATTCTCTGTATCAGCCTATGCATTCAGCTAAGCAAAGGCATTCGTAGCTAAGCGAGTTGCGGCAAGTTTCCTTTAGACTCATTGGATATCTAGTCAATGGGGATAGAAGTGGGAGAAAATCATTACATAACATTTTCTTTCCATTAACAACAAAGCATCCCATAGATGAAGATCTTCTTGAAAAGTCTGAATGGGGAGAGCTATTTCAATTCCTCTGTGATAATACTTAGGTCTTACGAAGTCATTTTTACTCATGTACCCTTCTTGTCTGGAGTCACCTCAAGTCAGTAACTAAGAAAAAAAAAACAACAAAGGAGATGAGAGACTGCAATCCCCAACACAGATTTACATGGGAAAAACAGCTCTCTAAGGCAGACCAGCATGACCCAAGAGCAGTGAGTTTTCTTTAAAAATAGAAAGTTGAAGCTTCTGGAGCTGTAAGTCAAAATTTCACTTCCAGGTCAGACATTCTTTCTTTCCTGCATTTGCAGACTCCAGAAAAACATACCCTTGTGTTAGAGGAAAGAAACCTGAACTCAACAGGCCTCAGCATTCAGCCTGTCTTCAGAAGAGTTCCAAGCATTCATACATAGTAATAAGCACGAAAAACTAACACCAGTTCCACAGTATTTTACATTATTCACGCCTACCCTCCATACCACTTTGTACATTCGTTTTTCACTTGTAGAACGGAAAACTGAGCTTTGTTTTTTTATGCCCATTTAGCACACCAGGTTCTGTAGGACAGATGTCCCATGAAATGAAAGCAGAGCTCTTACCATGCCTGGTTTGACCGGGACTCAGTGTGGAAAAAGAGAATCAACCCAGCTGTGTACTTCGGGCATGATGGAGTTAAGCACATATATATTCACATAATCTGCACTATCGCTGCTACATTCAAAAGCTTACCTCCTGTTCCTTGTTAATGTAGAAGACTTGAATCCATTTCCAGCTGTCTCTCTCCACAGAGGATTCACTGCAGGGTGTCTTGTAACTCAAGAACACAGGACTTTTTGAGTCAACTTAGGGGAGGCCAAAGCAACTATGTCTTCCAATATTACTGCTGCATTGAGGAGGTGTGCTACCTAGCTGTGCACTGGATGAAGACAGAACTCGTATGGATCCTGGCAGACTGTCTTGGCCACCATATCACACATAGCTCTCCTACATAGCAAGGAAAATACTCAACTGCTCAATCAAAACTATAAGAGGAGCAGCATGTACAGCATCCTGTGCTGTCCAATGTGGGCTGTGGGAGAACATAAGCATGCAGCTGTTTTGTAGTCACTGTCACTGCCATTAAGCTGTCCAGTTTTCCCCCTTTTTTTGGTTCATTTTATACTTCTGTGCACATGGATTTTTTGTTTTCTTTCCAGATTGCAAAGAGCCAGCATTGTTTTTGCAGAGATTTCTGCACCTTTTCCATTTAGTCAGCTTTATGCTTCCAAATGCCATTTCCTGCCTATGAACAAGCCAAGCAGGCCAATTCAAAATCAACAATGGCAGCTTAAGAAAAATTGCATATTTCTAAGAGATATACGCAGGATTAATCACAAGCCAACATGCCTCAATGGACACTATTCTGGAGCTTGCTTGGATTTCACATCCAAGGCTTTTGCTTGCAGAAAGTTTCTTGGCACAAAGCTAAAGCAGCGTTTGCACTGGGAACTTCTGTTTTTTGACCCAGTGGTCCTTTTGCTAAACCAAGTGCTAAGTCCACCATCTCTTCTTCCTCGTCTCCAAAGTCATCTCTTGTCTTCCACTTTAAGAACTGTGAGACCCACAGGAGATGCAGGATTCTTCAAGCTGGCACGTGGCATTTTTTATTCCATAATGAAAGTCCCAGCTCACCCTCTCCTCCAAAAGGCCTTCTGAGCCTCACTTTGAAATTTTGTCATTTACATATCCAAAAAAGTGCAAGAGTCCCAAAAGGAAATGTATTAGTGTTACCAAATGTGGATGTTAACAATTTTCTCACAAGGCTTTGAAGATTTGTTACAGTCTCAGTTAGCAAGTGCTGACACATAATTAGAGTAAAAAACAATTAAATGAAAACTCAGCTGCTTTACATAAACTGATTTCTCAGTTTTACAATAAGAGTGCATTAGGGCCATAGTGTCCCATATGAGAGTGAAAGGAGAAATAGCAGTAGGAATCACAAAATGAAAGAAAATTTACATCTAAGAAGGTGAAATAAACCACAATACAATCTGCTTAAGAAACTAATGGCATTATTTCTGAAATATTCTCCATCTGCTAGGTGTGTTGGTGCTTACAGTGTGCCAAGCAGAGCATGACAACTGGTTAACAAGGGAATCAGAACTGGAACTCAAGCCCTGGGGAAGTTTCTTTTTTTTTAGTGCTTGTAGTCTAAAATCTGTTTATCTGAACATCTGCTTCATTAAGAGATATTGTGATACTTTTCATAGCAACAACAAAGAGCTTCAGAAAGCATTTTGCTATCTTTTTTCCCATGCTCATGTTCCAAACCCCATTCAGAACTTCTCCACTACCAATCTATGTCTCAATATGTGCTGGCTCTCATTGCGTTACCCAATGAACAATGGCAATATTGTGCTCCAAGGAAGCATTATGGAAAGCAGACTGATGATTTCTGACTGTTCATAAAGTAACAAGCAATTTTATTGCTGTTTCTGTTGTTGTGAGAGACCTTTGACTGGAAGAAAGGGATGATCTGCAAATAATCTGCAATTAACAAGATATTGTCAATGCCCTTGCTCAGAATCAAGTTGAAAAGGCTGAATTACAGACATGGTTATGGAATCTTGTGCTCCGCTGAAGAGCATCTGCAAGAGAAGCAGAATTTTAAGCCATCCCTCAATCAGGACTGGAAGTTCTACTTTTTCAATATTTCTTCCTTCCTCAGAGTCTTTGCTATTTCACAGATTCCTAGAAAAACTTGTATTGCACATCCCCCTTTAAACAGGCAGGCCTGCTAGCTTTGTACTCCTTACTTGTTATTCCAATCATTTTTCTTACTAATCTTGCTAATTGTTTAATTTGCCTTTGATTTTCCACTTGATGACCTACTGCTCCATCCTTACATTGTGAAGCCCAGCCAATGATTGCAGTATTTTTAGGTCAATACCGTGGATACTCAGTCTTTACACTGCTAGATTACTCAGTAACATTTTAATATAACATCCGGAGCAGCCAAAGTAGATCGCAGCCAAGGCTGCCCTCCAAAGAAAAAACAGCAATTGCCTAGGAAAGCGCTAGGATTATCCAACAGAAGAGTGAACAGAGTGAACCAGACCCTGCAAAAAACAAGCAGACATGTTGGCTACACCCCAGATTTCATTTCCCTGTCATTATGCAGCACCTAACATACTGGGAGCCTGAATTTACGGCTGCAGTTTCTAAATGGTGCAGAAGTACAAGCATTCATCTAGACAGAAATGTAGATTTCAATGGTATTATTCACATATATTTGCTTATCTTTCAGCAGACACGTCTTGCTGGAGTAAGAGGAGTGAGTGTTGCACTTTGCAGACTGATCATAAAAGAAAAGCAAGACATATTTTTAGCCAGCATTTACTAGCAACTTTTCCTTTAATAACACTTGGCAGAAACTCAGTCAGCCTCCCCATACTTTAACACAGTTTGTGCTGAGATCTGCCAGTCAGCCAAAAATTAAATGGTGTGGATACAGCTCCAACATTTTCAAAACAGTGAGCACCAAGGGCAGTGAAGAGCCATTAATAAAAAATTAATTATTAATCAACTGTGTTCCTACACAGTCATGGAGAAATACTTGTGGCAGTGTTCAGTGATGCACTGATGAAGAAAAGACATGAAAGAGCATCAGCCATTCCTTCATGCTTGCCTATCTCCCTTTGCTTTTTGTCAGAATCCTACAACTATGTAGAAGACAAAAATCAGGCAGCTGAGCTTAATAACAAGTCATCTAACTATGAGAGCCAGATATTCAACTTATTCATGCTTGAGAACTCTTCTGACAATGATATGAGACAATGAGACAGATTGCTACAAATGAGAACCCAGACTGAAAGAAGACTGAGTCACCAAAAAATTATAAATATATATCAAAAGTATTTACACTCCAAACTTGAAATTTCCCAGCAAGTATTTTTGCTACCTGGAACTCAGTGCAATTTTCCAAATTTTCTTTATTAACAATAGAATTTTAAATAGTTTTTCCAGTTTTTGCCTGAATCTGTGCTTTTCAACAGCCGCTTTCCATAATCTGTGTATTTAGCAAAATGTATTCAGTGACACATTGGTCTACAGAAAAGATCTCTCTAGCTGTGAATGAGTATCACCAGTTCTACCAACAGACATACTAAAGAACAAAATCCCCGATGCTTAAAGCAGCTTATCAGAGAGCAAAGCTTTTTTTTTTTTCCAATCAGAATTTTATGATAGTATTTGTTTTCTTGTCTACTGCTGCTTTTCACATCACGACTCAAATGAAACTATCCAAGCACTTAGTCCTTCCATCACCCCCTGCAAGGACATGAACAGGAGAGTCAATTGCAGAGCTTTGGATTTTTCCAGTGGCTTCACAAAAATCTCACAAATGCTTCGCTAGCCTATCTCACAGAGATATTCTGCTCCAGTGCCCACTCCTGCAGCAGAGCCAAATGCAGCAGAAGGCAAAGTAGAGAGTAGAAAATAAGAGAAGAGAGTATAACATGAATATCAGTAAGAGCTTCCAAGCAGGAAATATTCCTAATTCATGGGATACTGTGCAAAGACTGGTGGAATTTAAATGTAGGTAGGATGTGAATGTAGATAGGAAAGACATGTCTGCAGTTGTTATATATTACTCTTCTTTCTGAAAGGTCCTTTTCCCAGAGCCCTGTAGGAGTAATTCCTACAAGTAACAGCCGTAAAAACATAGAACAATTTGAGTTGGCAGGGACCCTTAAAGGCCATCCCCTGCAATGAACAGGGACACCTACAGCTCCATCAGGTGCTCAGAGCCCCTTTTAGCCTGACCTTGAATATCTCCATGGATGGTGCATCCACCAGTTCTCTGGGCAAGCTGTTCCAGCACCCCATCACACTTAGTGTAAGAAACCATTTTTTCCTTTACATCCAGTCAAAATTTCCCATCTTTTAGTTTGCAGCCGTTTCCTCTTATCATATCACACAGATCCTGCTTTCTTACAGCTCCCCTTTAGATACTGAAAGCCATCTCTTGGGTCTCCCTGAAGTCTTTTCTTCTCCACTCTGATCAGCCCCAGCTTTCAGCTTGTCAAGACTCCTTGCCTGATGCAGCTGATATGTGAGGACTCAGTGAGCAAAGAAACCACGATGCTGTGTTACAGCCAAGGACAGCAACATTCTGTCCTTTAATAAATTCTCATTAGCTAGAAATTTTCATCCATATCCTCACATCTTTGTTCCCACCAATATCATTTACATTCACATACATGTCGTCTCTCTTCTACTGCATGGACTGGCAAACAAGAAAAACATATTTTAATGTGTCCTGAGAGTGACAGTACAGCTGCAAAGTCACTTGCAGAGGCCAGTGGTCTGGGGGGATGGCCAGGAGCCCCCTGGTGACACACCTGTATCACCTCACAGCAGCCACTGCTAAGGCAGGAAAGTGCCCAGCTGGGTTTTTGTGGAGTTGATGCATCAAGCTGACAGGCAGAGCCAGCCTGTGGAGGGATTGCAGCTGGAGCAGCACTAGAGGGAAAGGAAGACATGAGATCTATGCTGGCAACAGAATGCAATAGGCAGGACTCCAACTGGCCATTTGCATTGCAAGGCTTCCTGAGCAAGAAAGGCAGTTTTGCATTTGCATGGACATCTGCTCTCTCTGTCCAAGGCCATAGGCATTTAAAGAGCAATCTTCCTGAGTGGATATAGGTATATGTTTATGCCACTAGGCTACAATTTTTCCAAAATGAACTCTACAAAATAAGACCCATTCATAATGTCCTTATTTTCTCTATTTGTCCATGCTTTGTGTCAACATAAGCATTGTTGCATGGAATTATTTGTTCCTAGATATGACTTTAGGTTTAAGTGGAAAAAAAAATACAGTCTCCTAAACCTATTTTGGAAAGAATTATTAACAGATATGATGAAAAGGAGGTGAAAAAAAAGAGAAAACTGTACTTACTGATCCAGAACACTCCCTGGAAGTTGTTCTTAGGATATACAGGAGTTGCTCTTTTGTTTCATATTGATAATCAAGCAAAGAAAACTAAACAGCAAAGCAGGAAAATCTGGGCATTTCATTCATTACCTTCAACAAAATATGTTTACTGCGTAAAGGTACACTTGTCAGAAAGACTTCGTTTCTCCTGAATTTTTTCCTCTAGCCTCATTCTTAGATAATCCAAATGTCAGCAATTACTTGGTTCTTGCAGAAGTGGTTGCAGGATCAGTGTAATCATTGTGCTATGATGCATCACACACTGTAGCACAAGAGCCTTCTTCTCAGCTGCAACACAATGGTGAGAATAATAAGTAATGGAAACCTGTTCACTGGTGGACCTTTTAGTCATAAGACCATTATTAAGGTTGGAAAAGACTATTTAGATCCTCTAGTCCAACTAGCAGCTCATCCTCACCATCCCCAATAATCATGTCCCTCAGTGCCATATCTACCCTTTTCTTGAACACCTCCTAGGATGGTGACTCCAACATCTCCCTGGACAGCCTGTTCCTATGCATTAGCACTCCTTCTGAGAAGGAATTTCTCCTAATATCCAGTCTGAACCCTCCCTGGCACAACTTGAAACCGTTACCTTTCATCCTATCAAATTGATCTGGCTCTAGTTCCTTTAAGAAAATAGGACAGTTTATCTTTCAGGTTTGTGTTATTGCAAAAGTAGAATAACACTAGAAACCTCAAAATAAATTATTTTTGAGAAAATACTGACCTTAGCTAGCAATCCTCTTTTTAAGGCAGCAAAATGTATTCTATTCAGAAATAAAATACTTTGTTCAGGACAAAATCCAAATTGCTTACCCTGCTTTTGAAGAATGGTTTAATCATTTCTGATTAAAAAATAAATATATTAAAACATGCCACAGGGACTCAGATTAAATAGAGGAATTATGTGCTTCAACTCATCTGTCCTCAAAAGCCCAAAAGACCATGGGAAGGAAAAAGCCAATATCCAATTGCAATAAGGACACAGCCAGAAAGGATCAATTTTAACCTAGGAAATTCTGAGCAAAAGCAAGAAACTAAGGCAAACTCCCTAGTACACAGAGAACACTGTGTACATCTTTTATCTTCTAACAGCCAATAAATATTCTGCTCCATGGGTTCTGAAGGTACTGTCCCCAGAAACAAAACTGGCACTAGCTACATATTTAGAAATAAAATGCACAGAAAGGTATAAAAAGTTCTACGTTGGAGGAGAGCAGAGGTGCAGAGCACCCTTAACAATAAGGAATGTAAGCTTTACAGCAATTTCAATTCCTCCCATTCCAGTGTTCAAGCTGGAAGTATGGGAAGGGTACAAACTTACCATTCTGACCAAAAAAAAAAAAAGCTGCAACATCCTAAGCTGCGCAGTAAGGACAGGCTAGGGAAATAGTCGTGTGTTGTGTTAATCATATCAGCTCTTGCACGATTCCCTACAACAAAACATCTGTGCTGTGACCATGCTAGTCCACATGGACTGTTCTGGCTCATTCTGGTAAATGTGGAACTGATACGACACTGAAAAAAAAAAAAAAAAACAACTAGAAAACAATTCCAAAGTCCCCATCTACCAAAATATTTTGAGTTGGACAGGACAAAGTACCATAAATACTGTAAATGATAGTCACATAACAGTAAGGGAATGAATTAAATGGCCCAGTAATCCACTCTGTCTCTAATCTCTGTAACTATGAGATATATGACAGAAGGTTTTTAGAGCCAATAATATTCATAGACAATGTATCTTTCAGCAGAATAGAAAGATAAAAAGGTGAAAGGTGTGCTAAAAAAACAAACAAAAAAAAAATAGCTGCATTTATAAATCCATTTGTTCAGAATTTTTTTTTCCCCTTTTCCCAAGCTTTTGGGTAAAAGTAACTCATGAGAAAAGGCTTTAAGAAATGTCTCAGGCAATGGAGAAACACGAAAAGCACTTTGCTGCTTCACTGAAATGCTTAACATAAAAGAAATTTAAACGTGATCATTTTTCGGCTGAACCGTTTTTGACTTTGTAATGAATAAAAATTTGGGTTAAGAAGAAGAAAGAGTCACTATATAAGAAAGTATTCCAATCAGAAATCTTGTATTCTGATGTACTAACCAAGGGCACTGGAAAGGCATATTTTTTGCAGCCTATGGCTACATTTCCCATTTATGTTAAGTTTGCTTGGCAAAACAAAACAAAACAAAAAAAAAAAAGGATGAGAACAAGTTATGGCATAAAGAATTTCCCCTGCTGGTAATGCCTGCTGGTTTAGAGACCCAGATACGTTTGCTTACAAAAGCTACATGTTGTGTTCACTGGTGCAACCTGAATGCTGATTCATGCTTAGGAAGAACTGGATATTACATCTTTCAATAATAAATAAGGATCCAGTCAGTTTAAGCCTCTCAGAGCTTTCATAGAATATCCCAAATTGGAAGGGACCTGTAAAGACCATTAAGTGCAATTCCTATTTGTTTCTTGATGACATCACGCAGCGTCTAGATCTGGAGAGGATGGTTCCCCCAATCCCAATGGCAGCAGCAATGAAGACAGACTGGTCCTCTAGGACTTGGCCCTTCTCCTCTTCCTACATCTCCTTTTGTTCTTGCAGTAGCGTTCTGGTGTGAATCTAGCCCAACCCCATGCCCAAAATGGCCCGGAATAGCAAAGAAGCCTGACTACCCTGACCCTGACTACCTTCGCTCTGAAGATATGACTTCAGTAGTTAGTAACTACTTACTCCTTACAGACTCACCTTACCACTGAACAGCTCAGAAAAGTCAGAAACTAGGCACTGTAACAAATGTCAGCTTAGTCATGTTTCATTTCTTCTATTTAACAGGCCTGAGTGTTATTTTTCTTACAATGAGGTAATTAAGAACATCTGTCATGTATTTGACTTCTAAGGTAAAAGTCATTTGGTGAAACATTAAATGAAAACTGCAGTGATTCAGTGTTGTTGAATGATGAACATAATATTAATCCTCACTCAGCCTTTAATGAAACAAGCACACACACTCACATGCATTCTTGCTCCCCCTGCTTGATTTTTCAAAATCTTTTCCTTATGCCAGTAATTATTTTAATACAGCAACAGCAGAATGCTTCTGCCTCTTTACAATACAGCTGCACAATCATTCCTTATCACCAGCTTGCAAAGAAGGGATTTTTGTTTCCCAGAAAAACAATGTGCTTCTCAATCAGGGCAGCCTGTTGTTAGATTATGGGCACACACATAAGGAAAGGCTTCATGAAAAATATCTGAGATCTGTTTTTCACCATTAGAGCTTGTACCTAGAAAAGAAATAGATCCCACATATCAGGTCAGGCTGGGTTTATGGGAAGCAATATTATTCAAGTGAACTGGGAGCCCATGATGCTTCTGGTGCCAAAGACAAACACCAGAGAGGAGTATAAGATCAGCAGTAATTCATTTGATGAAATCTATCAAAAGGATTGTCAGAAAACCATTTTCCCCACATTTCTATCCATTAAGGGTGAGCTGCATTTTTTCTTACTTCTCTGTCCCCTGTAATTTGCTATTACCTTCTCTGAAAATTCCTCACGGGTTCATAAACTACAAACCACTAACAGTGTCATAGAATCATAGAACAGCTTAAAGATCATCAAGCTCCAGCTCCCCTACCATGGGCCAGATTGCCTCCTGTCAGTCCTGTCCAGGGCCCCTTCTAACATGATCTTGAACACCTGCATCCACAGCTTCTCTGGGCAGCCTGATGTCACCTTTCCATCAAGATTACATTCGTGGCTTCAGTAACAATGCACCTTTTAAAACTCAGTGGCAACCCTGTTGCCCATAGACCCTGGCAAATCAGAAGATTGTGTCTCCAGGATCAGAGAAAAGTAAAAAAATAAACTTGTTTTTCTTAAGTAGACATAAATTTGTACAGATCTCTTCACCTCCAGGGAATGGTTCTAGATTAAAAAGTTGAAATATACACATTAACAGCTAAAAAATCTTCTAGTAAACAAATAAGAATCTTCCATCCATCAAAGATGGATTCAGTCAGCTAAACATAACTATCTGCACCTGAATGTCTTGAGCCACTCTAGTGTCCCAAAGGCAGCCTTTGCTGAGCCTCCTTCAAAATCAGGCACATACTTACTATCAGTAGTAGCACTTACCTGTAGGTGCCCATTTCTCTTATTGATTTAAAGGAAGCCCAGGATGAAACTGTGGGTGTCTAAAGCAATGAGAGATTAGGTGTACTTGAAGTGAGTGGACACAAGGATCAAAAAGCAGCCCAAAGCAGTGTGTCATCCCCATGTCCCGCATAGAATTGAAGGCAACCAGGGGAGTGTTGCCGCGTATTCCTCACCTATGGAGTACATTCACGATTCATTCTTAGCTCAGTTATCTGCACAACACAATCTGCCCCCGGGCATAAACAAACAGGCTTGTCTCATTGGAGAACAATGGGAATGACAAATGCACACAAAACCAAACCATCAGTCTGTCAACAGCCCTTCTGTAACAGTATCAATATTTTAAGTATCCACCTGGGCTCCATTACAGAACATGTGCCTTTTTCTTTGTTACCTCAAACAAAACCAAACCAACTGCATTTTTTTTCTTTTTAATTTCCCAAAAATATCCTGTGGATTCAGGTGGTAAGTTTACTGCTTGTATACAAACTGAAACAAAGAGTTTGATATCCTCAGAAATAGTCCTGCAGCTCCAGAGACTATTGCTCAAAAGACAACTGGATTAAAAAGAAAACCAAGCAGGAACATTCCCAAAGCATGGAACTGCTGCTAAAGTTATTCTTAAACCCACAAGGCAGGTGAGATAGTCAGCCTATCAGGAATTACCCAGGGCTGTTGTCTTCTCTCAGTTTGCATATCACAGCCAAATCCATGCTGTTAGGTAGATGTTAGCTACTAATAGTTACTAATAACAAAGAGCTCAGCTGCAGCATTTAGCAGATAGTGCAAAGCAAGGGTCTCTCGAAGCTCTGTCCTCCAGCAGACGAGACAGACAGCTGACGTGCCGAGGGCAAGAACAGCTGAGTTAGAGCACTGAGGGATGGGTTGCGCCGACTGCTCATTTTTCTTTTAGCTCTTTCTTCCTGTTTAAGCAAAAGATCTCAAATGCAGCATAGCTAACGGGCTGCCTATCTGCTAGTGACATGCCATAAGAACTTCTCAGGCTCTTGGGTTAGCCCTGGAGGAATAAGAGACCTCTGAAAAGCTGTAGTGTCCTTCCTTCTCTTTCTGGGCAATCTTCTATGTCTTCTGGGTTCTGATCCAGACCAACTGGAGATCAGCATACTGCCGTTCAGCCAATGATTTCCTCTGCTTGTAGGGGGGACCAGGCTAAGAATAGGAATCAGTTTCTGCATAAGGACCAAACAGGCAGGAAGGGAAGTCTACCCCCATCCCCGTTATAGCCACCAAGTGGCCAGTGTTAATATGTTACAATAAACAAATGCTGGGTGCTTGCAAAGAGGAAAACATGGGAAAAATTGCAATGCATCTCAGCAACTCGCAGCCTATTCTTTATCTTACCTAAAGTAGAAATTAAGCATTTTTCTTGAAGTATTTTAAAGAGCAGAGAGCATTTGTTAGTGAAGTCACTGTCCAGCAGACAGTGGATGCTACAGGACCAACCCTGCTCTGTGCAAAGAGGGAGGCAGGCTTGGAAGAGCTATCCATATGGAACCTGGACAATTCCTGAGACTGGCAGATGAGATGTGGCTTGCCTTTTTCTACCCATCTGCAGCTTATATAGCCTATCCCCTAGTCTTTTTTACACCTACAATAATAATGCAGCTTGTTGGAAAATGAAGTCTGTGGTACATTTTGTGTATTGGATAAATAAACAGTCATGAGTCAGAGCAAAGCGTGGAACAGGTAAATCTGATAGAAGATGAAGTATGAGATGACTTTTTAGGAGCAGACATTTGTACTGACCCACATAGAGAGAAAAGACATAAACAGTACTGCAGAGACTTGTGGGAAGTATGTACCAAATGGAAAAATTTCTGTGTGCTGTTCTTGTTTATGATTTAAGCCCTTCAGTGCTCCGCTCATGTGGCTGCATGAGAGTAATGGGGCCAGAGCTTCCACTAAGGGTAGCTAGATTAGCTAGCTTTCCTTCCCTTGGCATCCCCTCCCATACCTAAAATCACAAGATTAGGACCTCAAAGTAAATGCTGGTTGCCTCAGGCATTTGAGAGACTATCTCAACAACTTTCTTGCCACTGGTCAGCAGGACCTTGCAGCGCATCATGACAATGCAAAATCCAGTAGTATCTGTCCAGTCACAAAACATGGAAACAAAAAGGCTGCTTTATGGCTTTGGCTATGATTCTTTAATGAACCTACATATAATAACAATAAAGGCTACTGTAATGCTATAATGCAGTAGAATGCACAGCAATGACAGCAGGGTAGCAAAGTCCTAGGCTGCAGCAAGTGAAGATATGCTCAAATGCAGCAGCTGTGGATACAGAAACAAAGGAAAAAAATCTGCTTGCCCTTGGAAAGTCCCCACTAGGCAGATATCTCCAGCAAGACACCCTTGCTTCCACTGCCAACTCTTAAATGAGGTCTGGGAAGGGGTGAATCCTCATTCCACCCCTTCTGGTTACTCAGGTGCATTGCATGCAGCTGAGCTCCCCTGGGTTGGCCCTGCCATCCCACCAGGTGCTCAGTCACTGCTTCAAGCCCCCACCTAGCATTTTCACTACAGTTACATTTAGCTATATTCAAATATATTTGTGATTAAACTGTATAACAGCAGTACTAGAGGTTGCAATCATTACATACTTTTCAGGTACGAACCTACTTCTCTATCTCTTTTCATAGCTCCTTGCACAGCACACATACATCCCTGTCTTCCTGGCATGGGCAAGGCATTTCTAAATGGAACAAGAGCCAACTGGGAACCACAAGGCAGAATGCCTTAGTTTACATTATTCAGTTGATCAGAGGCATAACTAGAACTGCTAGATGGATTTGCTGAACATTGCCTGGCTTTTGCCTGCATCCCTAGCTTGATTTCATGCGAGAAGGAGAGTGTATAACAGCACCAAAGTTGACTTATTTGTATAGAAAGTTCTTAATGAAATTCAGCAAAATTGTAACATATACAACAGGAAAATACATCAGTATATGCCAGATTCTGTTTGAAATTGGGCCATATAGTGTATAAACTATACAGTGCAGCTATAAATTTCAAGTGTATACCTATGAGTGATTTTGAAAAAGTCATAGATCACGATGGAAGAACTAGCTGTTGCAAAGTGATCATTTTAACTTAGATGACTTGGGACCACTCCTTGGCAATGTCAGTAATGTGCTTTCCTTGCTTTTCAATGTAAAAAGACAGTTCTGCCTTCTACAGTCAATGAAGGTAGTGCTCAAAGCATGATAGATGAGAATTAACTAGCTCATTGCAGTTGGATAACACAACGCTTATTGATTTGACCTAAAAAAAAAAAAAAACAAAAAAAACCAAGTGCATTAAACTTCAAAATAATGCTAAATAAGGATAGGCTTCACCAAATTAAGTAATAGAAAACACATCCCAGTAGCACTCTTGTGGTAGAATAGTTCAAAGACATTGGCTTCTGGAAACCGTCAACTACCAATAGTGATATTCCTTTGGCTAGTTTGATCTCAAGCCAGGCCGGCTAGCTCAGTGGCGTAAGAGTCATCATAGTCATAAAATTCCTGCCCAGTTCAGAGAACTCACTTCCACCTGTACACAACTTCTGTCTTCTTGTGTCCCTTTCTTCACAGAATATTAGGGCTAACAACACGTTGGATGCGTGGCACATCAAGAGCAATGTTTCAGTTGTACTGTCCCACCAGAAGAAGTGAATGGGACCTTGCATCCCCAAGAGAGTAGGGGTTATACCTTTGCCATTCACATTTATCCATGATTCAGTTAGATAGCACCTTGCTCCATATACTGGCTTCCCTCACTCAATCATACAATTATTCTCAGATCATAACATTCACTGTTGTTTTTTTGTTTTTGTTTTTGTTTTTTTTTTTAATAGCCAGAATATAACTGAAATCTTCATGGCCAGTGCTTCTGTTACAAGTTAGTTTTGCAGGTGGCATTGTGCTATTTCCCATCTTTACTTTTGCAGCACTTCTGTTAAAAAAATATATACTTTAATTTCACACATTTAGGTGAAAAGTCCTAATAAATAATACATTTAAAAATGATTTTTACTTCAGTAAAAATAGATGTGATGTTAGATATTTGTCTTTAGTGACAGGATAAAACTGTCCTACTCTGTTTGGTAAATAGCCTAATCTTTTGAAGTCAGATATATGGGGAGTTTCTGATGGAATCAGAGCACTGATAATTACATAAGAGATTGTTTTCAAATGTTTTATTATGTTACTAATGTAAAAATGATGAGCAAATGCAGACTTACCTGAGAAGACATATGCAAAAGAGATGGTTTTCCACTGCCTGAAGTAAGATGTTCTTCTGCTGGCATTCTTATCCACCTTTTTAGCATATGAAAATCTGCATTTTTGAAAGCTATATTGTGAATCTCATTGAAAAAAGTAATAATTCACAGACAGTTGTTCATTACCAACAGAAAAGTCAAGCTGAAGGGCACAGCCATCAAACACCAACTCATTAACTGGAAGTGCAGGAGATCAGGAAGATCTTAGGAGCACTTTTTTTTTTTTAACATGGCATTTAGGTTACTACATTATGCTACTGACAACATAAAACGACAGGAATGTAAAAGAAATTGAAGCATTCACTCTCTTCCAGTCTCTTGTTACCAGTTTTACAAACCAGATCATCAAACTTATAATATCAACATATATAACATACATACATATATCAAGGAAACACTCCTTGACACGTTCAAGGACATGTAAATGTTAATAGCTCCTAGTCCTAGCTCCTTTCACGACCCACTAGTTGGCACTCGCTGCATGCTACAGTTTCATAAAAAAAGGAGAAAAAGAAATTAAAATGAAAATAAAAGTTGGAATGAAAGAGGACATCTTCGCTGCTTATGCATTCCTCTTGGAAATGTTTTCTAAATTGAACTTTCTCCTCAGTCCTCCACATCCTGTCTTATGATGGATATTTCCTATCGCTGCTCTCAAAGCACCTACTGAGTAAAGAAAGAATTTTCCAGTGTTGAAGAATTCAAGGAGGATTTTTTTAAAAATCAAATTTTCCTACTTCCCCATCCTCCAAAATGTCAAGGAGCCCAAGACTTCTTTCTTCTAAGAAAGTCTGAAAAAGGTGTTTTTTTTTTTTTTGTGTAGTAGGATTGAGGACATCATGGTGAGATCCTTTAGAGCATCAGAACACCTTCAAATGTCAGAAACCCTTTGACAACCCAGCAAATCCATACATTATGGAAATAAATACATAGACTAGATTTTCAAGCTGCATCTAAGGTAAGAAAAGAGCAGACTGGGGAACATAGCTATCTTCATTGTTTTACTGCCAGCAAAATTCAGTTTGCCTCTCTTTCATTCCAGTCCTTGTTAAATGACTGCAATGATGTCAGCCTGTCTCTTACAGGAACATTTTCCAGATTACCACTGTGTAAGGAGGCTCTTCCCAGCTGTCAATGTCATCCTCCCTCTTCAAGCAGTTCCACTTCCTTACTCACACATAAATTTGGTTGACTACAGAAAGTTCTCTCCTTCTTGAGGTGTCCATGAGATAGGAGCCAGACAATCAGCCTGGATCATTTACCATCTGCAGAGCATTTGAATTACAACTGTGTTGAATTACAACCAGAGAGGTTGTGGATGCCCCATCCTTGGAGGTGTTCAAGGCCAGATTGGATGGGGCCCTGGGCAGCCTGGTCTAGCATTAAATGAGGAGGTTGGTGGCCCTGCATGTGGCAGCGGGCTGGAGATTCATGATCCTTGAGGTCCATTCCAGTCCTGCTCATTCTGTGATTCTGTGTTGTCTGCTTTTATAGAATCATGTAGGTCAGATATTTAAAGATACTTATAGAGAGGTAAGAGAGGTACTTATCAGCATTTTCTAAATCACTTAGTACACTTTGAAATGAAAGAAAATTAGTCATCAAGTGCTTTGTACACTCGATTCAATGCCATCATGTCAAAATGCCTTTTAATAGCCAAACTGCATTTTGTCTTAGACATAGGAAAAAAAAACAATAAAGTAGACAAAGTACATATGTATTTTTTTTTTTTTATGTGAGAAAAGCATAATTCAGAGGTTATTTAAAATAACCAAGGCTTCTTGGTTCTGAACAGCTCTGCATATCAGGAGGAGGCAAATGGAGGCAAACTCTTCATAGAACATTTTCCTTTGAAAAAAGGAGCTAAACCTTTAAGTTTCTCCAACCTTATAATCACACCAGGCAATAGATGTGGTCCTCCTTAGTCTCTTTCATGAAACTTTGCACTTCATTCATCTCATATGTCATCTCACTCACTTCCATTGCAGACCTTTGTCTGTGGAGGACAGTTCTGTAATACAGCACAGCTGTACTACTTTCCAACTGGAAAAAAAAAAGAGACAAAACTCTTTTGGAATCACATCACAGACAAAACATAATAATTAGGAATAAAAAGGCTGTTGCCATTAGAAGCACTACCAGAACATCCTCCCCATCCGTCCTATCACATAATAACCATTTTTCTTTGTGGTTTCCTCCCAGCAGCAAATCTGTGGTTTAAAAGGGAAGATAAGTCTTTCCTGACACCTGAGATGACTAGAGATTATCGCAGAGTAAGAGATTAATAGGACATAAACGTAACATGCATGGAGAGTAGGTTAATTAAGTTTTTGTTTCTTTCTGTAAGTGGCAATTTTGGATTAAAACTATCTCAATTTCTCCGGGAAAAAAAAAGGATTAAGAGGAGCATGTTATTTTTGCACTACTAAAACTATTAAGAAAAATAATAATTGATTTTAACCAGCCCAATGAGATCTGTTCAATTCATGCTTGCCCTAACCACCACCAATAATGGCCAGTGTGACTGCTAAAGACAGGAAGCATTCATCTTGTGAAATTCTCTTCCATGGATTTTTATGAAACTTCTGCTTTTTTCTCTCACAAACTAGACACTACATACATTTCCTGCAACAGTATGATAAAAAAAAAGGAAAAAATAGGAAAAATAAAATGAAAAAATTCAAGCAAACTCACTGTACTGTTCCAGATAAACAAGTTTAAATATAACATGTAGATGAGTCCTACTGAGACATGCTTTCAGGTGATTAGCAGTGATACAAAATCCTATAATCCTAAGCAGGACAGGGAAGGGTGTAAACGATCTGTGCTTAAGAGAATTTGTGCTCAGCTCTTCAAGGCTTCATTTCTACCTTTTGACTTCGCTGGTTCTTCCTCTGATGCAACCTATAGATCTGGGTATGCAAAAAGCAAAGCATATAATCAAATCCATTATGTATTATTTGTTGGCAGCCTTTAAAGATGATTTAGCTTCCCTTGCCAGACATTTTCTAATTATTTCTCTACTGCTGTGAGAGGCTGTGTTCTGCTTGTTTAGACCTTTTTTCCAGGCTGCACACACTTTTGCTTTTTAGAGTGATATTTATCAGTCTGTGTTTATCTTTTAAAAATAATCCATTCCCAATCCTTGTAGCTACTAATTCTTTCATCTTTTTTCCCCCCTTTGCTTCATCTGCCATGCAATGCTACGTGGTTTATATTCATTATTGTGCTATTATTTGCCTCAAATATGTTTTGTGCTGCTGCATGAATTATTTTTGACAGTTGAACAAAGGAAAGATGTTAATCCAAGGAGCCTATCTGTAGAAAGTGCTATTAAACATGAACAAGACTGTGTGCAATTTATCCTACCTGAAGATGCATGGTAAAAACTGGATATTATCACACTGATGAAGCCATCAGCAATGGGGAGTCGTGGACTAGGTTGTTTTATCTGCTTATCAAGCAGTTGGAAACTGCTACTTTTCTGCTTTGTGCTCTGAAGAATAAAGATGAAGTCAGTGCAAATGCAGCAAATCCAACTAAAGAGAGACATCCCCACAGACTACAGGCTCACTGGGGCTGGATGATACCCCTGGAGTTCATTTAATGCAACTACCCAACAAAGTGGGTTGCACATTATAGTTCTGTTCCAATACTTGATCACTCTTGCAGTAACAAAAAGTAGTATTTTCTAACATTAAAATGGTATTTCACTTATTTCAATTTGTGCCTATTGTCTCTTGTCCTGACACAGGGGACCACCGAGAATAATCTGGCTTCATCATTTACATTCTCTCCCTTCAGGTATAAACATTAATGAAATGCTTCTCAGTCTCTTCACCATCAGGATAAGCAGTTCCAGCTCTGTCAGCCTTTTCTCATGCTATTTCTCACCCTACACTGCGGGTCAGGCATAATAAAAATCACCCTTTTATTAACTGCATTACAGAAGTGTGAAATCAGGCCAGAAATGTGAGTTAAACCTCATACCTAATAGGAAAGATCCAGGAAAACACCAGTAGTACAAAACAAATGTTTTTTTTGGACTCTTCTGCTGAGAAGATAGATTCGTGGGTGCTGGAAAAGCCACAGATTCTAACTGAACATAGATGAAGCATTTCAAGAAATGGATAATTACCTAAAGTGGTCAGCTATTGCATTTTTCTGTTTCTCATTGGAATGAAAAGCAAGCATGTATTCATTGCCAATCGGAACAGTAATCAATAGGTAATGGAGAAGTAATTTGTCTTATGTCATCTACTGGATGCCAGTCCTTCAGCACCTCTATTAATAAATGTCATGTATCCATGCCAAGACACCTGACATTGAGCTTTTAAGTCATACTACTGACTATGAAATATTTCTGAAATGACATCTCAATCAATCTCTATTGCCAGTTTTCATATGAGATTCCAGGTCAGATTTGTCTCTCATTTCCATTAGCTATACTTCACAGCAACTCCACTAACTCCTGGAATTAATGTTCCTGAAGACAAGAGCTTAGCTGGTTTTTAAGTAACAGAGGCAAGTTTAATGTCTCTCAAATTACTAGCAAGACTCTCAGGGTGAACAGGCATCTCTCCGTTGAAGGCAAATAACTTATCCTGAAAAAATCAACATAGCTAGAACAATATTCTTCAGAATGGACTGATCCTTAAAGTGGTTCACTCACTTTTTACATATAAGATAGGGGTCTGTTTTCCAGCCTGGATTCCATTTAAGCCACATGCATCTTCCAAGTGCAAAGCGATCTGGTCCAGAGGCAGTTCTGCAGTACTGCTGCCTCCAAAAGCTCTCTCAAAATACATAGATATACGTTATGCCTATGCCCTCTGTAAAGGGCTGAATATATTTTCATAGCTCCAGTGAAGGCAAGACTGAGACTACAAGCTCATAGTGTAAATATATGAGTGTGTTAAACTACATGTGACAGCACCCATTGACAGTCTGTTAGATAATAAAATGTGATGCAATTCAAAGTGAAGTGAGCAGATACAGCACATGTACCAGGGTACCTCCATAGTCTCCAAGGAACTCTACCTCTATTCTATTTTGATTTGAAAAAAAAAAAAATCAATTAGCTAATATAAATTCAGAAAAAGCAATAGAACTGCTAAATAGAGCTTTCCAAGAAACATCCTAACATGACCACCTTGGTACTGAAACCTCAGAACATTTGCTTTGGTAGCCCTGAAGCTGAGAGATGCATGCAGCAAAGTAATTTATTTATTATACATGCATGGAAACATCATGTTTGTTTCTGAACAAGTGCTCCCTTATTCCAAAATATAGTTTCATAACTGTTTAGAAATTGGATATAAAGTGTATTAAAAGACCTTTAGTTGACAACTAATATATAATATAACTTGAGCTTTTTGAGTGAGCCAAGCACCTACAGTAAAGTGTCCATTCTTTCAGTTCAGTGAAGCTTTGCTTTCATCAGTAAGAGTGGCAAGCACTGCACATTCCTGAAAATAAGACTACTTTTATTTCATGCATATATTTTCAATTGTTAACTCATTAAGTTCCACGAGCAATGGAAAAGAATTGGGAAGTACTGACGTCTGTCTAAGTCCTGCACCCAAGCCTCCAAGCAATGCTGGTTTTGTTCCTATTTGCTTGTTTACTTAAACAGGGAACAGACTTTCATTCAATAAGGAAAAAGAAAGAAAGGAGTTGGAGTGGGAGTGCAAGACAGCAGCATGAAAGTGAAAATCCCTGCAGATTCATATGTATAATTTCCTGAACAATTTTTTGTTGTTTCTGCTGGGGAAAAAAAAAAATAGGAAAGATTTTAGAAACACTGAAGTTTTGTTTCCATGTTTCACAAATAAACTCTTCAATTTTGTACATGAGGCATTTCATTTTAACAGCTTTCAAAAATGAAGCTTTTAAGGTTTCATTTTGAAGCCATGCTTTCCACTCAAAAATAGATCTAAATTTAAAGAGCAGAAAAAAAATAGAAGGCTTTTACAGCCCACTCAAATGAAGCAAAACATTTCAACACAAGTGTGATGATTACAGTATAATTATGACAGATGCTCTGGAAATAATGCCTCCTGTTTTATTATGTTTGCCCACAACATCAGAGGCAAATATTGGTAGTATGGCAGTATTTTGTTGCCATGCAATAGATAATAGCAGAGGGGCTGTTCAACAAAATGGTATCTAGCTTGGCTTGAGGCCCTTCCAAGCCAAGCCATTCTAAGAGTCTATGACATGAAAGTGTGATAAAACAAAAGCGTGGAGTTGAATTCCTCCATGCAGAAATTGTACCTCCTGACACTCATCAATGCTTCCTGGATGTCTACAGAGATTAAACCACGGATTTTAGACAGTGAGACTGTGGATGGTACATTTCAGCAGTGGTAACAATGGTCACCTCCACTAGTTCAGATTTTTATGAGCATGGTATGCAGGCTCTTGTCCATTGCTGGCTAAAGTGCATAGCTAATGGTGGTGACTATGTTGAAAGAAAAAAAAAAAAGCGTTGTGTAGCTGAGTAGTTGCTCTATCAAACAGTGTTATTGTGGCCATCGTATCTATTGTAGTTTTCAGGAAAATAAATAGGAGGCATTCTTTCAGAGCAACATACACAGATGCCCCACTAAAAAACAATCAATCAAAACAGTTAACGAGGCTAGAGAAAAAGGTTTCCCTTCCCTTTTACCAGAAGGACCTGGATTGCTCAGGTTTTCAGTATGAAGGCACGGGAGCAACACCTTCCAGAACTAAGGGCAACCAGTTCATTTGTAAGCTGTTGCGTACGGTTCTGATTTCTACATAAGACCTAGGGAGGCTTGCTGTTCTCAGGGGGGTAAGAAAGCATTTCTGAAAATGTCCTTTTTCATCTTCATTTGCTTTAAAGCTCTTACAAGTAGTTAAAATGCATTGTTCAAGCTAACAAAAAAAGGTTGATTTTGCATAGTGAGAAAGATTTAAGTCAAGATCATCCCAGACAACTCATCTGTAACCTGCTTTCTTCAAGTGACCAAAAGATGGCGAATGCTTGTTTTGTATTTTCTTGTGTACCATTATCATAGGAATTGTTACAAGTCACTACATGCTAATCCAGTGGAATATTTTTCTTCCCATAAAAAAATAAAAAATAAAAAAAATGAAGTACTCCAAGAAAGTGAATTCCTCGCTTTCTGTTTTAACCCTAAAGTTACAAGCAAGTAACCATATTTTGTTTCCCTGATTCCTTTCCGCACAAAAATGAAGAAATACATACTCTCCTTTGTTAGGCATGTTTGTACATATTTAAAGCTTAAGGACTGGAAGGGCAGTGCATTTCTGACAAGTGCTGATCCTACACAGCAATACAATATCCTGGTATACGAGGTCTTTTCCAAACAACTGTCTTGGTGCTAATCAGAACTAAGATAAAGAGACAGGGAACTGATTTTCCAAGAACAGAGCAAAACAGATTGAACTACCTGCAAATCATTTAGATGCAATGAGCATTACTGTTGTTTTTTATCGTCTCAGAAGGATTCAGATTTTAACATACTGGCAGTGAAACATGATAGCTGTACAAACAAAATATCCACAACTATAAGAACATACCTACTTATGGCAAATGTCCATTGAGCCTTTTGCCTTCAGTATTACCTCATCTGATGTTTAGTACATCGATTTATTACCCGCTCAGAAAGCATTCTTGGCAACTCCCTCTTCTGTTGTCATCATATTATCCCTAAAATGGGAAAGCATCACTAAGAGTTGAAGTGCTTCAAAGGGACACTTTATGACAAGTTTTCACAAACTATAGACATCTAAGTAACTCATGTATCTGACTGCAACTAATGAGGAAAGATATAGAAAAGTTTAGCAAGTTGGAAGAATTTTTCCCTTGCCTCACTTTGAAAAAAAAAAAAAAATAAAATCAATCCTGCAGTGACAGATCCTGTGAGAGCAGAAATGATAAATGGGGAAATGAAAATATTCTGTTCTTTGGTTTTGTAGTTTCAGATGTTTGAAATATGATAAACAACACAGTATCATAAGCATATTGGATGACAGCCTTCCCACTGGCTGAATATAACTGAGTGGAGCACATGGTATTGCACAGGAGATAGAACAAAATGGCACACAGTCATTAAATCAGTACCTTTAAGAACGCAACAACAAAAGGTAAAGAATATAAGTTTCTAGACTTATTTACAGAAATGTTAAATTTTGCCTCTTTATTCCTACTGTCACTTGTGGTTCTAATTCCCTAATCTGTTTGTACTGCGAGCTCTCCTCATCAGTGGGCACAATTGAACACAGACAAACAAGAAGAGGTGGTGATCCTGCCCTAGGAATGCACTAACTGCAGTACTTCTGTGAGCACTGCAGTCTCGTTTCCCATATTGCCTTGCACGCAGTTGACTTTACAAGATCTGACACAGATTTACACAGGGTTGGAGTATTGAAAAGGTCTGTTCTGTTTCCTCCCTTTCCCACATATCTTCAGTTTGGGATCTCTAATACCTAATAGAATGGAAGCTCAGACTGCAGAGTTTATCTTACATGGGATAATTAAGGACTGCTTGGTGCCCATTTCCACAAAATCTTTTTTAGCTTCCTTATTCTTGCTATTTGTCACCTTTTATGACTAACTGGAACTGGGTAATGGTTCACAAATTACACACAGACACAGTTGAATGCCAGGTTATGAATCAGGAGAGCAAAATCTAGATAAATAACAACAAGTAAGAATCAGAGGAAGAATCCAAAAAGAATATTTTCAGAGCAAGGAAGACTGGAAGAAGAGATCAATCACACTGATGTGAGACTTCTGTCACAACCCAATCAAACTGCAAAACAGTAGAGCAATGCTGTTGGCTTAGTAAATCTGATAAATCTAAACTTGTTCTTTGTGACTAGGAGAAAGGATTATAAAGAAAATCAGACTTCAATTATTCCACTTAGGCAACACTAATTATAAATAATAGAAATATATTTTGTTAACTGCCTTGAACACACTTGGGGAATTTCCTGGAAGTCACAGAATCATAAAGGCTAGAAAAGACCACTAAGATCATCTAGTCCAACCATCAACCAAGCCCACCACACCCACTAATCATGTCCCTTAGTGCCACATCTTCTCCGGTTCTTGAAGTTCTCCTGACATGGTGACTCCACCACTTCCTGGGAAAACAATGGCTTAATGTATGAGTGAAGGACATGTAACGTGAAATTCTTTTTAACAACACCAAGATTATAAACTCCAATATCCATAACCACATCAAGTAGTTAAAAAAAGCAAAAAAAAAAAAAAAAAAAAAAAAACAAAAACAAAACCAAAAAAGTCACATCATCAAAATGGCAAAGAAAAAAAAACAAAAACAATCACAAAGTTCTTCCAAGCTGAGTGACTGAGCTTGAGACATCCAGGAGTATTACAGATACAAATAGTTTGAATAGGTCAGCAAAGTTCTTGTAGCAATTGGACAGAACAACGCAATGGAAAAGGCGTTACAACAAAGGTATGATGATGGAAAGCCTGGCATAACAGAAAGATGCTATATAGGAAAGGAAGAAGATTGCTCACCTATATCAGAAGATTCCAGGTTCACAGGGAAAGCTCCACCGAGGACAGATCTCCAGAGAGAGATCCTTCCCCAGTAGAAGTCAGCCCTTAAATGAGGTCTAAGAGAGGTGCAGCCAGGCTCCACCATCTTCCAGCCACACAGCTGAATGGCCTTCACCTGTGCTCCCAGGCTGACCAGATCCTTTCACTAGGTGCTTAATCAGTGATTCAGGCCGTGACTCAACAGTTCCCATACAGTCTTGAACAAGAAAACAGGCCTTGCATAGTACTGCCCTGAATATCAACCTTTATGCAGAACTACTTTTTGATCTTGCTATAGAAGAACACAGTGACAAAATTTTAAAAGAAGTAGGACATGAGAGAAAACAGCACTGCAGCCAACACTACAAAAGGCATCAAGTTAATTTTTAATAAACTGTGAATGAGTTACTCTCTCAAATTTGTCATCATCATTCCAATAATAATTCAGTTGTCCAACAATAGTTACGATTCCTAGAGGAAGCATGAGTTCAGTATGAATTATTATGACCAATGTAGAGCTCTCTGTGATAGCAAGAAATAACTCTAGCATGGAGAGGAGTGCAATCTTCCGAGGACTGCATAAATATCAACTATTCTGTCTACAAGCATAATCATAAGAACTTTTTTTTTTATTTGTAAGATCACAAAATAGTATTCTAAGAGGTGCAAAGAGATGTCCTATTTTATAATTGAAAATGTAAGAAATAATACATCACTCAAAGAAAATTCTGGTCCAGGAAAATGCCTGGTTAGCAGTGATATGGTCAAACTGAGAGCTGGAGTTTAAATTGGGTTAACAGACAGACACATCTGAACCTTCACCTATTGCAGCCCATGCTGTGAAACTGCTCTAATTATCAGATGCTTCTTCACCAGTTAGTCAAGAAAAAATCTCTAGCCTGATCCAAAAATTCAAAGATGAATTCACAGATCATTTTTCTCCCAGGATCTGTAGTTACTCTCATTTACACCCACTGAAAGATTCCCACTGACTCACTGGCAGCAAAATAAAATGGGAATAAGAGCTCAGATTTAAAATGCCCATCACCTATGAAGCTATGACTGTGACTGTTGGGCTGGAAGTTTCCTTTGCACACAGAGACAGTGGCTGGAGGGAAGCCAGAAAGAAGTCCTATCCCCCAGCACCTCCAGATAGTGGTTTTGCCACAGTGATTTACTGCTTGTGATCTGTAACAAGTGGAGCTGGCCACTAATTCTCAATTAACTCCATTTCCTCAATGTCACAGCAAAGCAAAGGAGGAAAGGGGAGTCTGGCAAAGGAATCAGTTAAAGAAGAAGAGCTCTTCTTAGGAAATACAAGAATAATTTATATTTTCCAATGATAACTTCCAGAAAGAAGTACTTCCTTGTGAATCAATATTTAATGATACTAGCCTTTCCAAACTGCATGTTTATTTTTCAGAGAAGCCATGAAAAAAACTCCAGAACTTTTAATCAGTTCTCAGCAGAACCACAACTTTAAAGCACAGGCTTGTTTCATTTTGAGGAGTAAATAAATATTAAGACATTGACATTTCCCTCTGTACAGAAATTCCCTGATCCACATAGTTCTGCTTTGAAACATTTCTGCCCCTTGTTCCTCTACTTTTGCAAATGCAAATGAAAATGTAGACTCAACTTTTGCTTTTGTCATTGCTTTGCATGATATAATTGAACAGAAGAAACAAATAAACATATTTTATATCCAAAAAAGTTCACTTTACATTTCCTCTTACACACCTGCACAAAATCTGCTGCATGCCTACATGGACTCATTCATGCAACACTTCAAAGGGAGGTAAATTTGATATGGGAGCTTTCAAGTGTTATTTTCAAAGTCAATCTCTGCTTTTTTTTGTGAAGGTACAGGCAAAAAATAAAAATAAAAATCAGAGCGCTCTGATTCTTCACAACAAACCTCTGCAAAGACTTTTGCAGTGCATCTCAGCACTTAAGAATTCCTTGCCACCATGATAGGCTTATGCAGGTTTATGCTGTGCAGTTTTCTAGTCTAGTGAAGTATGTAATTTCAAGTGCATTGGTAATCTTGCCGTCTAAATAAAGCTCATGCTAGAGTGTTTCTGAGAGCAGAATCAAGTGCTGAACACCTAGCAAAACAAAGTTCCAAGCAACATTAAGAGTATGCCTTACTTTCTTCCTGAGTATCTGCTCTGAGATTTATGAGTTAGGGGATATATATTTTTTCTGGCAGCTACTCTCCCTTGGCAATCTCCTTCTCTTGGAAGTATGAGGAACTTGCACTTCAAAGGGATTCAAGCAGTTTAGATTATACCATAGAGATCCATATACCATACAGACCCTTTTCATTTCTCTTGGCAGTTTGTCATGCAAAGCAGCCTTCATTTGGGTATTAGGATCGAGATAAGTTGTCCATGGAAAAGTTCAGACATAGGGAGGACCTCTGCAATTTCATCTGGTCCAACCTCCTGCCCAAATGAAGCCTGCTTCAATTGAATGGAGTTGTTTATGGTCTAGTCCACGTAAGTTTTGAATATCTTGAAGGATGGATAATCCAGAGCTCTCTCAGTCCCTGCACTAGTGTCTGGCCTCATGGAAACTTGTCTTCATGTTTCAGGCTGTGGCTATCTTAGGGCTTTTGCAATGAACTCAGTTCTGCCAGCTAGCATCTTCCTTGCACTGGAAACTCTTACTCTGGGGATGGTACATTCATCCCCACCAGAAATTTAAAATGCTCGAAGAAATCATTCTCTGTCTTGCTTCCTTCCCGCACAGCCCTTGGTGGGCTAACACAAAACTGTCTCACTGGTTACACCCATACTCAATGCTTTCTTTCCATCTCACTGTCTGCAGTGCGCTTGCATCTGAGGATGAGCTCAGCCACCAAGCAGAAAAATATCCGAAATTTCCCAACATTTACTGTGTTGTGAGAACAGAGCAAAAGGTGAGATGCTCTTGTGTAGCCATACTTTCCACCATACAATCATGGCCTCCTGGTAAAAGGGGTGATCATTAGCTTCACCTACACAGAACCAGGTTTAGCAAATTTCTGCTTTTCAAGGATTGGAGTGAAAATGAGCAGTTCCAAGCAGCAGCTATTAAGTCTGTTCATACAGCTATTTCCAGTATCTTCAGGTCTGAAGGTGGCTGAGTTACTGAAAAAAAAGAAGAAAACAAAGATATGAAATATCCTTCAAGCTCCATTTCAGAGAATGATTTCAAACACTCTGAACACAAATAGACTCCTTCTGAATTAATTCCTTATATTAATTTCTTCATATGAAAGATGCTCATGAAATGCTTGGATTTGTTCTGGGGTTTTCAAAACTGTGATTTGTCTGCCAGTTCACTTTTCCAGAAAAATATGGATTCAAAATAGCTTTGAAACAATTAGAAGATGGCCCACAACCGGATCAGTACAGCTGACTGCACATAAACAGCAAGATATGAATGATTTAGTTATGAATAGTAAGCTGAATAAGTGACCAATCTGTTGTCTGGGTGGAATTAGTCATACATCTGAGAGGATAGGACCTGAGATAGACCCCAAAAGTTCTGGTTTGGAGTACTAAGTCTACAAAAGGGCCCACCTGAAATCAGTAGAAAGCTTTGATGTCTGTATCCTACCAGCCACACTATCAGCTTCCCTACACTTCCCTTAGAGCTAACCTCTTTGACTCCCCTACACAGATGTCCTGGTTTCAGACAAAACAAAATTAATAACACACCAATATCTTGGCTGTCACTAACTGATGGAAGCATACTCAGAACCAGGCCAGGCCACTCAGTGTGGGAGAGCTGCTGCCTTTTTAGTGTGGCTGAGGTGAGTGGAGTGGAGCCAGGATGGTTGGCCTGAATTAGGCCCACAATTATTCCATACTCGGTAATAACATGCAGAAGGCCATAAAGCTGTGAGGAGCTAGGCTGGGAACAGCTGCTGCTCAGGGGTTGCTGGGTTGTTGGTAGAAGGTGAGACCTTGCATTGCTTTGCTGTTGGGATGTCTGTCAGCGAGTAATTGCACTGTGTCTATACGGAGTGTTATCATTGCATTTTCGTTCTGATTTTGCTGGGTAAACAAATCAGTCTCTCTGTTGCCAAACTCTCTGGTCTTTCTCCGAGGCACTTCTCATGAAGAAGAGGCAGGATACTACAGAAGATGGACTTCAGATCTGTTCTCAGGTGGCAAGGTTACTGTATTTCTTAAACAACATAATTTTCCTTTTCAATCTAAGACAATGGAACTACAGAACGTAGAAAACAACTTCTTTTTAAATTTTTAAACTGTGTGTAAATTTTAGCTTGAAATGTATCCCACAAAGCAATAAAGTGCTCTGGGTGAAATCTAAGCTTTTGGAGAGGGGAGTACTCTGTTTGCAAATACAAAACCTCATATGATGGTGTGAAATATTCTTTGTCAGTCAGCCAAAATGTAAAGTATTTACCGAGAACAAAAACCATGGGATCACAACACACGCATGATAAACTCTGCAACACTACCCGCTAACCACACTGCCAGGGGTGAGGAGCAGGGGGTAGCGGTCACTGTCCTTCTTAATAAACGTTTTAAAAAAGGGTGCAGAGCTCTCTTTTCTTATCAGCAGGGACATCTTGACTGCTGTTACTTGACAAGTCTGATAGAGGCTTGTCGATTCCATCTTCCAATTCCTTGAGGACTCTGGAATGAATCTCGTTGGGCCCAGGGATGTGGGCCCAGCTCCTCGCATGGCCTCAGTCTTGATCTTCTTTTATGATGAGAAAGACTTTGTTCCCTCAGTGCCTGCCGGTGAAAACTGGTCACCTCAGTGTGAGGGATGAGTCCAAGTGACTCTACTGGGAGCCCTGACACTTCTCTTCATTTGATAGGTGTCTCATCCAGTCCTGGAACTAGGACAAGAGAAGGCTCCGGAAGCCCAGGCATTGGGGCCTATAATTAAGGACATGTACAAGTCTAGGGGAGGCCCCTTCTCTCCACACCTGACACCTCACTGGCAGGTGTGACGCTGGATCCAAGAGTGGTGATCTCTCTCCATGCCCCGTATCCCTTTTGCACTCTTTCCTCCTCAAGTTGCAAGACAAGTTTTCCCAAAATTTGTTAAGTAACTCAAGGATTACTTTGACCTCCCATAAAACTGCACAACCTAGCTAGATACATTTGTGAGAGGGCCAACGCTTACAGATAGCCATTCTACATAAATTTCCCATTAAAGTTGATGTTTATGTATGGGCCGTGAGTGTTCTTTCACCTTCAGCCATGCCAAAGGAATTCACGAATCTTACTCATACCAGAACGCCAAACCCAATTTAGACATTACACATTAGTGAAAAAACTACAGTTTACAACTGAAGAAACAGAGGGAATACACAAACAACTAGAGTTGGTTTAATCAGAGAAAAAGAAAGGCCTGTACACTAATGTAGAGCTTAAAATGTGGACAGGAATGAAGGGGAAGGTACAGCAAATTAGGAAAAACAGGAAGAGGAAGTAATATCTGAAACGTAGGTGGGTGCTGTGGGGGCGGCAGCCCATGGTGACGTCCCTGAGCAACGGGCTGTGTAACATAACAAGGTGACGGACTGTGACTGCTGAGCCCTCACTGTTCATACTGGGGTGCTGGCTCAGTCTGGCTCGTTCCTGGACCCTGCTGAGCAGCTCTGCAAGGCTTGGAGGTTGAGCAAGGTTTTGGCTGTGCTGTGCTGGGTCGTGCCTGGGGCTGCTTGTAGCATCTCAGCGCCTGACCCCGCAGTATTGCATCTGTTTCCCTGGCCCTGCTGAGTGCAGGCAGCCGGGGCCCTACAGAGCGCACCCGCAGCGGTGGAGGTGAGTGGTGAAAGGGCACCCGTTTCCCCCAGGGCAGCCATGACAACCCGATCCAGGGCTTGGAAGGGCTTCCTGCTGAGGGAATGCTGAGGACATTCACACGCTGGGACAGCAAGTGACTGTGATATCTCTTCCTCCTGCAGAGTGCAACACCACCGCTGCAGCTCCGGTGAAGGAGGACAGCTTGACATCCTCAGTTCTCCCAGCCTGCTGCAGCGAGAAGACCATGGCCGCAGAAGAGGCATGGACATGTTCCATCTGTTGCGATGAGCGACAGGACGTTGCACGTGTCATCCCGTGCAACCACATGTTCTGCCTCGGCTGCATCCATCGGTGGGCGAGACTGAGAGACAGCTGCCCACTGTGCAGGACGGCCATGCAGACCATCCAGGTCTCTGTGCGGGGAGACAACGAGTACGTGGAGTGCATCGTCTCCCCGCCCGCAGTGCCGGTGCCCGTCGGCTTCGGCATCACCACCGGCCCCAGCGGCACTGCGGCATCTCCTCCACTCTCTGCACCACCGTCCCCTGGGCCCATGGCCGCAGAGCCAGAGAGAGTGGGTGGCCTCCTGCCAGAAGTCTGGGCAGCACTTTTCCGGGAGAGAAGAAACATCCTTGACCCAGTGCTGCCCTGGCTGGAGCAGGAATTACGCCGCAACGGGGAGCTCCCGTGGTGGAAGATCAACTGGTGAAAGAGCACGATCCTGGCATTCCTGTGCCAGGTGGGGCCAGACAGGGACATCCTGGTGCAGTGCACAGAGCACGCCCTGGGGGCCAGCGCTGCACCGCTTATCGACGCTCTCGTCGGAACCATCGAGAGCCGGTGCAGCCAGGAGGCCCGGAGGCTGCTGGGCCTCGAAGACCCCAGCGCTGCCCAGGTGCAGGAGGACGGCTCCACGGCCCCGTCCGCTCCCACCGGCTCCCCACCACAGGGGACTGTCGCCCTCAGCGCCGCGCCCTCCTGCAGCTGCGCGTGTCCTGACACCGAGGAGCTCCCCGGCACTTCCAATGGGGCCCTCGGCGGGGGTCCTGGAGAGTCGGGTCCTGAGGCAGCCGCTCCTGCTGACCAGGGCCGCAACCGCAGCCTCTCCACTCGCAGCCGGGGCAGGAAGCGCTCTTCCGGGGGACCCCGGCACCCCTCAAAGAGGAGGGCGAGCAGCACCCAACGCGCTCCTCCACCCTGCAAGACGCGGCCCCCCCAGCGCCTCTAGCGGGGCTTACCCTTGTTTCCAATAAATGATAAAAACCTAGATGCACGTGTTGTTCCTAGTGTCCTTCTTTCAAGACGGTTCTCCCTTCATGCACATGCCCTACACACGCTGTCCCATGGAAGAGCCAGTGCTCTCAGCACCTGGTTTCCTGCAAATCTGAGAAGGCTCAGCACTGCACATCCCTTCAGAAGGTACCCACTGGTAGTCCCTGATCTCCCCTCCTTTAGTCAACCAAAGACTGAACATGGTATTTCCTGTAGAAATTCAGAGAAATAGTAATAGTAAGGACAACCAACAAGCAATAATCAATCAGCCTTTACCATAAGTGGCATAGAGCTAAAAACTGGGATAATTTCAGCTACATTCTCCGTCCAGTGATTCAAGGCATGAATCATCCACTGACATCTTCTTGGCCCATAGCTCACCTCACTGAGAAGTCACAGAGATTAGTCTTTTAGCATTAATAAAGCCCACCATGTGGAGATTATGGGATTAATTTTGGAGTTCTTTTATGATAAAGCTCCAAATGTGTGTGGAGGAGCATTGGAGGTTTATGTGGATGTCCATTTCTTCTCACAGGCCAGGCCATTAACATGTAGGTGTTTGAATACAGTTAACAGCCCATTTTTTAACCACATGCCTTGGAACACTTTAGACAACAGTTCAAGGGAACTGCTGCGCACACCTGCACAACCACAGTATTATGATAAACCTTGCCCTTGACTTTTCTAAATCTATTCTTGCACAATGCAGGGATTACTGAAAAGCTATCTGCACAGGCAGTTGGAGATTGTATATCAACACACGGGCAAAATGATGTGGACCAGAAAAGCAAAGAGTTTACTCCACCCAAAAGGAGTAAACACAGCAAATAACATGCATGTTGTGAGGTGTGTTCACCACCATCAGGCTTTCTGAGTGACTTGGATCCAGTATCAAAATAGCCTAATTTTTTTAATGCATCATATCCAGAGGTTTCTCTCACTTTCGATTGCATACTGAATGGCTTTTTATTATTTCTGTTATATAAGGCAGTTCTTGCTGGACAGCTCATCCATTTTGCCCCTCAGTTAAGATCACTCTGGGTCCTCCTGTGCAGCTGTGCAATGTGCAGCTTGCTGCTAATTTACACAACATCCATCCTCCTCTCTTGATGACCCAGGAATACAGAAGTGAAGTGCCTTAATGGTAGCACTGCATGGCCTCATGCCATGCATTTTTAATTTCTAAAATTGTCCTTGTTAGAATTTCAATGTTCTGAGAACAAATGTAAAACACTGGGAAAAAAACGGATGAAAACATCTTTCCTAAGAATAAACTATCATCCAATTAATAGTGCATCACAGCAATCAATTACTGACACTTTCTCTGGCAACTAACATGGTTTCATTACCACAGTGTCCAAATATCTGCTAATCATTGAGGATTTTTGGCCGCATGGCACCCTAGAGATATAGTAGTGTGAAATATAAAGACTTGAGCTATTGATGGTTGATGAAAATGTTCATAGGCAATGCAAGCTCTTAGCATGTGTGCTCAGATCTTGTAAAGCCTCAAGAAGATTATGAATTGCCATCACACCAGGATTTATGTTTGCCAAATGTCAATATCCAGTCTTTAGGCATAAAAGACTTGGTTTGTTTGTTAACTGCTGGTAGGCAAGCTTTGTTTCTTATGTCTCCCATACTCGGTCTGCAGAGGGCTTCATCTTATCACTGTTAAATGGGTAACACTTTTGTAAAGGCTCCCTTTGACTATCAGCTACTCCAAGAGTAGAGTACTTAGACTTAGAAAGACTATCTGCAAAACTCTCCTTTTCCTCTTTCCTTTGTTTGCTAACAGATATCAGACCACCATTTCCAATCTTACCCTTCCATCCAGAATCAGAAAAAATGTACTGTTTTTCTGAGCTAAATGAGAAATGCCTGAGGTAAACAGTGCCTTATTTTTCAGAGGAAGAAACTGAACAGAAGATGTATCCAGGTCTGAGCTTTAACACAGACATTTTGATCACCGTTTGCTGCTATTTCCATTGCTCCATTTCCCAGAGCTTTGGTGTTACCACGGTTCATTATCTTTTGCTATTTTCTTCTTTCTGCAGAGCACAACAAACGTGATGTGCTGATTCAGAAGAGAGCCGTGGGTTTACTCTGGCAGCTTTCATGAAAAAAAATTAGGTTGGTATCTCAGGTCCTGCTAAGACTCTTATCTCAGATAATGCCAAAATTATCTCGACTACTCATCTCATGTGTCTTCAAAGCATCTGTATGAGCACCATGAGACTGAAACAAATCTCATTTTCTTGAAGTGCATTCATTAGCAACATGGAGACTGATCAGAGCTGTACCACGTGCTCTTGTGGTTCCATTAGGATTTGTGGGGAAGATTTGATCAATAGCTTCAGAATTCTTAGGACTTGCAAACAGAAGAAAAAACTGTATATAATCCCTTAAAGATTGCAATTAGGCAAAAACAGAATTATTATGTTAATAAGCCAAAAGTATTTAATATTAATTGAGTAGCAATGACTTCTGCCTGAGGATTGGGGATGGCCTACATAAATCATCAAGAATTTCAAAGCAGGTGATAGATCCTAAAAGGAGCAAAGTAGGCAGCAGCTGGCAACAGAATCTGTTTGGCAGCTCATCTCTTTTTTAGCACAGAGCTGTGGGATGTTTTGTCTTAATTTCCACTGAGCTTAATGTTCAGAAGTTTGTGGTGCTCAGAAGCTCTAAGTGCAGCCTTATTTTTAGAAGACACCTGCAGCAAGCAACCAAGGGAATGCTTTCGACTATATGGAGGCTTTGTGTAGGTCAGAGGGTCTCAATTCCTTTCATATGTTTGAATTCATGTCTCCAAATAAAAATATCTCGACGCTTATTTCGTCTCATCACCATTCTGCATGTCCACCTTGGCTTTTTCTTTTGCAGTATAAAGATGAAAAGGCAGAAAATATAGGAATTGTCCCTGTGATCTTCAGATCAAGAATTAATTATTTAAGTTTCATAACTTCATTTGACGATTTTGCTAATTAATTTGTTGCAGATATTGCACCCTTAACAGAAACACTTCAAACTAGAGATGCTGAGAAAAGAGCAACAGAGTGGAAAGCAGAAATGCTAGACCTGGCATCTGACTTCCCTTTTATTTAGTCACCAGTAAAGAACAGAGATGAAGACAACCACAGTTATTTGCTATACCACATATAATTGTCATACAATCGTTTGAGTTGGAAGGGACCATCATCTGATTCAACTTCCCTGCGATGAACAGAGACACCTACAGCTCTATCAGGAGCCCCATCCAGCCTGGTCTTGAACGTCTCCAAGGATAGGACAATCACCTCCTTTCTGGACAGCAAGTTCCAGAGCCTTGCTACTTGTACTGTAAAAAAATTAATAAAAGTTAAAAATATCAAATTTTTAACCAATCTATATCTCTCACCTTCTAGTTTGCCACCATTTCCCCTTGTCCTATCATAACATATTCTGCTATAGAGCCTGTCTCCTCCTCTCTTACAGTGTTCCATCCCTTGGATCAATTTTATGAACTCCACAGCCCCTTTCTGGAGTTGGTCAGAGGTTATGCACCTGCTCCCACTCCTTAGGCCTGTCTTCTGTCTTTGATGGCTGAAATCAAGTCGTTTTCTTCTCTCACTTTTTTGATTCCCGGTGGGTCTGAACAGATTTGCTCACTTCTTACTTCCAGGAGGGCACTTGGAGCTACATGAAGAATATCCATTTGCCCAGAACACAAATGCAGAGAGAGGGAATATTTCCCAAGAAACAGGTTATCAGTCCCTGCTCTACTTCTCTAGCCAGCTCATTCCTCACCTGTTATACTTACTGTGGTCAACCCTGTTTGAGCTGACTGATTTGATCCCGTATGTCACATATTAAAACAGAAACAGACATGCAGCTCTTGGCACTCCCTTCTGCCTGCAGTCACTTCTCCCACTCCAGTTCTGCCACCACACAGATACAGCAATGACAGGCAGGTTCAGTGCATAACACTCTTCTTAGTTTTGGAACTCACTTTTCAGAGAAAATGATAAGAGACTGGAAAACACAGGAAGTATCTTAGAAGATAATTGACACTCTCCAGGTAAGCAAAATGTTTGATTTTAAGCATAGGACACACATAGTAACTATCCTGACGTGCATCTTCAACCTCTTACCTTTACTGCTGTTAGGTAGGGGGCAGAAAGATGCATATCACTTTTAATCTCCCTGGTGTAATAAAATAAATAAATCAAGGCTCTGACTCGCATTTCACAGGGGATAGCAGAACTTGAGGCTCTCCAAGTCCCTCTTCACAGCAGTATCTAAACTGAACTCACAGCCACCCTTGAAATACAACTCACAGCCTCTAGATGAATGTAAATTATCACCTACTGCAGAATTTGTATGAACGCCATGAACTTCAGCAGTCCTGGCTTAACTACCTACAAACCTGAAGAAGTGATTACACAATTGAATATTGCCATCAAAAGTGCTGGTCCCATTCTTTTCCCTGTCCAGGGTCATGCATTCATGGGGAGCTGCTCTGCATGAAGCCCCCTTATCTTGTTTGGCTGCATTGGTACTGGGGCATGGCGCACAGTTGAGGCAGACTCAGGTTGTATTAATCTAACTATTAGACTGCATTCTTTATTTTATAGTTTTAGAAGCCAAAACCAAATCATTCTTTTTTGTCTGAAGAAGCTGCCTTCCTGGGATGTGTATTTTGGGCAATCTCCAGGGCCAGTGCATTCAAGGCTTTTGCTTATTATTGTCAAAAACACAGAGAAACAGTTACAGGGTCTTTTTAAAAAATGAAACAATAATCTTCCAGATGAAAATCAAAACAAAATCACTCAAAATCCTGTAGAGACTTCATTTTGCTCAGCTTCAAAAGTGCAATATAAAAAGAAAACACTGTTGCCAGAAAAAAAAACAAACAACATGTATTAAGCCTTTTTATCACCAAGTCTAATGTTTTACTAACTGTGAAATCACATTTTCTAGGATGAACTGTCTCAATACATTTTTGAAATATTCCAGTAATGTTCAGGAGCCACTTGAGAGAGGAATTCTGTCACAGCTGATGCAGAAGTCAACTGTCTGCAGGTCAGCATGTGACACATGGCTCCATCCACAAGCATGCAGGCAATGGAATCAAATATGGTTGCCCATCCTTCAGTTCAAACAATCCAGCTTTTCAAAACAGGACTTTTGTTTTTAAGGGGAGGTAAATTAATTTCCATTCTCCCTAAAATACATATGCAATGCATAGCCTTTAGTTTTAATACATATAAAAGCAACAATTACCTGTTATGCACATCTTTCAACAGCAGACAACAAAATGATCTGCCAAAAGAAAGGATAGCATTTTTATCTCTTAACTTCTGGGGAAACTCATGGGGAGGTAATGAGACTGCTCCACAAATACCAAACATATTCAAAAAGGAAAGGAGATCTCCCTACAAAATTTTTCACCTATTAAGGCACATTTATTTCATCCTCTTAACCATCCCATGAAGGATAGTTGTCTACTTTAAAGACAGTTGAGATAGGAAAAAAAATTCAGTTTGGATGGATAACTGTAGAAAGATAGAATATCATAAAACAAAAGCAAATTCTCAAGAGTAGAAAGAAAGGTGGATTGGAGGTGGAAAGAAGAAAGCCCCAGCTGTAGCAACACCTGTATACCTGTTCTAGCCTTTTGTTTTGGGCCATTTCCTGACACAAAAATAGCAGAAAGTGCAATTCAGTTGGCTTCAGTTTTTTTATAGTGAGTGTACAGAGATAAGAATAAAGGATGACTGAGTGTGGACATGTATTTTCTTTTGAAGTGTGGAGAACAATAGTGTTCAAAGTGCATGCTGAGTTGTTCATGCTTGTGAAGGACCTTTCAGTAATTAGAAAGTGTAAATGTTATTTAAATACTTATAAATTCCTTGGGATTTGGTCTTTGGTGTCCTACTTTGTGGCAAATAGATACAAAATTGTTTTACTACTCCTATTAAATATTTTTTGTGTGGTATTCAAGAGAAAAGAAAGCTAAAACAATTAAAACAGTGTTTCATTTCATGACATGCTTTAGGGCCAAGCAGTTCAGAGTTCTTGACACAAGAAGCGTGGAGTTTACTAAGTAAATAGACACACAAAATTCTAATATTTATTTCCTTTTTGTTTTCCCTATTTTGTGAAGCAGAGAAACCATTTTCCCCCTGTATCTGCACAAACCAAAAGGTATAATTTCTCTGACTCTTGTATGTTGAGAACACAGTTTTGGGAGTGTCTTGAACTATTCCTGGATTTTCTGCACCTGTTGAATTCAATGCATTATTTCTGCAGAAATAAAAATACAGTGAAAAGTGTCAAAAATGTTTCAGGGCTTCAGTATGGTGTTCACACAATAAGAACTAAAGAATATGAGTCTGAATCAACTCTAATCTCATGAGGATATAGCACAAAAGTTTTAACCAACTTTTCTCACTGTTTAGACAACTTGAGATGCAGTCATCTTCCAAATTACTGCCTGTGTGACTAAGAAACAGAATGGCAGGTCCCGGGAATCTGACAGCAGTACAAGCAAACCCACATTTCATTCCCTATTTGCCGCATTATAAAAGCAGGACCAACTTTGCCTTTCTCTGGAAAAATAAATAAACCTAAATCTCAGGTCTTTGTAATAGAGCTAAAGGGCAGATGATACCGAGCAGCAATAGTGCAGTACAATATATGCTACAGCATGGTGCACGATGCAGATATTGGACTGTATCATTATAATTTGTCATGAATCTGCTAAACCCTATCAAGAAAACCAGCAGATCTCCATAGGTTTCTGCGCTGTGGTCCTGACAAGTTGTCTTCTCACTGAATCTACAAAGTGACTTTCAAAACATAAGTTCAAAATATTTTACTAATAACGAACAGACTGTAAGCCAGAAAGAAAGCTTTCCAGGCATTTTACAAGCACATCATGGTGAAGGAAAATGGGCTGTCTGGGGAGTATATGAATCAAGCACTAGATGTCTTCAAGAACAAGTTTGACAGGAATAACACAGATAAAGTTTGTCCTGCATCGGGAGGCAAATATACTGGCTGACCTTTGGAGGGCCTTTTCAAGACTCCAGTGCTATGACTTTGAGAAATCAAATGACTTCTTTCAGTGATTCCTCTTGGGAGTTTAGGACAGACCTAACCACACAATTTCCTAGCAGAAAATTGTAAGTCATATATCTTCCTTCCTCTCTGCAGTTACACTAAAACTGCAGCACAAAATTTGCACAGTCCCTTTTACATTACTACTGGTGAAAGACTTTATCACCACCCCAATGGCATTTCTATTAATTACTCACTTCTTTGTTCTCCTCTGTAATGTTGCCTTTCATAATCAAGTTACAAACATTCTATTACAATTTATCACTGGAGAAGAGTTTTGCTGAAAGAAACTCTTACAAACACAAAAAGCATTTAGTTGTGACTTTACTTTGGAAATAATCAACAGAATCGAGGAGTTCATTAGAGTAGAGAGAGAGATCTGCCTTCAACACTTCTCATCTTGTGGCCTTTCTAGCATCCTTTACTCTGGCTTTGGCAAATTTAATTCTGCCCAATAGTCCCACGTGCTCTTCACAACATACTTTTTCCCCCATCTCTTTGCTTCTCTCAACTCCATGCATTTTCCATTATTTTCTCTTCTGCACCTCATTAAAAATAGACAAATACCATCATCTCCATTCTGATGGCAGAAGCCAGAAGCTACTGAGCTCCCACCTCTCAGTCCATATATAACCAGAGATGGATTTTTTTCAGAACTGCAGGGAACACAAGGCCATTTGAATGTTCTGAACTTCTGAGTCATTTATTTGAACACGCTCCACATGAAGAACAGCAGCACAAATCCAATCTGCGTGGCATCTTAGTACTGTGACTTTCATGAAGGCAGTGATTATCATGATAACCTTTTTCATACAACAAGTGCAGAAGTGCTTGAAACGGAGAGTACCTTGAAATAGAATGTGCCACTTCAAATAAAGAAGTGAATCAGAAACTTCAGTAGATAGTAAAACTATTTCAAGGGCAGCAACAATTTACAGAAAAAAAAAATCAATTTGTGGATATGGGTTGGAAGGAGATAAATCTTTTGGAAAAGTAACTTTCTTTAGCCCTTACATACAGAAAGCTAGTGAGCCACATATAAAGGATCAAATTCAGCTCTCCTTAAAGTATGTTAATCCATACTTGAAGAGTGTAGACCCTCTGATAAACGAGAAGGGAGAACTGGTTCCAACAACATGGAGAAGGCTGAGGTACTTGACAAGTTCTTTACCTCGTTCTTCACTGGTTTGCTTGGATTCCCATATCTCTCATGACCCTGAACCTCTAGGCAGGGGTGTGCGGAGCAAAATGCCTCCCACTGTATGAGTAGAGCAAATCTGAGATCGCCTCATGAGTCTGAATGTTCCTACGGGGCCAGACAACACGCATTTGACAGTCCTTAAGGAACTGGCTGATATGGTTGCCAAGACACTCTCCACCATATTTGAAAAATCATGGCTGTCAGATGAATTCCCTGATGACAAGGAAAAGGTAAACATTACTTTTATTTTCAAGAAACTATGGTTCTACAAGTTAGTGAGCCTCACATATATGCCTGGAAAGATCATAGAGTGGATCCTCCTGGAAGAGATGTTAAAGCACATGTGAGACAAGGAGGTGATCCAAGCCAGTAGTATGGCTTTGCCAAGGGCAGACAGTGCCTGAGCAGTCTGGTAGCCTCCTATGATGGAGTGATGCATCAGTGGACAAAATAAGGGCAACTAATATCATTTATCTAAACCTGTGAAAGACCTTTGACTGATATATCTCTCCTTTGAATTGAAGAGATATGGATTTTAAGGTTGGTCAACTTGGTGGATTAAGAGCTGGTTGGATGGTCACAGCCAGAGGGTTGTAGACGATGGCTCTATGTCCAGGTGGAAGTTGGTCATGAGTGGTACACCTCTTCAATGAAGAAAGACTGGAGGTGTTAGGCTTGTTTAGCTTGGAGAAAAAAAGGTTCGGGGAGACCTCACTGTGGCTTTCCAGTATTTGAGGGGAACCTATAAGCAGGAAGCGGACCAACTTCTTACATGGTCTTATAGTGACAGGACAAGTGGCAATAGTTTTGTACTAAAACAGTTGAAACTTCAGTTAGACATAAAGAAGAAATTATCTACTCAGAGACAGTGGAACAGACTGCCCAGATAAGCCGTGGATGCTCCATCCCTGGAGACATTCAAGGCCAGATTAGATGGGGCCCTAGGCAGCCAAATCTGGTAGGTGCCAACCCTAATCATGATGGGAGTTGGAACTGGATGATCTTTAAAGATTCCTTTCAACCTAAGCCACTTCATGATTTTATTATTCTATACTACAATAAGAGACTGATAAACAAGCAGGCAGTGTTAAGAACTATATAGGAATACAATTAAAAGAACATTGAAGACCAAGTTTAAAATATCACTACCTTATGTCAGTGGCATGGTCAAATGGAAATGAAAACAAAGCCATATTTTATGAAGTAAATATATTCTGGTAGTTAAAAGATAGAATTAGTATGTCTGTTCTATGGCAGATTATGTACAGAACAACATAATTCCCTAGTGTACTTGCATATACTTGAAGGTTTGACTGAGGAGACTCACAATATAGACTGAATTCAACTTTGGAGTAACTATAATTAAGTCTCCAAAATGTTATGAGCTTGCATCAAGGGCTAACAGTGTTATGATAGAGCAAAAAATTTTATCATTCCTATTTACACATAGCTCCTGTTTTCCATAAACAAGTAACAAGCACTAAAACTTACTTATACAAGGTATAGAAGTGTCAAAGTTTCAATGTGACTTTTTATTTAAATGCAAAATAAGTTAAAATTTAGTTTAAAATGCCTTCAGGCTAGTCAACAGCAGGGAAGGAATATAATAATGTCAAAATATGAAGTTACTCTTACAGTGCAGATTTCATTGTTTGACACTGATGCCTAAAGCAATAGCAAATTCATATTTCTGTAAAATATTTTTTTATATTAAAAATCGTTACTTATCCCACTACGGTCATTACTTTTCTAGCTGTGCATGAATTTTTTTAATGGAGGATTTCATAAAATCATGGAAAAGTATCATTTCTACAAATAAAACACAGATTAGATATTTCTCTGTTCTTCAAACTCACCAAGAGATAGATTGTTCTTTAAATAGTTCATTGTACTTCATTGAAAATTTCTACATCAGAGACAGAAATTCATAGAATCACCACGGTTGTAAAAGACCTCCAAGATCATCCAGTCCAACCATTCACCTACCACTAATATTCCCCTACTAAGTCATGTCCCTCAGTACACCTAAACTTTTCTTCAACACTTCCAGAGAGGGTGACTCAACCACCAACCTGAGCAGCCCATTCCAGCCCCTGACCACTCTCTTGGAGAAGAAATTCTTCCAAACATTCAACCTGAATTTCCCCAGCACAACTTCAGGCCATGCCCTCTCATCCTATCGCTTGTTAGACAGAAGAGGCTGACCTCTACCTTCACCAAAATCTCCTTTCTGCTAGCTGCAGAGAATGATAAGGTCTCCTCTGAGCCTCCTCTTCTCCAGACTAAACAATCCCAGCTCCCTCAGCCTTTCTTCATAGAACTTGTAATCCAGACCCCTCATTTAGCTTTGTTGCCCTTCTCTGAATACACTCCAGTGCCTGGGTGTCTTTCCTGTACAGAGGGCCCAAAACTGAACACAGTACTCAAAGTGCAGCCTCATCAGGCTTGGGATGATCTCTTCCCTACTTCTGCTGGCTGCACTATTTCCTATATATGCCAGCACACCATTGGCCTTCTTGGCCACCTGGGCACACTGCTGGCTCATATTCAGCCAAGTGTCAACAAAAACCTCAAGGACCATTTCTTCCACACAGTCCTTCAGCTACTCTGTACCAAGCCTGTAGCATCGCCTGGGGTTGTTGTTGCAGGACCTGGCACTTTGTCTTGTTCAATTCAATTTTATTTTCTCCGAATCCTCCCAGTGTAGGAACCTCACTTCAGCAGAACATCTACTAAGATGAGTACTAAGCCAACTTCATCTACTCCCTTATTCCCACCAACTTCCCCAGTAAAAATTTTAGCTGACAACTAAACTGTTCGACATATTTTTGGCTTTGAACACTGCCAAAAGGTCATGCTTCTACAAAACCAAACAGATACTGCACCCAGAGAGCTCATGCCTCCACCTCCTCTCAAATGCATTCAGTAAGGCCAGGGAGGGCTGCATACATTCTGCTTCAAAGAAATAAGCAATTAGGAAGAAAATAATTTGCCTTTCTTCCTTCTGGGGTCCCCATTAAATTTTTACTATTTTTCTTTTAAATGCACCTCCCACAGAGGACCCCATCTAACCAAACCAGCCTGTAAATTAATAAATAAAAAATAACAGAAATAAATCTACTCTTTATCTTTAGTCCAATTTCCAAAGTGAACTCGAATATGTTATTTTTACCCCAGCAGTCTAGAATTTGTTTCTCATTGTATTGATTAGTCAGTATTTGATGAAAGGCACTTGCAGGCACCAGATATATTTTACATCTTTGTCATTGGTTCATCTTTCACTAACAAGTTTGGAGCGTTCTCTTTATCTTTTATTTCCAGAATGCGATAAAAAGCTGCGTATTAACTACTTCTCTTCCTGCACCGGAAAAAGTAATCACTTTGATGCAAAGAGATCTTTTGCAATATAGTTTTTGGCAGCATAGATTAGACAGGAGTAACTCTGTATTTCCATAAGTAGTTACACACTTTGGTTTGGGATTTCCTGTTGTTTAGATCCCCTCTTGAATGCTCTGGACTGAGCCTTCATTCAGTGCTGCATACATTTATTTTCTGTAGGTTTCAGTCAGTCATATTACAAAGGAGAGGTTGCTCTTAGGGGTCAATACACTCAAAATGAAAGAAAGTCTTTCTCAAAGAAAATTATTTTTTAACAGAAATAATGCATCTTAAAACCTGACTTCTAAATGTATGCTTAGGGAAAAAGTATCCCCACTTTCACATGCCTTTTTCTTCATTGATGAATTTGGAATGAATGTGAATTCTAGGAACAAAACTGGAATTGCACTAAAAAGTAGAAAATGTTTCCAGCACTAGTTCAGATCACATCATCCCAGGTACAAGACCTTACCAAGCACTGGAGAAAAATATTCAAAGCATGTGGCATTTGGAGGTATGTAATTATAAGGAAACCTCCAAGACAAAGATAACATCTGACAGAAACCCTTCTAGGCTAACAATGAGCCATCCGAAAGACCCTCACTCAAAAGTGTCACTTCTCAGCTGTATTCTTGGGCCTGGAGCCCGGAAAACATACATACATATTTAAAAATCACCACCAGCTTGGGACAGGGCACTGGAACAGCATATATAGGGCTGAAGATAGTGCTGGATTGAGCAAGCAGAAGGGGGACACCTCTCCTCACTGAGGAAAAGGTCCCAGAGTTGGGCCAGGCTCTTGCTGCCATGGCAAGGGGATAGAGAAAGCTCAAAACATGGAATCCAACAACATGCTCCTTATGGAAGTGACAATGAACCTTCCCCCTTTGATGAGCCTTTAGCACATCAAACTGAAGTGATAGCTTTACAAAAAGCAAAGAGAATTCAGGGGCAGAGGGTGGAAAACTGTCCCACTGTGAACACAGCTGTCATTCACATCATGAGTTGGGAAGTGAAGAACAAAATATTCATCATGTCAAATAATTAAAGAGAAATCACATCAAGAACAAAAAAGGAATTCAAGCAGAAAAATTTTACATTCAGATTAGTAAACAAAAGGCTGTGATTCTAATTTCTTACAGTTACCTGCCGCTGGCCCACGTATAAAAAAGCAAATCAGCTTTTACACATTTGGCCAGTAAATGACACAAGGCATGTAGTTATGTGATTTAAGCTGAAGGTAAACCGAGACAGTGAGACTGGGAATCACTTAAGGCAGCGAGTTAAGGCATTGTCATTTTAACACAAATTAGCTCAGCTCATATCTTACAGAGAAGCAGTAAAAATTAATTAACTTCTGTTTTGTTGGACAAACTTACCATTTAATTTAAGATACAGGGCTGTAATTACCAGCCTTCACTCTGGAGATCAGTGTTGGAGCTAACAGGCCTGTGTGAGACATTTTTCATTTATTTAGCTGCTATCTGAGTACGTTGCAATCTGTCTGTATGAAACTTCTTTGCCCTCTCAGCTCCCCTGTGTGCAGACAAATGCTGTTGCTTCTATTTTCCAGCTGGGACGCGAGTGTTGATGCCTACTTCAATGACAGTGTGGCACTGCAGGTCTGAATACCACTAAAAATTTGTACTGCAGGCTGAAACTCACAGAATCACAGAATGGCCAGGGTTGGAAGGGACCTCGAGGATCATGAATCTCCAACTCCCCTGCCACATGCAGGGCCACCAACCTCCACATTTAATACTAGACCAGGCTGCCCAAGGCCCCATCCAATCTGGCCTTGAACACCTCTAGGGATAGACAGGGTATCCACAACCTCTCTGGGCAGCCTGTTCCAGCACCTCACCACTCTCAAGTAAAGAACTTCCCCCTGACATCCAACCTGAATCTTCCCTCCTTCAACTTAAAACCATTTCCCCTTGTCCTGCTGTTATCTACCCTTTCAAAGAGTTGATTCCCCTCCTGTTTGTAGGCTCCCTTTTGGTACTGAAATGCTCCAACAAGGTCATCCTGCAGCCTTCTCTTCTCCAGGTTGAACAAGCCCAGCTCCCTCAGCCTGTCTTCATAGGAGAGGTGCTCCAGTCCCTTGATCATCTTTGTGGCCCTACTCTAGACCCTCTCCAACAGCTCCCTGTCTTTCTTGTACTGGGGGCTCCACACCTGGACGCAGTACTCAACATGGGGCCTCACAAGAGCAGAGTAGAGGGGGACAACCAGCTCCCTGTCTCTGCTGGCCACCCCTCTTCTGACAGAGCCCAGGATACCATTTGCTTTCTCACCCACAAGGGCACACTGCTGGCTCATGTTAAGTTTTTCATCTATCAAGACCCCCAGGTCCTTCTCCACAGGGGGACTGCTCCTTCCAGTCTGTATGGATGCCTGGGATTCCTCTGGCCCAAATGCAAAACTTTGTACTTTGCTGTGTTGAACCTCATCAGGTTCACCTGGGCCCACCTTTCTAGCCTCTTGAGATCCCTCTGAATGGCATCCCTTCCTTCTACCATGTCAACTGCACCACTCAGCTTGGTGTCGTCAGCAAACTTGCTGAGGGTGCACTCGATTCCATCATCGATGTCATTGATAAAGATGTTAAAGAGCACCGGTCCCAAGACAGATCCCTGACAGACCACTCGTTACCAGCCTCCACCTAGACACAGACTCAGAGTCCTGCCAGCTGGAGCACTCATACAACAAGAAAGCCTAAGTCCAGTCCTCCTCTGATATGGTCCTTTCTCCCAGGGCTCTCAAACCTAAGGCAGCTGCTCCCAGGAGTTGGTGCAACAGATCTGTGCACTCTGGCTGGTCAAGAAAAGTAGGAAGAGAGCTCTTTTTCTTTCTGAATCCTCACACTACAGAGCCATATTGTAATTACGAAATTAAAAGAAAATTATAGCAACTTTCCATAAATTAGCAGTCTTCCCTAACTTCTGGCTTTCCTTAGCCAGTGCGTGTCTAATCATGTAATCCTAATGATTATTTCAAGTAGTTTTCATGGGTGTAGCATAAATATATATTGCTATCTTTATGGTATTTATAGCTGATACGGACACAGAGAACCATCATCTAGTCTGACTCCAGCCATCTGCCATAACACAGGCCATCAAAAACTTTCTACATATGTTTGCATTAAAGGTGCAGGTGTCATGGAGGTGGTGGAGTCATTGTTCCCAGAGGTATTCAGGAAGCATGGAGATGTGGCACAGAGAGACATGATTAGTAGGCGTGATGGGGATGAGTTGGTGGTCAGACTATGCGATCTTAGTGGTCTTTTCCAATCTTAACGATTCTGTGATTACCTGTTTAATAAGACGCCTCTTGCATGTCACTTCAAACTCTTTGCACCTCTGTTGGGAAATAACAGTGTTTGGAGCTTGGGTTTACTCTTCGCTCAGCCTACAAAGTACTCTTTCCTACATAGGAGATTTGGCAGAAACTGGCACTGTAATGGGGAATGCAGGCAGCTCATTTACCAGCTTGAAAATGTGATGCTCATCTTCTTAACACCTCACAGACAAACAGTATGTTTAGCTTATATATTTGTATATATATAAAAGGAACTGCAAAATGAACAATACAGAGAAAGCTTCTTGAAAGAATACTTCTGATATGACTCAGAAAGCAAACACTCAAATGCTCAGTTGTAGCTTTGGCATCTTTTCTGTATTTAAGGTACGGTCTCTCTTGACATCTTCACCTATACTGCTTTTTGCTAGCTAAATTTGCACGCACTCAGCTCTTAAAGTTGTGGTACATTAACTACAAAGTGCAGTACTCAGACATGGAGCTGTGCCTGAACACATCTCCATTCTGCTCCGTCCTTCCATGCACAACCAGTGCAAACTGATACAGAAAAAGCAACTCTGAGATTTAGGAGCCTAAGTACCATGTCATATGGTGACATCTGAGAACAGAGAGAAAATAGAGATCCTCAGTTGCCTGGAGGAGTTTGTCATCATGCAACACTCAAACGTCATCACATTCCCTAATCCTATTTAAAGGAAATTAACTTCGCTATCCTCTGCATCCACACCTACTTTTCCTCCAGAGGCTGATTCCAGGGAGAGAAAATCTTCATTTCCTTTGCACAAAACAAAACAAGAACTTGAACTGCGAGCCCAATTACAGAAAAGCTAGTCAAGGATGTGGGATTTAATTCTTCATTGCAGAAAATGTACTTATAATTAAAACAGCCAATACGTATTTCATAAGTGCTAACTCCAGAATATTAGCACATACTGTGCTCAAAAAGTGGCAGAAAATAAGGCACAATGTAAGTACATAGGAACCACAAAGGACGCTGGAGAACATCTACAGAAAAAAAGAACATGGAATTAGAAGCATAAATACTCTTCTTAAATTCTCTAAGACTGCTTGTAAACCTCATATTTATATCTTTATGGTCAAAGTAGAGGTTGTTTGCCATGCCTTTCTTAATCTTTTCTGCTCAAACAGTACCACAAATAAATATCTATTGTGCCAGTGTGTTGCTAAATTATTCATGTTTTAAACTCATAAATTGGCAAGAATCTTCCTGACTTCACACCCTCTCTTAAAGAGATGTGTTATCACTGGTGATTTTCATGTGTTCTTATTTGTCTGTCAGTACCAAGCAGAGTTGGAACACAGGAGGAAAACTGACCAACAATATTAGATATTAGATTTCACTCTACTTTTCTTTATTAATGAACAAAAAAAATTAGCTGAATTTAAATGCAAACAGCTTGAATGGTTTTAAAACTTGCAAAATTGAGGGGCTGATGATTAAACCAGTACAAAGCAGCACCATCTTGTCTTGCTGTAGACACAGAGATATTTAAGAGCCCAACAGTGAATGCACTCCTCCTCAGCTGAATCCTATTCAGATGCATAACAGCTGGTTCTCTCCTGCCCAGCAGAGCTTGCACTTAAGGTGGGAGACCTTAAGGAGATAAGGGAATCAAATAGCAGTGCCTTGTTGTAAGGGATAATAAAATAAATGCACACATCAGAAAGAGTCACCTTCCCATGCCGTGCTTCAGAGGTCTGATGGCAGCTTGCTGTAGAAGTTAAATTGGATCAATAGGTATGAAAGTGATGGTTCATCTTATGTCAGAAGGACACAGTGATGTTCTCTCTAAATCATTCCATTACAAATTGAGTTCTGCTTACAAGAAAAGGGTTCTTGTTTATTTGACTTTAGCAAATGACTGCTATAATCCAGCCTGAATAACAAAGGCAAATTGGACAATCCTCTCAGAAACCTTAACAGAAGATTCAATCTGGTAATGCTGTCAACAGGATGAGAAATGCCAAGAGTTAAACTGAGTTATTTCTGTCAAAAGAAATAAGAGGTAATAAAATGTCTCTAGATATTAAAAAGAAGAAAAATAAAGGAGGCAAGGCCAGTGTGGACTGGGAGTGGACTACAGCCTTGGACAAAACATGAAATGAGCATTAAGTTTTTCATTTTAATAAAGAGGGAGATATAGGATTGTGTGTTAGACTCAGGCAATCAGGAGAATGGAGCAAAGAAAAATAATATAGTCATGTTCCAAATATAAACCAAGTCCAAGGATATAAGCACACTCCGGACTGAGAAATCTCCAATTCAAAATATTCAAGAAAAAAAAAAAGCCCACACAAAATCCAACTCTGGAAGCCAGAACTATAAAAAGCTTGCTAGATTGAAATAGGCAGCCCCACATGACTGGAAGATAGACAACATCGCAGGGAGAGGGTAGAATTCAGCATGTAAACAGTGACTGTGAACCATGGACTTCTCAGATGAGGTACTTTCAATGGTGGTACAGAGGGATTTATATTTTTTCCACAGGAATCAGGGATCTCTCATCTTCTGTGCTTCACTGCACAGCTTCAGTTCTCTGTTGTCTAGAGCAGCAAACACAGCCTAGAAAATCTGCTGTACAATAAGTGAGTTCCTCTCAGCCTGAAGCCATCTATCTTATTTTTTATATAGCTTGGTTTAACAAAATAGAAGTGAGGATCCATTCCGAATAATTTGAGTTGAAGAGTGGGTATAAATCATAGAATGAGAACTAACTGAAGTGCTGGAACAGGGACTTCTCTAAGTTCAGCCTTAGAAAGAGTTGACAATTCTTCTTTTCAGGCTGCAAACCCTTAGGGACCGAATCAGTCATACAGAGTTTGCTTGTATTCAATTTGTTTGGCTTGTGCCCAAGTGTCAGTCCCAGTGTTTCCTCAGATGTGGTTTGTGGGACTCTGGAAGCCTGAGGTACATCAGGATAGCACATCCCTGCAAATTTTGTAGAGCCTTCACCACAGCATGAACAGGGAAAATGCAGTCAGGTCTCTAAGACACTAGAAGAGTTGTCAAAGCACTGTGGTTGAGAAAGAATGAAGTACTGTTCTGCAAAGCCTGTGAAATAAATGAGATGCCATTTTGAGATTCTTAGACTGGGGGATTTCATTTAGATATCACACTTCACTTATTGCAGAAATAAAGCCCTTGTTCCCAATATTAGGACCTAGAAACTGTTCCTAGAAGTGTTTCACAATATCTATAACAGATCAGGGGGCATATGAGCTCTCACTTCTGCTAGTATCCTGTGTGATCATTCCAGTGTTCCTAAGCATAACCTAAATATATTCACTGGTAATGCAAAAAAAAAAAAAAAAAAGGTACATAAAGAGATTCCTTTATTAGTTAAAGAGTGCAAGATCCCTGAAAACTTACAATCAGGAGTGAAGACTCCAAAAGACTCTGGCACAGAAAACTGTAACTTTTAAAAACTAAATGGAAGGATTACCTCACTTTTTACAGGGAACGTAATCACAACCACAGAAATTACCTGGGGACACTGCAGTTAGATCACTTTCAATTTTAAGTTTCTCTTTAAAATATGCAGAAAAACTGCTGCAACTGAAGATTAAGAAAGATAAACCAAGCATACCTATGCTAAAGATGGATCAGAAATACCTATTCTAGCCAGTAGTAAATACTTCCCCTATCAGTTCACCCTGGCTTGAAGTTACAGGTGCAGGAAACAGATAACATCAAAATGGGATTGAGGGACTTCGCCCCAAGTTTTACCCAGAAAAGGAAGTAGTAAAAAAAAGTTGTCAGCATCAGTAGATTCTGCTCAGATTGGCTGTTCTGTTCACAGTGATTGCTTCTGACTGGATCTTAACAACACCAGGCAAACTATTCTCACAGGTTGGCCAACAGCTGTATACAGAAAAAAGAACAGAACTCACCCCGGCTGGTGAAGGGGCTCTCTAGCTATGCAGCACTCCTGAGGAAGCAGCCAAGTCCAAGAAACACTCTCCTTTCAGTCACTGATCCTTATATGAGCCCAGGGTTGCTCCACCCTGGGTCCTCCCCTTCTGGTCACACGGGGAGTGCAGTGAAAACAATTTACCTGTGCTCCCTGGGCCAGCCACACCCCTTCACCAGGTTCTCAATCACCACTTCAAGATGTGTCCTAACAGTTTCCCCACATAGGTTATATTTTTGATAGTGAAAAATATAGTGAAACCAGCATGGTCACATAAAATTTATGATGTTTCTTAGTTTGAAGCATAGACTGGTCTAATGGGAAAGCAGGACAGAAAGAAAGGTAGCTTGTGTTTGTCTCTTTTACAAGAAAACAATGGACACTAGAGTATCTGATGATACTGATATCTGATGACTTGCAGAGCCAAAAGTTGTCTAACGTTTTAATAAACCACAGCCCTCCTTTGGAAGATCTTATGCAGTAAGCACTGCTACTGACAACAACAAATGCTTCCAATAAGAGCACGTGTTCTCATGCAGTGGCCTCAACTTATGCCAGGGAAGTTTAGATGCAATATCAAGAAAAATTTCTTCATTGGATAGTCAGGCATTGGAACAGACTGCCCAAAGAAATGCTGGAGTTGGCATCCCTGGACGTATTTAAGAGATGTGTAGATGTACTGCTTAGGGACATGGTTTAGTGGTGGACTTAGTAGTTAGGTGGATGGTTAGACTTGACCTTAATGGTCTATTCCAACATAAATGGTTCTCTATGATTCTAACCACTCACAGAAAAAGAGCTAATAAATTTGAACCATCTTCCAGTCTCTACCTGCTTTTTACCGAGCCTCATCTCTTGGGGAATTTGAAGAAGTCTTCTCCATGATACAAATGCTAAGAGGTAGAACAAACCAGAACTGGCACTGGAGCATTTGCAGCTTTCAGAGAGAAGAAAGAAGCCATACCTGCTTCTGGTAATGCAAAACAGAGCAGGAAAAAATACACAATTATATATGGAAACAGAAAGAGTTGATACTGTCTTACTAGGAAATATTTAAGAACATTTTTGGCACAGTAGAATGGATACAGAATCTTCGAAAGATGATTTTGTTTGAGTTAGAATCTGAAGTTTGATGTTTATCCCACTTTGTAATGATTGCAAATCAACTTCTAGTTAATAAAACGCTGCAAACTAGACATTACTTGTATGCGGGCATGGTTCCAGAAGAGCAGTTTGCTTCAAGCCTTCCTCTTTGACTGAAGTGCTGCAAAGAATCCACTTTGCAGCTTTGACAACAAGTGCTGTCTGTGCCGTCACTAACAGTAAAATGTATTCTTCGAAGGTAATTAGAAGGCTACTTTGCTGTTAGAGATAACTCAGGTTTTGGCTGCAAATGCCCCTCTGAGACAACTTATAGTAGGCAGAAGGTGACTCTCAGTTTCCAGCAGAGATGCCATTCTGTCTGATGTTTTTAGTGGTTTTTAAATATACAAATATGACTCAGGGCTCAAAACACCCAGGAAGCTCATGTCTTCTATGCTGGCTCCCGGGTGGTCCATTTGAGCCTAAATTTGGAAAACCTCTGCTAAAATAAAGTCTTCCTACCATCCTGAGAAGCTCCTACACTTGTGGAAATTGAGTGATCCCAAGCTCTTTGGCCTTTCAGATGACTGGATATGCAGTTGTACAGAAGTACAATCATTATCCACCCATGAAACCTTCTTCCACCTTGCTGAACAACTGCATGCTCCCATTGGGAACCAGGCATTACAACAAAACCAGCAGCAATAGATGGAATCTTCCTGGCATTGCCACACACCTGTTAATTATACATAATGCTTTCAAGACTTAAAAAGCATTGGACAGTGCTATTTTAGATGAATTAACTGACTCAAGAAGTGCAAAATGGATTTCTTATATCACACACCAGCAAAGGGATGGTTTCCTGAATAAAACATGGTGACCTTGACTCCCAGACTTTTGCCATAGCCAATGGATCATTTCTGTGGTTTGCTAGAAGCTCATGTGTGGTTCTACAGAAGTGACAACAGAGTACATATATGGCCAACACATAGAAACAGGAGAAAAACAGCACCAGAACTCATTGTCCAACAGGCTTTCCTTAGGGAGACTATTGCAGATAATACTGCTTTCCTCCCTGGCCAGTGGGTCACAAAGCAATGTTCAGCGCAAGCTAGCTACAATTGCATGGTTCTATACGGAGTATTTATACCAAAGCCAGTTGTAAGCTTGGAGTTACTACTCCATGATCTTTCAGTAAGAAATCTGATCATGTCTCTGGTAGAGTATTCCCCCGTTAAACCCAAAAAACATATGAATAAGTGGTTCTCCTGTCTGCAGAAAGAAGAGTATTATGTTATTGAAGAAGGTGACATTCCAAAAAGCTGCAAAGTCATAAGGAAAATCATGCCTATATTCTTCAGATAAATGCAAGAATTAGAATGTGTTAGAGGAGAAGCTGAAGTGTGCCCAGGGCTCCCTAGCTTTATAATCTGCCAAGGAGAAACTTTATCAATAATTTATCAAAGGAGGAACAGTTAGCAAAACAGTATTGCTCACATGCACAGAGCACTTAGTGGGAATACACGCACTGCAATGAGAGGCCTCAACCTGTACGCATGGCTGCTCATGGGAGGAATGTCATTAAAGGCCACAGCACTGTCCATCTCTGAAGCAAAGGGAGAGTTTCAAAAGATTTTGCATCTCAGCTGTGAGTTAGGTGGGGAGCTGCACAAGGTGCTCCGGACAGGCAAATCCCACTCCCAGTCCTCCCTTGGCTGTCGACAGTTTGGAGGATGGGGTGCAGCCTTAGAGGAGATTTCTGCATCACCATTTTTCCTGCAAACATGGAGAAACTGAAACCTGAGTGGACATGTTCCATTTAATGGCTCATAAGCAGAGGCTGTGCAAGCTACATTCCTACATTTCAGGAGGCACTTCTAATAATAAGCTCTCAACTATTCCCTGCACTATCTCCATGAAGAGCAGCTATGTTGCACTCTTGCTGGAAGACTAAGAAGCCACATCTACAGATTTGGTGATCACTCGTATTCCTGTGTTAGAGCCCCAAGCCTTGTCTCTGGTGCATAGACAGCATCTGCACAAAGTCAGCAGAGTCTCATCCAATCCCCTCAGCAGATATGACACCCTTAGGTTAGGAGTTTACCTCTGCTCTGAGTTAAAAGAATGCAAAACAAACAAACAAGCAAACAAATAAATAAAAAGTAATTCTAGTCTCTGAAAATTTGGCATTTGGTGAGACATTGATTTCTTGGTCTACCACAGACTTCCTAGATGTCCTTGGGTAGCTGCCCCATGCCAGCCAGGAGCTGTTCCAGCTATGGGGACACATGGCAGCTGTACTGGGCAGAAAACTGCTGCTTGCTCCCTGCTGCTCTTGATTGGTGTCACACAGGGCTTTGTGCTAACCACACTGAAGGATGGTACAATAAAAATTGAAAATAAAAATCTCATGTGATTGCTGTCTTCCCTATCACCTGCTATACAAGCAATGAAAAACACCCAGCAGGACTATCCAGTATAGGAAGTATTTTCACTGCTTTGACAAGGGGAGGGCAATGGAGGTATTAATGCCATAGACAGGGAGACAGGAGAATTTGAGGAGGTGGTGTAGGCAGCACACCCCAGATTAGCATTCTGAATGGCTCCCAAGGGAAGGGAAGGAGGAAACAGTCAGTACAGGGGGACAGAGAAGGGCAGAGGATCAGATCCCAAGAAATAAATAAAGAAACTGCAAGAAGACAGCAAGGACTGCCGGTTCTCAAGGGCAGCAGCAGCTAGCTTGGATCAGATCTATCAATTTGGGAACACTCTGAAATTAGATCAGGTCATAAAAAGCCATCTCCTTCTTCCTAGCATGAAATGGAAATTCTGCATTGGCATTGCCATTAAATTTGTATTTAGCTTTGTCTGCTCCAGAGGATGGGTGCTTACTACTAAACTTCATACATCACAGCCTTTTGGAGATAAACACTGAATAACTCTGTGGAAACTGCAGCTCACTGCCTCCCTCTTTTGTAGCAGAATCAAAGAAGTACCTGACCTGAGTAGGTGTTAAGTCTCTCACTGTAGGTGTCCCTTTCAATGGGAATTTCCTGGGATCTACTGTGAAACTGAGCTTTGTGCTGTGAACTGGAAGACAGCAGAAACGTTTGACAGTGATCCAGCAGTTTATATGGTGGAGAAAAAGTGCCATAGGCAGGAAACAGCACTACGTTTCCATCCTCATTTTCCTGATTGCTAAAATGTATGTCTCAACCACATAGCTAAAAATAAAATAAAATAAAATAAAAATAGACTAGCATATTATTCTCATAGAAACTAATTATTTAAGCACACTGGCTAGCTGGTGAGTAACAAGCATCTTCTGCGGAGATCACTATGACCTTCTACTCAGATTCTAGCAGTCAATTAGGTTGTTTTACAGATGCTCTAAGCTCAAAATATAAACAATACCTTATTGTCTTTTCTTTGTTTTCAGTGCCCTGAAGGTGGGCCAAGGAGGGAGAGCTCTGGGGAACAAACCTTTGCCCTAGTGCGGCTAACAGGGCATCAGTGATGACACTGGCAGGGCAAGGGAGAGCAAATCTCCTGTTTCTGAGGCCTCAGACAGGTGTAGCAGTTCTTTGCAGCACATTGCAGAAGGGATGGTCCTATTCCACATGAAAATAATCCTTCTAACTGCAAAAATTGTGAGGTACTTCTTTAAATGTGCTATCAGGCCCTGAAAACAACTACTGTAAATCAAAATCATGAGCTTGGTTTTGAATGTCTTTAGTAGCTGCCTGTGGAACGAAGAACCAAAATGGGAGGTTTGGGAGGATTTCAATAGTAGCTCACTGATCTGAGCTCACAAAAGAAGTCTCAATGTCTATTCCTTTAAGTGATATTTATAGGCTTACTAAAGGCTGAACTAATTCAGTTGTTGCTTGCTTATAAATATCCTAGTACTATGTGGGGAGTTGATAAATTAGATTTTGAATTTATTTTTTTTTACTAAGATGGATGCATTTAGGAGAGCCCTGTTATTAAATGGAGGAAGAAAGTAACCTTTAATTTGCAGGTATCTGTCAAGAGGCTATTTGGAATACTAAATTATCTCTGTTGATCTCTAAATGAAATTGCATTTCCTTTTCATATTACATTATTCAGATAACTGATAATTTTACTGTCAAACTGCATAGATAAATGCTGTATCCAAATTAACACAAGCTATGGCAAAGGCCATCAGGATGACCAGACCTAATCTTGATGTAAGGAGGTGGAGATCTATTGAATTCTAATAACCAGGGCTGTGTTTCTGACCTATGGAGTCATGAAGATTTAGTGAGTTATGGTAACAAAGTGCTTGTAAGCCTCAGTTATTGGATTAAAGACCAGAGGTCTTCTTAGAATTGATGGAATGTGAAGTCTCTTAGTAACTGTAGAATTCATGCTTCACCCACGGTTTATATTCCGTACTTTGTATGCTACTCCTTCCCCACAACAGATATGCAAAACAGAGAATCTCTTTCAACTGCTTATCTACCTTCCTGCAACTGATGCATTGCCTTCTCCCAGGTCTTTTAGAACATCCTCAGAGGGCAGCATCCTCCAGGACATATTCTGTTGGGTGACAAATCTGAGGTGAAAGGATTGTCTAGTACTTCCAAAGCTATCAGATCCAAGAATCAGTCAGATTCTGCTCAAACACTACTGACGTAAATAGATATATATATATATACCCACAGCAGAGGGCAGTGAAGAACAATTCATACCAAGATTATGTCCCCGCATCCACCTATGACACACTCCCATTCCTCCTTAACATAGGAGGGCTCCTAGATCATTGAGTTCAGCCCTTGAGATTGCAAGCAGCCCAAACTATGCGTCATCTCCAAAACAGTTTGTCCCTTGTACAATGACCTCTTCCAGAGCCTCACTTCTCTGATGGTTACAAATTTCTATCTCAAGCGTGTCCTTCACTAGTCTGTATTTGTCTGTTCTTTCTCCTGCATTATTAATGTTTCCTTCTTCAGTGCTGAGTGTGTTTTGTGTACTATCTCTGTCATGTATTTTGATGTCAGTTCTCATACACTTGATCATCCTTCTTTTGGTAGACTATAAGAGTCATACTCTACTAGTTTCTTTTTGTAAATAGCCTCACTTGCTCCTGTCCACTGTACTTTCCTGCTCTTGTTGGCCTGAGATTCATCTCACTTGAATGTAGTTGACCAGAATATTACATTTACAGATACAATTTCTGATGCATGACCGGTGCCTTACTTATTGGCATCACTATTTGTTTACTTGGATGTGCTGCTCCCAGTACAGCCCGTTACAGTATCTGCCTTTACATAGCCATGCCACATCTGTTGCTCCTAGCCACCTGCTAAAGGAAGGTATTTCTTTATTATTTCCTTTTTTGTCTGTTGACCAATCCAAGAGTAATCCATAACCTCTCTGAGACTGACACAGCTCCTTTTGATGCAACTGCTAAAACCTCCTGATCAGTCACTTCCTTTTTTCACCTTACAACTCTTGCACTGCTCCCCATATTTTCTGATTTTACTGGTAGTTTCCCACAAGGCTCTGCCTCAAACTTTTGATTTTCTAAACAAGGAAAATCCCAGGGATACAATTTCATATCAAAGGAAGATATCAGGCAGCATGAAGCCCTGCCTTCATTAAATCTGTGTTGCTGTCTTTCTATTTTCTGCTCACCTCCCTGTCTTCAATTTTTTCCTGCCTTACCACGGATTCTAAAACACTTGCAGCAATTAGTCGGATTATAGGCATTTTGTTGTGTTTGCCACTTCTTCTGCTTCATTTAAATGCCAATAGTATATTCTCCAACAGTTGTAGCTTACATTTGTAAAATTGCAACTGTGAATTTAATTTCACTCTCTTGGCTTTAGGTATTGCAGGACAATCATTCTCCAGCCTCCCCGAACAAAGCACATCAATTACTTTGTGATCATTATTGCTTTACATCTAGCAATGTCTTTTTGTTCACACAGACATCCTCACTGACCAGTAGACCTTCGCTTCCAGTTTCAGCCTCAACTTCAATTTTCTAAAAAAAAGGATAAGTGAACAATTAGCTTATGACTTATATTTGGTTTATCCTTAAAGACTATAAAAGCTGCCTTCTTCCCTTGGTCACAAACCAAGCTTGAGATTAAAGGGAAAGTTTTGTAGGAAAAGCGTGGTCATCAGAATACAGGCAAGAGAGAAAGGAAGATGGCCAAAAAAATGTTAGTAAGGCTGAGCTGCATTTATATGCAGTCCTCCCTTCCTGTGAACTGTCCTGTTTTATGGATGAAGGATGTACTGGCAATGTAGGATTTCATTACCTTTTCTTTGATATATCAGCACATTCAATGTTACAACCCTCCCACCTGTCTTCTTTAGTTTATTGTCTACCCTTACTTCTCAGTAGTGCTAAGCACAATCTAAACTGAGCTCCTCACAGCAGATACCTGCCATTTCAGAGGTCCACAAAGTGCTGCACCTGTAAGGCTGTCTGAGTAAGCTATAAAGAAGCAATAAACATGACTGGAGTGCAACTATATTTGCTAACCTGGCTTTGAAACTGGCATCTTAAGTCAGAAAAGCCCAATGACTAGAAAAAGGGTAGGCTGCAACTAGGAAATCTTTTCTTTTCACACTGCCCTATGCCTGCAACCTTCTACTGATGCTTCACCTCTCCAAGCATGCCATTCTTCTCCTACCATTCGTTCACTTATCTGTTTAGACTGCTAGATCTCTGGGGTCAGAAGATTTTTCTTTCACTTCTTTTTGGCATCTGATCCTACTCACAATATAAAAATAATACCAACTCCCTCAGGTTATGATTCTATTTTAATGCTCCACTCCCTCTTGGAAGCTAAACTCTTCTTTCTTGCAGTGGGTGTTTTCATGAGCAGATGAAATTCTAGGAAGTATGAGCCTTCTTCTCTGTGCACAAGGTGTGGGTGTGCTCAGGGAGCAGGGCTGCTAAGGAGCAAGGTGGTTGGCCTCTTCATGAGCTGAAGTAATTTGAAGTAAACCTCAGGAGAGCAAGGACATGTTTTTCGGTCTTTAAAGCGCTGTGCCACAAAGAACAACACTCATTTATTTCTGCATTGTGCCAGAGGTTTTGCAGTAGAACAGATTTTTCCTCATTCTTTTATGAGCTGGTACTCACGTCACTGTCCTATATTGCTTAAGTACTTTCTGCCTGCTACTAACTTTCCTTGGCTGTGACTGCTCTCTCCCATAGTGTTTGAACACCACAACATGCTGCACACATCCCATGTGATGAGAAGGTGCATCTATGCTGCTGTTTCTTATTTCATTCTCCAGCAGCTTTGGGTGCCTGTAATATGTTGGAAAGTTCTTCATAAAGTATTACTGCAAATAACGTTCAGTGAATCATAGAATCATTAAGGTTGGAAATGACCACTAAGATCATCTAGATGATCCACCCTCACCATACCCACTGACCATGTTTCTCAGTGCCACATCTCCATGGTTCTTGAACACCTCCAGGGATTGGTGACCTCACCACCTCCTTTGGGCAGACCGTGCTAATGCATCACCACTCCTTCTGAGAACAAATTCTTCTTAGTGTTCAACTTGATATGTTGGGTTTAATTTTAATGTGTCAAAAATTCAGTATGAGTAAATGGGAAAAGGAATAAACACACTGACCTTATTTTGTTACGTATATAAAGCATCACAACATCTGCTTAGAAAGCAATTCCCAAGAAAACATTTTTTCCCATAAGCTTTCACAGTTCCTTGGCTGAAAGGGGAGTCAAAATACATTAACTTGCATTGTACTGCCCATATCTGTGGTCTTAGCTTCTCAGCCACATCTTCATATCTGAGATATGTAGCAGCTTTCCTGCCTTCTCCTTGCAGAGCAATCCACCTCATAGCCATCTTTCCTTTCCCTGGCAGATAGTCACAGACAAGTGTGAAGAGACAAACAACCAAGGAAAATACAAGCAGTCCTCTGTTGAGTTGGTTGAAGTCTAGCTCAGCTTGAATCCTCAGATGCACTGAATGCTGAGAACCTCTCCCCATTGCTGTAGTCCTGCATAACCAACTATGAACACTTGAAGTGTCAAATGGTCCTATGGGCTCTAAACAGGTTTGTCCAATGCAGTGAGATCAGCCATAGCGATAACGTGACATTTTCACCATTTTCACCACTGCAAAAGCACATTTTCAGATACAGCAGGGTGTAGAGATTGTATTTTCAGAGGCAAAAAGTTTCCCTTCTTCCCATTATTTCTTTTCAGTAGATCACGGAGAACTCACCAGAATTAAACTTCCAGGGCTGATTTCTGCCATAGATGTGTAAAATTCACTTCCTCAAAAGTCATTAGCAGGTTTAAAGCCCTGACCTACAGAGCTGAGCACAGATCTATATCTCTCAAACTCAAAGCTGAACTTCAGCAGCTGCATTAGACTCTTATTCTCACAGACAATAGGGATGCATGAAATATACTTTGAAGGCACCTGCAAGTTCTCCTGAAGCCAGCTATCTGGGGACAAAGATTTGGCCTCTCAGTATTTTGCGGATTTCCATGGTCAGACCAGTCAATTAGAACACTGACATTTGATACAATATTTCCTTTCCAGATGTCTTTTAGGGTTTTTCCAACAGGCTTTGGTGCCCAGCAGGAGCTATAACCGGAGTAACTCTTTGACATTTTAAATTCAAGCAGCTGTGACACTTAGAGCAGCAACCCTTCTGAAGTCGATCAAGTAGTGCTCCCCTCATCCACTCATCTGAGCAGCATTGACAGAATAAGTTTGCTTTGGCAAATTTTTAATAATATTGATTGATGAAGGTTGAACTGAAGCTGAACTCAGCCTGTAATCCTTCATAGTCCCTCCTCGCCCCCTCCCCCCCCCCAAAAAAAAGAGAAAAGAGAAAAAAAGGAAACAAGCCATGAGCTTCATGTCTCAGAACAATTCTGTATCACAGTGTATAACAGGGGTTTTACGCAGTTGAAATATTTCTTTACAAGATCACTGACCTTTTTCAGGCAGTAATTTCCTGCTTCAAAATAGAGAAACACATAGCCACTGCATGGCCAGGGATGCTGCTATAGGGAGCAGGTGTGTTGGTAAACTCTGCAGACACAAGGATACAGATGAACCTCATTTTTAGAGCCAGTACTCCTGGAAAAAAATACATATATATTAGATTTATGTGCAGGCTGTAGTCTAAAACATTCAGGTCTTTGTTATTGTATACAGAATACCTGCCAGCCTAATGCAAATGGCTTAGATCACCAAAGATCTCTTAGATAACACCCCTCAGGACCATAAATTAGAACAGCCTTACCAGTGTTCTTGGTTGTGTCATGTGGATCCACATGGCCACAGAAGGATTTGGACACCACCAATTACCCTCTGCTTCTGAGTCATCTTCTTAGCTACCACAGGGAAAGGGCTGCCAAAATGAGCCATGTTTTTCTGTAGAAGTTTCCCATCAATCAGGGAAGACTCTTCAGTGTTCTCAGAAAATGGCACACAAAGAAAAGAAAAAAAAAAATAATGGTCTTCCTTAGTGGAGGACCAGCTTGACCAGTGCAGAACATCTCACAGTACTGGATCCACTTTTGCTGACCAATATTAGTAATAACAATATATATTTTTAAAATATGATTTAAACATTTCTTTTAACAAAATACATTCCTACAGAGCAATTTGTGGGCATGAATGCCCACGCTTTGGGGAACATTTCTATTCATCTCACACCTCAATGCCCAGCTATGTTTCTATCAATCTGGCACAAGCTGGAGTGATGCAAGGTTTAGCCAGGGGAGCAATTCATTCCTGCTCCGTTCATTGCAGCCCAGAGACATTAAAGAATTCCAAGCTGGGATTCTCCTGTATCTCATGCTGTGATTTTCACCATACTGAGTATGCAGATGGCTGTAAACTGCAATTGTCAATCAAGGCACTGCTTTTTTTCCTTTCAATCAGATGGTTCTGGTTCATTCAGATATCTTTAGCTTTGGAAAACTTTTCAACTGCGCCAAGCAAATAAAAACTGTAGATACTCCCAGTACTCATCTGCATGCTGCCTTCCCACTGCAGAGGCATTGAGGTCTGCACACGAAATGGGATATGAACTGGGCAGCATAGAACCACTGCACCAGTTTTAGTGAACACAGTAGTTGAAGTGAGAGGAAAACACTGTGCTTTGATCAGGCTCAGTGTGGAACAAACACAGTAAAGCCTCCAATGTGAAGATTTCAATAGGACTCAAGCCTTGGAAAAAAGCAGAATGAGAGCTGCTATTTAGAGCAACTGGTGGAAAGACCGTGTTCATTGGCAAGGATTAATCTCATGGCAATCAATGACTTCTAGCTCTTCATCTGTCCTTTCCCAGTATCTGATGAATTCTGGTTTTCTAATCTCACTATAAAATTACACAATTTAAACATCCACTTGAAGTAATTCTATTCTAGACAATTTCAGAGCACTAAATTCTGCTTGATTACTTTTTTCCTTATTACATCCATCATTATAGCTGTAGTGTGTTATTTGCTTTAGATGAAAGACAAAAAGAGGTATATAAATCTTTTAGTGATACCTTGTAACTAGCAACCTCTTTGTTTAGAAAGGCAGATTGGTACAGATGTATTTACCCCTCTCCAAACATGACTGAATAACACTGAAAATTAGATCTTAGCTGTTTCTGTTTGTTCCAAATATTTAATTAAGCTGCCAGACAAGTTTATTTTTAATGCTGGAAAATACTATCTCCACTTAATGGAATTAATGTAAATTAATGCATTTAAATTATCTGCAAACCTTTAATGGAGTTTGTAATATGTTTTTAGGTAGATACACAACTTTAATATCAACTAACTCCTGTTTGCTATTTTAATTTCACGGAGCACTAAGATAATCATCTCTGGCATAACATAAGAAATTAAGTCAGGATTTATTAAAAACCTCATTTAACATTAATAGACATACAGGGACCATTCACCTCTGGTCATTGTTGTACTCTTAAGGCAGAGCACAAAAATACACCTTAAAAATGCATTTTCCAGTACTCTAAGAGCAAAGAGAGAAGTGGGATTTCAGAATTATTGTTCAACCTAAACTGCAAAATGATTGAGTAAAAGAACTAAAACACATTGAGCAGTCTCAGGAAGTACAGTCCAGCCACCAATCTCAGGCCTTCCACCCAGGGAAATGTAAGTAAAATTCTGACATCCTTGCTCCTGGTGATCTCTAGACTGGCCTGGGCTCAGCTGGGAGTTCTGCACCCTCGTGTAACACCACATCTCATGCTAGAAGAAACTGCAGACAGCTGATTTCTGCACCAGCCCATCAAAAGTCTTCCCAGATGAAGACAGAAAGAAATAATAAAACCACTGAGTTCAGAAGAGCTTTTTATTTTTCGCAAATGAAAGGTATCATTTCAAAGCCTTCTGTTTCAACCCCATGTCTACCATCTTGCTGCCTCCCTCCATGTCCCTCTTAGAGGCTTGTTAGCCCAAACACTGAGCTTCAGACAGTAATTCCTTTGAAAAGACAAGTTGCCTTTTTAATGAATCCTTAACACTGGTAATTATTCTACTCACAACTAGATGACAAGCTATCGGGTCTAGAGCCAGTAACAATATGTCACCCCATTAAAAGCTCACTTAGATTTTTTTTGACTCCGCAGTAAAGAGAGAACCATCGTTTGTTTCTTCCACAATCTGTAACTTCTCCGCTATCACCAGGCTAAGCTACAAAACAAAATGTTACCCCAAGCATTCATTTGACAAATGCAAGCCCTCTGAGCTAGTAAATCCTTTCCAGTAAGAGTCACAGCACTCAGACCTACCTGATGCAAAGAATACGAAGGCAACTCTTATCTTCAAGAACATCACTGGAAGGTTGAAGTGTGGACTCATGAAATATACAGCTGGCCGTTATAACAGTAATTTGCACACCCTGCAAGCACATTCAGAATTAGATTAACTATTTGGAGCCAACAGTTTTTAACTTGTTTTTCTAAAGATATAGAGGTTTTGTGTATGTGAGTGAGAGAGGCTGTGACAGTATTTTAGTGGCCACAGTAGTGATAGGTTGATGGTTGGACTAGATGACTTCAGTGGTCTTTTCCCACCACGATGATTTTATAACTGTGTGATTGTCCAGCTGTGATGAAGCCACATTCAACTCAAGCAGAAGTCTCAGAGATGTTGCATGAAAATTGGCTAACAAGAAAAGCTTGCAAAGTAGTAAAAGATGCATCATGAACACACTTCATTAGACAGCAGACCGCCAAACAACAAATTACAACGTAGAAGAAAACAGTCTACATTAACTCCAGTGCACACAGAGCAATGCATCTTTAAAAAGGAGGCCCTAAGCACCCACCATTCCTGTTGCTTTTAGCATGAAGTACTTTGCTTTACAAAATCAGGAAAAAATTACTTTTAAAAAGTGTGGTAATGCACTGAAACAGGCTGCCCAGTGAAGTGGAGGAGTCACTGTCCTTGGAGGTGCTCCAGAACCGTGGAGATGTAGCACTGATGTGGTCAGTAGGCATAGAAGAGATGGTCAGACTAGACGATCTTAGAGTCTTTTCCAACTTTAATGATTCTATGTTGTAAATGATAACTTCACTTGGTAGTTTAACAGAACCTCTCAGAAACTGAAACCGTGTCATTCTTTCTTAAGACTTAATTTCTGAGAATAATAATTTTAAGTGAAGTGCATTTCCTGATGTCATCAGCAAAACAAAACAAAAAAAACAAATCTCAACCTTTCAAGTCTAAGGATTATTCTTTCCAGAAATTTTTATTTTTTTTTTTAAATGAGAACCTCTCTCCTTCTGGCAGATGGTCTTGCTGTTTAGAACCATAGAACTGAGTTGGAAGGAACCCTTAAAGGCCACCTAATCCAACTCTCCTGGAGTGAGAAGAGACATCAGATCAGGTTGCTCAGAGCCTGGTTCATCTTGACCTTGAACATCTCCAGGGATGGAGTAAGGGCAAATACTTGACTGTACTGAACTAAGCACCCACAAGGTGCAGAAGGAACCCATCCAGTCAACACAACTCTAAATCAGCAGAAGAGCTGTATATGTCTATTTTGAATTCCACCGTGTCTGTCTACCCTGAGCATTCAGTATATCATTGTAGAAAACTCACTAGCTCTCAGCAGGTTTAAATGCCACCACAATTAAAGCAAAATAAGTTCTCAACTAAAACACATTCTCCAAGCTTTCTTTCACTTAGACAGCAATGACAAGACAAATTTTGGGGTAAAACATTACATGCTCCATATTTTATATGCTGGTTATTTAAGCACTCTTTCAACTCTGTTGGAGTCTATTTCCCAGTTCCACTACAAGAAGAGACTACATAAATATCATAAATTTAAACAATGCTGTCAAGTAACCATAGCTATTCTATTAAAAATATATACATCGTTCTCTCTAAACAAGAGCTCAAAAGATTAATCACCAGCCTAATTCCAAATACAAAATGATTTTGCCTCTTCTTGATGCAGAGAGTAAGCCAAATGCTCTGTGATACAGGGCAGCATCAGCTGGATATGTGCAGACAACACCACAATCAGTTTGGCAAAATACTAGCCTTGACAGTAGAGCATGTCTTATGCACGCTAGGCGTGATTTTTTTCACCTCACAGAGTGTTAGACCAGAAAATCTTGACATGCCTGAGCCTGCTAGAGATTGTGCAGTGTTTTTAGAAATCATTATGTTTGTTAGAGAACATCAGCAGGAGGATGATGTTGGTAATTATTTAAGCAGGTGATTATGCAAAATATTATTACCAAACAATTTGTATCACTTCAGAGAAACCTGAAACTCATTTTCCATTAGTGAGAATCTGATTCTGCTACTATCCTTGGGATTAAGCAATACTAGAGCTAAGATAAATGCTTGAGTCACTGTATAAAATCAATTTCGCATCAATAAATTTTGTATTTACATTCCTACATAACATCAAGCACCACCTGCAAGAGTGCTCTTGATTTTAAGGGATAATCAGAGAGCAGTTTAGTGACATCACATCCATTTATCCTACATAGTCATTCCAAAGGAGGTCAATTATGAATCTTGTAGTTTTATAATTGCTAATTGATATCACTTAATTATGTCTTGAGATATACTGAGGGAAACATGCAAAGCACTGTCTACAGAGCTGCTCTGGATTGCAACCAAAGAGCGAAGGCTAAATAAAAAAAATGTATTTTGTGTAAATACAACAAATGTTTGTAACAGACAGGATAATGAATCTGCACAATTTAGCAAATCGAATTCTTTATACTGATTTCTGAGCTGGACAGTGACACCTCACCCATAGTTGTTTATGTGAGCAGCTTTATTTGGCATTTTAAATGGTCAAACTCAGGCAGTTGACCTGCTCTATACCAAACACCCTGAGTAGTTGAGCTGAGCTGCTTCCCTGCACTGCGGATAGCAGCTGACCAGATCTCAAGACAAACCTTTGGTTCATAAGTTACTAGAACTATGCTTTGTTTTCTTCCTAACAGAATCTGTTGTATTTGAGGAGCTTCATCAATGTTCACGCATAACCAGTACAATAAGAGATGAATCAATCTCATTTCACATCTGAAAAATATGGAGAATCACAGCAGAGCATCTCACATTGGGCTCCCATTATAGTCACTGGAGAGAAATAGACATTTCTGGGTTGGCAGCCAAGCAACCTTTTGAGATGTATGCTTCAGGAGGAGGTGAACTGTGCCATCGATCTCAGTGATCCTGACTAAAACACTATTGATTTAGTCATGCTGTGTTCAGTGGGCTTATTGACTAGCTCATACAAATGTCTGCATTGTAGATGTCTAGATTTACTCTGTAGGAATAAAATTAGTTTCCTAAACATAGTTCCATGCAAAGTAACCATGGGTATCTGGGAAATCCAGGTGTGTTTTTCAGGCAAGATGCAAGATCTACGGGGGTCTTGTCTCCAGCTCTGCCACTGAGTTGAGGACCATTGGACATCTCAGGTGGTCCCAGGTCTGTGTACAACTGAACTGACCCACACTACATGCAGGAGGAAAAAAAAAAATAGGTGACCTCAACAGCTGAGCAGATATGTCCACATCATCTTTAGTGGTGGCAGCAGTAAGATAATGACACTGAACATGTGCCCAGGAAAAGGAGTTCTCCTCCCTCACCAAGATTCTCAGACCTCCATGCTCACTTGGTCCCACACTCTGCTATTGCAGTTATCACATCACATAATTTGTCACGTAAACTTTCTGAGTTCCACTTTGAAATTTGGCAGTTTTCTTTATTGGAGTTATCCATTCTAGATTCATTAATGTAAAACTTCCAGTGATTTTCAGTTCTTCCACCCCTAATCTGTGGCCAAAACTGTTCGTCCCATTTGTCTACCTGTTCTACTCAAAAGCAACAACTTTCCCAGTATTTCTGGAAACCCACAACAGGAAAGTCTGACTTTTTTTCCAGAAGAGAAAAAGAGAAGAAAACATTTATTTTTTCAGCCTGAAGACCCAAACACTTTCCTCATTTTTATTTAAAAAGACTACTTGCTAAGCTTATACTTCTCTGTTCAGTACACAGATAAAAAGCAACTATTTTAAAAAGTGTAAAATATTTTTCTTCTCTAATGCTTGTTAGAGGCTATTAAGACTCATCCTGCTCTTATCTAGTTCAGTGTTACATATGCATCCAGTGTCATAGAATGGCCTGGGTTGAAAAGGACCACGATGCTCATCTATTATGTGCAGGGTCACCAACCAGCAGATCAGGCTGCCCAGAGCCACATCCAGCCTGGCCTTGAATGCCTCCAGGGATGGGGCATCCACAACCTCCTTGGGCAACCTGTTCCAGTGCCTCACCACCCTCTGAGTGAAAAACTTCCTCCTGATATCTAACCTAAACCACCCCGTCTCAGTTTAAAAACATTCCCCCTTGTCCTATCACTGTATACCCTTGTAAACAGCTCTTGGTTAGTGGCTCCACTGTCCCACAATCCCAAAGGAGGCAGTTTCAAAAAAAAAAATCAGCCAAAACTTTCTCAGATTTTTAATAAAGTCTCCTGAAGTGAGTCAGGCACTTTTGTCTTTTTCTCTCTATGCTTTTCTTTATCTTTCCCAACAGTTTCAAACATTAGGACACCAGTCTTGCTGCAAGGCATGCATATGAAGTCACTACAGATAAGGAAGCACATAAACTTGAACATGATAACCAGTGAGCGGTGATGCTTGGACTGTTACAACCTTTATACTACTTACCCTGCTTGAAAGTATAGATTTAAAAAAAAAAAAAAAGCCATAAAAATGCTTGCCCTCCAATAAAGCCTCGTTTCCACGGGTTCTGCCTAAAGTCCAGCAAAAAAAAAAAAAAGAAAAAAAAAGAAAAAAGCAACATCTATTCAATGATTCTAGCGGATTCAGATTAAGTCATTCATCCAGTCATGTAGAAAATATTACAAAATTGTTTTGTTCAAGTTTTGACAAATGGACAAGTTACAGATCGATGTTTTATGCTGCATCAGTTACACTGGCAGTAGAGTGCAAAACAAAAGCATTAATCTCATCAACTGTCAGAACAGGAGGTTTGCCCAAAAAGCGCTTATTCTCTTCACAGAAGAAAGTAAGTTCAGGTTCTTGCTGAGATAGTATTGATCTATGATGCAAAAAAAACAAAACAAAACAAAAAAAACCCTTCAAGTTCCAGTATCTCTAGTCTGACACAAGACACTACTGGAATCAGCAAACATTGTTATGAGTGAAACTAAAACCTAGAGAAAACAGAAACATATTGTAAAAGAAATCATTCATTGTGACCTGAAGATTTGGGATGGCAAGGACCACCTATAGAGTAGTCACCCATCATCTGTATAGTAAGGAGTCAAACACACTAATCCAGGAGGTCCTCATAGTAAATCACAAGGTTCAGAGCACACACCTTTGCACTCTAAATTCCTTGGACAAAAGAGGTAAGGAACCTAGCTGAATCCACTCCTACTCCCAGTCTTTGTCTATTGCTTATACCTAAGGGCACAATCAACCTAATATATAAATGTTAGCAAGGCTAGCAAAGCTTAAGCAAACTATTAATCACTTACTAAAGTCCTGTACCTGCAAGGCATCTCTCTGCAGCAAGGTTTAAGGGATTTTTATAGCAGACACAACCTCAAAAGGCATTCCTTTCCCAAGGGGAAATCCCATCACACAGTCAATTACCATACAGAAGAACTCAAGAGGCAGATGGGCTGCTCACTATTTATGGGTTAAGATGGTTGACTCAAAGTCATAGATTTGGCACATGCTCAGTTGATTCCCCACTGCTGAACCAGGTGTCTGCTATCAGCTCTCTCAGCACCCAATTGAGACATTATAGTGGTGATTATCAGTCTTAACAAGACAATGAGTGTTATCAGTACTGTGGTCTGCCCAAGCAAGGCCTTGGGTGCTCTTTTATTCAATCATGTAGGTCTCAGAAGCACTCACAAACCTGCCAAGCATCATTCAAGAAACAGCAGAAATTTACACAGAGCTTTCAGTGAATGTTTTCAAAGTTCCAAACTTGCAACAAAACCAGGAATGTGTTTCTTCAGGTATCAGTTTCAGGCTGCAAGTGTCATAGCTCTCTGTTTTCCTGTCTGATAAATGCCTTTTTGAATGGTAGAGCTCCCTCTGAAAGCATGAAAGCTGTTCCTCCTTGAAAAATGTCATCTGTGTGAGATAGGCATCTCTATGATCAATTTTTCATGCTGTCTGTTTTTCTTTCTTTATGTGATTCTAAGTTTCAGATGATGACCTCCTAAAGTCGTTGCACATTTTATTTTAGCTGAGCTATCATTAAAAATAACATCTTCATCATAGCTCCTGGATAAATCATGTTATCTTATGCAGGTCTTTTTTTCTTTCTCTATTTAGAGAAAGTAGCATCAGGATGTCTTTCACAGCAAAGTTCTCCTCAAAGAGATTGACATGTTGACCATACCTGGCACACCAGCTCTTAGGAATCATGGGCAAATTGCATAAACTAATTTAGTGCTAACTTGTATGATTGTCAAAAGGATTTAAACTTGTGACATTCAGGTTCCAATGTAGATCTCTGTTATTTCTGCTGGCTTGTAATGATTAGTAGCTCATGTTAGAGCTAAGAGGTCACATAAACCTATATCCAACTGATAAAATGAAGGCAGAAACAAAAAAATATTGCAAAATACAATCATTCTTTTAAAACTATTACAATTATTATTTGTAGCTCTTGATTTTCCTAAGATCTGTTTCTCAGAAGTTTCTGATGTGGTTTCTTGAGAACTGATACCATAGACATCACCTGTATAAAATCAGTTATAAGCAGAAAAAGAAATCACATCGTATTTCAATAAGGAAGCCTTAGAAGGGTGACTAGAATTAGCTATGAGACTGGGTTTTCCCTGTTACACTCACAAAAAAAAAAAAGTAGGAGGTTCTAATCCATCATAGAACAAGGGTCTCTGGGATATTCCTCTTTAAATCATTGTAGTATCTAGAGCTCATACCTCTTCCCTGAAGATTCCCATGAAGTATAGTTCTGCTTATTAAAATAAGCATACGCTGAGGTTGTCAATGAGTTATACAATTGATTCTGGGGCTATGACTATTGTTATCCTACAGGTTGGCAGAATACATTTATCCCAGGGCTTCTGTTTATAGGAGACACAAAATCAAACCTTTAGATGTTTTTTTGCATGACATGGTAATTATCTACACTCCATAGCTGTGCCATACTTCAAAAAAATACCATGGTGGTTTGTTTTTTAATGGTGAGGTGGCTTTCGTGTGTCTAGACTATACTTAAAATTAAGTGGGTTTATTAAGAATTAGTAATTCATCATACAGTCCAATAACTACTTTTTATCCTTCAAGAGAACTTTATGGAGTGAATGACAAAGCCTAGCAACCAAGGCTGCTCAGTGTATTTGCTTAGAGTCTTGAATCTATTCAAGCTGGAGCTACATTCACAGAGCCCAGTGTAATTCTCAAAGCCTCTGCAGTCCTATAGTGAGACTGTTTGCACAGCTTTATGAGACAAATCCCACCTGGCTTTTTGAACAGTGAAGTTCACTGAACTTTGAAAGTGCCTGCAGCACTGGGCTGCACCATCAGATGCTGGGGTTTGCCCAGCTATGCTCATAAGACCTCTCTGTGATACCTGAGTATTAGGGCCCTCCTTTTACAAACAAGCCTAGAGGCAGAGTTGAAAACTGTGATCAATATACACACAAAATGAAAGAAGAAAAAAAAAAAAACAAAAAACAGCAGGTCAAATGAATTGTTTGTTGGACATTATTCACACTACATCCCCTGGAAGCAAGTGAGTTCATTGCAAAGTCTGATGTTCCAGTGTTGCTGCAGATTAATGGTTTTCAGCTCTTTTTTTCCAATTTGCATATATTTCCTAGGAACCCCTGGACAGCAAACTTAGCCTCTTTTTTTTTTTTTTTCCTAATTACTTCTCGAGGATCCCCAAGAAGTAGGAACAGCCCCTTTTTGCCCCCTGCCCTCAACCTCCTTCCAAGGGACCACAGACCATAAGCTGAAAATAAACTTGCATGAATTTTTCTTTATGCATGCCCTCCCATTTTTGAAGTGTACTGCAAATGTATTGAAAACCAGTCAAGAACCACAGAGTCATAGAATGGCCTGGGTTGAAAAGGACCACAATGATTACCCAGTTTCAACCCCCAGGCAGGGTCACCAGCCACTAGACCAAGCTGCCCAGAAAAAAGGAAGCTCTTAAAGTAACATCCCGGGGCTCATAAAGTTTGAATACTGTGCACCAAGTTCAGAAACATCCCATTTATTAAGATCTGATTTCAACATTTAATAGCCCAAAGCTGTTCCTTTTTATTTTTTCAACTACTTGATGTTTGGGCAATTTTTTTCTCTAATTCCTATTTTCAATTAAGCCATATTCTCTGAAGACTGAACTTTGAATATTTGGATATTATCTGGAATAGTCCAGCTTCTACCAACAGGTCTGCACTATCCAAATCACGACCCAGAGAGTCTGTTTTGTTCTCTGATATGTAAATCAGCCAAAGAGCAGAACTCTGTTGTCAGTACACCTCATGAACTGGTCAGGACAGTACATTTGTGTTTGCTTGTGTTGTTAATCTCACTCTCACATTTCCCAACATATCTCATGAAAGATGAGGCCCAATACAATGTGAAAAGAAGCAGTGAGGCTTCTAGTGACAAGCATCACTTTCAGCCATTCCGCTACGCTTTGTAAAGCTGTTATTGATTCTAGAGGTATCTTTCACCAACTGCACAACTTGAAACATCAGATCAGAATATCACATTAGATTTTTCTCTCTGAAGCACAGCCACGCTTGGATTCTGAAATAAGGAATATCCTGATGCTACCAAGTTCTTTACAAAGTCCCTATTTAGATGGTACTAATTGTACAAGCATTATTCCTCCTACAGCTGCCAATGGACCTGTCCCAGTGCACGTACAAAGGCAAATGCTAACAAAGCTTTTAGTACTGTTCAGCCAGAAAAAGTAATGATCCCAGATAAACTGGAGCTTTTGATTTTGTGACAAGTCCAACATCCTGCTTTAGAGACCTTGCAAGTAAGTTTGTTTACTGCAAACCTTATAAGTGAGAGCCATAATGAAGTCTCCCACAACATCAAAAGCTCAAAACTCAGCCATATGTACTTCCCTAGGAGCTTCCCTCTGCCACTCAAAGCAGCAGTCTCTCCTGCCAGCAGCATGGATACAAGGAGAGAAAACATCTGTCTCAGAGAAATATTTCCATAATGCCTTAATGCCTCTTTTTTAGACAAGTTGTTTAACTTGTCTGGAAGTAGAGAAGGCACTGGAAAACTGGGGAAGTGTCAAAAAGAAAAAAAAAAAAAAAAGCTCTAAGGGCCAATTTAAACCCTAACAGATGTTTCAAAAGCTCTGAGTTCTTTATTGAAAAAGTCTGGCCATCCCAAATCAATTTTGATGGCTATATGATAATCAAGCTAGACTGTAACAACCAACCTTGGCAATTGTTGGCACAAAATTAAAATAGCAAAGAAGTAGGTGATGTGTTCAAGTAAGAGAGAAGGAATGGCTGGGGAAGAACAGACAGTGAGATACTTGATTAAAGGTGGCCTTTATCTCAATGCGAGTCAAAATCACACTCTGGATAAATTTAGTTTCATGTGTCCAAGTAGAGCAACAGCAAGAGGAATAAGTCAACATCTGAGAAGAAAAAGTGATGTTTTTATGCTAAATAATGTAATAAAAACAAAGCAACCCTGTTTCTCACTTCTTCCACGCAGTTAATATGCTGAATTATCTCCAAAAATAAAACTTGCCAGTGGCTCAAAAAGGGATCACTTGGCGCCTGGTAATCTCAGCTTCTGCTCTGAAAAGTGGGTTTGCTTTAATGCCAGTGTGGGATTCTGTGTTCATTACTTCTCCATGGTTTCCAACTGAAATGGACTCAGGTATTGAGTCACTGTCATATGGGGCTACTCCAGTCTCAAAGAAACTCTCTTGAAGGAGACAAAAGAAAAACAAAAAAACAGTGTGCAGCCAATGTGGCCACAAACCATCCTACAGACTTACATGTGTTCTTTTCACTTCCATAAACCTTCCTGTGGTAGTTCAAGAGAGGTTACACAGTCCTTGCATGAGCCAGCATGATATTCTAGAGACCAGATAAATTTAAATATCATTCTTGCTGGAGAACTTATTTCTCAAAGCTAAACATCCTCACTGCAAAATACCATGTGGCCCTGGATGGCTTTGGTTTATCCCGTGGAGTCCCATAGGGGCCAAGGAATGTTGAGCAAGGTGGCCTGGCTGTGGAAAATCACATTCATCTCACATGCAAGCAAATACAAAAGCTTCCAGTTTCTTGCTTCCAGCCATGCAGGTATGCATATTTAAAATTTTGTAGCTTGTATTCATGTTTCCCTTTCCTCCTGGAATTTGTTATGGATCACATCCCACATCACAGCCTGGTGCCTAAATATTTTGCCAGTGGCAAAACTTCATCTGTCTATATGTTGCCTCCATAAATCCTCGAGTTTACACTCACTGCCTACAGTGTTTCTGAAATGAGTTGCAATGAGATATCAGCAGGAAGGGGTCTATGATGAAAAGTACAAGGAGAACACAGGTGAGCACAGGACGGTGCAGAAGCAGCTGAGGTGCCAAGGAGGACAAAAGGGTGATAAATTTAGTACAGATCCAACATGGTCAATGCTTTAATATCCATATCCCACATCAGAGATTGAGTAGTGCTCAGAGCCCATCAGCCAGGCACAATGTGCCAGTATTGGTCTTGAGCAAGCACTACTTTGTCGATTATCAGGGACTCATCCTGAACTCTGATTCTGGTCTCAGGCTCCCAGTGCCAAACTCTTGGCACTGTAGGAGACCTTGTCTTTCTGTGCCTCCTTTTTGAGGGGAAAATATTTTTGTCTCCCTAGAAAGGGGAACAGAAAGAGATTTTAGCAAGTCACTGACAGGCTTGTTGGATTTGCATGGAACTACAAAATGACTGTTCAAAATCTGATGGGCTGCACAAACTTAGCTTCTACTTTATGTAATCTACAAGACAAACCTACTCTGCAAAGTAAAAGCACCATTTCTTTCAGATCATAGATTTTTTTTTTGTGTAGGCAGGACTTCAGCTGCAAATCTGAAGTAATTTTGCACCAAAGGAAAACATTTTGCAGCCTTAACTGTTTTCAATACCATTGTAGAGACAGGAAAGATACTCCAATGGTAATTCATGCAAAGAATGCAATGAACCATTCATTGCCTGTTTGCTGTGCAGTTGTCTTGGCTACAACAGTAATAAAGTGCCTTTGTCAATAAAAGAAAGCAATTTTATTGAAATAAAAATAGGAAGCCAGAAATCTGTGGGTAAGAAGGTGCCATTCTTTTACACCATTTTCAGATAGTCACTCCAAACTCTTTTCTTGAGTGATATACATTATAATTTAAATGATTCATATACTGGCTTACTCCAGAGTTTGCTCAAGCTGTATTTTCATTTTTAATTTAAATACTAAAAAAACTTCTTGGCAAATATACTGATAGTGGGTAGGGAGAGAGTACAATCAAGATTTTGGGAGCTGTTGCCAAATCACAGCTACTATAAAACATATTAGTAGTGGAAGAGTGAAGTTATTTCCTTACCACCAGCATAAATGCAGGATTACATTCATGCCATGATTTCAGAAAGAACTTGATTAAAGTATTAAGTCCCAAACCAATATATATTCTTCAATAAATTTTCTCAGCGCGGTTCAGTCACTGTTGGTTATTTATATGTAAAGCATTTTCATGGTAATCTGAGAAAACTTACCTACTTTTGTTTTTGGCTTCTATATGATAGATGACAAAAAACAAATTGATCTCTTGCAACAAAGGTATTATCAATACTTTTCTGAATATTAATGGACTTAGCAAGGTGCATTTTGGCAGATCTGTCATGGTACAGATATCAAATGCAAATATTTCCAGTAAGCTGTCATTCAGACTCTTGTGGTTGCTCACATAACTTGTATTTGAGTCAATAATTTTCCTAAGTTAATAGGAACAGATGTTATTCCTATGTATCATTTAAATATAAATACTTCTTTTTTAACAAAAAATACTTTGTGAATAGAGCTTTATTTTCAGTCAACATATAACATTCCCTCACAACTATTTAAACACAAGAAGCACATTCCACATTCATTAGGTGCTCTGAGCCTATGGGTCTGGTGTTTATGAATGTTGTATTTCACGTTTATCTCAGTAACACACAAGTATTTGTACTGCTCTATGTTGATGAGATTCTCCAAAGCCCATAAACCCCTACCAAAGTTACTTTCTATCACATCTGCAGAGGAGTTGCGTGACAGAAATAATAATCTTTTGCTGGTCGATTATATTCACACTACTAACATAACTCTCCTGACTAGATCAATTAGAGAAAGTACTGCCAGTGAACCATCCTACGAATGTGGAATGTTTACAGCTTAATAACTTTTTTTCCTCTGAAAGAGGCTGTGGTGTTTTGCAGTGCACCTATTAAAGAAAGCAAAAACAAATCAACAAATATATTCCTTGCAAATGCTCTGAGATTAGCTGCTTCATCAGAAGACTTTAGAAAATGTGGTCCACTCTCTCCTTGAAAGCTTTTCAAGCTACCTCAATCAAGAGCACATTTCTGGCTGTGGGTTTGTTCCAATTTCCCAGGCCCATAACCCTGAACCTAAGCTGCAACTACTGAATTTCTATCAGGCATTTATAAATGTCGTGTATCTTTTAACCTATTAAACACTATAAAACAGCTATAATCTGAGCTTTGACTTCACATACAAAAACAAGACAGAATGGCATATTAACAATGTTCTTGCCAAATCTTCTCCCTAGATTTGACCATTTCTTCTACTTGCCTGTTAAGTACGCAGCCTAATCCCTGTGTCTAAGAGACACCTTCCTCTATTGCTCTGAGCAGAGTGTAATATAAGGAGATGTATTAGGGAGTCCTGCAACTCTTTCCTAGGTAGATTACTACCAGCTCCTAAAATGAAGTGTGAGAAATGCAATACCCTCCTTTATTGACTAAAACGTCAATCAACCCATGTAGCAAAATAAGTTTAATTCAGAGCATTCTTCTTCCTTTATGCCAATGAGTAGTGTGTAGGGAAAATAGTTGCTCTCATTTATTGCAGTGTGAAGCCATTTTCATAAGGTAGCTCTATGGCCTGCTACTCTACAGAGTGGAAATCATTTAAAGACAGATTATTCAAAACTAAACACTTTCCTGAAGAATGAAGATAGCTTCATTCTATCCCCATTATGTTCAATGAAATGTCATTACAGACTGTGATAATGGAAGCAGAAAGTCATCAGCTCTTATCCAAATCCCTCTTGAGTCAATAACTCAGGATTTCCATGAACTTCAGGAGTATGGACAAAAAGTGTCACTACTGCAACCACAGAATTATTGTGTTCATGGTTAAACTTAACCACTTTTAAATGTACAGAAACTCTTACGAATGTTCTTTTCCAAAGCAATAATGAGATTTATGTTTGGGAGAGTAAGAAGAGTTCCTGCTCTCCATAATTATACCACTTTAGCAAAGCGTTGACAACAGCACATGGATTGACTGTCTCTTTATGTCTTCTTGTTAAATAGTTATAGATCTTACGGTCAGCAGGGACCACCTGACCCTCTAGCAAAACAAAAGTCATTCCGTTCCATCTGGTTGCTCTTCTGCATATTCCAATAATTAGTGTCTGACTAAAGCCTGTCTTCCAGAGAGTCATCTAGTCTTAATTTGAAGGCTGCAGGAGAAAGCAAAGCCACCTCTGTTAATTTGCGAAATGTTTTGCTTTCTTCACTCCCCTATTTCTAGTCTGCCTACCAGTTGGCCACGAGGGCAGCTCTTGCTGGAGTGTCAGTGCTGTTTGCAGAAAAAAATGAAGCCCAGCAATATCTACGCATGTAGGAAATTCTATGCTATAGGAGTTTTTAAGTGAAAGTGACAGCTGTGTCTTTCAGAAGCTTTCATCACTCCCTAGCCTCCAAGACCATATCCTGTCTAAAAACTTCCTGGCTTTACAAGGGTTACATCTGCCCATCCTCCCCATTCCAAAAGGGCATGAAACAAACCAGTCCTGAATTAACAGCATTGTTAAAAGAAACATTTAGGTGTATTAAGGATCCAGTGCATAGCAAGTGGGAGTTTAGTTGAAATTAACAAAAACAAAAAACCATCTGCCTGAAGTGTCATCTGACCACCTGGCTTAGAGATAGTTAAAGTTTAAAAAATTTACTACGGAGCAAAACTAGCAGTTAGAATTGGAAAATGCCAGAATATGATGTTAGGCACTGCCTGCATTGCTTTGCCTTCTATTTCTTATGCTCCAGTGCCAAGTGCTTGGTTTTATCACAGGTGGTTCTCCCAACTGAACTGACCTGGTGTCCAAGGACTGAAGGAATTCGATTTTTCATCTATTCTAACTAAGACAGTAGCAGAAAAGCACTCTCCATACCTATTCCTTGCAATGAACATCAAAGGACCTGAACTGCTAAATCACAACAAATTGAGAACTCCTGAAGACACTGTCAAGAGAAAGAGATGATCTAGTAAATGCAAGAGGGAAAGAATATAGAGGTGTTTATTTTAACTTGTTGTATTTGCAAGAAGGGTTTGCATTACTTCGACTATACTCCTCTTCAACCCTCTCTAGGACTCCTTATTCCAGAAAAAATCACTGAGCTAGGCATAATATCAAAATATCAGACTTTGTATCAGAAGGATACATGCTGGCAAGAGAGGTTTGTAAAGAAAATCACATTGACATATAAAAATCAGGACATATAAAAACAATACAAAAGAATTTAGAAAAGTTGTGTCTAAAAAGCAGCAAAGACCAGGAAAAAAATATCAAGATTTCTGGCACTGAAATAATAAACAATCCTTCAGCCTGGCTAGTCACAACTTGCCTTTGTTCCATAAAAATTATTCGGTTGAGGAACATAGTGAGAGAGTGAAAATTTCTTGAGCTCAAAACCTGAAGTACTCCTGTCTCTGTTATGATATCGGCCTGAAGCCTGATAGCAAAATGATAAATCTAGAGTAACAAGTCTAGGTGTTTATATATGCCTATGTACAAAGGGAACAGGGAAGGATGAGAGAAGAAAAATATAGGAACAGTAAGAAAAGGAAAACAAAATAAATAAATAGTCATGCAGAGCCAGTTTCTCAGCTAGGGTCAATCACTGTTTCTCTATTAAGGTCAATACATCCAGACAATTTTTTATGCTTAATATAATAGCCTTTTGCTTTATCCGTGGTAGACCAATTTCATTTAAGCCTGTGCCAATTATTCTCAAAACTGTCTGTAGGCAGAAGATATCACACTCACTCCACAAGACTTCCCTAGTATAGACATTTTTGAAATAGCATCATTTCATCCAGGCTGAAGCAGATCAATGTATTTTTGACCAAGGAAGTTAATACAAACCCCAGTCAAAATGTGGCTTGTGAAAGGGTTCTAACACAAAGCAATGGAGCAAGATTCCTGCTGAAGGCAATCTCATGTTTTTTCTCCTGCTAAATTGGTTCCTGCAGCTGTAAATTACACGTGAAGGTCTTGCAGACAACCTGCTGCTTCACAGTTTCAAGTCAGACTACTTTTTCCTCTCTGTATGGCATTCTACCTTATGGAATGCTGTCTCAAACTTGAGAGGCTGTAGGTGCTTCCAGGAGGAATATAATAGATATTTAAATATCTTTAAATATCTTTCACTGTCATCAGTATGCTATAAAATCACTGGAATATCTGAAATGTAGTGGGATAGCTTAAATGCCTGAAGTTCTCTTACAGATGGATGTAAACTCTTCAGGAGGCACTCATGGAGAAGATGAAAGGTATTGCCTTCTACATGAAGCAGAAGCTCAGGCACTGAGCTTTGGTATGAGACTTGATGGGGACGGTGACTTCCTGGGAGTCTGTATAAGAGGAGGAAGTAGTGAGGTTGATATAAGGGTGAGAGCATGTTATCAAACAGGATGTGAATGAGGATGAAACATTTGTGTAGGCAGCTCAAAGTTGTTACATTACACACCCTGAATTTTATACAATTCCATGGGACCAGATGTCCAAAATTATTTTGTGTCCAATTATTTTGTGCCAATACACTTGACCAATTTCATTAGAGTCCAATTTCTATAGCTACTGAAAAGCCACAGAAATCATAAGAGGTAACCAGTGACTGTAGAAAGAAAACCTTTTCATCTTCAAAAGCAATCAAAACAACAAGCTAGTCTCTCTCACTCCAGTCCCTGAGAAAAATGTGGAACCATTCCTCAATACGAGTGGAAGAAGATGACTGGAACTAGTCAGATCATGCCTGATCCATCCAATTACCTTCTATGATAAAACAGATGGATTTGTGGACAAGGTGAGAGGAGTAAATGCCATCTGCCTCAGCTTTACCAGGGTTTTCAATACCATCTCCCACCATATTCTTGTAGTCAAGCTGGAATGTTAGGGTCTGAATGGGTAGTCGATCAGCTGGATAAAAACCTGGTTGGATGACTGACCGCAGAGTATCATAGTTAACGGGTTATATTTCATCTGGAGACCAGAAGTCAGTGGGTTACTTCCTGAGGGTATTTCAGGGGACATCCTATCCTAATTGAAACTTGGAGCTGCAGTAACTCTCCCATTAAACTGGTTGAGATTTTTGCACATGCACTTGATCACACACAAGCACACTGATCTTTGAATGACACTTTCACCCAGACATCGATAATGAAACATCTGTTATAATGGGATGAACTCAGGAGACATTCCAGCTTCCATTAAACTGAATGAATACTTCAATGTCTTTGCTGAGATGTTCTTGGAAATAAAGCATGTTCTACATGAAATTGTTCACCAAACTGAACCTGATATTTGTTTTGTTGTGTTTATGTCATGAGAGCTCCCTATCAGGAAAAGATGTATATTGTGAGTATCTACATAATGGCTGCTCTCCAAAAGGATCGTTACAGGCTGTAAAATAAATAGTATTCATTTAACTCCTTTTGTGAATATACAAAGTTTAGAGACAAACAGAGAAAATAAATTAAACCACAGAAAACCACTGCATCCAAATGAATTTATGAAACCAGCAGGAAAAAAAATCCAACCCCAAGATAATGGAAGAGTATCTTGTAGTGAATTTCCCCAGCTCGGCAAACTCTTAAAGCATATCCTCAATGGAAAAAAAGACTCAGCATGGTCCTACACACTTTGCAAAGTGAGGGCTTTAGTTACATATAGATGTATTCTAAAAGAAAAACAGGTCACAGTGTGATGTTAAAAATCTCACTATGCCAATCTGACATTTCCTGATTTGATAACAAGGAGCCCCTCAGCTCATCTGCTGAGACCCTAAGCCAGGAGGCCATGCTGAGTTTGTTTTACCCACCCCGAGCAGGCTTTCTGGGGAATCAGTTTCTCTAGCAACAGTCTTCATTCAACATTTGTTCTTGGTTCAGTATCCAATTTCATATTTGCTGTTGTAAAAGACGTGCTGCTTGGCCAAGTTCAATTTACAAACTGTTTCAGACCACTCCATGTCCATCACTTCTCTTCACATTATTTATCACTCCCCAATGTTACTGTCATCACTAATCTTTATCGGGAAGATTTTTATGCTTTCTTTAAAAGCATTGACAGAGATGTTAAACAGCAGTCTTCACTAGCATTTCACTTGCCTAGTAATGATCCTCAATTTACAGGAATGTTTTGAGTTCTGCTCGTTAGAAGCTTTTAATCAATTCAATGTGTTGATTTTCTATTTTTCTATATGGAACTAAGGCAAATGTTTTAGGAAAGTCTAAATCCATTAAACTGATAGCACTTCCCTTGTCAACACAACTTGTAAAGCTATCAAGTACAGTTACCCTCTTTAGTTTGACAAGATCTATTGCCCATGATCCTAGGGAGATTAGCATTAATTGTATTACTGTCTTAATTCTTTATCAGCCAAATCCCAGATTGAACATTCTATTATCCACTCTGGGATCAGTGTCATGTTGAAAGAGTTGTAATTATCCAATTCTTTCTATTTATCCTTTAAAAATGTTGGCATATCCACTTTCCTGCAAATTCCTGGCCTTGCTAACAATCAGTTTTAACAAATCAGAGAGTAACATGGCTGGATACCTTAAAATTCCTGGGGGCAAATTCTCCACCTCTGTACTTTAATGATGCTTTAACAAGAATTTCCTTAGCAGATGGAAGGAACACGAGAGCACGTGTATGTGCAGCAAGATGAATAAGACTCCTCCAGCAAGAGAGCAAGCAACTGAGTACCAGCAACCCCAGCAGTCTGCCCACTGGAGTCCCATGTACAAGAATGTCCCAGCAGAGTCCAGAGCTGCCACTGGTACCAGGGTTCTCCACAGAAAGAGCCTTTCTCAACATGGGCCAAGTCTATGATCAGTTTGATATATGAAGAACAATGTTTGAGTTCCTGAGAAAGGCGCGTCTTCCACTTCCTGTGGAAAATCTAGCTGATACGGAGATGTCTGAGGACTCTCTTCAATCCAAGCTGTGTAATTTGGGATTACTGCAAGATGAGACAGACAAATCTCTGTAGGACTAGTTAGGGAGCGAAACATCCCCATTGTGCACGGCTAAGGGAAGCAGTTTGTACCTCGCATGGTTTTCTTACCAGGTGGTGAACAGAGTGGCACCAGGCACTGGAGTTTTGTCAGCAATCATGCTGAGAATCACTTCTTTTGTGGTGTTTTTGTTTTGCTTGCTTTGCATTTAGTTTATTTGGTTTATTATGGTATTAGCACCATGTGGGATACTTATAGGTTTTTTCTGTTGTTTTTGTGGTTGGATTGGGTTTTTTTGAAACGGTCCGGCAATCAACGAGAAAATCAAAGAAATACTAATCCCTTTTCTCCACTACACCAATTCCTAATTCTTCAGGAGCAAATTTTCAAAAAGAACTGAAAGCCAAACACTATCAAAGATGAGATCAATGGGGTGTTTGAAGTTTTAATTACATTACTACTAAATCAGTCACCTACTAAATTTGTCTCCCTGAAGTAACAGCAATATTGCGTGAAAACAACAGGATAGATAATAAATACTTAGCATGACAGTATGAATTAGAAAAATGTAAATGGTTTGATTTACACTTTTTAATAAAAGATTTTATTAAAAGAAACAAATCTTTTTGAAAATCTCATAATTTGTTTTATTTACTAATCACAGAGTTGACAAATCATTAATTCTCTTGGCCCTGCACAGATTGCATTTGGTTGTATCCAACCAATTATTTCTAAACTTGGAAAGATATCTGTGTTTGGCACCTAATTTAATGTAAGAGAAGAGGTACAGGCAGATATACCAGATATTGCTTTGTCAAGAGATGCAGCCTATCCATTCCCACAGCATTTGGGAGGAACAGAATAGTACATAAAGCACCTTTGCCAGAGGCTGATCAATGGTTTACAAGCTGGTTCGGTCCGGTTCCATGACTAGAAGGGCGGAGGGATCCACGCCCCCGGAAAAGGAAAATAGGGGACCCCGAAATAATTGAAAACAGCGGCAACAATCTGAGGTGAAACAAACTAATTTACTAAATATAGTATCAGCAGAATATAATGAGAGAGAGAGAGAGAGTGTGTGTCTGGAAGGTAGATCGGCCTCACCACAACGCTGAGATGAGAAGTGCAGTCCAGTTGAGCCGATGAAGAAGCACAGGCAGAGAAGCGCAGACGGAGAAGAGAACATCAGGTGACCTTGCCGGGAGTTATATCTCCTCGCTGACCTCAAAGCCCCCTGGGGAAATGTAGTTCTTCTTCTCCTCCGGACAGGCACCTGGAACTTGAGCATCAGCAGCCAAACCCCCAGTGCATTACATGATGTTATGATGTGGAATACTGATAACCAAAAATCATGAAACCATGACATTAGGATTGCTTGAGGTGTTTCCAACAGAACCCTTCTCCCAAATCCCAGACTTCCCACATTCCTCAGCACTGGAGGTGTTTAAGGTCAGGTTGCATGGGGTCCTGGGCCATCTGATCTATTACATGATCTAGTGGCTGGCAGCCCTACCTGTGGCAGGGGGTTGGAACATGATGATCTCTGAGGTCCTTTCCAATCCAAGCCATTCTATAATCCTAGGAAATCAGCTGAGTGGACTTCTTGTCTGTAAAACATAACAGAAACAACAATTTCGAATAAAGTTTTCAGTGATGTATGTGTTGTTTTCTTGCTATTGTCATTTGCTTTTGTTTGTGGTGTGCTTTTTTTTTTTTAAATATAATTCACAAAGGTTTAGGAAATATTGAAGTATGAGATGACTTTGCAGTGAAAAATGATGCATTCAGAAAATGTCAAAGCAGAATGTTTGCTACCCTCAAAGTATCTCCTGAGATTTGCAGGGGGTGACCATGTGTGATAGGAAGACACAGGGTGGCTTAGAGCATTTTATTTGCTTTGAGCGAAACGCTGTTGAAACTGATAGATTCCTGTTGATCTTATTTTTCTTCTCCATTTGGGTAAAACCACCATTTTTTTAAAAACAGAAAAAAAAAATCATAGTAATAGGAAATTTGAAGTAGTCCCATCACTCATCTTTTCTGATGGTATATAGGGCCCTCAGGGACAAATCCAGGAGTTTTACTATTTCATCTAGGGTTTTGCTTTGGCTTTCAATTGCTGTTAGCCTAAGTACCCTGCAGACAAGGTGCTGAAGAGGGATATGTAACGTACACTGAATCCTTTGCATTAAAAAAAGTGCTCACTCTTTTTCAGTGCAGCATTTTCTAATAATTTCCTGAAATTGCCTCGTCCTGGAGCATAGATGCCAAGATTAACAGAATCACAGAAGCAGATTCCTGCACAACTAGCTGCTATAACCCTGAGCACAAATCCCAACCATGTGTGCAAGCTCATTTTGTCCACAGAAATATTCGTGCAGTTTATGAATACACACACACACACTACATTCCTGAGGCTTCTTAGCAGCACTAAGCATCTTCCTATTGTTTTCTCATGTCCTTGGGTAAGAATTACTAAATAGGTGCTTCATTTAACTGTAACTGAAAGCGGATATGAAAATAATAGGTAACAGCAATTTAAAGCAAGAAATTCAAAGCATCTCCGTTAAAGCATCACCATAAGCATCAGAGCAATGGTTATGAAACAAAAGTGCAGCACTTTCCTTCTTAGCTGTTCCTTTGTGAGAAAGGAAATGGATCAGGGAAAAGACAGAAAATCTATATCTATTTTTTTCTAAATGGCCTATTACATCTGACTAACACCTCCATATCATATTATCAATTTTATGGCTTCACCTATTGGATTCACATAAATTTGAGATCTGGTTTTACTTGCTGAAGACAACTCATTGTGGGCAGAAACCTGGTGAGGCCATATGGAGGCTATTTTCTTGTCTTTCCTGCTCATACTCTTCTGCACGTGTTTGGATATGCAGCTCACCTGCAAATGAATTTGACTGCTTCCTTACTAGGATTTGATTTGCTCAAATATAGCAGAGTGGGATCAGCTATGGTTCTTCAGAACTCTGCTGTGAAAAGAGAGTGGAGAAGGAAGAATCAGGTGTCAAGATCATTAGCAAGGGATGGGAACTCAGTTCAGCAGCTCCACCGTGTTGGATCACTGTGGCAGGAATTGTGGTTTGCACATGGGGAGGAAGGCTATATGCTGCAGGAGTTCCTGGGTAGCACATCACTCACGTGGCTCTCCAACAGTCATCAAACACAGCTGTGACAGACTCAGGAGACCTTTGGCTGCAGAAAGAGAAATACTTTCAAATGACTGAAAGAGCTCAGAATTCAGTTCCAAAACTAAATCTTCAGATCTACTGAGATAAGAATGAAAAGCAAAATCCTGTAGGAAACTGGAATGTGTTCTCAGATACCCTCCCAGTGGCAAGACAGGGTCTATTTTTGGTGTAAACAAATTACTGCACGTACTTCATATGGTTTTAGAAACAAGCACTTTGGCCTCATTGACAGCTTGGAAGTACCCTCTTCACCTCACAAGTATAGATATCATGGGGCAGCATTAGTCACTTTTTCTGCTGCAATGATTTTAAAATAAATCCCATGAATAGAAACCTGTATGACATTTCATTATGAAAGATTTTGATGCAGAAAAGGAAGAGAAACAGGAATGTGGACTACCCCAAAGCTGTTTCTCACACATAAGTTGCAATCAGATTTGCAACTGGAACACTGTGATAGCAGAGCCCTTGATTCATTTCCCCCAAAGAGACTCTCTAAACCATCTCACACTGACTGAAGTACAAGAAAATGCAAATTCTTCCCTCTGTTGAGCAACACAAACAGTTCTGTTTGAGTTCTGCTTGGAGATACAAAATAGCAGTATTGGCTTGGGGGAGACATCATGAAGAATGTTCTAAAACATAACTCTATTTTTAAAGGTACAGCTGTGTTCTTTTTGCTTCCAAATACACTCCTATAACAAGTTCTGTCATGCTGGAAACTGATAGCTCCATCGTGCCCCATATTGATTCTGATAGAGACAGCTACTATGACCTCTGTTGAGTAAGAAAACGTAATTACCACCATTCCGAAGTAAAACCAAGTCATGGAAGACCAAAATTTCAGAATCTTTGACATCTTTGGTCACCTTTCTGACTGTAAGTTTGACTCATGATACACTTTCATATTTCTTATCAATATGGTCCCAAAAAAAACCTTAAGTACTAACAAAGTCTGTGAGAGTAAAATGTAGAGTTGTATTCTGAGTCCACAGACAAGCTCTGAAACACCAGGGCAGCCTGTAGCTGTCTTACTGCATAATTTTCCTGTGCAACCTCTTTTCCTATTCCTATCCTGTAGGTTTGACTGCATGTTTTGAAGGTTGGTTCCCATGTAATACAACTTCTTTTGCATCCACACTGGCTTTCTTTGAAATCAACAGAGTTTGAGAAAGAAATGCAAGAAGCTTCCAGAGCCTCCACACGTGTCCCATCCCGGCCCTGCTGTCACCACCAGCTCTCTTCCTCTTGATGACATCTAAACACAAAAACTAAATCTTCTCAAGTTACAACCTTTACCTCCATCACCATTCCTCTACTGGATGAAACTGGAAACATAATAATGGGAAAAAAATATATATATATCTGAGCAAGAATTTAGGATGGTCTCTAGAATGAGTCTCAGACTTCCACAGAGACTGATAGAGATTGAAAACAGGCCTGTGAAAGCAAATTGAGGAAGAAACAGTTTCTAGTAGGATCTGGTGAAGAAAAACAGCAATACAATGGAAAGGACAGAAAGAACCAGCCAGGGTGAGGGTATTGGTGAAGTGGCACCTCGCCTTCTGGAAGGCTGGCTGTATCATAGAAAAGTACCACAGGAAAAAATACATCTGTGACAGGCCAAGTAGGTCACTGGAAGGTTCAGAAAAGTTCATGGTGGTCATTTTCACTGGAGTTTTAGCAAAGCAGGTGATCTCCAGGGAAACATCTGAATCTTGTCAAATTTGGAAGAAAAAACGTCCATTGGTATTTTCAGACCATCTCAGAAGGATAATTAGGCTCATTAACTATTCCTTTGTATACCTGATCTGAATTCTAAGTAGTATACTGGTAAATAAAATACCCTTTGACTCTAACTGCCTTGACTCCAGCTAAGCTCTGCTATTCACCCCAAAACTGTGGCTTGTCCATAAGTGTCCATAAGCGTCCATAAGACACTGCTGGTCTCTAGGACTCCCCACACAGTAGCCGACATGGCTCAATAAATATTTATGAATATTTTATTGTCCTTAGAAACCAGCTGATAGGTCTCAGGTTTATACACTGGCATTTCTCTGTTGGAATAAGTCTTAACTAACCCTCTGCCCAAAAGCAGAAATACCCCATCAAACTAAGTGGGGACCATCATTTCCCATGGAATACTCCACCCAAATAGTGCTGGTCTGATCCTGCTGAGTCAACTTCCAGTTCTTTTTCTTGCTGCACAAGAACAAAAGTGGCCTTAGCTGAGGCTCAGTTGCCTCAGGATCCATGAACCTGTAATTAATGCCCTGTTCCCAAGTCTATTTTCAGTTGCCAAAGCCAGTGTTAATGTTGCAAGTGGTTCTTCAGTTTTATCTTGCACTCTCACCAGCACAATTGTGCTAGGTGTGTTACCCTGATAATACACCAGCAGCCATTGAAGCTGCCAGTTTCTGAGGTGCCCTCAAGGGTGTCTGGCTCTCTGTCATATATTTACAGTTGCAACAATTTTCCAGAGATGCACATAGCACACTGAAGCTACTCATTCCAGGCAGCTACATTTGTTGAGTTTTCAGCCCTAAGATTTGAAGTACGTTTATTTTATATTTCCACAGAAGTTGTGCTCCAATGCTGCTTCCAAAACATAGTGTAATAGCCATCTTTCACACAGTCCCATGCCTCAGACTTGCTTGCCAATTTTTTTAGAAGAAGTTAATGCCCTGATACTGCCAGGTTTAATGTTTTGACACTACTCTACTGCATCAACCACTGCCCTGGAAACAGCAAGAAGGAATATTCAGAGCAGGGAAAAAAAAAAAAAGATAATCAGTTAAAAAAAAAGATTTAGATGGGTATGGCTCACATTCACTAGGACATCACTCAACCTTTGTCTTTATGATCAAAGGAATCTGTGTTACAATTTGTATCGTACTAAAGCAGATGTCTAAGCAATCACATATATCATCTTTTAAATTGTGCCTTACTGTTAACTGACTGAAAAAGGAGATAAAGTAAGACAAAATACTTATTGCCTTCGTAAGGATTAGCTCAGGTATTTAGATTAATTCCACTCTACCTCTTTAATTTAAACAGGTTTCAACACTTCTCTCACATTCACAGATGTAATATATCTGTGGGTGGAATCAGTTCTCCTTCGCAGATACCCACTGGAAGCTTAAACAGCCACCAGACATTGGACAGCCATTTGATACCTGACAAAGGTGAATATGACATACACATTTAGATTCACTTCCCTGTCCTTCTTCCCTATCTCTGTGTCAGAAACATGGGAGTATAAAATATATATATATGGGGACACAGTTATAGTTAACAGTGTGTTAAGGGCATATATTTACATTATCTGTAAGAGATTGCCACTAGCAAAAGCACGAGAGGTAATTATATTGAGCAAGCGTCCCGTATTCAAAGTAGAGCTTCCCCAACACACATTAACATTCAAGTCTGGTCTTTGTTATGTGTCCAAATGGTGAATTAGCATCAGCGTTCAGCAGGAATAAGGAATCCTGTGTGTTAGGTGAATCTTCCACATGCCTGTCAGTACATCTTTTCACATCCTTTTATCAGAATGGGGTTTTTCCTGTTATCTGTCAATAATAAGCAAGCTAGCTTTTATCCTTTTTTTTTTTTTTTTCTCTCAGAGGATTGTTTGTTGAAAATCAAGATAGACTGAAACACAAATTGTGAGACTCAGCATCTATTTCTAGACTGTTTTCACTGTCTGTGTTCATGTAAGGACTCAAGTTCACCATGTTCTTTGTCTTCAGCCAGTTCCATCCACATAACATATGAAATTGCTTTTTTTTATGCTTAAAAATACTTGGAAGGTACTGTCATATTCATTTCTTTTATAGACTCCAAGCATCTTATTAACCTTAGGTGAAAAGCTAAAGGATTTCTTCAGAAGAACTGTTGTTTTTCTGCCTTAAAATAATTAGACTCATAAATAAAGAACTGTACCCTGGGAATCAGATAGTGTTTCTCTATATGCAAACCCAGGAAACAGATGAAGGCCTCTGTGGCCTTCATGTCTCTGTCTGTTGTGCAGTTGTTTATATGAAAATGAGGCTGAGGAGGCACTGTGTTCCTCCATCTGTGATTTTTCATCCATAGTAAGTGATTCATCTGATGTATTCTGGAGATCTTCTTTATCACCAGGTGAAGCATGTCATGTTCAAAGTGTGATTCTTCTCAAGCTAAACTGACATGTAAAATAGGTCAGGTGAGACTCTCCCTAAACACACGTATTTCTTTCCCTTGATTAACACCTGAAGTTAGGTGAACACCTAAAGTGACACCTAAAGTTAGGTGAAATCAATCCTAGGAAAGAAAACAAAGTAGTATTTTGGAAGACTAAACACAGCAGTTCAGAGTCTGAATGAGGTATAAAACACAATCTCAACTTCTATTTGTTGTGATATTTCTGTCCCATTGAACCTATAGTCCACAGAACTCATGAAGAAAACCAGGCATTCAGAGCTTTATATTTCTGTTGAAAGGCTGATGGAAGAACAGGCTCTAAAACTGTCTTTCTGCATCATAAAGAACCAATAAAGAGCACAAGCTTGTTTTTTTCTCATTTCAGTATTGCAATTCACCATAAAAGGGAAAATCTTCCAACAGTGTAGATAGCATCCAGAGTTCATAAGAGCACTCACTTGCTGTGAGACTTAACAGAACAGCGTCATCTTCTCTAACACTTTATGGCAACAAAAGAGAACTCATGAAATTGTCTTGGAGAAATAACTAAATACTAATGAAATTACAAAAGACTGCAAATAAAACTTCCAAGCACAACCATGTTGTTCCTACCCTAAACATTCTTAATGAGGTTTGCACAATTATACTCTTACTTCTTATGGCTTTGTTCCCAAATTAAGATCTTAGCAAGTGGGATATGTAATTTACTGATCTATAGCTGGTCAAATATTTGTCATCTGACAGCCCAGGGAAAGAGTGGGAAATCTAAATATGTGTTTTACTTCTGTTTTTGGCTCTCTTTTATGCTCTACTGAGTGGCAAAGCCTACAACAAGGGCTGACAGTGCTGAGAGCTGGTTACCAAGATAAATAATGAAGAATGAAGAAGCCACTAGATAAACTCACTCAGAAAATATGTCATTAAATATCTTCATGGGTTTCTGTTCAGTCGAGTTCTTGCAATTAGTGTGATGCTGTCACTAATTTATAATCAAAAAACAGTGTGAGTGCAGCCTACTGAGGGAACTTGTCCCTGCACATCAGAATGAGGAGCAGTAAATTCTTGTACTGCATCATTTTTTGCACTGTTTTTGGGTTATGGAATTTTACTTATTTTCTTTTATTCCAACAAAAAGTAACAGCTTTCAGGAGAAAGATAATCTTTTCCCTCAGCTGCCATCCCTTACTTCCATGATAGCTTTCTCTTGCCTTGATGGCATTGGCATCTCTTTAGTCCTTGATAATTTTTCATCTTATATGAGCATTTTCATAAAGCAATAACAAAAATGAAGTTCAGGAAGCATGAGTCTACATCTGCCTCATCTGCATCAGCTTCATAGCAGCGTAGCACAGAGCCAATGGTCTGTGATGATTCACTTCTTGCATTTATGAACTAGAGACGTGGCTTTCTCTTCTGGGAAAACTACTCCATTCCTGTCACCTAACCATTTTTTCCCTAAGAACACTTTGTTGCATACATCCATGCAAATATAAGAGGGAACATGACATGTAAATGGAATTAACATATTACCTTTTCCTATTGCAGGATGAAGTTAATTTGATATCACTTTTTTTCTCGCTCTAAAGATTCTTCCTAATACTACTGAATCCAAAAAATGAAGGGGGGAAAAAAAAAAAAAAGTAGAATACATGTATGCTAGTGTGTACTGAAGATTCTCCACAGCTGTACCTGAGAAGTGTGAAATGACAGCAAGACACAAGATGATAGTTTATCTGCAAAAAAAAACATCTTTCTGGTCTGTTTTTCACAGCTGTACAATGCTATATGATACAAGTACCAAAGGTTGTGGCTGATTTGCAGTTGGAGGGTGAGTAGTTGTTCAGATCTCCTCTCCCATCCTACTGCCCCCCCGCAGGTAGGAGATGTCTGAGACTGACAAATAAACTGATCAACACGAATTAGATAGCAATATCTTTCATAGAATCAGAGATTCATAGAATCACCAAGGTTGGAAAAGACCTTCAAGATCATCTAGTCCAACCATCCACCTATCACCAATAATTCTCACTATACCATGTCCCTCAACCCAACATCTAAACATTCCTTGAATACCTCCAGGGTTGGTGACTCCACCACCTCCCTGGGCAGCCCATTCCAGCACCACTCTTTCAGAAAAGTAGTATTTCCTAACGTCCAACCTGAATCTCCCCAGTGCTACTTGAGGCCATTCCCTCCTATCACTAGTTACACAAGAGAAGAGGACAACCATCACTTCACTACAACCTCCCTTCAGGCAGTTACAGAGAGCAATAAGGTCTCCCCTGAGCCCCCTCTACTCCAGACTAAACAATACATTCCCAGCAAAGGCAGCTCATGAACTTTCCAAGCAAAGTTGCTCATGAACTAGGATTTATGAAAAGAGTAATTGCATTCCAGAATCCAGAGAATTTCCCATTCCTCAAGCTATCCTTCACTCCGCTGTTCAAGGTTGCTATAAAGGGGTTTGAACTTCAGCTTCCATGAGTGAATCTGCTAAAACTGTGATTTCATTGAATTCAGTGAAAGGGGAATTATATCACAGATTTCAGTTAACAGCAGTAGTTCATTGGAGCAAACGGTGAGATGAAAAGCAAACCGCACATTTATACTGAGCAATGCACTGGATCTGGTTCAAATTTGCACAGTGGAAGCTCTATGTTTTAACAATGACTAAAATGCACTTAGATTCACTCCTTACAGGAGCAACAAAAATCCACCACAGCAGGGCTAAACTCCAATCTATGGCTTCAGTAAAAATGAGAGAGCTTATTAGGAAGTTAAAACATGCAGCTAAAGGAATTAAATCCTTTTATGCACTATATAGACTACCTTAGGATGCCAAACAGCACCTGTGACTATCATGCATTAGAATAGTTTGAGAAAGGATAAAAGAAAACCTGTGATGACACAGCAAAGAAAAAGATATCAGAATCAAGAAAGCATCACTCAAAATAACTGAAACTGTACCCAAGTTAAATAATAAAAATAGCAATAGTGAAGTATCACAAACTCTGTTTGAAATACACCAAAATGAAATAGTCAGATGAACAGTCTGAGAAGCAATTATCTGAAAAATTAAAACAAATAATATTTTATTCTCCCTACACACTGCAAGAAAAAAAGTTTGCCTGAAGATTCTGTAGTGCCACTGATGACACCAGTAAACAAGGAGCAGCTGAGTGGTAAAGAGCTGATGCAGGCCGAGTGCTTCGGCACTGCTACTGGACATCTCCTTGTGAACTCAGAGATGTGGATAAATGACCTCTCCACTCCCCCCTGCTGCACAGTACAGCTCTGATTTAGTTACTGTTTGGGCATGCTTGACATCCAGGCCCAGCCAGATTGTTTCTGGTTGTATTGATTTATCAAATCAAGAGACACGAAGTCACTGTATGAAAATTCAAACACAAATATTTTTAGTTTGGCTGTAGGAAAGACCAAGCATTTCTCTGGGGTTGTCCTCCACTGAGCTGTGTCTTTTCTGCAGCAGTGACAACCACAGAAGCATTCTCACTGCGGCACAGATCATTCACAGCACAAAAATCAACGTTACAGTAAGGAAGGCAGTCATACTGAGTTCATACAGAGTAGCCAAACAAGTAATAAAGACTGCTGCTGTAGAGGACTACAAACCTGCCCACAAAGCAGCACACACTGCTGTCTGGGAGATAAATGAATCCTTACAGTCCTATTTGTTCCTTCTCCTGCAAGCCAAAGCACTGCCTTGTGGAAATGTAATACACAATGCTGAGAAATAGAAATCTCTAGAGTACTGGACTCTGCAATGTTACTTTACCTCTGGAAAATCCTACTTGCCTCACATCACTGCTTTCAACAAAAACGTATGTGACAAAAAGAATCACAGCCAGAAACTCCTTCTGGTTTTGGTTTTCCACATGCAGTCACAGAATTGTCTGGAGCTTCTGCTAGTGACCACACATCTCTTGATTTGATAAATCAATGTAATCAGAAACAGTATATTGAGTCTTGCATATCAGATACACCAAAACAATCAACAGCATCCAAAATTCAGCAGTTATTTTACAGTGAAAGGGCTCCTTTAATTCTCACTAAGTCTCTTAGCCACATGCTTTTATAAAGCCTGATGTTGAAATGAATGATAATGAAACAGAGGTAGAAAATATTATCGTCAATATTTCTGCATGGAGAGCGCTAAAGTATTGTAATGTTGGGCAGCTGCTGAGACTGACAGACTTACCACCCTGGTACGAATATAGCAGCTTCATTTTTAACTCCATCCTCTTCTGGAGCACAGGGTTTGTACAGAAGACCACCCCTCTATCATCACTGGGATATGAGGCACATCTGACTTAGAGAAAAATTCTTGCAAGGAGCACTTTTCTGTAGTTCCATTCAGAAGGAGAATAGATCCTTGGTTCTGTTATGACAGAAAAAAATGAACTTTTTAAAATAAAGCTGCTTAATTATAGAATGTGTTTATCTATTTATTAAATCCATATGATCTTTGCTAATTTCCACCTAGGCATACCACCTAACAAAAACATGAAATGACACATCCAAAGCATAAAAAGAGGAAGCCAAGGTCCAATTGTACTTTTGCCAGAGTAAATTTCATCCATTCCTATCCATTCCATCCCAACTGCCCTTGCCACGAAGCTATCTTCTCCTGTTGCAAGAAAAGGCAATGTAGGAAATAATAGGGAAGATCTGCAGTTCATAGCATGTTCTGCTTCCTAAAACTGATGATTATCTGGGCTGCAATATCCTACCAGATATTTCTTTCCTTCATTCCATATTCTTGGAACAGGCTGCCCAGGGAAGTGATGGAGTCATTGTCCCTGGAAGTGTTCAAGAAGGATGTAGATATGGCACTGAGGGACATGGTTTAGTGACAATGGTGGTGATGGGTTAGTCTTTTCCAACACTAATGACTCTATGATTCAATGATTAACTGCTTCTGAATTTATTCTGGGCTTGTTCTAATTAGAATTACATAGCTACAAAATAAATTCAAAGACTGCAAACTTTCAAACTTAGATTTGTATTAGGAATCATTCCCAGTTCAAGCACTTGGGAGTACAGGAAACTTAATGATGAGGAATGGAAATCCAGGGAAATAGATCTGAATTTCAAACACCAACCAACCTTTAGATATGATCAGGTATTATGGTGGTATGACAGGAGCAACTAGATGTGCTGGCTATCTTTTCTTTGCATCTTGGCAAGTAGATGTGAATGACTCACTTTGCTCTTTGCAGCACTACAACAGAGAAAATAATATTTTCCTTTTACAGTAAGATCATATCTGAAGTTGAAAAGAGCATGGCATAATTTTTTAAAGCTGTGTACTAATATATGATAAAATTGGCAAGTAAATAAGATATTTTCCCTCCTGGCATTTCTCTCCTCAAACACTGCATCTTTTGAACAGACACTTTGAATCCAACCTCCTTAACAATTAATCAATATTTAACCCTGAATTCATTCAATTAGTTGTTTAAAAAACACCCTCACATTAATGTCAGATTAAAAAAAAAAAAAAGGAAAGCAAGTTATTTGAAAGTCAGAGAAACAGTAAAGAAGAAAAAACGTAAGCGAAAAATGTAAATCACCAATAAAGATCATCTTGAGATGTAAAAGCAGAAGTCAAAGATGCAAGTGTATAATTCCATTGTCTGTGAACTGTCCTCTAAGTCCCAAGTACAAAAACCTACTGTCCAGCTGAAAGCTAACAAATATGCACCAGAGTTTTATTTTGTTTTGTTTTTGTTGTTGGTTTGGTTTTTTTTGTTTGTTTGTTGTTTTTATTTTTTTTTTTTTCAGAAACAAATCTTTTTACTTAAAGGACAAAAAATTCATTGAGAGGTTTGTGAAACATCAACCCATACATTTCTGTTCTGAGTTCCACTTCCTGCAGCCCACTAGAGTGCTAATTGTGTGACACTGAGCACAACGCAGCAAGCAGTTCTTATGGGAGCCTCTTGAAGTTAAAGCTAATATATAACCATATCAAAGACAGTTATCACACATACACAATTTACAAACACATATTATCAGCTAACTATCTTTAAGACGCACCAACATTTACAAATCCCTCTTGTAACACACATTCCAGAACAAGCAGGGAAGGCTGGCACTGCGGGGATTCTTTGCACCTGCACACCAAGTTGTCACTGCTGTTTTCTTCAAATCTAAGTCCAGACTGCTGACTCTTCAAGGCTTCTTTATGGAGTCAGTAGGGTGTTTCCATTTGCACTCTCCCAATGATCACAAAGCTCTTCTCTAGCAGCACTGGTACAATTTGTTTCAGTTTCTACATCTGGCTCCAAATTGTCCCTTCCAGCACCTACATCTCCAAAGTGGAGCTGACATCACTATACAGCAGAGACATATCCTTTTGCTCAGCACTCTGGTGATCAAAACATCAGCAGGTGACAGCGGATGGTTCTTGTGCAACACTCCACGTAGTACTGGTGCTTTATATGGACCAGAGTCTGACTCGGCAGCTTTCTTTGGTGACAACATTATTATTTGATATAAGTACCTGAGTTTTTGCATGATGGAAATTAGTGACACAATCTTTAGATCTGCACTTCACAGCAGACTGAGGGAACTCATGCCCACCACCAACCTGTTCCTATTTTTAAGCATTCCTATGATAGGTATGTAGTGAAAAATCACATAGTATGCAAAAGTACTTGTTTAGCTTCAGGGTCCCTGATTAATGCTACCTCAGAAAACTGAGGAAAATAATTTAGAGTTAATATATATTCTTTCTAGCAAATAAAAATATATTCGCACTGTTTAAGTAAAAAGACATTTTTTTTTGTGGAACACTAAGATAGTTTCCTTCAATTAGACTGTTAGCTCAGGAAAAAAAATTGAATGCTCATTTGAAATCAGTAAAAAAACATTTCTGGTTTCTCCTTTCAGATGTTTTTGTTTGTTTTTATTTGTGAGACTTTTCTTGTACTATATATAAACAACTGGTTTTCTTTTCCTGGATATATTTCTACACCATCTCTCACAGAGACTAGAGGCAAAAACCAGACTTACCACTGAGAGCTCTATCTTAAAACAACCATGAATATATTGTTCCAGTCAGCACTCACCAAAAGAATTAATGCTTTTTTGTAGGATCATACTTCCAACAATAGTTCTGGAAACACAATCCAGATGTTACCTGCCTACCAAACAAGATTCGTTCTTATACTAATACATGAGCCCTCTGGCTCTGATATCAGCCACAACATATTTTTGTTAGTCACACTAGAAATTATCTGAATCCTCAATATACAGATGTCCTTAAAATGTTTGTGAATAAACTTGAGCAATAGGTGGACTATGGCCAATTTATTCTAAGTTAAGATACGGTCTTTTCTTCTATGTAAGAAAACATTACCCTCCTCCGTTTGACTGCAATGACTGCTTTCTGTCTTTGCTGCCCAAACTACTTGGCCCCAGCTTAAACCAGTGAGGCATTGGCACATCTTGCCCAGAAAGGTGGTGGATGTCCCATCTCTGGAGACCCTCAAGGTCAGGGTGGATGGGGCTCTGAACTCCTGATGGAGCTGTGTATGTCCTTGTTCAGTGCAGGAGAGCTGGACTAGATGACATTTAAAGGTCTCTTCCAACTCAAATAATTCAATGATAAACCAACCACAGACAACTATGTCAGAACCGCTCTCAGCATTTCACTCTCTGCAGTGTAACATCAGCATTCACACAGCACTTTGTATGCCAGCTGGTACTTGTAAGGGTCTCTTCAAAGCTTTGGTCCTTGCTGGGATTTACTCCCAAATCCACAAAGGTAGTTTAGTAAATAATTCCATCAAAATTAATGAGTGTCAGATATCAATATGTACAATTCCATACCAACGAGGACTTGGGTCTTGGCCCACACACCAGTGTCATTCGGAGTAAGGAATATGTCCCTGGATTAATTTTATTTAATGAGACTGAAATTAAGGTTGTTTTATGATAAGAGTTAAACACTATTTGTCCCATTAGAAATCACTAGTCCAAAATAAATCTGGTAAGAAGCTGATCTCTTCTAAAGGCTGGAAGTTCCCAGAGGCAGAATAATTAAATTTTCCAAAATACTTATCATAATTACGTTTTGTCCAGAGAGCTATCCTCTTGGGACCAATCATGACTCATCCTAAAGCCAGAAGCAAAAATGTTTTTCGGTAAATCCTGTTGGAATGAGTACCAGCTGCTCCACACAATAAAGTAGCACTTTTCCCATTTCTGAACATTTTAGCAAAGTTATTAAAAGATGCTCTTAGTCATTTTTCTGCTTTCTGCGCAAAGTGATTGAAGGTCGTGCCTAACAATTAGAGATGGGACATGCAAAAGTATTCTCAAGGTGAGGCAATTGAGGTATGGGAGATTGTTTAATAAGAACATAAGAATATGTGGTTTGCTACAGACAAATTAATATTTTTCTGCACTTTCTGACTGAAAGAAGCAGCAGATTAGAAAAATAGAACAGAACCACAGAAAGGAATCAAAGGATCCAATTCTGATTATTCTAGTCATGGTTATGAGCTATAGCTCATACGTATATTTCCTATGAATCAGAGGCCCACATTCTGAAAACCACCAGGTTGTACCTGTGTGGACCTGGCATCCACACCCTCCTTCATACTACTGCAAGACAACTGTAGCTAAATGCCATCAGACTAGACTAGAAACCCCCTTATATTTATGATGATCTACAAATGAATCATATAGTACTATAGTAAGTAACAGACTGAAGGCATCACAGTCTGACATATGCTGTATTTAGATTAAAGAAGAGCTGCCTTGACATGTCCTGGCTTGGTTCTCATCCCATTTACTTCACCCAGATAGCTTGGAAAAGATCAGAGCAATGCAGTAGCCACAGCTCTCCAATGTTCAATTGTTTCTTTCCCTAATAAAACACATAACTCATTATTAATTTTAATATGTTCAAGGACAGGCATTAAACAAGCTAATTTCACAGAAAAGTGAGAAACTTCAAATCCTATATCAGTCTATATTCATTGTCTGTCATCCAGACTCTATGACAAGTTTAGCGTGTTAGATGATTCTGTTAAATTTACAAGTTTAGGTATTTTCCATGGATAATAGTCTTCCCATGACTAGAGAAAACACTTCCAACTGTCAAGAGTTATTACAAAAAGTGTTTCCCCAGCCAAAAATTATCTCGGCTTTTTATTCATTGTGACAGATCTCCTCTCTGTATCAGTAAAACTTCTACTGCAAAGAAAAAGATATTGGTGGGCAATTTCTCTTGTGATACTATCTACAAGGAAAGGATTTATCCAGCTTGTATTGTGAACATCATCAGCCAATCAGCAACAAAAGGTAAATTGATTACATGAGCCAAACAGATCAATACAAGATGGAGCAATTAATTTTGCTAAAGAAATTTTACAGGATATCATCTGCCTAATGAGGAGCAAACACAATGACATCAGTATTTTCTTGGGGTTAGAAAGACCAGCTATAAGAAATAATTGCAAGTAATTACAAACATCAGATTTCAGAGTTTACAACGATTAAAGCATTGCAAAGATTGATTGCTCCTGTTAGAAGCCATTTTTTCAACAACCAAAGATTACTATGAGCAGGAAGGAGGAAAAATATCTCATTAACATTACCCAAAATTCAAGCCAAACAGTTGAGAATTATCATTTTGAATTGACAGAATGCATTCATCTGAGAGAAGCTCTGCTCAGACTTTATCAAGTCTGTTATCAAAGCCATTTCTATCCCTGCAGAGCACCAACCACCATATCACAGATATTCCCACCTGGCTTCAATTGCTCCTGTCCAGCCTGGGAAATCTTAATATCAGAGATTTTCCTCATGGGAAAAGGCTCCTGCTCAAATTATCAGCTGCAGAATCGAGGTCTGGGTGGAGCTGGATGCTGTTTTTACACCAGGTGTCAGGCATAGGCTTGCCTCTAAAAGGAACAATGGCTGAACTTCTCAAACACCCACAGCTGCAGCAACTGCGTGACAGAGGGTCCGTATGAATTTATTCACCTTAATTTGTCAAGCAAACTGCATGATAAACTGACTGCCTATTCTTCCAGAGCAGTATCTGTTTATTTAACTTCCTATAAATTGCTCAAACATTTCTAATGGACTGGTCTGTTCGCAGTGCTATCTGCGTTGGGTCTGCACAGGATTACATGCAGACAGCATTCTGGTAACTTTGGATATAAAACATAGCATAAACTGCTGAAGAGGGGCAGCTCAAGCTAAAACAATTTTTTCATCAGCCCTGGAGGCCTGTATCCCATTTGGGAAAAATCTGAAATACAGCTTCCTTTCTCTCTTCACTCTTCCCTCAATACCCTTAAAAGATCATTTGAGTTCTCCCCTACCCAAGAAAGGGCTAAAGAAAAGTTGAAATGGCCTAAAAAGGGACAGTTTTAATAACAGTAGATATGCAGCTCAAAGGTTGGAAAGCTTGAGAGTGTGGCTGATAAGCAATTAAATACAACACTAATGAGTAGTTCGCCTGCTGTCCATCAGAAAATTAAGGTCTACATGAGATATGTGTGGTATTTATAGGGAAAAGGATGAGCAGAGTGAGAAAGTGTTCTAATACAACATTTAAAGACATACACTGTGAATAGAATACATGGCTAAGACAGAAGCTAGTGTATGTGCAAAGAGTATGGATAAAGTAATTAAGCATTAAAAACAGGCACAACAGATACCTGATGAAAACCATTGAGGTAATTTTCTCATTGCTAAATGATGCATAAGGAGTTGGTCAAATATACAAAATGAGGAAGTGTAGCTTGGGTTCTTTGAGATTGGTGCTGGGGGACCCTTTACTGTGGATCTCAGAGGTTTTGATCCTGATTTTGCTTATGCTGGTATTACACTGTCATTTTGGCTTCTGATCTACACTGGGTGATTGAGAAAGGAAGCAGTCTTGGTGCAGAACCACGGGTATTCCTAGGTGTGGATCTGTGGCTTTGTCAGTAAGAGGGGTAACTGCAGGAAGCCCAGAAACTGCTCAGTGGAACAGAAAAGAAAAGCAAGCAGGATAATAAAGAGTAGTCGGGGGCTCTCATATGCATTGAACCGTTCCCGCTGTGCTAAAAAGGACTAATGTGTCTCTGGTGTTTGTCAGTGACTTGGTGAAGAAATGGCTGCACAAACAAGCAGGCAAGCAGGAAACCTGTAAGGAGACTGTTGGGGCAAGAGTGTATGAAGCTGACAGTGATAAATCCAAAGAAAACACAAAAAAGAAAAAGCCCATTAAAGCAGCACAAGAAGATGAAAAGGGAAATTAGCCAGGCACCAAAGAGCCTCCCATTAGAGTGAAATTTGGTGCTAACGACTACTACTTATCGTCATCATGTGGCCTTAATGAATAATCTGTCTTTGCCAAAGCCTGCTGTCCCTACTGCAAACCACCAAGTTTGATGTTCTTTTAATGCTCCATGTGTTTCATTTGTAACAATCCAATTAACAAACAGGCTTTAATAGCTCTAATCGTCAACTGCTGTTAATATGGTTTCTGTACTGCGGAATATTTCAGTTTGCTAAACTATATTTTGCACTATCCTGATTTTCATCCTGATCTTCTCATCCCGTGCAGCTCCTTGGGGAGAAAGAACTGCTGAAGGCAAGGATAATATATTTGCAGGAGAAGCAATGTCACTGAGCAGGTGATTTTTTCTTATAGAGCCAATTATTAGCAGCAAAGAGCATTTTAAGCACACAAAGCATGTGATAACAGGGGGTGCAAGAGCCTATGGGCTGATGATCAGTTTTGGATCTATTCTGAAAGGAAGAGATGGTATGTGTTGATGTATTTGCTGGTATCCTGGCAGAGGAGCGCACACTGCTGCGATATTGCAGCTGAACACCAGAATCCTTCACCCACCCTACCAGTCCATGTGCTGCAAATAACCCAAATCAGTGAAAAGTCACTGCCCCAGGTACACAGTGGACCCAAGTGTGCACAACTCTAAATGAACCAAATTAAGAAGATCGCTGTCGTTTTGTGAGCCCGGTGCTTCACTTAGGTTAATATGCACTGAGCTGTGCAGGGTTTGTCTTTGTACCCAGTGCCATGCAAAAGGGGTTTGCTGCACTGGGGTAGTGCTGCTCTCCAGGCAGGGGATAAATATGAAGTAGATCTGGAGCAGGGAGGTGATATCCTGAGGCTGTAATTTCTCCATTGCCTCCACATATTAGCTTGTGTTAACATTATGAGAGTGGTTAAAGTGCAGTCATTAATATGACACTCGTAGTTTTATCATTTTGAAGTGCATTACTTCATCTGAAATTGCTTAACGTGATCTTCCACAAAAAGTGAATGCAAAACAGCCATGTATACATAGGGAATTTTGATATCATTAAAAAAAAAAAAAGTGATAGGGAAAACAGTTGATTCATTTGGGGAGCGATCTAGAAAGTCTGACTATTTACATCCTGGCTGCTGAAATGACAGCATAAGTTTAACAAAATTAAAACCTCCAACTGCTATGAATCTTCTACATAGTTGCAGTCTCTTTGGGGATTTACAATGTGTGGCCAGTGCAAAGGACAAAATTACAACTTGATGACAACATTGACTTCCTACCCACTAACAGCCCCCTTTGGGTGTACTTTGAGGTCTGCAATAAGTAGGAAGTAATGAACAGTTTTAAAGTGTCCTTAGGATGACCTCATTATCTCCTCTGATTCTAATCCTATTCAGGACAGCAGTCTCTCAACTTTATCTTTTAATCCCTTTGTATATTTTGAACATTGCTATCTTCTTAGAAACTACACATGCATATAGTGTATGTATGTATATACGTAGTGTATGTATACAATGGCAAAGATTTAGCTGTGTTATACCCTTGGTAGTGTAAAAATTAACTGGAGTTTTTGTAATGCCCAGTTACAGAAGCTGAAAGAACAGATCAGTCCAACAACAGCTTCTTTTTCATCTTCCTTGTTGATTTGCATTCCCTGATTTTCTGCATAGATTGGTAACATATTTCTACACTGCGTAGCAAAGAATAGCAAGCAACCTGAGAAAAATAAGCAGACTTTCTATTTATAAAGAATAAATACCTGTTTTTCTGCAGTGGGTTCTTTTTGTCTTTGCATAAACAAAGACAGAAAGAATATCTAGTAAATCTCAGATTCAGGAAGTATGCAACTAGATTAAACATAAAAGATACTGCATAGGAACTGAAACACAAAATGGAAGTTATCTCCCTGTTATTGCCACTGTTTACTGCACTTATCTCAATTTGAGTGTTAATCTAGCAAAGAAAAAAAAAAAACAAAAACAAAAAGATAGCTATAATCTGTTGTGAATCTTGTTTAAAATGATCTGAATTAACCCCTGTATTTTCACAGCTGCAGAGAAATCATGATAGCTGTACATTTTATAGATGTAATTAAAGCAGGAATATCTGAAACCTAAGTAATCTCTTAAAAAGAAAAACAAAAAAAACTACAGGGCTGGTGGGCAGTGAACCTAAAACAACTCATAGAGACAATGTAATATGGCTACCCGCAGCTCACTAAGACCTTCATTCAGGTATCCAATAAATGAGAGCCCTCTAGAAAACATCTGGAGTTCTGGAAAGTATGTGTTCTTCTATTATATGAAAGGGCAAGATGATTTTTACTAAGACTAGCAATTTGGTCATAATGACAGAACTGATTTTTCAGAAGAAAGAAGAGCTTGTGGAAAAGCACAGATTAACAGCTGCACTTTGACAAGATCAAACAATCTAATAAAATTAAATCACTTAACAAGATCAAAATGAAGTCCAGAAAACCAGACCCCACCTGATAAGCATGTTGTAGCCGATAAAAGTTTATGTGAAAACATAATCCTCTAAACTACTAAAAACTAATTTAACCCAGAAGAGTTAACAGGACACTGAAATTAACCTTCTTTATCACATAAACTGACAAAATCGATGAATAAAATGAAACAGTCTTTAACATCAGTTATATTTCAAAGTTTTTATGATAGGTCTCAATGCTGACATTGAATTTCCAGGCTATAAAATGCTGATCATCTACAACTGAATAGAAATCAGACACCAGCCCAAAGACAGTAAGATATATAAATGATTATTACGTATTTCCCCGATAACATTACTGAGAGTTTTTACTGCTATTCTGGGACTTGCACCTGAAACAGCATATGAGGAAGTATTCCTTGGTCAAGATTGAGGCATGTAATTGACTGGCTCCTTTAGTGCTTGGTGGATGGAGAGATAGAAAGTACTCTTCTGCACTTAGTGCAGTGACTTTATAGGAGGCTTCATCCCTTCTAACATTACATATCTGTAATGTGAGCACTTAAATATGAGCTGTATAATCACTGGAAAGAAATAAGCTCATCTGAGAGTTTCATCTGGCTGTTGTCTGCTTTTAGGAGATGAGTCATGCCTTAGCTGTGCCTACTTGTCTCCACTGGTATTAAGGAAACTGAGGTCATTAGGTCAAATGAAAATTGGATAAGACAGTGTGATCACCCTTGCTAAGTACACGAAAATGGTAATGTAAAAAAAATATACTGTTTCTTTAAATTATATTTCCCTTCCTTTTATCCTCACTTCCTGTCAAAAACAGTTCTCTAGGGATGCTGCACTGTTACTGGAAAAATTTTAATTCAGAGGTTGGTAGAAGAAATTTAATGCTATTCAGACCAGCGTTCATTCACAGCTTTGTTGTTACCCATGTCACAGCCCAAAACTCTGCTTCGAGTTTTCAGGTTTGATTAATCAGAGTGTGATTTATAGACTGATAATACAGTATTGGACACGAGGTAATGGCTTTTAGTTGCACGAGGGGAGCTTCAGGTTGGAGATAAGGGAAAATTTCTTCTCAGAAAGAGTGGTGTGGCATTGGTACAGGCTGCCCAGGGAGGTGGTGGAGTCACTGTCCCTGGAGGTGTTCAAAACCATGGAAACGTGGCACTGAGGGACGTGGCTTAGTAGGTATGGTGCGGATGGTTTGATAGTTGGATTAGATGATCTTAATGGTCTTTCCCAACCTTAATGATTTTATGATTCTCTGATTTCCTGTAATATGCATAGTAACTGTTGTTGATGCCAGCTGACTAGAAGATGTAGGAGAAGATAGGGAAATTTAGAAAACCTGGTCCCAAATACTTGAAAGTAATGACAGCTCTCTGCAAAGAGTTTTGGATACAATAGCTCAAAGTTGTCAGCGTTGTGTTATTATTAAAATACATTTTTTCTCTGTAAAAGTATATAAGTAGCTGATTTATGATAGTACACTTACAGACAGCATAGTAGTGGCTAGGTGATTTCTCTGTTGGCAGTGACAAACTATGCAAAATTCCAATTGTGTCAGTATTTCTGAGTTAGGTACAAAGGATAATTTGATCCCAGCTCTATGCCAGGTAATGCTCTCTCAGTTGCTATATTGTATTGCCTTTTATATACCCATCAAATGTATGTTAATCTTCACTACAATAAATAATTGTGGCTGAAATAGCTAGTCTACTGAGAATGTTTACTGATTTATAGTCTGTACTTGTCTGTACTACAGATTTAAACCGATCCGTCTATCGGTACAGCTGCTCTACTGCAGTTCCATTTGTGTAGGCTCTTTGTGGCAATCAACCACAATTTGCAGGAATAATATCTTTACCTGTCTTCCAACAGGAGTGATTTTTGCTTGTATAAATGGGAGCTTTGGCTGTCACAACAAGATTTGTAATTGTGCCCTTATATCGCTGGCAAAAAATGAGGAAATCCATGGGTTATGCAGAACTACAGCATGAACAATTCCTTTTAGAGTCTTAGTTGCTCATCAATAAGTAGATGTGAGAATATATACTAATAGCCTGGAGTTTTCAAGAAATAAGTACATTAGGAAATCTACCTTGTTGGAGAAATTCTTTACTTTGGAAGAAATTCTTGACTATGAGAGTGATGAGTCACTGGAACGGGTTGTGCAGAGAAATTTTGGATGCCCTATCCCTGGAAGTGTTAAGGCCATTCTGGATGGGGTTTTGGGCAACATGACAGTTTTAATTTAAAAAAAATTAACATATTAAAAATGTATTAATCAGAACTAAGATAGTCGAGTTATTCAGAGAAGCAAGAGGAAAAATACATACCATGAAGCAGCTTACCAGTTTCCCTTTGGGAAAGTTATTTTTGAGAACTCATACTCCTCTTTTCCTTTCACTCACAAAACTTATTCATCTTTCTATCAGTTGTACCTAAATTGCTTTTTATATCCCCTAGATTAAATGTAGACCAGATTCCTGCACATATTGTATTATCCCCTTCACACAGCTATTCTAGATATGTTCAAACCTGTGTTTATGTGGAAGATAGATAAATATTAAGATGCTATAGTATATACATAGAGAGAGATAAATGGGTAGATATATTTAAAGATCTCTTCATATTTCTTATACTCTTTTTAATTCTAGCTGGTAAAAGGAGGCTTCACATTTTGATCATGATTCAAAGTCAATTAAACTCAATGAAAAGCTCATGCTGACTTAAAGAGACATTAGATCATGTTCACAGAGAGGATAATAGACCTTTCAGCAGAGGAAGTGAAAGTGTAATAATACACTGGCTCACTGTATAATCATACTTTCATCTAACAGCTAGCCCCAGAGTCTGCAATAGTCTGCTGGTTTCTTACAGATAAAAGATGTAGTTTTTGGCTTAGGTAATAAAGTATTGCTCTTCTGATACTGAAGTTCATGGAGTCAGTTCCCACCAATAGCCATGATGCTGAAGGAAGGAAGTCATAGCAGATTATTGAGGCGGCTGAAAAATTAAGTGAATATTTTGGCTTTTAGAAGCATTTGCCTAAAAAGAATAGCATTTAATAGAGCAATCTAGTTCCTGAGTTATTGAATTATGTGTTCTTTCTCTAAGTCCAGCCTCAAAGATGCTAAAATCTTGATTTTTACTGGCATTGTATGTAATTGGTACATATTTCTTTAAGCTTTATTGGTAGAAGCAGATTGTTGAGTACTGATAATTGTGATATCAAAATCCATGTGTAACTCTGGTTATTGTAGAAGCTGTATCTATACTACTAAAATAATAATAAAAATAAGGTGCCAGGCAATGACTCCCAGCCTTTGTAATGTTTTTAAATGCTAGCAAGCAGAGTCCTTCCAAGAGCAGATTTGGCCAATGTATCTCACAAGGTTCGTGGGCAGTTTGTCATTCCTCGTAGATTGCTTTGGAGAGAAAGAGAGTCTGGCAATTTCTGACATGGCTTGTTTGGTGCCACTTGAACTTAGTGCTATTCCCAGGCATGTTTAATTCCTTAAAATAGTTGCAGTCGAACACTCTATCTACTGGCATCTTCACCTAGCAGTTGTTCCAGAGTAAGATTCCTGCTGTAGATGTCTGTTACAAGTGGTGTTACTGCATTTTGAAGAGTGGCCAGCTATGCTGGAATGAAGAATATTGTAACTCTTTGTCTATATTTCTACTGGAGGAAATACACAGATAAACAGAGACTCCTGAGGAGGTTTTGACCAAAGGGATGAATTAGATAAAAATATTGGAGGGGGAAAAAAAGATAACAAAGCTTTGTGTAAGAACATCTCCACTAAATGGATGTATTTTCAACAGACAGGCATTTTTGGTTTGTAATGTAAGTAGAATTTGAAAAGAAAAAAGTAGTTTGCTACAGATTCAGCTGCTGATGACATTTTATTAGTGTTGTACAAAGACTGTTTGAGTCATTGTGCAGAGATTTTTCAGCTCCTATCTTGGTGGAACATTGACTGCAAAAAGGAAATATCCACAGAGAAGAGAGCAAAGAATAACTATCTTACATCTGTGGAAGGCCCTTTTTGTATTTCCTCACTCAAAGAAACAGAAATAATATAACAAGGACATAAAATTAATTTCAAGACTCTTTCAAAACTTTCATAGTGCCTGTTAACTTGAGCTAATCAACTTTGGCAATCTTTCATCTGCTAAGATAGTTCACACGTATCCACTTGAATGCTCCTTACAGGAAAGATAAATGGGAGTTTTTGTCAAGAAATGTTTCTTATTGTTGGACTCTTGTGCATACATGTTTCTGTAATAAGAGTAAAAAAATTCCCAACCTGTCATCTCCTGCACTCTTTGCTCTCTTTCAAGCTCCACTTGTAATAATTTCCAAGGCTGTAATATGCTATTCCTTCCACAGAGATCTGCGTTCATGCTTTCATTCCTACATTGGTCTTTGTAGGAGTGCATTTCTTACCTAGCCTTAGCAATTATCTAATCTTTAGCATGTTTACTGCCAAAATTACTAAGAGATGACTAAGAACTTCTCTTCAAAGCACTATATCTGTTTACTCGGATGTGTAGCTAAAATACAATAGGTTGTGAAATGAAGATAATGTTCAGCTATTATCAAGCCAGTATGTATCTACTTCAGTTCTCAAGTGGACAATCACATTAGAACTTTATAACAAGTATATGAAATATCTGGGATCCTCCAGAAAGGACTCTGAGGAAAAACTCACACATACTCATTTTAAATTATAAATGCTTTTTTAAATCTGATCCATGCAGAAAGCACGTACTCTTTAAAGTCATAATGATTTTGATTTAGTCTTCTAGGGATAGCTTCTCTTTCTTTTTCTGACCTGGCAAATAAATATATCATAGCATAATAACTCATAATCATAGTATTATTGTAATAGTGGCATAATATTATAGCTAATCACAGTATTGTAACTAGAAATATGCAAAAAGATTGATACTGCCATTGTGATGTTGATTTAACATCACTGACTCATACAAAAATAAAAATAAAAATCTGACTATAAAGCATCCTATTGCCGTATACACAGTTTTACCATCTTTTCTCACAGTTACTATGTGGTTGGGATTTCAGCTCACTTGAAACATCCACAGAAAATGACTCATCCCAATATCTTCCTTTTTGAAGAGTAATATCAAAAGAGTTGATATTAAGAGTTGATATAGGTAGTTTTTGTAAGCTTTGTGATAATGGTTAAAACCACGTTCTTTGGAGAGATGAGACTTTGTTGAAGCTGCTGTTTAAGGTCAGGAATAGCGAACCAAGATAAATCAGGAAGTACAAAGGAGAAGAATAGCTAAATACTACTTGAATCAAATTATTTTACTTCATTGTTGTAAGCACTGCAGTATTTAGAGAAAATCAGCACTTCCAGTCTCTGGCAAGGAGCCATTAAACTGATTTGATGCCTGCATCTGGGACATATGAAATGCCTTTGACTCCTCCAAAACCAGACAAAGCTATGGATGCTCACATCATAATGGGAACAAGAATTTATCATTCTCATTTTTCAGCTTGATACTCTAGGAATGTGCATTTAATAATAAAAATTTCTTCTTCCTTCTCTCACTATAACAAGCTGGATTTGCAGATTCATATAAGCTACAAATTCATACTCACCTTTTGAAACACATGCAGAGTAAAAGCATTCTTGACTTTGTTGAATTCTGAATAATTTAATCATGAAATGATAGTAATTTATTATGATTAACAAACATAAACAATCAAAAACAAAAAGCACTGTGAACATTTCTCTCCTGTGAAAATTTGGCTGTTCCTGTTCTTAGGACTGTGAAGCAAGAAAAGAACAGAAACAGGACAAACCTTTAAAAAAACATTGACAGCAATGTTTTTTCAGTCACCTCCTCCTACTATAACAGAGTCCTTCTGGAATATCTGACAATAGCTTATGAGATACTGTTGTAATAAAAAGAAAACCAATGAACAGAAGATATGGAATTCACTGATCACTAAATAAGAATATGCAATTAATATTAACTGAATTATAATTACAACACCTTTCACAAGACCACAGACAGAGCATTTATTTCTGTATTATGTTTTAAAAGTAATTCAGTGTATATTCTTCTAATAGCAAATATAAGGAAAATCAACAACAACAAAACAAAACAAGCTGAAGAGTGAGAGGAATGCTTTCAAAACAAAAAGAATAAATTGTCATTTAATTATTCAATACAATTCAAAGCAATGGAACCATTATTAGTGTTTCCATTAGCAAGAAGCATGTCTTCATTCAGATTAGATTTATCGCTGCTAGTGAGGGGCTGTCACTGTCTAAAGGCTACTCTGTGCTTAAATGGATCTTACAAGAACAGGATCAGCTCAGCCTCTGAGAAACTGAAAGAAAACTCAAGTCTACTTTGAAGCAACCAAGATAATAAGGACCTGCAAATCAAGGAGTTCAACACGGTAGTCTCAAGAGGACAGGATAACTAAGATATTACCTGCTCCACAGATGCTCAGGTTTATTAGTCTTCCCTTCCTGAGGCTGAACTGATCTGGTGTGACATGGACAGACAACACCAGCCAGGCAGGTACTGATAGAGACCTATAAAGGATGGAGCTTTTATAGCACCTGAAAACTGGAGCAATAATTTGAAGCAGCGAAAAATATTCTGGAAGCTTCTTCTTTTCCATTAAATGTATTCAAGTTGCAGAATGAGGCTTAACTTGTGTAGTTCAGAAAAAGATGACATGAGCTTGTCAATAGGACAAGAGGTAATGGCTGATACAACAAGAATTAATGGCTTTAAGTTGCACCAGGAGAGGTTGAAGTTAGAGGTTAGGAAAAAATTCTTCTCAGAAAGAATGGTAATGCTTTGGAACAGCCTGCCTGGGCAGGTTGTAGAGTCCCAGTTCCCAGCCTTCTATAAGAACTCGAGATGTGGCACTGAGGGACATGGTTTAGTGGGCATGGTGGGAATGGTTTGATGGTTGGACTAAATGATCTTAGCAGTCTTTTCCAACCGCACTGATTATATGATTCTATGAACTAGAGCTTATTGTGGATGTTTCCTGTCTTGAGGTCTGGGGAGTAGTTTGGAAAGTGTCTGTAATTTAGTCCAACAGAAGAAGGAAAAAATAGCAGTTTAGGAGCATTTGTTGAGCTTGATGGCAAGTCATGCAGAACAAACCTTCAGATGGAAGGTGTTGAGCCTTCAGATGGAAACTGAGTCTACAAAACATACGATGAATCTCTCAGACCAGAAGTACGATATGGATTTGCCTTTTCTGATTATCAGTTCTATACTGTGGAAAATAGGTACTGCCACATTTTTGTAATTTCTTCTATATGCAGCAGATATGCAAAGGTATTTATAGGCACGTGTGGACTCCAGTACAAACATACATTGTAGATGCTACACTCCAGTCTAAGGGAAATTCTTGTTCTCAACACTACCAAAGCATCAAATAAAAAATAATTCATGCTTGAACAGATTCAGCTTGGATATTAATGAAATGTCAGTCATAGAAAATTCATTAGAAAAATGCCCAAGATAAGGAGCCTACAAAAAAAACTGACCATGGTTGATTTAGTTACCACTGAATACAATTAGATCCCCAACCTGTTGCAATAAGATGGTCGAGGCAGTTGATGCTTGATTTACTTTGTTACGTGATAGAAAACATATCTGGGTTGGGGTTATTTTTGTTTGTTTTATTGGTTTTTTTGTTTTTTGTTTTTTTTTGTTATTTCTGTTTTGTTTGTTTTTAAAGTACTCAAAAGCACAACACTCAATCATTTATGCCTTTTTTTTTTTTTTTAATTGTCATACACAGTCTGTTTTCTATTTTACAGCTGTTAATCCGTAATCTTTGCAGCTCATCTGCCACCTTGTGGCCCCATTGCAGACTTTTCCTGGAGCTAAGAAGGAAGAATGAATTGTTTAGCAAAACCTTTGCATTTCCTGTGCTCTTGCCTACCTTGCAAATACAGCAATTATTTTTAGCCTGATCAGCTTTTCATTCTGCAGTGTGAAAAATTAGAAATCCAAAAATGAAACTACTCTTCCAGCAGGCCATGCCTCTAAACTGCCAGTATATGTTGGTCTATGAGCAATATATGTGTGCAATATATATATATAAGAAAATAAAATCACTTACATGGATTAAATCATATACATGATGTTGAGAATACATATACACCATAATGTATAACATATACATGCATGGAATTATAGAAATTGAGGTTGAAAAAACTATGTGAGTCACTGTTCTGCAAAACTAGATCAGCTGTTACTGATTATTCCTAAGCTTTCCACAAAAATCTCAAATAATAGAGATTACTAAAGCTCAGCACTAAACTATTTTAGTGCTATCTTACTGCTAGAAAGCTGCTCTTCATAGCTAAGATAAACCATGGGACTAACCCCCATCACTCTATGCCCTGTCCAATCTGGATGTTATGAATAGTTTATTCTTTCCTTTCACATACACATAAAACATTAATGAAAAGTGATTGCATTTCAAACTGTTTCTCTAATATTAACTGACTCTGATATGGATAAATGGTAAGTATTTACATTAGAATCATCTAGACCTGAATTATTCACAGATAAGAAAGGATTATGCGCATCCAATTTAAACCTCGTCGGAGGTTTGATTTCTGAAGAGTCTATCTGCAAAAATAGCACTCATAAGTATAGTTTAAAAAAAAAAAAAACGACGAAACTATAAACTGGGATAACTGAAATACCTGGTTGTTCTGAAAATTTAAGCCCTGATATTTTGAAGAATGAATTGGTATTTTTATCTCATGGTGATAAAAGATTTAATGAAAGAAGGTTCCAAGTATCTGATCTTGCTGTCATGAGGTCTTCCATAATTAGTGTCAGTACCCCTTCCTATAAAGAAAAAAAAAAAAAAAGCTTCTGGTTCTTTTGTATTTCTGCTCCATTTTAAAACAAAGCTGCTATTCCACCTCCTGCAGCAGAATGCATTTAGAGAGCTGAAATGCATGATCTACGTGCTATTGCTGTTGTGTGAGCTTTCATGACTACTGCTCAAAGACAAATAATATCCACGCATCAAAAAGATTCTACAGAATACACTAAATTGAGGTATGTGTAAAGAGCACTCACTTTTACAGCTCATTCTATGTCTACTAAGGCCACTAATGTACATTTTTAGTATTAGAGCATCTCTTAACCTGATCTGGTTATTTTTTATATAAAATGTCACCTGGAGTACATTTCCTTTGGCTTAAACAGATGGAAGTAAAATGTGCAGCAATGCACACCAAGAAGTTGAAATAATGTGGCTCCTATATTAATTCTTGCTTTGAAATGTCCATCCTGTGACCAGCTCTTTCAGGGGCAGAAATTAAATATGCTGTCTACTATCTGTGGTGTTGCCTATAGACTTTTTCTCCAGTATTTTAATCCACACCAGCTTTTATGCACACACCAGAAGAAAGGCTAAAACAAGTTCCTCAGTTATCAGTAAAAATTGCAGTATTGACCCCTTGCCCACAAGGTTTTCAGTCTCTCATAACAACTCTCAGGCAAATTTGTGCTTTACTCATGCCAGCCAAGAGTAAGTTAAGCTCACGTGAGATCTGACAGTTCACTAGCACTATTCCTGATGCTTGTGATGGCAAAAATAAATCCCAGCTTCTTTTAATGCCATATCATAGAATCACATCATGGTTTAGGTTTGAAGGGGTCAAGACCATCTAGTTCTAATCCCTTGCCATGGAACCTCCGAGCAAATCAGGTTGCCCAGGATCCCATCCAACCCAGCAATGAACACCTCCATGGAAGGGGCCAACCACACTCCTTGACCAAGAGTCTTTCCCCCATCTTTTCTGTTGCCTCCTTTATGTACTGGAAACTCAGCTTTCAGCCTGTCTCCATAGGAGAGGTGCTCCAGCCCTCTGAGCATCCTCATGGACTTTCTCTGGATTCACTCCAACAGGCCAATGTCTTTTTTATGTTGGGGGTCACAGAGATGGTAATGGAAACTGAAAGGTCTGTTGTGAGGGTTAGAAGAGAGGGGTTCAGGCCACAGCAGCAGTTCAATTCAAGGTTTGAAAAGTGGCATAAGCTCTTGTAGGTGCATGGGCAGCAATACAGAGGAAGCAGAGAGGGCCTTTCTTGTGAGAAGCAGTCTCCAGTGTGTCACAGGAAAAGATGCACATTGGCTCCTTCTTGAGCAAGCCGTAGTGTGAGTGTGCCTCACACAGAGGCTCAGAGCATCGACACCCAAATGAGGCACAGAAATGTCAGAGCATAGATAAAGATATCTTCCTTCTCACCACTGAAGAAGTGAGGATGAAGAGCTCAAAATCAGTAGCATCAAACAGGAGAAATAATAGTGTAAGTGGGTTGAGTAACAATCAAACTCTTATGAAGGATGTCTAAGAAGGGAGATGCAAATGAAAGTCAAATAAGGTGGGCAGAGAAGAGAATAAATGAAGGAAAATAAGAGGAAGGGAAAATAAACTCTGCAAGTTAGAAAGCATCCCTGTAGAGCACCTGATGGAATCACAGCTGGGTCTCATTTGCTACTGCTTCTCCAAGTTTCTCACATATGTATAAAAGACCATCTGCATACATTATTTTCTATTTCAGAACTATCCCAAGGAGCTCTCTTGAATAATACATTCTTATCTGCACCAATATTTTAAAACAAAGCACTTACGCGTTATTTGTTCCAATGTGTCTGCAGTGTAAATTATGCTTCAGCAGAGTGTTTCAGTATGAATTGCATCTGAAATAGAAAATTGCTTATGCTGCATTTTCCCACACTCCAATTCAAAGCTACCCAATGTACCAGTTGTAATGGATTTTTAAACACTTTTATCATCAAAGAATATTTCCAAAGAGGAAAAGCCAGTATGTGGAACACGAATAGACCTTCCTCATAACATTTCCCAAAAGTGTGGCTGTGTACTGCACAAAGTATGATGCCAGAAGCACACACCTTGTAATTGCATTTTCCTTATATTTGTGATGAATCAAATGTTCACCTTAAAAATAGAACAGATTCTTTAAGTACCATTAACTAGGCAGAACATGATTCTTTTCATGCCTTTCTCAGCACAGCTTTCCTCTCTGGCATTTATAGAAAAACCCAAACAAAACTCTTGAGACAGCAGAGCATTCCTTATGAAATAAAGGATTTTTATTTTCTGTTTAAGAGCTTGAAGATAGTTACTTCTCAGATACAGAAATAGCTAAGAGCATCCCCCAAGTCCCAAGTTCAATCTGTTCTAATTTTCATTATGTGTCAAACAGCGATTAATTGTTTGCTTTCTTACCTGGCACAGACACAGCTTCCTCAGTTCTTACTGTAAGAGGCACTATAAGAATCTTTTACACCCACGTTGATGACTTCTCTGGATGCAAGAGTCCTGAAGAAAAGCCATGTTGTCATTGTGGAGATGTCTTGCCTCTGGGAAGCTCTTGCAAGAAGACCATTTACTATATGCCCTAATTTGTCCAGGCAGAGTGAGGTATGAATGGCTTTATGGTTGTCAGGAATGAGAGTTTGATTTGTTGTGTTTTTCTGAACATCCCTCTAGATAATGAAAGTTTTATATGAACTCTATCAAGAACTCAGATTAAGAGTGTAGCTGGATTCCATACCAGAGGTTTTGCTTTTATTAAGAATTCATTTGCAAGGTCCCAAGACTCAGCATTGTTAAGGGATAGTAAAAAGGATGTATTTTATGTATTCCTTATTGGCTGCATCCTAAGAAAAGTTTCTTGAATCTGTTACTATCACAAAATACCCGATCCATTAGTAAAACAACCAAAGGTATACCCATTTTCAGTTCTAAATTACCCACCGCAGGGCACTGTTATGAAAATCTTAGTAGGTAGAAGTCCTCATTTTGAGTCCATGTTTAGCAATAAAGGGTAAATTACACACATCTTACCAGAAAGCATCAATAGCTGCAGAGAATACAGGTAAATGGCACCACCCATTTGTTAGGTTAAAAAGGGAAAGGATGATTAAATAGGTTTCTAACATTCCTAAGCAGCAGTTGCAGATGCAGGTAATTGCAGAACTGAACATGCCCAAAGCTGTCCTAGAGAGGTAAGAATGTCTGAGTTCTTCAGCAGCATTTCATCTCTGTAGTAATAACTACTGTAATAGTTTTAGGGACCAGAGGAGAGAATTTTACAGCAAATACAAGCTGTAAGCTGAACTTCTGATCCTTGCCACTGTGACCTGAACGCAAGCGTTTCATGCATTGAAACAACACATGTATCATCACATACATCTCTTTCAATCTTGCCTCCACAGGGGACAGACAAAAGGCCTAATTCTACCCTCATTTACATTCAACCCTGGTATCTGGAACATATTTCAGCAGCACCTCCTACCTTGTTGTAGAGTGTAGACACACATACAGAGAATCATAGAATCAATATCATGAGAATGGAGAACAAGTAACGATATGAGGTTAGAAGATAGGTGGTAGGTGGGCATTGCTCCAACTCCTTTTTTAATAAGAATTACAGTTGTTGTTTTTTTTTTTAATAACAACTGATGTAATTGGTATTTTCAGTATTTTCTGTAGTGGCTAGTTATGCTGGTGGGGAGGATTGAATTTGCCATGTGTTTGACTGATAGGTGTGAAGATGTTATCACCCCATTCTGTTCCATCAGAAGTCAAGGAGAAATCTCAAGTACTTACATCTTCCTGATAGTCTTTGGGGGTCTTTCTGGATCTAATATTTGTACTCAGACATTGGAAAGTATTAAAAAAAGAGCACAATGAGACTCCACTCAGTTCTCACAGAAGATAATGTGAACATGACTGTTGTTTTGCCCTTACCCAGATATTTTCCTGAGCATGGACTGTCTTGAACAAGGTTGTCAAGGCTTAGCTCTGTAAGCTGTCTGAACAATCAGAATTTCATAGATTATGTACAGCGCGTCAGAGCAGAGTACATCTCTAATGCATCATTTCACATTTCCTCTGCTTGCACAGCACTTGTTCAGAAATTTCTATGTGAGATTTTGTCAAGGAATCATAGAAAGCAAGACCCTTAGACACAACTGGAAGCACTTTGGCTGTTGCTGATGTAAGTGTACCCATGGTATCTTTTGTTAAAGAAATCCAGCAGTGATGATCCTCCCCTCAAAGACCTGATCTCTATCTAAGAGCTTCGGGGGAAAACTCAATGCTGAGGAAGAAAACAAATAATTAAAAGATACCTAAATGTTGGGTAAAGAACCTCATTTAAAAGGATGTACTTCCTTGTAACATATTTGTTTTGATTAAAAAATAAACATTAACTGAAATAAATAAATTGAAATAGAACACAAAATGTCTCTGCAGTTGTAACCAAACAGGGAAATGGAAACAAATGTATTCATAACAAGGATGCAATTGAGGATGGCTCATTTTCTAAAACCTTTTTTTCCATAATCACAGCTGCATGAAATATGCAGGCAGAAGCCCAGTGCTGTTCTCAGAAAACAATTTATTTCTTGCTAGGACAATAAATTATGTTCACTGCTACTTTGGAAAAAAGCTCTAAAGAGAAAGGGAAGACATTACGTATTCCGGAGATCTCAGCCTGTTGATTCTCACTGCACCGGGTGTTGTGCTCATTTATGTCTTTGCATCTTTATTACACCTTTAATACACATTGACATAATGTGGCAGAGAAAATTTAACTACTCCCTGAATTTGCTCTGAAATTTCTCTCTCCCCACGTGTATGCATGGAGCTTCATGCATGCATGTTAGTGTGAGCGTACACGTGTACTTTTACATGTAAGTGCTATTTCTGCTGAAAGAAACTTGTTAGCATAAACATCTCAATGATTTGTTTTTATGTTCAAGTGGCAATAAAACACATTCATATAATGTGATGCCTTTGCTTTCAAGAGTACCTTCAGGAATTTCCTTTGGAATTTCATTGATGTTAGCAGAGGCTGAATGTTTAAGCGCCTTCTTAATGTAAAGATTTATTCCTGAGGCATATTTGAAAATCTCAGTTTGACTTATTTTGACTAATTTTGAAATTCAACAATTTGAAAATTGTTAATGGCATGCCACCATTATTAACACATCACTTGGCCACTCCGTCATGAAGGAAGGAGTCACTGTCCCATGAGGTGTTCAAGAAATGTATAGATGTGGTACTTAGCAACATGGTTTAGTGGACTGGGTTGGTGGTAAGTGGGTGGTTGGATTAGATGATCTTAGAGGTCTTTTCCAAACTATTCTGTGGTTCTGTGATTTCCCAGTACTCTGGACAACATAAGGTCTGCTCATTGCTGATCAGCATGCACATGTAAGAGAAAAAACACTGCAAAATCTTTAGAGTTTCAACATACAACATAGTAAGTACATATTTAAAAAAAAAAAAGAAGTCTTTTTTTTTAATTGATAACCTGCCAGATTTTATATTATAACAAAGCTACATATGCCTTGGGACATGCTGCGCAGTAATGACCTCACGAATTTGTATTAAAAATAACCATGTGTTGAATTTTCTGATGGTGCTTCTGGTAAGGGTGGAGTGAGGTAAAAGGCAATCTCTGTAAGGAACTTCTGTTATTAACTTCTTTTCTCGCATTACACACAAAAAGAACACAGAGTTGGAACTAGGTTATCTGTAAGGTCTCTTACGACCCAAGCCATTCTTTGATCCTGTGATACTATCTAAAAAATTATTAAAGTTATTGCTGCAATAACATAATAAAAAAAAACCTCTGTGATTTGTAGCATTTATATTTCTACCTTGCCTAACTTTCCATGCACATATAGACATTACAGAGGAGTATTATGGTAAAACTTGTCCACATCATAATAATAAAAAACAAAATGTGGGGAAACAGGTTGCTTAAGAGATGGGAAGCCTGAAAGTTGCTGTTAGAGAAGATAGGGTGGAGGGAAGATTTTAGCTGATCTTATAATGTAGAAGGAGGAAATAAATAGAGAAAAACAGAATAACAGATGTTTAGAACAGATAAAAGAAACAGAGAAAGGAAATGTGGGACAGAGTGGGAGAAGTTCCAAGGATAAAAGAAAATGGGAATGAGTAAGAATGTGGGCAAGAAGCAGCTTTGCCAAACAAATAGTTTAGAAAGTAATGGACATACATTTTTAGCCTCCATGACCCTTCTGGGAAAGGCACAAGAATGGTGATGTTTCAATCTCTATCTGTAAAACAGTTTTACCTACTTTTTCCACCCCACCACAAAGAAATTCATCCCAAACACCTTCAATCCTATGAAAAAAACTGCCCACAGAAACTGAGAGTCATTATTAAGGGAGTTCACCGATAATGTCTGATAACTGCTTGTTTTTCCAGCTCTGTAATGCTGCCTGAAATCTGGGACCATCCCTCCTGTTCTCTGTGAACAAAATAACCACAGTATGGGTAAAACGCTAATTTAGCATAATGAGCACAGAGAATAGCTGCACATTAATTCACTGTGATAATGTGCTTGGGAAGCCTTACAGCACTGTCAAATGACAGAACAGTGGAATGTCTGTCAGGAGAAAGCATTTTATGTCTTGCTGTTATGTTATCGCACATAGTGAGCAGTCTCAAACCAATGAAACAAGAAAGTCAAATTCTAGATTAAACACTTCCTTCCTACCAAGAAAATCCCTTTGTCTGGAGCCACGCTGATTTTTTTTTCTGAAAATGCTTAATGTGATTCAGGTCATGATTAGCTAAATCATCGATCATTCAGCTCAGATGTACTTCCTCATCTTGGACTGTGCTGTGATCATTACAGTCATGTATTCAGAAACCATTAAAAAGCCTATTCCAGCGAGGGAAGAGATCACAAAACAGCAGTGAGATACAGCAGCACTATCTGTCAAGGAAGTATGAAAGGATGGAAAACACTAACGAAAGCTGCTGAGTATGTTAGATGTGAATTTGAAGGTTCTGCTATTTAATCTTATTTTTGGCATTTGTTTCCTACATTCAAGATAGTCTTTTCTGTCTTTTGGCAAGGAAAGCCAAACCTAGATGAAAATTACAGTTCTTTTACCTGAAAAAACAACTTTCCACCACCATTGCACCTAGCTCCCATCAGTGCATGAAGAGGCATTGGTGCTCATAGACCTCAGTAGCTGTTTGTATTATAAAAAAATACATCTGTGATTATTCAAGTCCTTCTTCTAAGATTCCATTTGATCACTGACAACTGCCCCTTTTGGGATATACTGTTCCTGTTCTCTCCGTGCCATCTGCCCAACTTGATTAGTGTTTACCTGAAAGCACAGATGGATTATAAAATACATGCTAAAGTGTTAAGTAATACATAATAAGCAACTGGCTCTGAAAACAATTTAAACCATGAATAAGCACAAGATAGGTTTTTTATGGTTTTTTTTTCAAGATTAACAGCTGCGTCCCACTCAAGTAAAGAAAAACTGGAGTGATGCCAGTCTGGAAATGGAAACTCCCTGATCATCTCTCCCAGCCATGTCTGCCACCTATCCTCACAGTGAGATGAGTTCACAGCTGTTCTTCAGTACTCAAAGCTGCCCCATGGCATTGTTGTTGTGACAAAGTAAACTAATTTCTACAGGACATTGTGCTGTTCTAGCAAAAGTGAACACAGACCCAATAATCTGTGCTTTTGTCACCTTAAGAGTGAGCTATAGCTGTTCAGACTGAGTGAAAACTCAAGAATTTTCTTCTGACTTGCAAGCTGAAGAATAAGTGTCCGTATGAAACTTTCCCACCAGCAGCTATGCTGTAGTTTCTGGAACTGTCAGATGCTATTACCAAACATAAAACCACAAGAGACAGAGTCCTAACAAGAGCCAAGATGATGTCTGGACATAATCCTGTAAATATTGATTACATGGGACTTTCCAATGAGATACAGGTAGTGAAGAGTGTTATCTCCGCCAACTTTAGACATCTATATTATAGACATAAAACAGTAAAGCTGAACTGTACTCCCTTAGCTACTGTCCTAACAGACAGAGAGAAAAATGATGCAGCTGATTTATTTTGGATGCATATCTTAGGAAGGAAGAAGAAATCATACCCTGCATTATATTCACAACACTTGTCTGGGTAACTTCAGTCAATCCACCTTGCAGTTTCTACGCTGAGTCACATTGTATTTCTCATGGCTAAATTACATACAGACATAGTAATTTCTAGCCTATGCCTCAAATACACCCTTTCCTCACTTGCCAACTTGGGAATGGAAGGAGAAAAAAATAAGGTAAAAAATGCACAGCACTGTAGGCAGAATGTTTCTTGAAGGAGAATTAAAAATCCGTATGAATTTTAGAACATAAGAATGAGCTACTATAAATTCATCCGAGACATAGCAGGTAGCAAAATAACTTCACCTCAGATTCTCATCTTACTTCAATAATTTTTAATGCAAACACCACCTTGTGCAATCACTTTCTTCCAAAGCTGGCTTCTGGTTTGAGGTATCAAGTTATATTTATACAAGGAAGGAAAGCTAAAGAAAATGAGATTAAAAAGGATTTATGGAACAAGGCAAGCTCTGCTATTTAAAAGCATTCTGCTGGAAGGGACTCAACTTTCCCAATGTTTATGGTAGACCACTGAAGTTGGATCTTCTTTATTTGACTTTCATAAGGCACTCGGGACCCTCCGGGGTAAGCCCTTAGACAGATGCATTTTACCTGGGTGGTATCTCCAATGGAAAACTGCTGCATCTAACCAGCCACAGCAGGCCTGGATCCTCCAGAATTTTGCCATGAATACACTGTTCCCTGTCAGAGAAGCATTGAACAACTCAAAAACTGAACTGCACTCTGACTGCCACTCCTAAAATATTCACAAATCAAATGTTTGCTGCATTTGGGGAGAAGGAACCAAAACATTGTCACATTAAATCTAATTACACTCAAACAAGAACACAGAAGCATGCAGTTTTCAAGGACTCAATTCTCACAGATCAGTGAACATTGTCCCATGTTATTTTCTCTTCTCAGGAGAAAAGGTTGAGCATCCATTTGATTGACAGACATCCTCACAAGAACAGTACAGCAATAAGGAAACATGAGCAGATAGTGTTTAGCACTGTATTTTAAAGTCATACCTAAAAATGTAAGCATAGAAATGCACTTGAATGACAGAGAGGTGAGTCAGATATTCAGCAATTACACTGCACTTAGAGTGAGTGAGCAGGCTGCTGCTGGGAGGTCATGCGAGATCACTTTGTCAAGGTTTGTAAAATGATGCAGTTGCCTTGAATCAACTCTTTGAAAGGGTAGATAACAGCAAGACAAGGGGAAATGGTTTTAGGTTGAGAGAGGGAAGATTTAGGTTGGATGTCAGGGGAAAATTCTTTACCAAAAGAGTGGTGAGGTGCTGGAACAGCTGCCCAGAGAGGTTATGGATGTCCCGTCCCTGGAGGTGTTCAAGGCCGGGTTGGATGGGGCCCTGGGCAGCCTGGTCTGGTATTGAATGGGGAGGTTGGTGGCCCTGCATGTGGCAGGGGTTGGAGATTCATGATTCTTGAGGTCCCTTCCAACACTGGCCATTCTGTGATTCTGTGTCTTTCTTCAGAGTTGCTCTGTGAAACACAACACTTAGTAATTCAAAGGTGAAATGAAGAATAAGGTGAAGAGTTTTAGGAAGAAAAGCCTGATTATGTACATTTGATTACTTTTGTAAGGCCATGGACAAAAAAAAAAAGATGAAAGAAGATTTTTTCTGTAAGTCATGCTCCAGCTCTGCTGAATGGTGAACAGGGACTCTGAGGGACTTGTGCAGGATCTTTGCACATCAGAGAGGCTTGACTGCATGCACTGAGGTTTGATTCTGGCAACCACTGCTAAGCAGAGTAGCCTGGATGATGAAGGTGCCCCAGTTTCTGCACTGCAGCTGTGATACTAGTATATCTTTTATACCAAGATGTTCAGCACATGCAAAGTCTAGCCTGGTATTTCCATACATTAAGTGTATTTGGCCAACATCTTATCTCACCATTTTTCATGTCTTCCTTCAGTTTAACCATTTCCAACATGTGACATGAGTGCAAGAGATCAAGTGCCTCCTTATACACTGGATGTCCGAAAAACATTTAGGTCAACAAATCTCTTACAACTTTGACATGAGGTACCATTGATAGTGCATTTGCGCCATACCTGCTTTGGCTTGTTGCCTGATCCAGCTGTAGATTTGCTGACCTCTGTCCAATTTATGTTCTGGGCTTCCCAAAACTTTTTGTGGTCTCCAGGTGTCTTCTCCTTGATGCAGTGCATTTGCTTTTACAAAATGGCAGCACACAGGACCTTGGCACTGTTTTGCTTGGAATAGTACATGTACACAATGCAGCAATGGCCCTTGCACAAAGAGATAAGGATGTGATACTGACTGATAAGAGAAAGAGATGTCTAGAGCGAAAGTTACGGTCTAGCACAGCTTAGCATATTGAAACATCACTAACTTTAAGCTGAATAAACATGGGGATTAAAAAGCACCACCAGGCAACCCTCCAGTATGTTCTTTGTGGCTGCAGCAAAAGCACTTGATAGCATTTGCCCTCTAATGGGATTTCAAAACCCTTTGGAATCCTTTAAAAAAAATATACAATCAACAGAAAACAAAGCTGCACTTTCAATTAACGAGGACAATTACTTCTAATTGTAAAGCTCATACATTTTTCAAAAGAAGAGATATAATTTTGTTTTAATTGCTAGATGCATTGAATAGGCAATTAAAAACACATTATATTTGGACCCACAGATAACAAGAACCAAATTCCTGTCCTGAACAGATTACAATCATGAATGTGCCTCTGTTTTTTACTTTAAAGCCAATAAAGGGGCTCCCTTTCCTGGTTTCTCCACAGATAAGACATCAATATTTCCATTACAAACAGCTGATATTCAGGGGGACTCAACTAACTGTTTCTCCAGGCAGAACTCCGCCATTGCTCAACTCAGGAGAGCTGACTGTGTTGCTTTAACAAACATTGGACTGCTCCCCTTAGCCATGCAGCAGCTGTATGCCGCACTGCAGGGCTGAGCCCAAGTACTGACCCAAGCGTGGGGGTACTGCGCTGATGCCCTTTAGACACACCTAAGGTAAGCAGTCGACATGACACACAGAGGAATTAAAAAACAAAGCAAGTAATCATCTTTTTTCTAGTTAGGACTGTACCCAGGAAAGCACAAAGTTAATCATGGTTTATTATGCAAATAAACTTATTTCAACAAGCCAGCTTTACTCAAACTGCTTACATGCCTGGAGCTAAGGCAGCAGAGTGCTGACTGAAGACTGATCAGGTGCTTACAGGTAAATACATCCAAGTACCTGACTGATTTGAGTTCTTCTCTGAAATCACTTGTGGAATCCTAATGTATTAGGATTTAGTCTTTATTGATTTCTTGCCAGGACAATTTATAGAGCTGCAGAACCCATAACTTCATACAAAGATTCTGTAGAACTAATAGAAGAGTGAAAGACAGAAAGGGTCCTTGTGCTGATGGATGAGACAGATAAGTAACTCCAGCTTCTGCCTGTCTCTCAGATAGCTCATTTAGCTTTCCAGAAGAGGATTAGTGATGTGGACTCTAGAAACGTTCGCCAGTCAGCCATTACCTAGGGAAGAGAAGGAAATCAAAATTGTTCATAGGAAGATACTGTCCGTAAGTGTTGTGAAAACAGACCATGATGGGAAGGTGGAGAGGGCTCCAGGGTTTGCTCCAGGGCCAATGACCAATCATATGAAAGTACTGCTATGTAATGATTAATATGGGTCTTTACAGATATAAAGAATGTTGCTTCTCAAATCCATTTGTATAATTTGTATATTTGTCTTTTAAACAATTTATTTCTATGATGCGCAAGACAGACTTCAAACTAGTGGAAAGAATGGGCTGAATGGGGCTTTGAGCAACCTGATTTAGTAGATGACCCTGCTCATCACAGTGGAATTGGACAAGATGAACTTTAAAGGTCCCTTCCAATTCAAACCATTCTACAATTCTACAATTCCATACAAATGAGAGCTTTGATAATAAAAAACCTCCAATTTCTTCGTTTCCCAAAGACCTGAACTTTGGTTTGATTTGTTAGATGCCTTTCACGGCATTGTGTCCTTTTTTGATGACTGCCTCCATTGTAGCTATCTGGCAGCACTCCTTTGTGCTCTCAACAGTTTCCTGAAGAACCCTGCTCATTTTGGACTTCCCAGCATCCAATCCAAACGTCCCCTAGTGCCATAAATAGCCAAATCATCAGGTCCCTTAAGTCTCAAGCAATTATTCCTGGCAAAGCAACTAACATGCAGGGGCATCCGAGTGGTTTTCTGGTGTCGATCTTGACTTAAGTGTTGAACTCAAGTGTTGAGTAAAAACCATTATGAATGAGGTGTGTAAATGAGGGGAAGTGATATTACTGAGAAGGCCTCTACAGCATTTATGCATTTATGTTTTGTGTACATGACATTTCTTATCATTTGCTGCATAAATAAACAAGAAAAATTTAGATGTTGCGTGGAAATTTTTTACTTGAGGGTGGTGAGACACTGCCAAAGGCTATCTGGAAAAGCTGTGGATGCTCCTTCCCTGGAGGTGTTCAAGGCCAGGCTGGACGGGACCTTGGGCAGCATGATCTGGCAGGTGGCAATTCTGTCCATTACAGGGGGTTCGAACATAATGGTCTTTAAGGTTCCTTCCAACCCAAGCCATTCTATGATCTTATGATAAGATAGTAGTTATAGCACAGATGGATGAGAATTCAGACACACAGCATATCAGTAAAACTGGTTGGGAGCTCCTTTTTAAAAGCTTCAATCTTCCCAAGAGATGGAGGTTCAACAGTAGATATTTGAAGGAGTCAGTTTCTCTGATGTTTTTTATCAGAGTATCAGAGCTGGAAAACAGAAACATGCATGAGAAACAACAAAATATGTGAACTGAGGCATGGACAGATCAACCAAACAGAACCACCTTGCAGGACAAGTCTATGGCTTGGAAGGCAATGAAGTTACATTTTGAGTACCTCAAAGACTCTGTGTCAAAGTCTAATGGTCTGTCCCATTCAACATTATTTACACTTTTGTATAAAAAGTGATTTCCAATTACATTTCATTTAAACTGAACTTTTCCATTTAAAAAGAACAAATATCAAAGTCAGAGCTTAACTAAGCCTCGTGTCAATTCTACATTCCATTCTTCTTTGATAAATAATTTATCTTCTGCCGAAGATACTGGCACAGCCAATAAAGTATTTCTAATACACATTTACAGTTAACATTCTTTTTGAGAAGTGCTGTGGTCATAATTGTGATTTAATATCAAATCAATGAATTGAAGAAAGCTTCAGATATGTTTGAGACTGAAAGAAGTTGTACTCTGGAAGTGACAGCCATTGCAGAAAAGCCCCATGAGATGGTAGTCTGCAAGGAGGAAAGCTGAGGGTTTCCCATCTCAGAGCTGTGTTTTATACTTGAGGAAAAGATCCACCAAAGCATGGCAGCAGTTGATGACAAACGTGACAGAGGCCACCAAAGACTGGAGCAGTGAATCAGCAAATTGACTCCTGTATCAAGTAATGTGGAAAATTATTATGTAGACCAGGTCTACTACATACATGAGAAAGAGCCAATGTGGTTCACACGTCTTTTGTTAGAGGTTTGGAAGAAGTCAGCAAAAAATGAAGAAAATATTATTAAGTCAATACACCCTACTTAAGATTTTTAAAAGTTTTGGATAGAATCGCTTCCCGAAAGCTTTAAGAGAATATAAGTAGTCAGATAAGAAGATAAACTCCTTACAGATAGATATGCACTTAGAATTAAAGAAACAAGAAGTACAGCAGATAACTCAGAGTGAAGAAAAGTTGCCAGAAAAGCCCTCAAAGATCTGTCCCAGAGTTTGTTACACTCAGCATATTCATAAGTGGTGTGGAAATGGGAGTAAATAACACAGAGCTATTCAGAATTGTCACTCCTGTGTTGATTTCAAAGACTCACAAAAGGACCTCACAATGCTGAGTGACAGCGTTATAAGATTGCAATTGAATTTAAATACTGATGAATACAAAGTAATGCATTTAGGGGGAAAAAACCAAAACCAAAAACAAAAAAGCAAAACCATAATCACACATTCAAAATTATAGACTATAGGAATTACAGAGAGGGAAGAAAAGGATATAGCTTGGCACTGAACAGGTAAGAAAAATTGCAAATAATTATTTGCAATTGTATGTCTTATTGCCCAAGAAATATACAGCCTGAAATAAAATAATCAGAAAGACAGATTAATAAAATTAATAGAAATTATTTTTCATACAATTTATAATTAAATTGTGGAACTCGTTCCCAAAGGAATCTGTGGAGACAAATGTAAAATTTGCATGGCAGTCTCATAAACAAATATCAAGTTCCTCAATCATGAACAAAAAATGTCCTGCTTGTCAGTAGAGATTCACCACAAGGCTTGATTAAGCAATAAGAAACAAACACAATCACATGATAGAATCAAACTGCAGACTCCATCCAATCACAGAGTTCAAATTCTTAAATCACATGAACAACAAGTTAGGCATTTCAGTTTAGTTTAGTTCTGAAGGAGAAAAAAATATAAGAATTACTTGAAAAATATCATTTAGTCTTAAAAGAAAACACTGCAAGGCAAACATGAACTGTAAGTTCAACTACCTTTGATCAAAGCTTCTATTCATTTGCAGTTTATTGTATAGCATGAAGCTGCCCACTCTGGTTCTATTCTTTTTCAAAATGCTTGGCACAGTAAAACAGAAGATTAATCATATGCAATATTTATTCATTAGGTAAGCATTGAGATACTGAATCAAATAGATTACTTTGCATAAGCATTTCTCATAAAATATGAGTTAGCATCATATTTAATAAAAATCACAAACAAGTGGAGAATGATTGCCCTGAATGCACAAACAATATATAAAATAAACACCTTCATAAGCAGTAGTTTCACCACTTATCTCCAAAAGCTATTCATATATACAATCCATTTATAACAGTAAGCTAGATCTGGATTTTGCAGTTCAGAATTATCATTCCCTCAAGAGGAAGACAATATACAACTTTATGGTAACTTTTCTTTTACTTTATATTGCACATAAATTATTGTCAGGTCACGGGGAGCGGAATAAGCAAGAAAAGTCTTGTTTTCTTCCTATTCTTCCTCTATTTATTTTCCTTTCTTCTCATTTTGAGAAAAAATATTGTTTTCTATAAGAGCATTTTCTTCCACATTAAAATATAATAACTATTTTGGAAGAAGAATCATCCATGGGTCAAGTTTTATTACTGTCCATTAAGAGACCAATCATTGCTTCGTAAGTGCAGAAAATCAACTACATTGCAGAATCAGAGGAGCACTGAAAAAGAAGGGGAGGAAAATTATTTGAGTTAGGAGCGCTAAATTTGTGAAACAAGACAGAGGTTCATCATATTTTTCTCAGTAAAGGTGAAAGCCAGGGGGGACATGAGAATACTCAGTCACTTGCAGCCACCACACAAAGCTGCCCAGAGCCAGCACAGCAATGGAGAAGGGCAGCTTCAATACACATCCTAAATTTCACAACTACAGAAGTAAAATCTAACACAGCCCATGTCCTAGTTCCCTGTTACATCCCTCCAAACAAGAGAGCCCTGCTTCCCAGTATGACATATGGCACTGATGTCAGCATCCAACGCTATCTGGCCAGACAACGTGAACTGTTATTTATGCTTGGCAATTTAAATCTAGGATTCCAACCCTCTAGAGTGCTGTACAAAGCATTTCTTAATATAGTAACTTCAGTATTAAAACCAAGGAGTTCCTTAATAATTCATCATTTTCAGGTGCAATCTATGCTAACCGTGTTCTTTGTATTCTTTATCCTGTAGTAGTTAAAATGCTTTTAAAAGATTGAGTATAACGATGTATTTCTGGGGTGATATATTCTAGGAACAATTCTAGAAAATTTAATAGTAAGGGTAAATGAGCAGAAAATTCTGGATTTTTAATAATTCACTTTCTATCATGATTAATCTACACTGTGTGGTTTTCACCCTAGCTCCTGTAGAAAATTTGTACATACAATTGAACATAACAAACGCCAAGGGTTTAGTTCCGTGTTTCCATTTGTATTTCCAGAGTTCAAGGTGTCTAAAAGCTGGGACTGGCAGCTCTTGAGCTGTAAATCCAAGCTCAAGCTAAGGCAAGAGGATAATCAATGCAAACTTTCCTGGGCATCTCCATCAATCATCAATCACAGAGTAGATTCTCACTGAACAAAGTCTCCAGAGTTACTCTGATGATTTACACTTATTGTTAGACAGAAGTTCAGGACTTTTGCTTTCCAAGTGAACAAGATTCTCTTAAAAGAGACAAGCAGGAAATATTACATTGCTTCTACAGAAGAGGCTGAGCTCTAAGATTGCTTTTTGCCCACCTTGTTGTGCCACCTGTATTTTACTGCCCTATCAATAACCATTTTCTCTTTTTCCCTTGGCCTACTACCATATCCTCCCCTCTTAAGGCGACCTACATACATACAACATTAGAACTGTATTAGCTAAAGAGAAAATTCTATCATGGAGTTTATCTTTTAAGGCAGAATTACTACTTGAATCCATCATGTTGTCTGCAGTAGTAAGCTATAGTCTAGAACCTTAGGAGATGGCTTGATTAGCATGTAATTACCCAGCACGCTGATGCTGTGATAAGAGAGATATCAAGTATGCTCTTGATTTCTACCCAAATCGTGCTATGTCAGAGATATGGCCCTGACTAATACAGATACCACATAAGACTGGGATGAATGCTACTGAAAGTGATTATGACAATATCTTGACCATCATAAGCCAGAATAAGCCATGCATTGTGGTTTAAAACATAATATTCTTTCCTCCTCAAAATTTCAGAGTCACAGTGTTAGATAGTGTATAATTTTGCATATTTTTACAGGTATTTCCACTTGCAGAAGGCTTTTTATGAAGTGCCTAGATTTTTAGGGGAAAACTGTCTGCATTGCAAGATAATGGAGATTTAAAATATTCATAACTGCTTTGAATATTCCATACAAATGTTTTTCTTCTTCTGCCTTAGGAGCCAAGCTCTGCAAGGTAATCTGTAAAACGTGAACCCCACAAGGTACATATGGACAAAAAATCTATGTGCAAAAACATTGGTCAAACAAAGCAGCACTATCAGTGATTAACTTGATCTATTGCACTATGTTGGTGGAAAATATGTTGAGGAGGGTAGAAGCAGTGTGAAGAAAAGCAAACACTGCATTCCCCAGCCACAGATACAAAAACAAAAGCAAGGTGATATTACTTATTTTTTTCCCAGGGCACCATACTGGGTAACAGTGCTGAGATTAACAGCCTCCCTCTCAAAATATGTGGCCAGCCTTTGCACTCAGAATAACACTTTATGACTTCATTCCCTGGTAGGTCTTGATAAGGCTTCTGCAGAATTTTTGATGCAGAACATCATCATGCTGCTGTGGTATTGACTGATTCACAGCAAGATGGGCAGGGGGTGCTCATATAGGCTTGAAATTCTCTGCTTGGGTTTGCAAATAGCTCCCCTCAGTAAGATTTATGTTACTGAGATGGGAGGAAGTGAAACAAAGTTCACAGGGATTTTAGAGATGTAATTTCATCTCCTAACTACTTTGTATGTTTTCAAACGTGTACAAAATGCATGTTATTTATATCCATTCACATCATTCTTTAAAAATGCTGTGTTACCAGGGATTTCTAAATGATTCTGGGAGAAGGATAATCTTCCTACTTTTCATAGCACAGCTGTCAGATTTCTCAGGTTGTGTACAACATATTTTTGAATCATTTTTAATTGACACCTGTGAGAGCACTGTAGGAATGGTAATTGAAACTGCTTCTATCCAGCAGACTCCACGGAGCACCCTAGGACCTCCAAGAATAAAGTTGCATTTGCTCCCTTAAGCTAGTACTATCATTCAGGAAAGAGGATACAACCAAGTGAGAATTCAGACAGAAATGAAGGTGGAGACTGCAGAAGACCAAGTTCAGTTGTAGGATTCTTGTCCCAGAGAAAACTGAATGACAGCCGTCATTCAGCCGTCATACTAAGGCACCTACAGCAACAACACGTGGCATAAATATTGAGGGAACAATACTGCCTTTTGAATAAAAGTTTTAGGACACTTTAATTACTGAACCAGTTTCATCCAGATTTAATTTTCTTTTGATTGCAAATTGATCTATGTTCCCAATTCTCTTATTTTTTAAGAGCTCACACCGCAATATAATAAAGATGAGAGGCGAGTGCTGTTCATTACAGTAGAACATAAACAGGACTTAAGTTAATTTCCTATATTAGTCATGTGTTAATTTCCACACCTTACTAATTACCGATAGTTACATCCTCAGGCTCATACAAAAAGAGATGGTAAGAGGTTCTCATGAATAACTTGGCATGTGAAAAGAACCCAGCTGTAACGCATCTCTGATCTAGAGGTGATCAACAACAGCACGGTCTGCTACTTCTGCTGCAGAAAATACCAGGACATCCCATTCTGATTGTTTCCATAGGTTTTAATAAAATGCCACTGGAAAAAAAATAAAGCTACCACAAATTTCCATTTATCCTTTTAGATTTGAACTTTTCTGCAAAATGGTTCTGAGTCCGTGTTTAACTATGCACGTATGTTGTACGAGACAAAAAATACTTCAGTTAAAACCGAAATAACACATATTTTTCCAAATTTCTTACAAATAAAGGTGTGTTCTTCCCAGCCACAAAACTAGCCAGAAGGGTGGTGACTATGGTTAACACATCTCTGAACTAATGCTAGTAAATTGTGCATCTTTGTATAGTGAATTAATAAAATTCTTCCCTTGGCAAAGTGGGCAGTAATGAAACGATGAAGAGCACAACTGCAAACTGCAGAATAATCATACTGTCATAGAAACATAGAATGGTTTGGGGTGGAAGGGATGCTCAAAGGTCATCTTGCCCAACCCCTTGCCCTGGGTAGGGAAACACCCCACTAGAACACATTGCCCCCTCCAACTTGGCCTTGAGCATCTGCATGGATTAGACATTCACAACTTCTTTGGGTAGCTAGTGCCAGTGTATCATCACCACATATCCAATTCAAATCAACTATCTTCCTGTTTAAAGCCTGTTGCCTGCCATACTGTAACTACAAATCCAGATCAAAGGTCTTTCTCCATCTTTCTTGTTGCCTTCATATGTTGAAAGGGCACAGCAAGGTCTCAGCTGCATAAAATCTGGGATGTCACTGGGATGTTATGCAGAAAGCATATAGAGTTTCTAGAGAATTACACTGTAAACAAATATAAGTTGTTTTGAAAACATTCAAGAAATGAAACATACAGAATAAATTTAAGTACAGCTCCTCGTTCGCAACTCTGAACCAATCAAATCGTTAATAAAGCACTATGCTCCACTTTGAGCACTAGAGCTCAGAATCAGAGGGAGCAGATTAACAGTGAAAAACAGGAGCTCTTGAAGACAAAATTTATAGGAAAAGCATTGGGCCAATTCAGTTTGGGAGAAGGAGACTGAGACAACAAACAAACATCATAAAAGATCCATACGGAAAATAGACAAATGAACCATTCTTCACACCTGGCTTATGCTACATTAATGGATGTTTAGATACTGGGAAAACTCGCTAACTGTATGGATATTGAAAACCTAGAATAAGCAGTATGGAAGAGGGCATAGACTGCCATCAGTAGAATCTACTACAAGCACAGTAGATAAACTTCATCTACACCAGAACAAAAACAACCATTGGTGTCAGCTTTATTAAGTACATATCCTTTGTTTCCCAGCAGGTAGACTTCATATTTCAGATTGAAAACAAATAAAGCAAACTATTTTAATCTTCAAGTTATTAGCCTTCTTTATGTAACATTCTAAGAGCTGCTCAGGAGTTTTTAATAAACCAATATATGTGAAATTCTTTAAGATAACCTTAAAGATGAGGATGAATTTGGAGCATAGAGGAGAGCAAGCAGGACAAAGGCAAATGAAAACAAGAACAAAAAGACAGTAGATCAAGTTCTGTTTGATTCATGATAGAAATCCAAGACAGTTTTTTTTGGGTTCACCTTAAATGCAACTAACTACAGAAATTCACCTCTTCTGATGCACAGACTAGAAAAAGGTACCACTTACACCCTTGTCATCCATCTATTGTTAGAATCGTAGAAACCTTAGATTTGGAAGGGATCTCTGAGGGCCATCTAGTCCAACTCCCCTGCAATTCTTTCCCTATCAAATTCTTTACAGGACAAGAGAAATGTTGAGTGTGAAGAGAGAAGAGCCTCAGTATCACATCTCCATCTAGTGGATCTCACAGTCTTTCCAATGCATGGTCTGAACACTGATCTCCACGAGAAGAATGCTGCTACACTACAGCAGGGCACAGAATTGGAAACAAGAAGACTATTTTAACAAGAGATTCAATCTGCATCCAAAATAGATTATATACTTTCTAATGTAAGTTTTTTCAGGGCCAAATTTGCCCAGAGAAGCTGTGGGTGCCCCATCTCTGGAGGTGTTCAAGGCCAGGCTGGATAGGGCCATGGGCATATTCATCTGGGTAGCAACCAGCTCATGGCAGGGGTTTGGAGCTCGATGACCTTTCAAGTCCCTTCTAACCTAAACCATTCTATAATTCTATGAAATGAAGACAACCGACTGCTCCTGGTATTTTGGGTTGTCTGATGAGGCATATATGAAAGTAGACTGAAAAAGATATCAGACCATTTCAGGGTACAAATCTTGTGCAGTTTCATTTCTCTTTCTTACATGAAGGAGAACCCCATCATATTCTTTCTTCATGTCAATATTGATACCATCCTGGTCCATTGATTTTCTGGTTACTCGTACAGTACAATCTAGACCTCCTTCCACTTGATGCTAACTGTCAGATTCTGCTCTTTCTGTGGACTTTTACTCCTTAAAACCTTCTTTCCCTCTTAATGCCTGTGCAAAGGTAATCGGCCTTAATAACTCACAGGCTCCTTCACGGTTCTCTTCATGTGGGTCTGTATCAAGGTTCACAAATACTCTCTAAGGTTGCCATTTGTACAACTGCTACAGGTGCACACAATCAGGCAGCTGCCAGCACACCCATGCACTCACAGAAAATGTCATCAGATGAGGCTGAAGTCACATTCCTATTCCCCACTCTCCTCCTGACTAATGAGCTGCACAGAAAATGTATGTGCTTTTAGTGAAATGATGAATATGGAGCTATTATTTTACAAATAAGAATACACGTGCATCCATTATTAAAGAGTTCATGCAATCTGTTAGGAAGAAATTGAGAGAAGGTTGTACAATATATGTCATTAAAAGCACTCACCTTGCATTCTGCTGACTAGCAATCACATTTGAATCAGGAACAATTCTGTGCCTTTGAAACTAGTCATACAAGACTGCACTTAGTATTGTGCATTACTGCTATCCTCATGATTCACATCTGCTCCTTTGCTAAATACTGCTGAACGGAAATTCAGGTTTCAGCCTACAGTACCTGCGTAAGGCACACATTTCTCACAGGCTTCCATTGTAGTCAGTAAGTGCAAAACTCACTTCACCTGACTCCAACCCATGAATAGGGGACTTCTAAGGCTAACGATTAAGAGACTTTTGGATCCAGTTTGAAATTACAGCACATGAAGGTCTGTAACCATCCCCCCTAGACAACAAGATCAGATGAAACACCTTGCTTTTATAAAGCAATAAGAAGGTATGATGAATCCCATTTTGAGTTACATTATTCCTGGAGATTAGCTCTGCCATACCCTGAAAGCGCAGTTTACTTAAGCATGTATTGAACTGAAAGAATAATTAATAAATCAATTAATTAATAATGCAGGCTTCCTTGCTTTTAAATATTGATTTTTATTGTTTATTTATGTAGACATCAGCTAAAGTAAAGCCTAGGCAGCAACTAAGACACACTGAATTCTACTTTCTAAAAACAGAAAGTAATCTTCAAACCTAAGCAAAAAATGCTTCTAATTTTCACTCTGCTTTACAGCTTCCCCTTTAGAAGGCTTACTCGTTCTCAAGAATATTTATACAAGAACATAACTTGTTGGAAGAAATTCCCTTAATAATTTGCTAGCATATAACCATTCATTAAAATGTACATTTTTTGCTGTAGTATTCAGAAAATTTCAATAGAAATAAGGCAGAGTGATAGGAGCATGCACTTAGGCCTGACTGTTTGTTTGCCTGGATCATTTGCACCCAGTCTCGTAAGTGACTGCTTTTGAGACCACAGCTACTCATGTTAGAGAACTCATAATTTCCAACAACTGCAATTCTGCACAGCCCTGAATTTGAACGATACTAAATTGGGAATGCTGGGCTCTCTGTTCCATGGAGAATTTTGCATTGTTTAAATCCTTCTCTTCTGAGATGATCTCTTATATTCTGATTTTGAATCAGTTCAGATTTGGAAGAACTGTATGTGTCTGTTGGAGACATTCATTTTGGTGCTCTTCACCAATTCATCCAGTAATTCAAAAGATTCACTGCAGTACAAAAGAAATTCCTGAGTGTACTTCTTACATGAGAGGGGTCTAACCCAAGATTATAGCAACAACTTTTTCTCCTGTTGCTCTTTCTGCAGCCAGATGTCAACTCTGGACACAAAAAACAACAGGAAAGCTGCTGGTCTTGAAACACAGAAGTGATGTGGAAATGAAAATATCAACTAGACTTCCAGGTTACTGAAGTCAATACCAAGACAGTGTAGCTTCAAAGCGGCCAAAACAGACGGAGTATTATTCTTTCATACTGACACTTCCTAACCTTTTAAGATACCGATTTTGCAACTTGACCATCTTTAAATGTGTATGCATGGGTGAGTTCTGTACTGTTTCTTATAACTGAAAAAGAACCAAAACAATATGTTCAATATAGATCATATGTTCATCACCGAAAGCTTCTTCTCAAGAATGGTCTCTGCCACATTGGTATCTGATGCAAAATTGTTTTTCATATTAAAAGGTACATGTGTTAAAAGTTCTTGGAGGCCATAATTGCATCAGAGGAACTGCTGATACTTCAGCTCATTTGCATTCCTTTGAATACCAAAGAAAGAATTTCTCTCCTACAGAAAAGGCTAATTATTTTACATTAAATTCCTAATAAATTAAAAGATTAGAGAATTCTGGCTCACCTAATAAACCAATTATAGTTATTAAAAGATTAGACATTTACATGTATGAAAATAACCTCTACATTCAGCATTAAAACTGTAAAATATATGCAGCCTATCCATCTTTATGCTGTAAGAAGTAAAGGGCTAAGCTTTCCAACTAGGGCAGTACAAATGCAAGAATACATTACAAACTGAGAAATAAGTACACATTTATTGCCATCCAATCTGGAGTTTGTGCCAAGTCAAAATTCTTTGTGGTTACTGACCTTGACTGGGACATTGGCACTACAGCTGTCTCATTTTTAGAGGTTTCACTGAAAAATCAAAATGTTCTTCAACAGTTTTTGTTCATATGAATGTAGACTACCTGCTGGCTATTCTACAGTAAATAGGTTTCTCTTTTTATACTGTAGGAAAATAATCCTTCCAGGAGGTAGACACATTTCCAGCAAATGCTTCTGGTTTTGAAAAACTGTCATTTTCAAAAATGCTACCCCACTTTTCTGAAGATCACCTGCCCAATTCAAGATAAGATGAGATGCTCTGAGTCCTAGATTTCTCATGGAGTACTTTTCATTATGGGAAAGAAAGCAGTCGGTGTAAAGTTCCTGGCTCTTATGAGTTTCACGAAGAGAAGACTGGGGATGATAGGAAAGTCTGTCTTGTAGCAGAGAATGGTGATGTTACAGTGAAATAAAAACAAATTAAAAAAAAAGAAAAACACAGCACAGAAACCCATCATTAGGACTTGTCTGGCAGGTTTGGGGCAATTTTTTTTTTCAGTGCTCTGATTTACTGCTGAAAACATTCACTTTTTCAGTTTTCATCACAAGCTTGAAAGCACCAAAACAATGAAAATTTGGATTTAAAATATACAAGTTTCTTTTTAGCACAGATAAGGAACAGCCAATACAGTACTTAGACACTGATATTTTAAGGAAAAACTTGTTTACAAAGAGCAGTCCCTCATGAAAGGTAAGCCTTAGTAAACATATCTGGTGAGAAAAACAAATATTTTTGTACTTTCAAAAACAAATATTTAGTAATGAAATTCTGAGCATGTTTCTTACATGGCTTCTCATTGTAAAAAAGGTCATAGCCCTTAAGTTCTTTTAAAGATATTTTTGAAATCACAATGAACAAGATGGATATCAGATTCCAGGCACACCTGTGATTTTGCATAAAATTTTCACAAATGCTAAAACTACTAATTTCAAACAATCTTTGGTTGTTTTTGTTTTGTTTTTTAACACCTTCCCCATCTGTAAAATAGGAGTAATAACTGTTATATTACTCTAAGGGAAATGGTAGGTTAGCTCAGATTTAAGAACAATCTGAAAATTGAAACATTACACTAGAGCTGAGTGTTGGTTTTATTGCACTTTAAAAACATTTATCACCCACTACATTTCCCAGAGAACTGCATCTACAGCACTTGACTATATGTTCAGAAGATATTTTCTTCCACCAGACAGCTTTGGCTGGAGACCTGCCATGCAAGACAAAAAAATCTGCCCATCTTGCAAGTGAAACAAGGAGCACCATTCACATCAAGGACTCTGGGAATCTCATTTGTTTCAGACTCAGTTTTGAAGTACCGTAGGCAATTAACTTTGACAGATTTTTAAATTTTTATTATTTTAACATTAAGGCATAAAAACACAATTGGGAAGCACCTTTGAAGAGCTTTAATCCATACTGATGTCAACTTATTCATTACGAGAATGTAAATAATGGCCATGCCCCACGTGCTCATATGTCCACCGGTTAAATTCAGAAACACCACTGAACCATTTAGAGGAAAGGTGAAGACATTAAACTATTTACCAATGGTTTCAGCTGTTTTACTTTACTGTCCAAAGCCTTTTTATGTTCTAGGCAGCACCACAGCATGATCAAAAGAAGTACAGAAACCCAACCACTTTGCTGCAACTCTCGTAAGTGAACATCAACAACCATGGAAGCAAATGATAATTAACAATCAAGATGAGAATCCAGTGTGGCAGTCGGAGGAAAATTGAGGGAATTCTTGCAAAGATATAATAATGCAATAGTTTCTCGTGCTATAGGACAACCAGGGTGCACATTTACATCTTTCACAATAGCTTTAGTAATACCAAAACTTCTGCTGAATGATCTGCTAAGAGTCTGATTAAAGGGAAATTCCCTAGCAATTAGTAATTTCTGTCTCCTATGACTTCAAAAACCACGAAAATATCTGTCTTCAAACACTTCATCATAATAGCTCTCATCTTCAGAGACTGCTAGTCAATGAAGTTTCCTCTTACATGAAAATTTCACCGAATTTGTAAATTCATGCTTTGAGTAGTGATTAAGTCACCAAACAACTTAGAAAATTTTCACTGTTTTGAGAGGAAGAATTTTTCCTCAAAGCTTTTAAGTCAACAAGGAATTTTTAGAGGAAATTATAGTCTATGGGTGTGTTAGGCATACTCCAGCATTGATGGAACAACATTTTCCTTGTGTGCTTTACTTTATGGTGTTAGTTTTACAACCAGTGGGAATCAAGTGTCAACCCAACATGCTGCTCTCGTGGTCCACACTTCAAGTGGACAGCAGGAAAAAACACAGTGAAAAAGAGAAAAGATCATGGGTTGAGATAATGAGCAGTTTGATGAAAGGGAGGGAAAAAAAACAAGCAAATTTACATGGAATCAAAGGAAGAAAATCATTCTCTACTTTCCATTAGCAAGTGATGTTCAACCACATGTTGAGAAGTTAACATCAGTATGCATATCAGCCCATTCCTTGACCTTTCTTTTTATAGTGAGAAATTGATGAGATCAGTAATACAGAGTCTACATCGATTTACAACTAAGGAATCCACGTTACAACATGTGGCTGGAAGGAAGACAAGCATCTGAAGATTTTTTCTTAATAAAAGGGCCCTTGCTAACCAAATGCTTTTCAGTAGTGCTACAATCAGAATTAGGGAATATATTTTTATCACTTTTTTTTTTTTTAATTTCCATATTAAACTCCTACCTTTAAAAATGTGGATATGTTTAGCTAATACTCATCATGATACTGCACGCATTGTTCTCCTTATATCAGAACACATGATGACACTAACAAATACTTACATATAGCCAAAAGCACAGGTCAAAGTTCATGTTGATTCAAAAACTCATGTGATACGGCTTTTCAGTCACCAAGTCTGTTAAGTCACACTAGCATCGCAAATAAAAAAGGTCCTGGACTTGAAAAACAAAATCACTTCCTACTGCACAGTTTCTGCAAGATGAATAAACCTTTATTATCCTTGTAATAGGTTGTTACAAAGTTGTAACTGACTTGAATTTCATAATCTAGGTTATTAATTATACTTAAGAGAAAGAAAAATATAGATCATCATCTACATTTCAATGTCTCAGCTCTGAATTGCCAACCAGATAGATCACATTTAACAAGTTTGAAAATGGATATTAAGTGTCTTGAGTAAGAAGGCAAATTTTGTTATCCTGAGTTCCTAAATGTTACCCGATGGATTTGTAGCTTCAGACAGTCACCAGGTATTGGCCTTCTGTTGCAATTTGATGAGCTTCAGCAAAACTTTTCTCAGAAGTCAAGGCATTTCTGCTATAGCTTCTCCAACAAAAGATGTCCAGAGGGGTTTTCCTTTGGAGTAGCTTCATATATTTTAGGGTAGATCCACATGGCTCCTGCTTGATATGCTAAACCTGTGCCATGCTACTGCAGCTGTACCTCTACCATACTGCTTACATTTTGCAGTTCATAGTTAACTTCTGCGATAAGACGACTCTTGTACTTAGGTCCTCTGCAGACTGGACATGTAGGTATTGTAAAGGAAGCCGTTGTGCACCTGACTCTGTACTAATTCCACGCATTTCTTATCACCATTTTATACTCCTTGTTCTTTGCGTTAGTGAATCACTCAGTAGGACGTTCCACTGCATGGAACTGGAGTAGTGCAGGCAGCATCACTACAGCCCAACACGTGCGACTGTTTCAGAGGAACAGTTTCATAGCTGTATCTTCTGTAAAGAAGGAAAATGAGTCTCCAAAGTCTCTGCAGATCACTTAGGGCAATAACAACTTAGCAGTTACAGCCCCTGATCTACTAACCATTATCTTAATTGAAATAGAAGAGTTTGATTCTTCTTCCCTTGCTTTACTGCTCCCTCGGCATCACTAGCACCGATCAGCGTTATGAGCCACAGAGTCCCAGGGGGCACATAGTGACGAGGCTGAGCCTTAAGAACTCATCTGCTCCCCAAAAAACTATCACCAGAGTCTGTTTACAGCAAATCTAGATCACACCAAAGGCAGTTGCGTGCCAGCACAGAAGCAAGACCCTGAACAAACTCAAAGCTGCCCCTCTGTTGTTTCCAAGTACAGTGCTGCAGGTCAGCCATGTTCAGGAAGAAATATATATATATTTTTTTCAGTACCACTCAGAGAAAATAGCCATACACACCTAACCAGAAGGGTCACTGGTTGTCCCAGCATCATGCCCAGAAGCACAATCTTCCTCCCCTCCCAGAGGCTGGAGCTCAATGATCCTTAAGGTCCCTTCCAACCTAAACAGCTATTCCAACACATTTTAGGATTTTATGATTGTATGACTGTCTTGTTCTGACCAGATTCAGAGAGAATGTGATCAAGGCATGAGCTCAGAGTCTAATTCAGCAAGTGGCTTACATTAATCCACTTACTCCCACTAATAAAAAGACAAGATTAAGACACTGTAGTAGCAAGAAAGAGTCTTTTAAATGGCTTTGACATCTGTGGACCCATTCATTTCCATTGACCCCGATGTGACAAATTAAGACAGTTTGCAGACTGCACAAAGATCATTATGGAATACATGATTTCTTCCAAGTTTAAAAGCCGTATTGGCAGTCATAAGAAGTGACATCTTGAATGTCTGTCTATAATTTTCCTATCATGCACAGCACTGCATTTGAATTACTTTAATATTTTATGAATGTTTACGAAGTTCCTTCATCTGACAAATAAAAAATGTAATGGGAATAACAGACAAGTGATACAAAAGCACTGGAAAAAAAAAGAAAGAAAATATATTTAATAGCTTTGCAAAATACTTTGAGGAAAAGATAGTGAGTCCTCTATATAGGTACTCTATTTTGCCCAAAAATAAAATAACCACAAGTGAACTGCATTTAAATCTTCTTGAAGAGAGCTGTGAAATATACAATGAATCTGGGAAATTCTACTCCTGAGTACCTAAAAGCCTTTCAGATGTAATCCCTAAATTTTCTTTGCAGAAGATTATAAATTCTCCCAACAGAATCCAAAATAAAAAACCTTCTCTCTCAATTTCTCCTCTTCCTTGCTAATCAAGGGATAAGAACTGGTTTAAAAGAGCTCCTCTGAAAAGCTAAAATTTTCCAAATATTGACCTACTTCTAACCTAGTTTTCATCTGTAAACAGCATCTATGCTCCCTCTTCTGAAGAATTTCCTTTTGTGTATATTTCCAGAATAACACTGTAAGAGACTCATAGGGAATTATCAAATGAATGAGCATCGAAACTGCTGAGTTTACCTCTAAAGCTGTCTCTTCATGCTTTCTAGGGACACTGACAGCATTCAGATTTTACTTTGCACTTGAAGCCTTGAATAGAATTAATTTAATAAAAGAGATTTTACTTTGGGTGCAACCCAGGAGTCTTAGCATTTCTTTCAAGGTTATTAGTACTCATGAATAGGCAACAAATAGAACATTTACCCAGATGGCCTACATGAACTAGAAGAGCTGCTGTGTTGACATTTGATTCTGTTTTCTTTAGTGAAGATGAAGAGTATATGAAGAAGTATATTTTCAAACAGGACTTTGAATAGAAACGTGTTTGGAGAAGAGCAGAAAAGCGTATAAGCGTGAATCCTCCTTTGCTTCTCATTGCAAAGAGTACAAGCTTATATTCTCTGGACACAGCTGGGGAAAAGGAGGAAAGAGTTTGTGTGGCAACTCAAATACTCAAAGTAGGCTCAATCACCAACTTATTCAGACAGTAGGGCAGATGTGTACGAGGGCTGGTCCAAATACAGTTGTCAGTAATTTAACTGTCTGTAAGAGTTTCTATCCTCTGGAAGATTGAGAGCTCAGAAGGAAAAACTGCTCTATTTGGGAACAGTAAATACCCCTTTCTTTTTAATTATTTATTTATTTATTTTTATTTTTAAATAAAATGCTGACAGACTCAAACCCACCTTCCTGAAGACTTCCACAATAGCTTATCTTGTTATATGTGCATAAAAATTGGAATAATAAATTAATTGTAAAATCCAGAGGCTGTTGTTTTTAGAAATAATTTGGGTTGTTAATTCTAAGAACCCGAGCAGTTCTTTTGAGTTCAAAACGCTTTCATTCAGTAAGATCTGGTCTTGACTTAATCACATTGAAATACTGTTCACAATCAGTTTGAGCAATTGCTATAAACTGTTGGATAACTATAGGCAATTTCAACAGTACATGCAAATTGATTGAACTCTTACAAGCGAATGATGTCAGGAGGGAATACCAAAAAAACATTTATTTACAAAACTCAATATTTTCTTGAAAATTCTTAAACTAACAACATCAGCTTTCATGAAATCCAAAGCTTTATTTTGAACAAATCTGTATATAACTGTGAGGGGAATTTATGTCCCAGCCCTAATTTTTTGGAATCTCCAACTGTAGTGATCGTATATGAGTAAGTATTTTAACTACATCAGAAAGCAAGGAATATTCATGGTCTGGACCCTTTCCCTTCAACACAGTCTGAGAAAAATCTTTTGGGACATCATACCATTGTTGTGTAGCTTTTTTAATCAACAGTAAGCTGAGGTTTGTAGTATGGCATGGTTTGCTTCCATGGCAGCTGAAAACAGCTGTGCAGAAAACATGAAGATGTTTGGAAGTTGTATTAACAGAATGATTTAGACTCTGGTACAAACTCAATATTGGTTGTATCAGCATTTTCCTCCAAACCTGCACAGTATTGGCAGACTGCTTAGCATGTTATCTGTTCAGCTGTCCCTACATTAAAAAAGAAGAAATTTTTGGGAGGTGTTGTGTTGATTTATTTTTTTTTTTAAAGGGTTTGAAGCTCTCTCCAGATTACTAGATTTCACCCTCTCAGTTCACAGTATTTAATTACTCTGCTAGCATATACTCAGTTATTTAACCCTAGCCCTTACTTATTGAATGGTATAGCTTACCATGAATAGATTACAGGTAAACTGGTTCAATAATGCAACAGGAGTCATTGGCTTAGTAATAGGAGTCAAGATGATGTTGATCACCCCGTGTTAGAAGTCAGGCTTTGTAGAGATAAAAGAGACCAATAAAGGCCAGCGCAGCAAGGTACAAAGGAGGAAGGATTGGCCAGTCAATTTTTAAAGATATGAGCATCTCCCAACTGAACTGAAGGAAGTTCAGGACAGGTTCTACTATTTATGAATGGTTTTCACCTGGAGCTAGATAAAGCCAAGATGGAAGCTGCAAGAGTTCAGGGAATCAGATCAGGGCCAAAGAAGAGATAACAAAAAAAGGAAGTATTTTATCAAATTAAACTTGAATACTCTTAACACTGAAATAAACGCTGTATCATTAGTTGACTGCCATTGCAGGGTGGTTATTTTCTCAGACCAGAATGGTAGGGGGTTAATTCTCCCTCATACATTTCCCTATACTTAACACATTAAAAATGTGACGGTGCTATAGTTTCAAGGATACAGGAGAAGTGCAGAGGAAGGTGACTGTTATTAGACCAGCTAATGTAGTCAGAAAAATCTTGAAAGCTTTTGATCATCTGTTACATACCCATGGGGCAATAGGTTTCAATGTTATATGAGACAAGAAAAATGAGAAGGCTAGCAGCTTTGATCTTACAAATAATCACAAAGCCCCACCAGTAGTCCTTAAGCAGCAGCCAAGAGCAGAGGTGCAAAGAGGAGGAATTCACTTGCAAGGAGGCAGCATGGAGATTCCTGCCCATGGAGACTCCTGGTTTTCACTATGTCTTGGTTTTCTATGCTGCTCAGAGCATGATTTGTAGAAAGTTAAGAAAGTTCCCTGAATGAATTCTGGAGGCTGCTACAAGGGAAGCCAAAGGCCACTTGTGTCAGAGGTTTGTGTTAGCCGTGTGAAGAAGTCTACCTCATCAACCCCTCCTTTGTAGAACACCGAAGTTTGTGCAGTGTTCTCCAGCTTTCCATCCCTCTGGCAAAAAATAAATAAATAAATAAATAAAAAGAAAACACATTCTTCACAGAGTTGTTATTGTCCAACACCTCAGCAGAGGCAGAACTGCTGTGCCTTACTTTGAAAATGTCATCAAAAATCCAAAGATGACTATTCAATTCATTGTACATCCCAGCAGAATGCCCTCAAGCCTGAAGCATTCCTGGCACCTCTGCACAGGGAGCAGCAAAACAATTCAACCTAGGAGAAAATGATCCTCTCAAGCAACTGTTTTGAAAAAGTTTAGCAGGGAAAATCCCTTTTGAGTTTTTCTACTTTTTATTAGAATTACCTCCAAGCTGAGCACCATGGGTAACTGGCTCTTGGGCTACAAGAGGCCATCCTCCAGGGCTCTTCAGAGCTCGGCTTTACTTCCAGATCTATCAGTTCCAAAGGCCTGCAAGTACTAAAGGCTCCTGTAATGCCACTTGTACCTCCATCCATCACTGCCTCGTGTTCCCCCAAACCCTCAGTGGTCTTAAAGGGAAAAATGCAGGAAAAAAAACGTATACCCCAAACTCTGAGTCCAACTTCAATTATTTACATCTGTTGCCTTCTCATCTAAAACAGAGTCCTATCCAAATTGTAGCTCCATATGTACGGGCACATATGTTATTTTTCTTCTTCTCTGAAGAGCATGTAATTCTTTTTAGACTCACAGCAGCAAAAATGCCAAATGATATCTTTGTTAGGAGAATGCTGTCTATTTTCCGAGGAAAGGTTTGCCTTTAACAGACCAGGACAGTTTTATATAACTACAATATAACACCAACAAGATTTCTACAATAATTATCCTCTTCCAACTCCAATTTTCAATAATTGTACCCACAGCAATTCTTTATCAGTTTATATATGATATCTGCTGGAATTTCCTTTACGTCAGCATCACATACCTAATTATCTTAAGTAATCTCGTTATATAAAGCTTTTGAGCTACCAGGATCTAAAATTAACACAATCACAGGGAGTCAAATAAAAACAGACCATAGTATCTCATTTGGCTTTACTGAAATCAGTTCACTTTTATGAGATTCACTTTTTAATCTATCACTTTTACCCACTCATTTTATTATTGATTTTTTTTTATTATTTTTTTGAGTTTGGAAATAACTCACATTGCATAATTCCCATCATTTCTCTGACATAACTGCTGAGAGTACTTCTGGAGATGTTCTTCTGGTAGTCTGCTATAATTAGATGACTTTATCATCAATGAGTTTGGAGAGACATAGAGATGTCATTTCCAATGCTGACATTTTGGTTTACAAGAGGCACCTCGGACATTAACTTCCTATCCTAGTCCTTGCACAACATCAGATAACATCCTCTCTGTCATAATCATGCTCCACATTGCCTTGGGGACACCAGTGCTTGTAGTAAGCCCAAATCAAGCTGCTAGAAGGCACACAGACAAGTGCCCTACTCTGGTTATTTGTGTATATGTTCACCAGTAAGTGACAGCTAGAAGATTTTACTGTGAAAATATTTACTGTTGTTGGAATACCAGATGAGTGGTGAGAGAACACAGAAACATAAACAGAATTTTACCTTTAGAGGGACAAATATGCTTTCTGATGTTGGCTTAAAGACTTAAGGGTCTGTGAGTAAGGGACTGCTATAGCCATCCAGTCCATCCCTAAGCTTATAAGAACAAAAGCTGAAGGTTGAAATGAGATGAGAGGTCCCAAGGAAATATCTCCTCCCAAAGAAAACAGTTCACAGCACCACTGCAAGAGACTATATTTTGCAAAGCATGCCCTGGACTCTGAACATTTTTATAGTAATATTTGCAGACAACAGAATTGGGACAAGAGAAGGAAGTACTGTGCTGTTATTTGTTTCCCTCACTATAAATCAAGACACTGATAAGTTTTTCATTCTTTAATGGTTGCTTACTGAGTCCCTTCTAAAAAGAATTTAATCCCAATATCTGGGGAAAAACAAGAAAAGACAACAGCCCAATAAAATCCATAGCCATTTTTGAGGCCCACAGTGATCTATCAAGATTTTCAGGATTTGTTCTTGTTATAAGAGGGAGAAGAGAAGGAAAGAGACTTCTACTGAGCCAAGTGAGCTTTGAGGCTGGTTGTGCTCTAGAAAAGGCAGAAGCAGTCATGAAGGAGACAGTTTGACCCCCCCTTGTTTGTATTTTGGCACTGCATGCTTTGTCTTCACTGCTAATGTCATGGAAGGAGAGCAGTATCTCCTTGACTTTTCTATTACAGCTACTGTTGATTGCTGCAGTTGTGTCACACTTAAAATTCCTATTTCATAGGACATGCTGAGTTTCTAGTTTGGAGTTGCTCTATGCTCATCAGTATCAGCAAACACAAGTATTTTCAGAGAAAAGAGCATGAAGGTTGGGTGGGATGTGCCACTTCTCCTCCCTCCCTCATCACCAAGCCTTTCACGTAAGGCCTCAAACATGCCAGTACAGTGATGCTTTTTGAAAGATGAGGCCTCTTACACAGAAGGTAAGGGAGCCAGGTGTATTACAACAGAGATAGAAAAGTCGTTAGGCCTGATTTATGTCCACCTCTGGAGCACTACCAATGACAGCAGAAGCCTTAGGAAGAAAAGATATTGTTTAGGTCTCTTCATTATACCTAGATAAGAGACAACGGAAAATTAACAGGCATAAGGAAAGACAGCAGTACAAAAAGCACGATTTGAATGCAAATTAACCTTGCAAGGCAAGATAACAGCTGATAACACAGCCTCTGTGAGCTCATGAAGGACCATTAGCTGTGGGCTGTATAGGTCCAGCAGCCCTGTCAGAAGTAAGACAGGGAAGGCGTAATTAGAAAGATCAGCCTGCTCTAACATTGGTCTATGGAGTGTTCAGCATTAACAGATGGTTCTTTCAGATTGTTTCCTACTCTGCCAGAATTATAGTTTCAGCTCTGTTACTCTGCTATTTTAGTCATTCCCTCCCAAAAGAGCAGACGCCATCAGAAGGCTTTGTTACTCTGATCTACTGACAACCCTTTCTCATACACACAGGCTCAGAAATTCAGCCCACTCATCACAGGGAGCCTCACAAACCTTCTAACAGGCAGAACCTCACATAGTCTGAATCCTCCACTGCACCTATCATTTTGATCAGCAGCACTGTAACATCATCTATGTGTGTTTGGAGGAAACAAGCTGAAACGTCCATCCTCATTCTCTGAATCAAAATGGATAGGACAGGTCCCAACATATAGCTTAAGAAAGGATACAAATTCCTTCCTTGAAGGGAAAATATAACGCATGAGAAAGTCATTGTTGAAAAAGGCCTTGTAATTCTGTCTGAGGGGAATAAAACGAACTTTCACAAAAAATGCAGGAAAATTTGAACAGAGCAGCTTTGTACTAATGATTTCAATCACCTGGGTAGAATAAGTATACAAAACTCATGCACAGAGTGCAGAATAAACATAAAAACAGTAAAATAATGATAATAAAATGAAATTTTAAAAAACTGCCATTCATTCTGTGGAATAAAACAGGTCTGTAATTTTCATCTTGACATTTCATTGAATTAGGTCAGTTACAAGATCTGGATTAAATGCTAAGAAGTGGGAATAAGAAAAAAATACTGCCACAAAAATATTGCAGCAGTAGTCCAGAAACTTTTTGGAACACCATCACATACTCTGAACACAGAGAATATCACCAGAACATATAATGCTTTAGATCTAGAAAGTTGCCTCTTTAATCTAGAGAAAGTTGCATTGATAAGGGGAGAAAAGTATCAGTGAGATCTGGTTTGAGAATCAGGATCTGTACTGATGTCTTTTGGATTAATGACAAGGAGAGACTCCCTGTGCTTTCTGAGGAAGCTGTGGGCATCTTTGCACTCCATCTTTGGTAGAATGCAGAAAATACTTGTCTTCAGTTCAGTATGAAAGAGAAATTTCTCTATGCCTTTTAATTTTAATAAAGCTGGTATATTCAAAACACAGAACAGACTTTTTGCTTTTAAGCCACTCAGGAAAGGATGGCTGTAGAATGCTTTTTCCTCCCTATATGCTATATACTTCACTTATAAATAAATAGCTACAGAATGCTCTACCAGCATGCAGCACTAAGAAAAGATGTAACAAGTTTTAAAAAAGAGAAATAAAGATCACTGCCAGAGTATAATTTGAGAGATAGATTGCTTGTATGTATATGATGTGTGTTAATCCTGTTTCTATTTCAGTCAATGGTTTGGAAGGTACCTCACATTAAAAGGAAATATACATGGCACTTAGGAACAAATGCAATTGCTGTTGCAGCAATGTGGCGCCTCCTCCTCATTTCAGGGAAAAGCAAATGGGTTCTCAGGAAAGCTAAAATTTCCCTAAAAAGTTTCTCTAAATATTTTCCACCGTATCAGAGAAATGAAGAGAGCCAATGTCACAAGCTATTCGTTAACAATTGTATTGCTCCAAGGGAAAGTAAAAATAAAAGCAAAAATAATTTAAGAAAAAGAGAACACATCAGCAGGATTTGCAACCCTCACGGACTTCAAACATGGGCTGCAGATTGATACAGAAGTAGATACCTGGCAAATGCAAACTTTTTGTTGGTAACTCTTTGTACGTGTAACAATAAACAGAGAGAATATTGATACTACTTGGCAACGGTAGTTTCCATGACAGAGCTGTAGTGCAGGAGAAATGGATGAAGTTCCTCTTGCCTCTACAAAAGGTAGGGACCAGCATAACCAGAAGATGCTGGTTTGTTTCCTATTTCCTGCAGGTGAGGGGAACAACCAGGAATAATCCAGGCAACACATAAGAAACGAAACTTCACAGAGCTGCTCTGCACAGTGCTCCCACAATGGTACAAATGCACCAAGAAGAAAATTGTTTTGGAAGATGATGGTTGAAGGAGCCCTTTCCCAGTTATGAGAACCATGGAGTTGTTTCTCTTGACTCTCAAGCATGATAACTGTGTCTTCTTCACTTGCCTTCACTCATCAGCACTGTTGAATAATATTTTAATAAAATAAAAACAGCAAGAATCTTCAGATGCCAAGATGATGTGGAGAAGCTACATGTAAAAAGTACTGAGTCAAGACATAATCATTCAAAGCTTAAATTCTTCAGAAACTGAGACCTCTTAGCTTCCATACATGAGCTGCACAGTAATTCCCAAGCTTCACCTGATCCCATTTAACTTCTGCAGCATTTTCCTCCAATAGTAAATCAAGTACTTGCCCTCCAGAGTTACTCAGAAATCAAAGGCAAGCGCTGCGGAGAAAAGCCATCATGTTTTACTGAGGTTGTACAGCTGACAGCTTGCAGTCTTCCCAGGAACAGACACATGAAACTTTAAAGTACTTTGCAAGTGCAAGGCGCTGCTTCACGCACTCTGATCTTGCAGCTCCCCATTTCCAAGTTCAGCACAAAGGGATACAAATCACCTCCGTGCACATGAACTATAGAACATGAGCCACTGTTAGATATTGTCCTCTGATGCAGCTGCTTAGAGCTTGTACATAAGACTTACTCCTCATACCAGTACTTGTTTTCTCCATCAGTTTTTAATATGCCCTTGGCCCTATTTTGCAATCTAAATTTAGAAATAACAGCAGACAAAATCCTTCACAAAGTCTTTCTTTAAATTAGGAAGGGAAAAGATTAGGGGTGAAGCAGATTGGCAGAAGTCCTTAAAGCCATTTATCCTGTACCCAGAAGCTGCTAGATAGGAATGAGAAAGTCTCTGCTGTTCACTGCTTAACCAACATGGGGCTAGAACAAAGTCATTAATTTCATTAGCAGGAATTGTGGAGGGGTGGATAAAATAAAATGGGATGCCTTTTTCAGTTAATTCTAGACTTAAATCCCAACACAAGATTTCTGGCTGATTTCTGCACCCTACACACATTTGAGTGCTTCATATTCCAGACATCAGCAGTGACACAAGCACTGGGACCTCCCCTGTGAGCCTCAAGTGTCTTGCTGATAGAGAGCAGCATGTCCATACGCGTCCTCCATGTAAATATGAGAACCATGGAGTTGTTTCTCATGACTCTCAGCATGGTAAAGGGGAAAGTAATATCCTCAGTCCTTCCTCCTTGGAGCTCATGGCTTATCTCCTCCACCAGCCAAGCACATCCTTCAATGGAAATGCACTTCTCTGAACTGACAAGATTTGTCTTTGGGTTGCACTTCACTAATGATGCAAGAGAGAGCAACCGAAGAAGAACATGCAGGTTCAGAGTGCTGGAGCTCCAGATTTTTTTCAAGTAAAAGTTAAGCTCTTAAGTATTAATCTTATTTTACAAAACATATTTCATGTGCCATAGTCCTGCATGACTAGATAGCACCAAAAGAAGAATATGAAAAAGCCATGGGACAAAGAGTTCCCACAAGCAGGAAGGTACCCAAACATGGCCTCTAAAAGAAAATACAGCAGGCACCTCACAATGGTTCCATATGACTGACAAAGGAAGTAAGATCCTGAAATAAAAGTGGGAAAGCTTCTAGGAAGAGCATAAATGTAAAATCTTTTAAAATGTAAATCTCTCTGTCCATTGACCGACTAGATAGGTACTCTCACTGCTTTCAGGAGGGAGAAGTAATCAGCACAGAAGTCACAGATAATGTTTCTTCTTCTGTAATTTAGTCCCATGGCTTCCCTGGGGGAAAGCACAGTTAAGTTCAAGCTCGTTCTTGTTTTTCTAGTAAATGAAATACAGGACAAGTGCTCAGTATTCTTTATATTTGCAGTCATTAGCCTTTTAAATTAGAGGAGGGAGTACTTGAAAGGACACACTCTCAAGTACTTTTCCTGTAAGTTCAACTTGGTTTTCTTTTCCCTTCATAGTTTGGAACAACTTCGTTTTCCTACCAAATGCATTTTCTACCATTTGTCAAACACTAATTCCCCGTGCCCCTTGTGTTACTAATTATGCTTAAAATTAACATGCAAGTAAACAGCTAGTACCTCGTTTGTGCATCTGCATCATCAGAGATGACAGGAAAAGAAATGTTATGTCAAGTCCCTATCCTCAGAGCACATCTCTCAGAGCACAATGGTAAAATCAGTGATGTTTTGAGCCCTGCTATTCCACATGGATAAGTATAAACAATACCAGATCTTCAAGGCAGTATCCACCGCTCCTCAGACAAAAGGATGGTAGACATAGTATGAAGAAGTCCATGAAAAACTACCGAAAACTATATTTTGCATTTGCTTCTGCTAAAAAATTCCTTGCCCTCTGACTGATGTATAAAGTGAAAAGTACCTGCTTCCAGCCAAGCAATCACTAGGGAAAGCGTAGTTTGAAATACTGTAGGAAACTGCATCAGGAAAAATAGGCCATCATGACCTTTTGTGCAGTATAGCTAATGACCTGCAGCCATATAAGAACAGGAAACAATTTCATGTCTATACAACACACTTATGGCTTTTCCCCTACTCTGTATGGCATTTTTCTATTTGCTGAAATACAGAAGCTGAATGTGCTTCAGAGTATCAGCATTTGTTACCACTTTCTCAGATTTAAATACTGGACAAAGCCCTAAGCAGAAAAATAGAGCCCTGACTCTTATTGTCTTCCTAAATAATTTTCGCAGCTGTAAATCTTGTGTAAAATATCAGTCTATGTTATAAAACTGCAAGTTCTAGTCTTGCTGTCTTGTGTTGGGCATAGAGAAGTCTCATTGGCATCAAACCCTCCAATATTTAGAAAGCCACCTTTTTTGAGAGAAAATCACTTTTGATCAGCAAAAGAAGGGATTGTTCATCCCAAAAGAACCATCTGGAAGTGACAAGACCTAGGCAAATGCCTAACTCCCCTATATTTACATGGAGGACACGTATGCTCTCTATCAGCAAGACACTTATTTTTAGACAGGTGAGGCTCACAGGGGAGGTCCCAGTGCTTGTGTCACTGCTGATGTCTGGAATATGGAATACTCAAATGGAAACCTGACCTTGAGGTCTCCTTTCCCCGTTTGATAATTATTTCCTCTCACTAAGTCTAAGAGGAGCAGTGGCAATGGCTGTCATTACGTGCATGGAGGAAACATGCTAATACAATTGAAATGCTAATGGATCCAGACAGTTTCTAAGCAGGTACTTTCTGCCAGTGAGCACTGAAAAAAAAAAATAATGAATAAAATAAAAAAAATACAGAACAACTCTTTCCTATCTCTGTCTACTCACAGAAGAGACTATGAGCTATTTCCACCCCCCAGACAGGACTGTTCTCCTTATTGCACCTTTGATTTTATTAGGAAGACATACAGGAGGCATTTCTCACCACAGATAATGGTGAGAGAATTAAGGCCGTGAGTAACATATTTCTAATAAGAGAGTTATTTTAATTCTCCAATATCTGGGACCAATTCCATCCACCTTCCATTTTTTACCTCCTACCACTGATGTATTCTCATTCCTGGGACTTATGCACAGGGTAAAACACTGAAGCAGTAGCTTACAATACTGACATTTCTGGAAGAAATAACCTTTTACTAGCAAAGTGGTAGAGATGTGACCTACAGTAAATGCCTCTTTGTATTTCTAAATCTTTCATTAAGCTGAAGGCGGGTAACCGGAGAGGGAGAAGGATGAAAAGGGCTCCATACTTTAAATGAAAAAGCTTTTCCCGTTTTGAATTAAATTCTTGACTGTTTTGCTTAAGCTTTGACATTCACAGGTTCAGCTGTTTCCCAAAGTAAATTTCACATCAGACCCTTCTCACTCCTTCTGCAGTATCTGTGGATTGTAACATCAGAAGAGCCCGATTATAACATCAGCTCTTACCTCTTATATTACCCTGCCGCAGAATGGCTTGCCTTTATTGCAACTCCTGCACCAAACTGAATGACTGGTGTTTGTCTAAAGCATATCCCTTCACCATTTCATATTATTTCTAAGTAAATACAGCCCATCTAGAAAAACTCTAAGACTTGTTCTATGTAAAAACAGCCCATCAAACCGTTTCTCCAGGCTTATATTTCCAGTTAATTTATGCCAGTTTTGTGACATGGAGCCATTTCCTTCAGCTCAGAAGGTGATTTAATGTCTGTCTGCCACCTGAGTGGTAATTCCATCTCTAATTAGAAAGTACTACCTCCACTAATCTACATGTCTGGGAAATGAACTGTTTATAATACCTCCTTTATGCAAGACAAATTAGAAAGATTTTGGCAATGGTTCTGTCATTTCCAGCAACTCACATCAGAGGTTGCAGGTAGAAAATGTTTATTTTACATTTGTGAAGCTGAATGCCTGAAGAGATAAACTCTGCCCTCGTTCTACCAGGATGACAAGGACAAGAAAGTGTTGTTAACAACGTGGCAAGGCTGGGATTTGAACCTGTTTCTGCCAAAGTGCACTCTGACTTCCTCCTCTCCTACCAGAAAGGTAATGCGTACACATCACTGCAGCCTCATTTCTATACTAAGTGCAGACCTTACCATCACAAGAGTCTGAAACACAACCACTTTCATTGTTGCTCTTGGAATCTAAGTGCCACATAAGTGCTTATAATTTCTATACCAAGAGACAGATTTTCTGAAGGTTCCAGTAATGTTGAAGAGGGGATGAAAGAAACAAGAAAAGCAGCTTCCCCAAAATCATGTTGTTATGTAACTCAGTTATATAACAGAGTTAGAGGATAATAGCATTCAGTCTACTTCAAAATTCATAACAGAGTCCAGGGTCCCCGAGTCAGTCAGCAGAGACTGAGAGAATTGGTCAAAGGAGATTGTGGTTCTTGGGAAGAGACAGTAGTCCCAACAGACTGGCACAGAGAGCATCTCCATGAAGGTGGTGTTACAGGAAAGCAAAGTCCCATGTCAAAAGCAGAAGGAAATAGGACTCTAAATTAGGGTTCTGGAAGAAATCTCAACTTTACCACCTAGTAAAAGCAACAGGGAAGTTAAGGTAACCAACTCTGAAGAGCAAAAGGGGACCAAGCACTTGAAGATATGTTGAGTACATCAACTCAACACGAGATACAAGATTGCTTGACTTTCCATCTCAAGAGAGAGCTGAGTAAAGGTTGAGTAACATTCTGAATGTTGCAAAAGAAAAAAGAAAGGAAGAAGGAAGAAGGAAGAAGGAAGAAGGAAGAAGGAAGAAGGAAGAAGGAAGAAGGAAGAAGGAAGAAGGAAGAAGGAAGAAGGAAGAAGAAGAAGGAAGAAGGAAGAAGGAAGAAGGAAGAAGGAAGAAGGAAGAAGGAAGAAGGAAGAAGGAAGAAGGAAGAAGGAGAAAAAAAAAAAAATCAGCCCAAATTATGAAGGGTGATACAGGAACTTCTGAGCAAGACCATTTGCTCCAGAGAAGGATGCAGCAAACAGTATCCTGAAACTATAATCCCAGTCCCATCTCCAATATCCAATGGAAATATCAGATGGTAGAGGTCACCCAGGTCCCCAGCATCATGAATTCTGCATGCATTGCTTTGTGTTAAACAGATGAAACAGGGCACTATCAGGAAAAAAGACAAATAAATGGCTGGCCTCCAGCTCTCTGAAAAGGAAATCATGCTGCTCCTCTGCAGATCCCCAGAAGGGAGTTGTCATTCTGTTTGCTAAATTAATCATTCAAACTTGAAAGTAAGCAAAGTAATTAAGTATCATTTTCAAGATTCATTGTGATATGCTGATAAAGATGCTGCAAAACCACTCAGCCCAGGTGACTGTTAATATTTCTTCATACTCATAGTCCAGAAGACACCTGTTATTTCCAATTCATTTAACACAAGCTACAGAGATGTCTCTTCGCTTACAAGACTGGATACTTCCTTGCTTCCTTCCTACTGGCTTTGCATCGCAATCGTGTAACTGCATTGCAATGACTGGGCAAATGCAATGCTCACTTGTTGTGAGCTTTGCTGAGACCTCCTTCCCAAGCATCACAGAAGCTATTTATTGAAGCTCAACATTTACACTGAATTTCACTTTTAGTCTGGATGTGAGGCTAATGTCTCTATTAATTTTTTTTATCCAGTAGAAACAGTCTTTGCAATTTGATAAATATCCCACTACAGGGCTCTCAACCACACATTACAGTGAAGAACCTGATATTGAAACAAAGCAGAAACAAGGGGAAAACTAATCAAGCTTTCTCTATGGTCTGTGCTGCGAAAAGCATTCCTACAGAGAACAGCGGCATACCTCTGAAATATAAACGTACAATAAATTCTCACTATGTGAATAATTTAAGGAGTCAGTAAGCCAGGTCTTCAAACCTAATAATCATGGAAATTCCAGGAACTACAGGAAGTCAGAGCCGTACACAGTAATCACATTTCCACAAGCGATAGCTACAATTCTACACGGATCAGCCTCTCTTCCCATCTAAGGCAGCTTTTCCTGCCCTACCACAGTAAGCCACTCAAGGCAGCAAACCTGGATACAGAGCTGGACACAAATCTCTAATAAATGGATGAAAACACTTTGCTCCATCTGTATGGAAACAATGTCAGACTATAACAATATTATTTTTGAAAAACTCTTCTCCAGTTGAACAAAATGACTCTGAAAATTTGTGTCCTCTGTCATCTCCCAGACAGAAAATTGACACTACAAGATAAAGTGTGATGGAACTGTAATGCAAGCTCTGTCTGATCACTTCACGTGCATTTTCCATCCTATTTAAGATGGGACAGTAGTGGAGAAAGCATCCAGCACAGGATAGGAAGAACTTCCTACCAAGGGAAAAGTGTTTTCTTCATGATCTCTAAATCATTTTGAAGTTACTATATACACATAAGAAATCTTGATCCTACTCATAGTCTTTCTCTCCGCTGTAACAAAAAGTTTCAAAACCATTATCTCTTATATAGCAGCACTTTATTTTCCATGTGGTAACTATCTTATACTGCCTTAAATTTAACTAATAGATGCAGTTGGTCCACTAATCCAATCTGGCCAAAAATGGCACTTTCATATTTCACTTTAAGTTCAATGGCTTGTGACAGAACAGCTGCAATATCTTTCTGCCTTTGCATGAGTTTTAGTCCTCTTCTGGAAAGATAATTAGTTTGCAGGGTTCTTTCTCTATCGAATGGAAACTGTTCTTTCAGAATATTTGATTAAAAAAAAAAAAAAGCCAATAAATCGGCTCAGAAATCTTAACAGTTCTTTTACTGTCTTTTTCATTGCCCTCACTTATATCAGTCTTACCCCAGCTGCCCTGCACACACCTCCTCTGTTCTCTAACCTGTCTCCACTACGTTACAAACAGATCCATATTTCAGTATGGGGATAAAAGGCAGGCTGGAGTGACACACAGCAAGCCCCAGTCTTGTCCAAAGAAGTCCATAAATCCCATTTCTGCTATTTCTCCAACTGAATGCATGCATTCTTTTCTACTAGATCAAGTACAGATCTCCCACATCTTTCTTTCAAGGTCCTACATCAGTCTGCCTACAATGTGATCTCTTCCTGCTGCTTCCTTTACGCTCACTCCAGCCAGCTTTCACCCTCACAGATTTCTGATTAATTCCTGCAGCATCACCACACCAAATCCATTCAAGCTATCTCTATGTTCAGAGCAACTTCTTGCCCCACAGATACACCCATGAACTTCCTAGCACCTTCTTATCCTTTGTCTTTGTCATATGGAACTTACTAATTTCTCTGTCTTTGCCATGCCTAAACTGATCTTGATTCTGGCTTTGATAGGAGGATTTGAAGACATGGACAGGTTCCTAGACTTCCTGTCTCTGAATAGGCAGCTCACAAGCAGTTAGTCTGACTTGCAGAGGGAGAAACAAAGCTAAATTACTCACCTCACATTTGAACCAGACTAGGAACACGTTAGCTGACTTTGAGATGGGTTCTCACCATCACCTTCCAGTTAATCTGTATGTTTTCCACATCTCTGTGGTAGGGCCTAAGTTTAAGTGCAGACATAGGAGTAACAGTTGTGAAAAATCATAAATGAATGTGAAGCCTTGATATCATAAATGTCTTGAAGCGAATGTATTGTGGCACAGAAAAAGCAGCTCCTTGGGATGACTAGGATAAGGTTGCATTGAAGTTACTAAGCTCTTTACGAAGAAATGTCCATCATTTTAATTTCCACATGTTACAACTGATTATTCTCACCTTGTTAGCATTATCTGTATTTTTATTCTATTGTGCAGTATTGTTCTGGTAAACATCTATGGGAGGAGTGGCTGACACACCAGAAAGCTGTGCTGACATTCAACAAGACCTGGACAGACTGGAGAGTCAGACAGAGGAACCTGATGAGGTTCAGCAAGAGCAAGTGCAGCGTCTTGCACCTGGGGAGGAACGATTGATTCTTTTGGAGGGCCATGAAGATGCTCAGAGGGCTGGAGCACCTCTCCTTCAAAGAGAGGCTGAGGGAGCTGGGCTTTTTCAGCCTGCAGAAGAGAAGGCTGCAAGGAGATCTTACTGCAGCCTTCCAGTATTTAAAAGGGGGATGTAAGCAAGAGGGAAATCAACTTTTTACCAGGGTAGATAGTGATAGGACAAAGAGGAATGGTTTTAGGCTCAAGAAGGGAAGGTTTAGATTGAATGTTAGGGGAAATTTCTTTACCAAGAGAGTGGTCAGATGCTGGCACAGGATGCCCAAAGAGGCTATGGATGGTGCATCCCTGGAGGTGTTCAAGGATAGGTTGGATGGGGCGCGGGGCAACCTGGTCTTGTATCAGATCTGGAGTTTAGTGACCCTGCCCACCCCAGGGGCTTGGAACTTGATGATCCTTAGGGTCCCTTCCAACCCAAGCCATTCTGTGATTGCACAGTCTTCTCCTGGCCACTGTAATTTGCCAGCATGTTGCCAGTTAAAAAGACATAAATGCAACATCCTCAGCCAACAACCACCATCCTTCAGGTCTTAATCTCTTTGAAAGTCAATGAGACATCAGCTTCAGATCGTATTTCTGACATCAAAAACTAGGCTGATCTCCCGTGTTTTCTTACCACTTTTGACAGCACTACTTCTACCTTCCTTTCTGAAGTTTCTCACAGTTCCAGTTTAATTTAAAGCCAGTAAGAATGAATCATTAGAGTACCAGGGAGTCATCCCTACCTGAACAGTTATAGCATCCAGGCTCTTTCCGGCATTCAAGGAGGGAGGCAATGCTGATAAGCTCCCACACAGCTATACTGCCTGGCTGTTATTAATCCATTTTCAACCACATGCTTAATCCTCTCTTCTCATACATTTTTCCCTACAATTGTCATTTCATTCATTTTCTTTACAAAAAGAAAAATCCCACCTGAAAAAAATCTCCCACCCAACAAAAAGTGTCTTTCTGCTCACATTTTACTGTGTTAATACCCTAAGCTGTATAATCAGATTAAAATGTTTTTTTTAAATGGATCATGCTAAAACCAGACTTACGTTGTTACAAAGAGAGTAAAAAAATAATAATAAAAAAATGAATTGAACTGAGTAAAAGGAGTGAAAATACTTTCAAAGGATTAGCTGAACTGTATTAGTAACGGTGCCAGGGAAAATACTTGATCATGGATGCTGAGTAATGGCTCTGCAACTACATTCTTCCTACCACTTATTTATTTTCACTTAAAAAAAAAACAACAAAAAAAAAACCCTAAAGTTGGGAGTCAAGACTGAGATGCTGTTTTGACTAATGCTGCTCATTCATAGAAAAGTGACTTTCCTCCAAAAGTGCAGTATATAAAACTGAATCTCAGAAAAACAGATATTTTACAGACAAAAAACTAAATGGTACCTTTAAGGGACCTGAATTTAAACCAGTGTTGAATTTCATAGCTAGTCCCTTCAGTTCAATCTTTAGGACATACGAGAGGAAAAGAAAAAAAAAATAAATATATATATATATATATATATATATATATATATATATATATAATTAGTTTGTGTTACTAAAATTGCAACTTTGGATATAAATACATGAAAATGAAATAGAAAATTACAAAAAGCAAAGCTGAAAATTTCAGGTTTTTTTTCAGTAAAAAGCTGACAGAAGAAACGCCAAGTCCATTTACCCTATTGGGCAGATCTTGAAATATAGGTTTTCTCCTGCTCAAATCTTAGAATACTTTATAAATAAAAATAAATAAATCTGTATAACAAAAAGAATAAACATCTTTCGGATGATCCAACTCAGTAAGATGATTTTCATGAAAGAAATAAAAGCTTCAGTGCCCAACTCTGTTTTTGCATGGATTCAAAGCTGTTTTGAAACAACGTGCAGACAGCACTGAGGGACATGGCTAGTGGACATGGTGGTATTGGGCTGGTGGTTGGACTAGATGATCTTAGTGGTCTTTTCCAACCTTAATGATTCTATGAAATCTTCAGATCTGTCCCTTTCAATCACAGATAACGTATGAACAAGCATTAGGAAACATACTCTAGAACAGAGTCTTGTCCTGGGTTGGGGGATATAATAGGACTCAGGCCAAATGATTCCTACCATCTGCCTTTGAAATCCTTCCTTTGTGGATGGCTTGGCAAAGCTGAGCAGCAAGTTCAGCTCAGCTTGTGTTTTCATGTCTTGAACTATTTAACATTTTAAACAAACTGCATGGCTTCAACCTTTTATGTACTGAGAGCTCCATTAGCTAAAGCAGTCAGTGACCCTTCACATTACCCACTACCTTGCAGGTGTGGTTTTTGTCAGAGGTTTCTTACTTAGGTTTCTTACTTGAAGTGCTCACTAAGAGGCATTAATTACATTCCTCTACTGTTCCTATACACTGATATGTTACTTTAGCTTTTAAATGCAGATGAAAATGTATTTTTGCTATATGTATTTGTTTGCTGTATACGCACACATACCAGGGTAGAAAATGGCAGTTTTTTGTCCAGTTTTACATTCACACTTAACACTAAGCAAGTTCCTGATTTCATGAGTATAGCAATGCCATGAAGACTATTCCCATACCTGAATAACATGTATGATTTATCATCTGGGACTGTAAACCTCTGTATGAGATTGATATGGGTTTTTTTTGTTGTTTTTTTTTTTGCATGCAACAAACTGATGTAACCAGATAAAGAGTCATAAGTTTTTTTCAATACATGCTCTTCTTGTTGCCAAAGGTCACTCTGTCTGAGATTACCTTCAAGGAAACTGCATCTGACGTACGTGACAGTAAGAGACATTTTTGCTTGAGTGAAGAGGGACTTAAAATTTTTCCAGAGGTGCAAACCACTCCAGTTTTACAGTATTTGTTTTTATATGAAACATAAAAGGTGGCAAGCTATTTAGAAAAGGATTAGATATGTTATCTATTCTGTCCAATATTTTCCACATTTATTGTGGAATTCAGCTACCATTCATTTATCCAGAACCTAGAATTAGGAATTGATTGGAAGAAGAGTTTTACTTTTTAAAGTAGCGTTTTATTTGAAGTAACTCATTGTGATTTGTTAACAAATTCTATGAAACATAGAATCGCTCAGGTTGGAGAAGACCTTAAGATCGTCAAACCCAACCGCAACCAAACCACATTACCCTAACAACCCTCCACTAAATCACGACCCTGAGTACCACATCTAAATGGTTTAAAACACATCCAAGGAGAGCTTATTTTGTAATTACTTCATTTAATACAGTAATCAGAACAGGAGACTCTGATAAATCTATAGGCTATGTTCTAGCTGAGGATCTGCGTCACCTTAAGGAGTGTTCTCAAGGAACACTCAGGCAAGCACAAGTCAAAGACATTCAGTGACAAATGCTGCACATTACATAGAATCATAGAGTGGCTTAGGTTGGAGCAGACCGTAAAGATCTACTAGTTCCAAGCTCTAGAATTCTTCCAAGACAACTTTTTCCTCACCTGAAAGTACGTCTCCCTCACCTGAAAGTACGTCTCCCTCACCTGAAAGTACGTCTCCCTCACCTGAAAGTACGTCTCCCTCACCTGAAAGTACGTCTTCCTAACTCGTATCTCGCTTTCTGTGGGTTATGCTGATTACTTCTTGATCACCTCCTAGAGATGAAATTCATACTCCCTATTTTCAGAAGACTTGGATCACATTTCCCAGGCCTCTCCTTCTACAGTTCATCTTCCATGGTCTCTTAGATTGCTCATGGTTTTTATAACTCAGCAAAATATGTTTGTAACACTCCAGCTGAGATCTAACCACCTCTGACCACAATGTGCATGAATTATTTAAAGTCTCTACAAATAAGTATTTCCATATACATTTCCAAACCTAACACATGGGTTTGCAATAGTGTGTGACGGTAAACCAAGGGTGATACAGATTTAACAAAAAGGTAATGATACTTAACATGACAAACTCTTTACTTTTTCAGAAGTGCTAATACCTGGGGAACAAAACTTTTCCTCTGGGATTTGACATATTAGTTTTCTTTAAACATTGCAATTTTGACATACAAAGAAATCCAATATTTGCAATTTTCTTGTTACAAATTTCCAAACGTTTCCTTCAGTAACTCACTTTGTACCCTTTAGAAAACTGTGCCTCCTCAATGAAGACTGTTGAGAGGCCTTATCCTTCAGCACCCTCTGCATCCCCCATGTCATGCCATGTACGAGAAGCAATTCTGCTGCAAGCACAAAACATACACGCTGCTTATCTATTCCCACTCCCTCTGACTCTGCCAGAATTACAAAAAAGGCCAGTGTCTCTGTTGGGATCAGGGCTGTCTCTTTCATTTAGGCTTCCACTGGAGACTGCTAATGCGTAATGTTTTGCTCCCATAATTAGCTTAGTCAGGAACATGAAATGAAGTCATACTTCTAGTTGACCAATAAAATGAACTCTGTAACTATTCCAGTGCTGAAACGCCTCACTGGGAGATTTGTGCTTCCCTTGCATCCTTACATCTTGCTAGTTGGTAGTTTCTAAAGTTTGAATTGCAACCTCCCATCTTGCTGGTTGTATAACAGATGCCAAGGATTCCCAATGTAAATCTTTCAGTTATTGTTCAACTGTTCATAACCAATCACCTGCTTTTCTGGTAAGTTATGATGCATAAGAAAAGCAATTAGGTGCAATTTGTGGTGCAGTTTTACAAAGCTATCTTTATGATGACAAAAACAGGAATGCAATTTGGGAAGTATATGAAATAAAGCTAGGGCAACGAGAAAGGTGAGTCAGACTGCAAAGAAAGTAAGTGGCAGTATAATGTTCTTGACAAGCAGAAATATCAAAGCTAATAAGGTGCAGCTGTGCAAGGCACAGGAAGCTATGTTTGATTCTGAATCATTTATAAGAAGCTATTCAATTGCCTGTCACCACATTAGCATACTTAAATAGTTTTAATCTGATTTCACTCTGATTAAAATGGCTGACAAGGATAGAAAATAATGATGAACAGAATCAAGCAGAACAAATAGCATGACTGTAAATGGGCTTATGGATGCATTAGCAAAGGCAGCATACCTAATACAACAGCAGAACCAGAAGCCAAGGGAAAAATTCAGGAGGCAAAATTACAAAAAGGATGTGCATAACAAAAGCATTTATCCTTTCCCAATTTATTTCACTCTTTGAATTAGATCATAGCTTTAGCAGATGTGGATGGGGCATCATTGAAAAGGCAAAACTTGAGAGATTAATTCTCAAGGAATCTGCTGAGAGGGCTCTGAGAGATCCTTTAGGTCTGAGATGGATAGGGTTAGCCAGGACATGGTACTATAGAATGGCTTGGGTTGGAAGAGACCTCAAAAGACCATCCAGTTTCAATCCCCTGCTGCACGTATCTCTAGTTCTGCCAGAAAAATAACTGAAGCAAAGCGACAAGATCTTAGAAACACCAGGAGCTCAAAACTCATGAGACACTTTTGAAAATGTGTTTTCCCTTAAGAATTCCCCATGATCTTACATCTTGGAAAATAGGGTGGCATTTTAATTGATAAGTAGGAATCACAGCAAGTAAAGCTCTAAAGAAAAAGCAACAGTGGCTTTTGGAGAAATTAGAAGACCTGGTATGCACCTCCTTTGCCTGTCTGCCCCCAAGTAATTCCAACAATGGGTAATTTCAATTCTTAAGGAGAGTGGTATTGATAAACTCATTTCCACATTAAGAAACAGCTGATACCATGCAGAATAGTGCTCGCAGTATAGAGAAAGTTCAACACTATTTCCCACCATTTGCAGAAAGCTATTTTAAGCGTTCTTTGAGGTTTCTGCATTCCCACCTGATTGAGTTTGCAACAGGAGCAGCTGCTGTTTCTGGAATCCAGGGATCACAGACAGCAGCAGAACTGCTTTCCTGAAGAGCCCCCTTTCCTTCAGGTACTGTTGCCCTGGGTGCTGTATGCTTGCCATGAGAAGATGCCTGTTCCAGGAACTCTTCCATATGGCCATTTCTATATATATATATATATATTTTTAAATCATTAAGCACCCCAGAGCATTGTAGCATCTCCATACTAAAAGCTCACACAGGCTTTGCGTCATTAAGTCATCAAAATATATTTGTGGATTCACTTTCTTCCAGTATTATCTCAATATTGGTCTTTTTTTTGACAGATATGGAAATTAATCCCATGGACTAAGTTTCCAGCTGACATCTATAAGACCATTCTTCCTCTCCTCCTTGAGGTCTATGAACCCTCAGAATATTGGAGCAATCAGAATCTCTTTGCTTGTTCTTAACCAGGGATAAGGCCATCCATTGCCTCTCTGGGCAACCTGTGCAAGTGTCTCACTAATTTGGATGTCTGTCTTCTTAAACCGCAGGAAGGTACAGAAATGCTCAGTGGGAAGGCAAAACAGGGAAAGATAAACCAATCGATATGTAAACAGAGATGGAAGAAATACAAAAAGAGATTCCCCTTATTCTTGCAGCTCTATCTCCCTTAGTGTCTGACAGAAATTTTTTCCATTCAAAATGGCAGAAGGAAATACGTCACTGAGAACAGAGATGACAATTGCAAACTGTAAGTGTGCTCACTAGAAATTGCCAAAACAAATTTTGATGTCTTTCATGCATGGAGGCCTTCCAGGGAAAAAAAAAAAAAAAAAAAAAAAAAAAGAATAATTCCAGAGCATCCTTTTTTTTTTTTTTTTTTTTTTTTAAACCTGGAATATTGCAATAAAATAAAATGCAGTATAAGGCTACATTAAATTTATGGGGCACCTTTTATGAGAACATCCCAAGGGGCTTCACATAATAGCTATAAAACAGTGAAAGACACCATAACACAGATTTAATTTTTAAAATGGCAGAATATATATTAATGATTTAGTATCATTACTCTTGATTGAAGGTCTAAGATCACTAATAAAATGGTTCTGCATAAAGTTAATTCAGGTGAAAGGCATTTAATCTCTGAATACAACTCATATTTTAATAAATTTAATTGGTTGATTAAAATAATACCAGAAGGAAAAAATAAATAAAGGAAGAAAGAAAAAGAAAGAAATATTATGTATTTCAGCTAGGAATGGTTTCTGAATTATAGAATCATGAATGCTGGAAAAGGCCATAAGAATATCTAGTCCAACTATCAGCTTTCCACTACTATAGCAGTAAAGCACATCACTCAGACATTATCAGCCACTGTAATTCCTTCAACGTTCTCTCATATTAGTCAGGTCTCTCTCGTGTTTACAGAAGGACAACTGAGCATCTAGCAGCTAAGCAGTATATTTTGCTCCTGTTGAAATGTGCACCCTTATACAATTTAACCTGTCCAAAAAATCACTATTATTGCTGAGTTGTGAACAAGTTCAAGAACCCTGGCAAAGAAAGGCAAGAAAAGCAATGGAAGATGCATAAATCCATGATTAACACCGTCAGAAATGTCTTGGATCACTTGCAGGTCTCTTTACTGGTACTCCTGTAAATTACTGTTATGTATCTCTCCACATGACCCATAACTCCTCACATATTATAAACTGACCCTAGTTGTGCAACCCAGAGCTTTCTCTGCACTCCCAGAAGAGCTGCAGTTTTCTGCTGAATCTGGATTTAAGTACTTTTAAATGAGAACTAGCACTACACTACACTAGGAGCAAGACTGAACTGCAATTTCTGCAAGAGTTGTTTGAAGAAAGATAAGCCAAGCACAACGCAACACACAATTAATAGGCTGAATATGTTATGAACTGACCTCAGGGAATAAAAAGTCAAAGAACAGTATCTTTTCTCTAGCTCTTTGATATAGAAAAGAGGTCAAAGCTAGACAAAAAGCACTGAAGTAAGAACATCAAGTCAGATGGGACAGAAACAATTAAATGCATTAACAGTTGTGAAAGCTCAGCAACTGTATTTATCTGCTTCTGTACACTTAATTTAACACTGAAGTCAGCACCTGACCACACACTCCACACACTTAAGAGAAGGTACCAAGGGATCTGTAAGTAAGCAGGATCTTACTGTACCAGATTATTATACTAGGCAACCATCTGGGCTAATTCTGTCAGCAAACTGTCTGTGGGAAGTTAATTTGAAGAAACAGAGGTTTTGTTTTGTTCTAAACTCCAAAATCCTCCATTCATCTCATCTCACCACTGGAAATGAGCTGAAGGGCAAATGCAAGAAAGCATTCAGGAACCACAACCTCTAATCTTGAAGGGGATGTCATTTGCCATGGACAAAATCCATATTTACCTGAGAACTTTCCAGCAGCTTTTAAGATCAACACAGAATATATCCCACATCCTTGAATTTGACACAAGTATCTGAGAAGACAAGAGATGCCTTCAGCAGAGCATCTACTGAAACCACTGCAGTTTTAACCACGAGGGATGATTGTAACAGTGTTTCTGCCTGAACATCCCTGCTATATAGATGGGATCAAAAGGATCCCAACAGCTAGGCATACCCACTAGCCTGGAGAAGACCTCCTATAGCCACAATTAACAATACATGGGAAACAGGGCCATGAGAGGGATGTTTTCCCCTCCTCAGTAAGGTAGTTCACAGTAACATTTGCACTCTGTTCACGTCTTCTGGCCACCTCTGTACTGTGTTGGAAAGGGGATACAAAGACCTACACTCACAGCCATTATTCCCATGTAGCAGAAATGTGTTCCTAGCCTGGAAAGCACTGTAACGAAGTGAGCAACTGGATTCTTCCTCTCCTCTTCCACGTGATCTTTAGAAAATTACATCTGCACAAGACCAAGCTTTGCCTGATGCTGATTGGAAATAATTCCACAGAATGGCAGAAAGGCAACACAACCAAGCCTGAGGTGTTCTCTCTCCAAATGTCTGAGTGGAGTTATAGAATGTTAAATAAAAAAAAAAAAACTTCTGATCCCAGGAATTTCTGTGTAGTCACTAATTGGAAGGAGAGTTCAATCCCTACAATCACTGAAGTCCTTATGAAGGCTACACAAGCTTTACAGAAAGTGCTCTATAACGACTAAGGACATATGTTAGTCAGGCCAACAGGAGATAACCTAGCCATAATAGGGCTTGTCAGCCATATCTATGATATATAGTATCTATCTGCTAGATAGATACTATCTAGCAGGCTTAATAGTTCAGACTGATCTGAAAAGCTGTAAATGAACAAAATCCGTATGTTTTACAAAAATCAGTAAGTAATCAGAGCCCTGCAGTATCAAAATGATAAGCTCAGAGATAAAGTGCAGGAGAAAGCTCCTTATTGCTTAATCTTCAACTCTCAAGCAAGCCAAGCGTAAAATCCTTTAATCAAATCTAATAACCTGGCATAATCTTCAAAATAATGACTGCAAGGAATAACCTATCTCTGCATTCATTAAATCCTGAGATTTTTAAAAAATGGATTTTCTTTAACAGCAGTGTTAAAGATATTCTCACATGTTGCATTATTCATAACTTCCCACAAGTAATAACAAATATTAAAATACAGAAACATTTGATTACACATTCCTATTGTATTCAACTCTGCATTAACTTTAATACAGCTACATTCTCAGTACAAAGCAAGATATGTGTAACAATACCAAGCACTGAAACTTGATGTTTTTGTCCTGAGAATATTATCCCAGATATTAGAAATATTCATTGCTCACGAGAACAATTAGAAACGAGCTTCTCTCTTTTCTCCTCATTTCTTTGTAAGTTGGTTAGCTGCCAGTGTTTGAAGGTTTCCAGTTCATCTGTATTAGATAATCTACAGCAGCATTTTTTTCTAGAAAACTCTATCTACAAATGTTTTAGAGAACACACACATACTGCCTCATGGAAGGATTTAGTGCCATTGAATATATCAAGTTCTTTTTTTAAACATAAGCCATTTCAAAGTCTAACAGAACACTCCCCTGACACGCTAACAAGTTTACCAATCTTGCATCATTCACTTGTGCCGTTTGCAATTCACTGCCACCCATTCACTCATCTCTGAATGTCCAAAGAGTTCCATTTTTTCCATTTTCATCTTATATTCACATACATGATCATTCATACATAAGCATATAGTCACTTAGTTCTTATCTCCGTATCCTCTCCATCATGCACATCACTAACCAAAACAATGGGCAGAGCAAGACTCAAAGCAGACCGCCAAAAAACCTCACTGACAATATCCTACTATTCAATATCTGGGTACACTACATTGTTCTCAGAACACCTGATCAGTCTACAGTCATTTCCTCTAGACCATTACTCATTAGCACCCATGCACCAGCTAGGTATATAGTCTGCAACCATGCTCAGAAGAAAAACATTAAGGGTTGGTAGAACTGCCCTTAATTGACTAAATCTTTGCATACCCCTGAAGATTTGAAAACTACTTCTGCTGCATTCCTCTCCTGCTCTAACATGGCTTATCACTCCTTTGGGCACTGATATTCATAGTGCTATCCATCCAACTGCAAGTGAAGAACAAAACAGAACAAAGGATCCATTGCTTCAGGTTTTTCCAAACCTATGTATTAAGATCATAACAAACACACCTTGCCATATCTTCTTTCTTTTTATGTTGGCCTTTTTTATTTGGTCTGAGAGCTCTTGCAATGCCTTTATTCTCCTTCTTAGCAGTCCGACCAGTTTCTACTTTCTCTCTACTTTCTTCCTGTGTTTGAAGTCAATAAAAAGCTTGTAATTTAGCCAGACTCATATCTTACTGACTTCTTATCTCTACTCTACAATGAGAGAGCCTTATTAACATTCTCCTTTAAGGAATTGCCAGCATTCTTATATTCCTTACTCCATTAGGCTTGCCTCCCAGCAACACCTACATATTTATTGAAGTCTTCCCACTTGAAATTCATCGTTACTGTTTTGCTATGTGCTATTCAAGTCCTATGGATCATGAATGTTCTCACCTAACCCACCACTTGGCTAGACAATGCTCAGCAACTTGTTTATTTATACTGATCAGCATCTAATCAAAGATCATCCTATTTTAGAAAAGTACATCAGCAGCGCATTCACAGAATGTTTCAAGCAAGATTTATTTTCCTTGCTAAAATTTCCTTGTAACAAACATGATAAACAACAATCTGCATTATGAATTTTAGCTCCTTCTGATTATTCTTCACAATTCATAGAATCACCAAGGTTGGAAAAAGACCACCAACATCATCTATTCATTTATCCACATACCATCGGTATTTCCCCACTAAACCATGTCCTTTCTGTGTTATAGTGGTTGTTATCTGGCTCTACGACTTCTTGTAGAACAATCCTGTCTGGTTTTTTTTGCCCATCCAGGTAATGATTGTCTATGCTACCTCTGGGACAAATCAAAGATTTCCTCCAACCTCAATTTTTGCTCAAAAACCTGTAGACAATCACTCTTAGCTAAAGAAAACTGAGGTCTCCTGGTATGGAGGCATGCGTTTATTTCCAAGATGCAATTTACTGCTTCCTGGACACTGATCCCAGACTAGGTGTGCAAAAGCATCAGCTGTGCCTTTGTTTCCCTCATCCTTGCCTCTCTCCAGCAGCCTTATGATCACCCTGACCTGCAGTACAGAAATGTTCAATAAAGAGAATAGAAGCTTTGCGATACAGGAGACCTGAATGGATCGCTGCAATTGAAAGCTGTCTGCACATGGCTGACCTCAGCAAATCAACTGACTTTAGCACTCTTCAGCACCAGCTGCTGAAGAGAGACAGAATGATCTAGCAGCTGGAGCATTAAAGAACACAAGATAGACAAAGGTTAAAAAAAAAAAAAAAAAAAAAGTATGATTAAAAAAAAGAGTATTTGCTCTAAGAACATTCAGCTCTGGACCGGAAGAAGCCCTGGGCAGTCCCATATATAATATAATTTTTGGAGATACTTAAATCTCAAAAATATTTAAGAATCTGGACTTCATTTCCTTTACTCATCTGCAGCTTTGAAAAACATTACTCTGATGCACCAAAATGCTCAAGGCAACCATGCAAGGTCTTCATGAATTTTAAGGACAACAACAGCAGAATTTCACTCACTGCTTTCATTATATCCCTGCAAAAAGTTTCTTTACAAGGCAGTTGGTTGAAGGAAGTATCATCTACTTTTTCATCATGTGAATATACTGTATTCCACAAAAATTAATATAGAACATCAGCAAAGATGGAAATGCAAGTCTAGAGCACTGTGTATTACTTATTTTAAAAACTGCAGAAGGAAAGAAGGAAACAAAATGAAGAGACAAATTTAAGGACTCTTTCCTCCAAAGATGGGGTCGTAAAAGACTTTCTTATTAAAAAACAGACAGGTTATAACCATTACAAAGCAATCCATAAGATCTACTGGGGTGGATTTAACACTATTGACGTCATCATATATTCAGATATACTTATATTTAGTAGCAAAAGAAACAGTTATGCAGATCCATGGAGAAAGTTCCGGAATATATAGATATAAGCTTCTGTAAGCAAAATTAAGAAGCAAATGCAACAAAAATGTGTCTGATGTTATCTGCAAAGGATGGAAAGCAGGAAGAAATACTTGCAACATAGCAACCAGCAGGAATACAGTGAGATGTGTTTTAAACACAGAAAAGATTTCTTTAGCTCTCCTCTTAAGAGATCTTCACACTGACTTTTGACTTATTGAAAGATATCAAACTCTCCTCCCAGAAGCAGCAGAGAAGTACTGCAGGTTGCTTACTGTACTATGAGTTCCCATAGTGAAATAGATGGTACATTTTCTTTATTGATCTAAGTAGGATCTTTGAATAACATTTTCTAGTTTCCTCTGGAGTTGCAGCTTCAAAATGGAAACTAATCGATGAACATCCCCCCAAAAAAGAAACTTAGCACAAATCTCCAGTGAGGATTTTGCAAACGTGGAAATACTTCATCACAATGGAGATTCAGCTTGGGTGCCATCAGTAATGGCACAACCACTTCCAAGAGCAGATAATGACCTGAAACAAACTGTAAAAGTACATGCAAACACATTAGGAAGTTTAAACTGAATCTGCAAGTCTGTAAGATGAAGAAGAAACAAATCATTCAAGAAGCAGCACTGAAAATAGAATAAGCATGCTGGTTGATTCTCTTCTATCTATCAAAATACTAATGCTGTTGTTGGGGATAGTTCTCAGAGATGAACAAACTGTCTGGTGTAATGATGGGAAGAAAAGAAAAGTACTAGTCTGAATACAAGCATGAGAAAACCTAGATTAATGGAGGCATTGAGAAGTTCCCAGCACACAAAAGGAACGGAGATGCTGAAAACAAAGCGTTTCTAAAGAATAAAGAATACTTGTTTCCACAGTTTTAAAGAAAAAGGTGAGAACTTGGCAAATGGACAAAGATGGACATCAGGCAAAGCTATGCTCCAGTAAGGATCTTTTTCAATCACAGCCAATAACCAGAGATGAAGACAAGAACCCGTAAGGATACCCAGCTTTTTGGAGTCCTCAGAATTTGAGAGAAACAAGTGAAAAGACAGATAAATATCCTTTCAAAAGTAATAGGCAAGACAATCCCTGCTCTGACAAGCTAGACAACCCATTACCACAGAGGACTGCAATACTTGGAAAGACTCTACTCCCTCCTAAGGGAATGAAACACTTTAGACTGCATGAAAGACAACTGGAAGGTTACGCCAGTTATTGGATTAATAACAGCTTATTTAGTTTAATAACATTTTAATTAGAAAATAAAAATCGGGTTCAAAAGGCAGAGAGAATAAGGAGCAAAAGAGTTCTCTAGGAACAAAACCTTTCTTTTCCCATGATTTCTATATGATGTGCTTTCTGCAAGAGTCCACACTCTAGTAGAGCAGAGCAGCACTAAGCACAGCCAGAACACATTGCTTGTAAGCAAGCATTTTATCGCCTTATTTCCATACCAAATTTCATTTATTTATATAAAATTATCTATAATGGTCAAAAGTAAAGGCAAGATACATTTTTTTTCTGCCACTTAGAGAATCACACAACAACCATGGTCATTAAACTGTACAAAAAAATTATAGATACCTGTGATTAAAGTGTTATTTCATAGCAAAGTTCTGCACTAGCTGCATACCGCTACCATAGTCCAAGTCATCCTTTTTAGTCCTCCATAGCAAGAAAGAGTTACATTTACATCATTTCTTATTACTGTTGCAAGCGCAGTTTTGAGATAAGATTCATATTAGCTATTTTCTGCTCTTGGTGCATCATTTGTCAAGGAAATGAGGAATAAGAATTTCAGTGCCTAATACGCTCTGTGAATTATAGGACCGCATCAGGATTATACTTCAGCTTTTCTAATAGTTGGTAGTTCTCTTTCATACCTTTCTCTGCACACATCTGCTTGAGTGCTGACTTATAAGTAGCCTTCATTTCAGTTCTCTAGTGGGACTCTTCAATTCTAGAGCTGATCAGGTTGTGACATTTTAAAGTATAGCCCAGTCATAAACCAGTTAAGCTCAATTAATTCTGGGGAACTTGGCTGATCCCAAGTGAGGGCCTTTCTATGTGTGTTGTCCATTTGCAGTGTTGCAAGATTATCAAGGGTGCAGGGTTTTTGTTTTTGATTTTTAAAACACGTTCGGTTCTTTGGTTCTTGTGTGCGTGCACTACAAGGGAAGTTATAAGGTCATGAGTACACCAGTGTAAATGTATCTGGATATGGAGAATATTGATTATCCACATAGAAATGGCTAAAGATTTCTGTGTTTTCATTGCCTTAGTCTTTGCTGGCAATGCCTTCTCTCAGTCCTCTCACATCCCTGTGCTTAGAGAAGAGTCTGGGTGACGAAGTACTAGCCATGGTAGAAGAGCTAGTTAGTGACTACTATATCCGAAGACCAAGCAAGATCCAAAGGTGCTGGTTGACGTCATTACCAGAGTTGTGCCTCTCATCTTTGAAAGATTTTGAAGGTTCCTGATGACTCGAAAAAGGCAAGTGTTACATGAACTTTTGGTAACTGCAAGAAAGATGTTTGGGAAACGACAAGCCAGACTCTCCCTAGTCCTAAGAAAGATATGGAGCATATCCAACTTGAAACCAGATCAGATATGTACAGGACAAGAGAGTGATTGAAAAGAGCTACAACAGATTTGCCAAGAAAAAGTCATGCCTGGCAAAACTGACTGCATTCTACAAGATACAAGAAAGGACAAGAAAAAGGATAGTATATATGTTACACCTTGATTTAGCAAAGATTTTGTCAGTGTGTCCCTTACTATCCTTATAAATAAGTTGGTAAGGTGTGGACCAGATGGACTGTCTAAAAGGCAAGTGGATGATTATCTAAATTGCTAAACACAGGGAATTAGAGGTAGGTCTTCAAAAGCACAACTGGAGAGCAGTTACTCATGGTATTAATCAAGGTTTGGTACTGGAGCCAATAGTGTTTAAAGGTTGTATTAACAACCTAGCCAATAGCAAGGACTCCAATCAACAGTTTTACAGATTATACCAAAAGGGGAAGAAGCCAATACTCTAGAGAGCAAGGTTGTTGTTTGAGAGGACTTAAGAGATGGGAGAAATGAGCTGGCAAAAATTTCCAGGAGTTCAGCAAATACAAAGTGTTATACACAGTGAGGAATGGCTTGCACTGTGGACACAAGCTAGAGTTTAACCAGATGGAAAACATCTCTACAGCTAAGGACCCATGAGTTCTGGTGGACAGACAGTTGAACTCAAGTGAGCAGTGAGTCCTTACAGTAAATAAAGGCAAATGCACAGACAGTAAGTCAAAAGAAATGAATATTTTTCTCTCTGTTTGGCACTTGTAAAACAGCATATGAAGTATTGTATCCCACTTGATCCTCTTACACAGAAGAATGGCACAGACATACCAGAGTTAACACAGCAGATGGTCACCATGATGCTCCAGGGACTGGAGCACATAAAGTACCCACAAAAGGCTGAAAAGGCTGGCTAGGCTCAACCTGCAAAAGAGAGAGGACCTAGGGGAGAATCTTGTTATTGCCTTTAGCTACTCACTGGTGAGGGAGTGGGTATTATAGAGAGAAGACAGAATCAAACTTGCCTCAGAGGTGCACAGCAACAGAACAAAGGGTGGAAGATGCTAGTTGCCACAAGAAAAAAAAAACCCTAGCAGATATAAAGAAAAGTTTTTCTCCACAAGGGTTATCTCCATCCTTGGAGATGCTCAAAATAAAACCTATATATAGTCCTGAACAACACTAAAGTTTGCCCTCCTCAAAGTAGGGGCCTGGACTGCAAATCTCCAGAGGTCCCTTCCAATCTAACTCACTCTGTGACTTCTTGATATAAGAGAAAGCAAGTTCCATACCATTCCCTTTCTTCTCTTTTTCTTCATTCTTACAAGGTTATTTGTGTTGCTGTTTCAAACACTCTCAAGCACACCCTCCTCAGGGAGCCTTTTCCCACTTATTTAAACTTTTTGAAGTATTCTAATTCTGCCAATAATTGCATTCTACCTTTATATTAGGTATGGAAACTGGCACATTGTTGAATATTAAAAATGAAGTCACTGACAGTGTACATTATAGCAACAGGGAAGCTTGAAGTGGAATTAATGACTGATGAATTGAGAAAAGGGTAATGAGCTCCCTGTAGCCTTCACCGTGCTGCCCACATTCCATTATCTGCTAAAATCACTTCCTTAAAAAATCTAGATTAAAATGTCTGAGCTGAAACTAATGAAAACATCTTAATCAACACAACAGTGTGAAACTGTTTGAAAGTACCTCTGAATGGCAACAAACAGCAGTCCTAGATACAGACATGCTGACAGCTGTTGATGCAAGGGATTCTTTCCTGTAATTAATTCCTCACATGGGGGCCAAATCCAGGAATGTATTTCCACCTCTTCTTAACCCTAGGTATATTTTAACTTTTCAAATTAGATATTCCAAAACATTCACATTGAACGATAAGCAGCCAAGTTTGCTGGTTCCCATCATAAACTCATAGCCCGAATTCCAATGGTAACTGTACAAAGCTTCTGAACACATTTGTGCAATGTGAAGGCCTTTATGGCCTTCAGTCAAACACTCAAGTTCCTACGGGCCTTCCAACAACCATCTCCCACATAGACAATATTATAGAGGAGGAAAAATGGGCAAGTTCCTATCCTGCTCCAAAAAATTTCTTGCATACAAAATCCACTCCCAAATAGTATCATAGGGAATTTTTCTAATAAGACATACTGCTATTATGTTTCACAGTCATAATTTTAAAACAGCTGGATGTCCCTGGAGCTCCACTGGACTGCACAGTTGGACTTAAGACATTGCCTGAATTCCCAGGGAACAGACATTTAGTGAAGAGGAGAGAAGGTTAAGCATTACCAGTATCTATGAGCCTTTACTCAGAAATAAATGTTCATTTTTTGCTTTCATTCATCCTTTTTATTGCTGTGTGTTGGATTAATTTAAATTATTGCCCCCTTCCTGAGACAGACTATTTTCGCAGATGTAATTTATATCTCTGGACCCAGATGAAAAAATTAATTTTTTCCACCTCCCTCAAGCAACTAACTCCAGAAAAACAGCTTATAACACGAAAGGAAAAGACAGGCTGCGTTAGTTGCACCACTGCACATCTGACTCCAGGACTGGACACAGCTTATTGCATGTGCAGGACATGCTGCAGTTTACTGGCACCTGTCTTTGCAAACATGTCCTCACCTTATTCCTACAGCAGTGGAACCACTACATCAGCTCACAGCCCTGGCAAGGACTCTCACGTCCCTGAGAGAAAACTGCTGCTTCTCCTTCCTGTCTTTTCAGGGCTATGCTGCAAAAAGGTTGGGTGTCAGGAGTAAGTTCTTTACTGTGAGAGTGGTGAGGTGCTGGAATAGGCTGCCCAGAGAGGCTGTGGATGCCCTGTCCATCCCTGGAGGTGTTCAAGGCCAGGTTGGATGGGGCCCTGTGCAGCCTGGTCTGGTATTAAATGTACAGGTTGGCAGCCCTGCCTGTGGCGGGGGAGTTATAGCTTCATGATCCTTAAGGTTCTTTCCAACCCAGCCATTCTGTGATTCTGTGTGAAGAAGAGCATGAAGTGACAATTGTGCAGAAATGAATTTAACAGAGTATTTGCTGCTCTGATCATTCCCTTTAAATTCTCATGTGAGAACAGCTGCCAAGGATCTGCTCCTGCAGGTAAACTCTAATTTAAAGGTATTGATGTTGCCCATCAGCATACCATTGTAAGACACATAGCACCATGCATTTTGTTCTCATACAAAGCATCCATCTAAAGAACTTAATGTGTAGTCTGCCTTCTTTCACAAAGGTGAGATCCCTAGTTTGTATTTCACCCAGCTTTCTGGAACAGACACTTGAAGGTTCTAATTCACCTGACCTATTGACCAAGAGGAGCACAGATTCACTGGGTTCAGCTGTGGGTGACTAGATCATACAATTCTATCTAGAGCTGAATGGTATGAGGCCACCCTTAAATATACAGTAAAGTGAACTCAGAAATAATGATATCAGCCCTACATTAAGTTTTTCTGACACTGAACAGATGGAGCAGACCCTCCTCTGGGGGTTATCCAAGGTAATTCTTTGCTGACTTCTGGGGAACTGTACTGCAGAGCATCATTACTTTCATGAATTAAAAATCTGCTTCTTTGACACAGTTACATTGCAAGAAGCTTTTCTGTAGCCCACATTAATTCAGAACTTAACAAGCACAAAAAAGAACTCAATTAAAATGAAAAAAAATACATTCCAAAAGACTACATTCCAGCTCTCTGCTGCCACCATTTTCAACAACATGAACTTCCAGTTTAATAGTGAAAAAGACAGCAACATACAATATTATTTCAAGTACCAATGGGATGTAGGCTTCCAAAAAAGCCTACATTCTATAGCTACATTGCCGCATTCTATAGCTACTGTTGTATGCATCCACTTATAAAATATAACCCAGATTCCATTTACAAAGCTATCAAAAGATACGTTTGTACTGAGAGCTCCTGAAGAGTTCTAGAAGTTTTATATTTATAGTCTTTGTTTAAGATTTAGTTTCAATTTCTGCTGTAAGGTGTAGGGCTAGAATATCACATTTGAGCTTTAAAAAAAAAACAAAAAACAAAAAAAAAACCACCAAAACTACTACCTCGTTTCCTCTCAATTTGATAAGTTAGTCTTAGCACCCAACTTAGGAATCCTTTCTCAAGAAATGAATAGTCATGGCAGTGCCACAATACTTTAAAGCAAATAAGCAACATTTTATGAATCATTGAGGTAAAACAGAGGTTAGAGTACACTTTAATATTCTTATTTCCCAGCTGGATTGAGGCAAGCTAGCTGCCTTCATGAAAAATCAGCAATTCCCATATCACCCCTAGTATTTGCTGGCCTTTTCTTCCAGGTTTCAGAATAATGTAGCAACAACAAAGCACCATAATGGGAAAGTGCATGTGCTTATTGCCTGAAGAGAGGAAGAAACTCAATTCCCTGAAACCTGCCCCTACTACCAAAATCCTTTCTTGGAGTGTGCTGTGTTCTTCTAAAGAAGGGAAGGCTTATTAGGCTGTACACAGAAGTAAGCCCTAGATTATTTCTCACTGAAGAAGCTTGTTTCATCACAGATATCACAACCCCAGCATAGTCTGAAGCAACAGAAACTGTATGCTATGGAACAGAGGTCAAATGAAATGCTGACATGTCTTGAAGTTGTGACAGGCCCACTTTTCTCATTGGATTCCATTTAAATCCTTCCTTTCCTGAAACCCTGAAGCTTACAAAATCTTTCTGCAAAGGAAACTTCTCTCGTTAGTGGAAGCAACACAAGCTGAGAGTAGCAGGATACCTTGCTACAGGAACTTCAAGATACTGCTGCCCACACAGCACATTTATCAGGTCTGCAGAAGTCTCATTCACCAGAAGAAATACACTTCTAGCAATCCCCCTGCTCTCTTTTCCCATGTGCCTTAAGGATCTGCTCCATGACCTTGCCAGGCATAGAGATGAGACTGATTGACTTATAGCTCCTCACGTTCTCCCATTCTTTCTTTGTAAAAATGGGAGTTATGTTTCTTGTTTTCTGTCAATGGCCATTTCATCATACTGTCTCAACTTCCCAAATACATTGGATAGTGATTTAGCATCTTCATCAGCCAAAAGCGTTCAAGTCCAACACATAGAAATGCAGCACAAGGGATGGGCACAAACTCAATTCTGTACAACTACCTACATTCATCAGATACTGAAAATCCAGGAATGGAGAAGCCAGTCCTTTCTGTTTTCACACACAGCATTCTCGGGTGGATATGCATCAGTATTTCATTTTCTGCTTCACACAACAGCTACCACTCTACCCCACTCTCTACCAGCACATAAACTCTTCCAAATCCCTTTTGTGGTCTCATCATTCAAAAAAAAAAAAAAAAAAAAATCAGTGCCCAAATCAAGGTAAGCATGCACTAAAAGATATTCAGTAACTGCAGAAGTCATGAGGGAACACTATTCACATAACCAGAATCTCTTTCAAAAGATAAATAAGTACTCTCTGAGTGCCTACAAGCCTGGATTTTTCTCTTTAATCATTTCCAAGAAGCAAAGTGTTCTTGCAACTTACATAGTTTACACACTTATGCAGTCATGCTTCCTAATCCTATGGGAATACACTTCTAAGATAAGTTTCTATTAAAAGGGTAGATACTTCAATACTTTATGAAGTTCTGTTTCTCATTGTTTTCATAGAGTGAAACTGTCATAACATATGATATGTAGAAGAAGAATAAACCTTGTTTTCTGTATCTTCTGACAAGTGAAAATGGTTTTACTGCAGGCCCAAGAACAATGGGTACTGACAGTATATGTGTAAATCAGAGAGTATGTATTGAGTGTTACTGACACTAAAAGACAAGAAAGGAATTTTGTAGACAATCCTTCATCCATTCCAGGACGTAAGATCACTATCAGTTTTCAGAAGATTTGGATAATAGGTTCTGATACAATCATTTCTCAAATGTTGGTTTGAGACAAAGCGGAGTCATGCAGTCATTGCCTTAGTGAGTCCTTCTAACATTTAACTGCTCCAACAGTTTTGGTGAAAGTTTGAAATGAGGAACTGAAGTCTTAAATGCATTCAGTCCTCAAAAGTTTTCTGAAGAGAAGTTGCAGAGCAACTTTGACCATGAGTTTGATTAGAAAGCTAGAGAATTCCTCTAAGTGCAGACTGTTACAAATGGTTTTACAAATTAAGGACAAAATTTAGTCAGTGCCTGCACTCAGCTTGAGAGAGGATAATGCAACCACACAATAAAATGCCACAGGTAACCAAGATTTCTGTTCCCTTGGTCACAGAGCTCATAGGTTGTTTTGTTAAGTTTTTTTCTTTTTTAAACCTGCCTGGTCTCGTTTCTGCAATTCATCTTTCCATTCCCAGTCTCAGCATTAGCCCATTAACTCTTACTGAACCCATTAGTTAATATTAGTAATATTTACAGCTTATAGGCTAGAACACAGGAAGACCAGAAAGGTCTTGCAGTTTAATGAATTAAAATATTAAGGAAAAACAGCTTAGAAGACTCTTCCAGGGGCTGCTGGTGTCAATGCAAGAAGCATCAGCCAGTTTCAAAAGCTTTTGTGGGAGTCCAGGGGATTTTCATTACAGCTTTAGAAAATAAATGAGATTTAAGAAAGGATAAGTATCACAATTAGCACAGAAGATAACAATTTAAAAGCTGTAGAATGCTGCATGAAAGGAAGAAGCATGCCAGAAGCAAGAGAAAGATAAAAAGAGAAAGTTGTGAGGTAGGAGGCAACATTGGCAGGTTCAAAACAATGCAGAGGCTCTGAATAGTAAGCAAGTTAGAAAAAAATGAAATAAAAAAACCATCAAATTGAGAAATGGAGACAAAGCAGATCAGCAAAGAGAGCAACCCAAGAAGTGTCACATTACTCATAAATTACTCATAAGAAACAGTGCATAACCACCAAAAAATCTGCTTGATCTTACAAACATGCAGCAGTCACTAGGTTCCCTAGGAAAGGTGTATTAAAACCAGTGAAACTGTTTTGCCTAAGGCCATTTTTTTCCCTCAGATTTGCATATACCTCATTCTGCTTTTTCATATCTCATTTTTCAACTTTGCCAAGACATACATGGTCTACTAATTTCTTCATTGCAGACATAAAACTCAACTTGATTACAAAGGGGATAAAGGTGGCCATTGATTTAGTAGAGTAGATGAAAGTCACTGTTGACACATTCACACAGAGTCAGTGAGAAAATAGAACCACAACATTATACAGCGAAGTTGTACCAAAAGCAAACATACAGAGCTGCAGTATCAACTGAGAGTCTGAGAAATGATCAGTCAGTCAAAATGTTAGCTCCAGTGGAAAATAACAGCATCTGTGGAATCAAAACTTCACCAGGAACATATCTATCTTCCTTCCACTCCCCCCTCGCCTCAAAAAAAGAATTACTTTTCCCTTCTTCTAACATGTAATACAATGGAAAGCACAGCAATGACAAGAGTAGCGAGGTCCTAGGCTGCAGTAAGGGTTTACTCAAATGCAACAGCTGTAGGCACAGAAATAGAAAAGAAGCTGCTTACCTTCAGAAGACTTCAGGTATGCAGGGATCTCCAGTGAAATACCTTTGCCTCCACTGCAAACCCTTCAATGAGGTCTGGGAAGGGCTGGATCCTGGCTCCACTCTTTCTGGTCACTCAGGTGCACTGCATGCAGCTGAGCTCCCCTGGGCTGGCCCTGCCTTCCCACAAGGTGCTCAATCACTGTTTCAAGCCCTGACTTAGCATTTCCACTACACCATCCTATACATAAACTGAAGTAAAAGTGAAATTTTTTCAACTTTAGACAGCTTCAGTAGGCAAGATGCTGTTCTGTACAGCATCCTGACAAACATGGGAATCGCTTCAGCAACTCAATGATTTAATGAGCAATATTTTAAGAGAGTTATTCTTTATCCATGTGTAACTAGAATTGGGATTTAGCTGGCTGACCATAAACAGAATATGTTCATCTATTCCTTTAAGGCTTCAGCATAACATAAAATACTTCTTAAGCCACGGTCTACATTGACAGAATCACATTTGTTCATACTATTGCCTCCTTACTGCACCACAAGATCTGAGTTTAAGACTTAATAAAATAATTAATAAAAACATGACAACAGTTTAAGAGTTTAGCCACTCTTAATATACAATGAAAACAAAGGTCTGAGCACATTAACTTAGCAAAGTTCTGACAGAAAATGTAGCACTGGTCATTTGCTTAATCTAACAGTCAGTAGTGAAGGATACATATATTCGGGGAGCAGTCTTGTTCATGCCTATGGTAACAAGGTATTCCAAATGTTAATTTTAGTTGATTAAACAATCTGTCACAATACGATGCTTCTGGACAAAGCCCTTCATATCTAAAGGTTTAACTGGATTGAGAAGAGCCCAATTCCATTTTTCACATTAACAAAATGAGGAATAGGTTGCCACTAGGCTAACCCATGCAATAACTCAGACCTCAAGATCTGGCTTTGTTTCTGTCAGTGTTTTATTCAAAAAAACCCTGAGGAAACCTAAAGATGAGAATCCAAACCTACATAACAACTCATTGCTTTTCTCATCCATTCAATAGCAAACCAAATGGGCACTTAAAAGAAAAATGAGAAAAAAAATCTAAAATGCCAGACTGTACAGGAAATGAAGTACTTGGGCATGCACCACTACACAGCAGAAGTTGCAACAAATATGAGACAGTATTGCTGTTATTCAACACATTTGACTGTTAAAAACATTGAAGCAATCATCTAAAAGGACACTGTACTCGATGCAGTTGAATAGAGGGAAATGGTTTTAAGATCATGCATCTACTGACCCTTGTCTTGCAAGGTACTAAAATACAAGTGCTCTGTAACCTCAGCTTTAATTGCTTCCAAGGTAGAGGGATTTCTGATGGTGATGAACAGACTTCCCAGACTGCATTCAGTATGATGTGGCTTCTGTTCTCTGTCACTAACCTTGCTTTCAGAGTTTATCATCTGCAACCTGAAGGCATTTTTGTCCAGGTTTATCTTCAGGTCACCTCTTGCAAGGATGATCCTGTCATGGGCTAGAGCCTTTGTGATCTCAGCCTTGTGAGATCACAGGAATTTACTCAACTTCCTTTTTGTAAAGATTTTTTTCCCCTGAGAGCTCCGTATCACTGTTTATTGTCTTCCCATGGGATCACTCAGCAAATTGGACAGTGTTAAAGGAGATCTCACTGTTCCCCAGTTTCCTCTAAGGCTCTACTCAACCCTGACATAGGCAAGACACCCAACATACACTTGAATCTTGCACAATTAGTAGTTCCACTTTGAAATTAATGTCCCATTCCAGTGTGCATAAAGAAAATCGAGGAGTAGAGGTATGAAGATGTTATGGTATTGTTTTACTGACAAATACATACCATGTTTTATGGGATTTGCACAAGAAACACACTTTACAAAGTGCAGTATATTTTCCTCAATGAAGATGGCCTGTTAAACTTTGGTTTGAGTCCATGACCTCATACATATTTACTTCCAGCAAGTACTTGTAAGAATACGCCACACTAAAGAAAATAACTCTGACAGTCAGCAATGGACAAATCTCAGAAGAGGTAGTTCTTGTTAACACTGTTGTGAACACTGAGAACGCTCTCTCTGAAGATGCCCATGGCCACTGACATACTTTAAGTATGATGTCCTTTTCTAAAGGATGGCTCAGTAGCAGCACAGTGCTCTGAGTAGTTATGAAGTCTAAGATTGTAAGTTCAATTTTGCAATTAAATCTTGCTCCTTCCTAGTCAAAAGAATATTTTAATTCCTTGGAAGTATTAAAAATACTTATGCTCCTTTTTACAAGTGCCACGATTCAATATTTTCTTCTGATAAAATACATTGATCACATGGTAAAGCACTTGTAAGACATTTGATATCTACTTCAAACACTATGGTTGTTCTCTTCCTCTTCCTTGTCTTTACTGAAATGATCTAATACTCTATTTTCTTCTTCGGTATCAGCCTTTTGATTTGTAATACTTGTGCCTGATTGCCTGACTGAATGCACTGTTAATGCACCCACATTCATAGATTTGTCAAAAAATGAAGACAACTGTATTTCATTGTCTACTAGGCAGCTTTGTATCTGGCTGCTATCATCTACCTAAAAATATTGCACTGGCATCAGCAACTTAGTTCTTATTCCTAACATCACATTCCCACTGTCAGAAGCATCTCCTCATTAATAGTCTGCACCTGACACAAGCAGGTACACTATGATTACTGTCACGTCCATTCTTTTTGGCACAGAGGAGCTGATAATAGCATTCACTGATTTTGACTTTGCAAGGGTTTTAGGCTCTTTGGCTTTTTCTTATCAGAAAAATCTATAACAATGTCTCACTTATCAGTCCTGTGAAAAGTCAAGCAGGAAAATCATTGTTTCCCATGCAACAGTTCCAAAGGAAAATTAAAATTCACTAATGTCAAAAACCCTTGTCCAAATCTCTTGACAACTTTCTCTACACCCAGCAGTACATACCCAGTACAGAATGCAGTGCAGAGAACCCATTGCCTGTTTCTTCAGCTCAAGTTAAAACTGTTTTGTTCCCATTACATGATGCAAATAGCGAGTGCAGAAAACCACTGGAGCACAACTCCTCAGACAACAAGAAAAGGCCTTCTTCCTTTGCAGTGTTTTAACAGAAATCAGAGGTTATAAGTACTATAAATAACTTGTGTACCTCTTTGTAACATTTTTCCTCAAGTTTTTCTAGTTAGTATGTAATGGTTTTCTAGTTAGTATGTGATTGACTTGCTGATAGGAATATACAGTGGGTTTTCTAACCTGCAGCTGCGTTCTTGAAATAAACGTTTGTGTGGAATCCTTCATTTCACTCCACAACATCTTTAATTGATATCTCCCTGTAAATGCTGTACTCAAAATTAATCTGTGATTTTCTGCAACTTCACAGGGCTGCTCTAGATTAGAAGTACTGCATTTGGCAACGGTTAACACGAGTCACTTTAAGCAGACTTTCTCTGTTAGTACAATAGGCACATGTTTACTCTTTCCAGCACTAACAACTAGCTTCTGAATTGAAGGTAGTGAAAAGCAAATACAAACTCTATGTAACATGATAGTAGAGAACAGCTCAGTTGGTGCTAGGTGTTTGAATCCTGAGACTTCCATGTGAGATGTCATTCTGTCAGATGGTCCCTCCGCTGCCATCTGTCACACAGCAACAAAATGCAATGGAGTATTGGTGGGAAGGTTCAACCCCTACTATCACACCACCAACACCTGTCTCCAATGTCATGGACCAACTAAGAAAATAGGAGGCATTACTTTCAGAACAGCCCTCATATATACATCTTTTCCAATTGATAAAACAGTACATGAAATTGTTGGAAATATTTTCCTCTTTTAATTCTTGAAGCCTTGGATATACCAAAATACCTCCAAAAATTGCTTGTAGCTTTGTGCTTCAAAGGGAAATAATCCACTTGTCTGATTATCTGCCAGGCAGCAGTGTAACTTAATTTAGAATGCTTGTAGATGTAAAAAGGTTACTGCAATCAAATAAATAGCTGGAACTTTGAAAATCCAACCTCATTTGGAGCTGCTAATTCTAATTTAAATGTCTTCTATTCAAAGGAAAACAAGAATAAATATTTGCTTCCAACCAGGTGCTTCACTGCCGTACTGTGTAATGCAGCAGAAAGCAAGACCAAAGAGTCATCCTTTGATCTGAAAGTTTATGTAACAAGTTTTTAGACACATGCCTACCAATGGACTTTTAAAAAAATATAAGAAATTCATTTGTTGGCTTTGAGAGTAACACATCCATACAGATAATTATGTAATGGTTTCCTCTTCATCATAGCAACCAAAAATTTCAAGGTACTGTCTCAGAAGTGGAATGGACTTATCTGGGACGCACTGAAGTTTATGACACTGGATTCACTGAAAACAAGTACAAAAATAAGATGAATTATTTAAGCAGAATCATAATTTATATTAATGTCTCAGAAAAAAAAAAAAAGAAAAAAGAAAAATATGGGAAAGAATTGTGATATACGTTGCCTTAGCTTCTCAAGGAAAAAAACTCTTACCCTGAATCAGTCATTTCCTCTGGAGAGAGGAGGAAAACAGGGCTTCTAGGACTATTCCAAGCACTGATCAGTCAAGTAATCATAAATCTAAATCTTTTTTGTTCAGTGACTCAGTATGATGAATGCACAGATCTCCAGGATTTCCTATGCTGTTTTTCTCACTTTTTTGTAACATATAATTTATTACACCTTTTCCTAACTCTAACACAGCAACCAAAAGAATAACTTTCTTCTAAGATGGATTTGGAAAATGGATTCTGCTAAGGCTAAACTTCTGTTAAAATTGTCAGTGGAACAGGTATGGATTATTTTTTAGTAGGTTTAAGAAAACAAACAACGAAATATATAAAAAGTGACAACATACACCATTTCAACAAATAAACTTGAGGCTTCCAGTGAGTGACAGTGTATTCAAAGGCAGGAGAAACATGCATTTGAGAGAGAGTTGATTTTCCCTTTGTGCTGGCACTGGTGAGGCCACACCTCAAGTGCCGTGTTCGGTGTTGGGCCTCTCACTGCAAGAAGACATTGAAACCCTGGAGCATGTCTAGAGAAGGCCAATGGAGCTGTGAGGGGTCTGGAGCACAAGTGTGATGGAGAGCAGCTGAGGGAGCTGGGGTTGTTCAAAGTGGAGAAGAAGAGGCCCAGGAAACCTTAGTGCTCTCTCCAACTACGTACAAGGAGATTGCGGCGAGGTGGACGTTAGCGTCTTCTCACAGGTAACTGTAATAGGACAAGAGATAATGGTCTCGAGCTGTGCCAGGGGAGGTTCAGGTTGGAAATTAGGAAAAAATTCTTCTCAGAAAGAGTGATGCTGCAGTGGCACAGGCTGCCCAGGGAAGTGGTGGAGTCACCATCCCTGGAGGTGTTCCAGGACCATGGAGACGTGATCAGTGGGCATGGTGGGATGGGTTGATAGTTGGACTTGGTGATGTTAGTGATCTTTTACAAACTTCATAATTCTATAATGTATCAAGGAAAATGTTTCCTTCAACACTGTCTAAAGTAAAGCTTCTGTCCCAGACCTGACTTTCTCCCCGTGACAATGATCTGGCAACAAAAAGCCCATTTTTCCCAAAAAGGTCACAGTCTGCTTTTCAGAGTACAGATCAGATCTGGCTCCCTGAGCCGAAGGCCCTTCCCAAACTCTCTGTCTTGAATAGGATGCTTGACTGGATGTGCATTAACAAAGTAACCTCACTTTTCAGCAGGGTTTTTGAGTTATTTCCACTCCCGTTAAAAATTGAATCTACCCTAGCTTTTAAATGCAATGTTTATGGCATGCTAGGTCCACAAATTAACTATCCATGTAATAGTTCTATCTTTTCTTTGTAAGGTACAGTTCAAAATGGGAAAAATCTTCCAAGATTTTGAAAACATTGCATTGAGCCAGAGCATCTGTAGAAAAACCAATTTACAGACAATGAAAGAGCCCCTGCGTTATTTGATGGGTTCCATTTTGTGGATTTAATTTAATTTTCTTGCCGAAGCCAAAAGCAATCCATGTGTAGAGCACTTTAAGCAGTTGCAGTGGCTGTGCTAACACCCCTCTCAAACAAATAACTCATTTTTTTCTGTCCTCTGTGAATTGTCACAAGTTAATTATATATTTGTGCTTATTTCTATATTTTGTATATTACTAAATCCAGAATGATTGTTCTATTAGAAATGCTTAGAAATAAGAGTGAGAGAGATCTACGGGTGACAGAGAAGCTTTGCCAAAAGATCACTATCATGAAACCTGTTTCATTTTCATTCAAAATATGTTGGTGAAAATTTTTCTTCCCAGGCTTATAGGGAGATTACAGATTCCTGAAAACCAGAATATCTGTGACATGAACATACCAGTAAAATCTCTGGATGCTTGCTTATTGTCCTAGTGAGTCTCTGAATTAAAACTAAGCTCACTCTTCCTCTTTAAAAAAAAAAAATGAAGTTTTTTTTAATCATCATCCACATCACTGAAAGATATCATTTAGTCTTCTATGGTCCTTATGCTGAAAGATAATCAACATTTTTTCCTCTTAGGAAATTGTCCTGAGGGTTTTCAGTACAGCCTGACAGATTCAGAAAAAAAGACAGCAGAAAGAGTATTTCATTCAAATAATGAAATTCCAATTTTATACTATAATGAGATTAAGAAAGCCAGGTAACTTTACAGGCTAAGTAATGGGTCTGTAAAGCTGCATTATGAAAAACATTAGACTACTATTTTATTACTCAATTATATATTAATATGGAATTAAAAGGCATCATAGTGTGATTTTATTTCTAACTGTGTCTGTTTGCCTTTTTTTCCCTCCCAAATAACCAACCACTGAGTCTTGTTATAAGACATTTTCTTTATAAACTCTGCATTACTGTGCCAAGAAGAAACCTTACAAATTCAGCACTCAACAGGGCTGATCAAAAGTGTGTAATAACAGCCTTATACTGAAAAATTGTGCTCAAAGGGTTCTCTTAGGATAATTTCAAACTTTAAACGAAAAGCTCAAATCACTGTCAATTAAAAGGAAGGAGAGAAAAAGAGATTGCAAAGCATGTCCAAAAATACAGCTTCTAGCACAATCAGCAATTTTTAGTGGGAATCTTCATGCTAATGCCCAGGGCCATCTCATTGTGAGCTGCAGCCAAAGAACCCCACAAACTTTCATTGTTCCCCAGCTCTGACTACAACTCACTCAGCCAGTCTGAGAGGAAGACTCATGGAATATCACCAGCAGCAAGAGGTCCATAAGGATTACTGAGACCAACTCCTGTCTCCACACAGAATCACCTGAAAATCAACCATATATCCAAATGCTCCTTGCACTCTGGCAAGCTCAGTGCCATGACCAATACCCTGGGGAGCTGTTCCACACCCACAATCCTCTATTGAAGAATTTCTTCCTGATACCCAACCTGAACCTTCCCTGTCACAGTTTCATGTCATTCCCTCAGAATAGCATGACACCAGAGAAAGGCCCTACATCTTTCCTCCCGTTCCATCCCTATGTGCTATCTCACAGAAGCCTTTCCAAATTGATATTTTCTTGTTTGCAAGCCCAAGGAGAGAGTGAGAGCAGCCATATGGGAGAAAAATCCCTATCACTTCTAATTCACACTCACTCATGTCTACATTAGGGTGGTTTTTGTTTCAAAGCAATGAGGTTTGGAAGCAAATCCCCAAATGGCTTCCAGTACATTTGTTTGGACTGCAGCACAGGCAAAATAGATTTCCTCCAGAGGAAATATGTTTCCATTACTACATCAACTGCATTCCAAATCCCACTCCCAGCTGGGGTGCAGAGATCCAAGCTAAGGGCAAAATAGTATTACTTGCACCAGAAAAATTTGGCCCTAAGTAAAATCTATCGCAATACACAGGTGTAGAGAGACTCATCATCAGATCCTCTGGGCTGTCTTTCCTAATGGACAGGCAGCCAATTATTGCCAAATTTAACTTATTGAGGCCACCAGCTAACAAACAACCATAAATGTAGTAGTACTGATGGATGCAGAGAAAAAGTGTTCGCAGTGATGCTCATATAAATCCACATATAGACACATTCTGCTTTTATTTGGTGTTTAAACATGCACATGTGAACTGGTGTAAATGTTGCCCAAAGCACTGTGGACCAACCACTCTCTCTGCCCGTGATCACCATCTGCAGGAGTATGAATCCACAATACACACAGCAGAAGTGGAGGGACAAAAGCAAACCAATCTGTTTTGTTATCATATGGGAAAAGAATGGCATCACTCCAGCCTTGTGCCTTTAATTAAATATATTTCCTCCCTGGAAGAGCCTCGTGAGACAGATATCTAATTTCCTTAGGATTCCCAAGGAGACAGCAGTCATAAAACCCTTGTTTCAGCATCCTGTGCATAGCACAATGTCAGGCAGAAAGGATGCCAAACCTCTCCCAAGTAGGAGCTGGGAAGCAAGCAAGCGACCTGTGCCTCCCCCATATCTGACAGTTGAACAATCAAGAGAGGGAGGCATTACAACTGATGGGGAACACTGGGTGTAGTTTGCTGGAGTTTAGTCTCAGAAGGAGTGGTGGGACATTGGAACAGGGAAGTGGTGGAGTTGCTGTCCCTGGAAGTGTTCAAGAAACGTGGAGATGTGTCACTGAGGGATATGACATGTGAGCATGGACTGACATGGTTCTGTGAAACACAAACACAGAACTGGAGAACAGGAGTCCTTTTCAAGCAGCACACAGAGCAGAAGAGGAGCTGGCCTCATGTATAAAGATACATGAGTACAAGGTACAAATGAACCAATGTGAGTTATCAGGACAGGTAGTAACTGCTCACTATAAACCAAAGTCACTACTGTGTTGAATTCTTTGTTCCAATTTCTGATTTACTCATTACTAAAATGCTACATTGTCAGCTGTAAAGCACTGGCTAAGGACATCTTCATATAGACATTTTATCACGAAGTTATTCAGAATACTTTATATACAAACCTGTCCTATCTATAAAACCTGTGTGTTCTGGTTACATCATATCTGAGCCAAGGGCTCTCATTGCCCCCACACTTCCCCACAACTTTGTAGATGACAAGGTCAAATGCACAAGATGTGGTCCACCACCCTTGCTATTTGCTTATCAAGTCAGCGAGAGAATTAAACAGCAGTAAGGGGAAGCTCTTGCATTAATCTTCCCACAGAAAAGTTTCTATTCTGGAGATATTGTTCCCCTGTTATCAATATCCTTGAGATAAACCATGCTGGGATCCACATCTGTCAGGAAAACAAATTGCAATAGCAAAGAATTTGATAATAAGTGCAGTGTCATAGCCTCCAGTCTTAAAAGTGAAGTCATGTGCTTAATATTTACCTAGAAATTATGTGCTACAGCTCCCCTCATGCTGTAAATAATAAGAATTAATCAAGTTATGTACAAGGAAAGGACGTGGCATCACCTATGAGCTGTTCTGCCCTCTGTAGCTGACATACCTTCTGCCCATTTCTACAGAAGGGTAAGATTTTAGGGCAAGCAAACTATCTCTAAGATAACAATTACTCAACACAAGCAATATTCATCTCCACATGTGAATGGTAAACAGGAAACAAAGAGTACCCAAGTTTAGTGTTTGGCCAGACACCAAGTGTTGTTTTAGGAAGCTATATTCTCCCAACATCAAATTAGAAGCTGGAAAGGCAATGAGTTCTTGGATACACCTCTTTGTCTTTAATTTATGTTGCACCTCACACTAAGGTCTCTGTAGCAGCCTGATAACAATGAAACCAAAACCTATTGGTAGCTGATAGCAGAGCTGTGCTTACATAAAAAAAGTCTATGTTGCCCAGCATCATCTGTCAACAGGCTGTTATCAACCTGAGATCTGCAGTGAGTGCAACCCCCAACTCTGCTTTCTGATGACAGCAGAATGAAGGAGAAGAGAAGGCAGCAGAGTCAAAGTCATGCAATTTCAAAACAGGGCCTCATAGCTCCGGCTTTTTCCATTTGTCTGAGCAATTCAGCACCAGGCTAGGCAGTAGTCATGCAAGCCCTTCTTTCAGGTAACACCAAGATACACTAACAGCCAAAAATTCAACTGAAAATAAGAGTCTTGTGTTTTCTGTTGACACAACTCTCCTGATAAATATGGCAGGTAGATAGGATGTAGTGAGGAGAGAAGCCCAAGTTCTCTCTCAGGTACCTCTAGATGCACACATCTAAGAGAGGTTGGGTCCATTTGAAAGCAGATAAATTGAGTCAAAACGATCTATCTGACCAGTGAAGAAGGGACAGCATCCACATGCTCATCAAGATATCCAAGGGCATTTTCGATGGGAGACAAATGGAGACCGAGCCACAGGAATGGAAAGGAGCTGGGAGCATCTCACACGGATGGACTACAACAGAGCACATCCATAATGGAGCTCATTTATTTACTTTTTTTCTTTGTTGAAGTGTACTAGAAGAGACACCCTTGCAAAGGGAACACAGGGACTGAGGAGAAAAAAAAAAATTATCATCAACCTGCAGCAGAAATCTCTGCGGGATAAACTTGAGTCGATGATTGAACTCTCACCCTTTGTGAGGCACCATTATCCATGGAGTTGAGAGCATCCTTCAGTGCTCTTTTGCATTTGAAATGTTCCTAGTAATGCAATTTAATTTTCATAGCAGATTCCATAACATAATATGGATCAAAGTCAAGTATAACAGGGAACAAGCTATAGAGGGGATCAGTTGCACTATGCCTCTCATTATCTGATGGTAAAAAGATAATAATTCACAACTCTCTACTCCTCATTTCTGTCTCTTCCCAGGAGCTTTGTGATTTTCCATTAGCTCCTTAACAATCATTGAATTAACATTCCTCCTACTTTGCTTGAAGTAAACCCTTTATTAAATTTAGATGCTTTACATTCATCTTGTGTGATCCTACTAATGGGTGCAGTAGTTCCTCTGACAAGGGGTCTGGGCAGTTTTGCAGAGGTTAGGAGGGCACGGGGCTGTACCTGTGCCCTACTCTCTCTCACACACACACACACACTTGAAAAATGGGGAAGTCTACAGCATCCAAGGGTGCTTTTGTTCATAACTGGTCTGTAGGAAGTTCTCCTTCAGCTGTGTGTGCCAGATTGCACCAAGCAGTTGGTTCACCTGGTTAGTCTCGGCTGGAAGAGCTAGAAATAAATCTTAACATCGCAAAATATTTAGAGAAGAATGTGGTGTTGTTGGGGTTTTTGTTACTGTTTTTTTCCAATATAACATTCTTGGCATATCCAGAAGATGTCAGCATCAATACCAACATGGCTGGTCATAACAATGTTTGTTTCTAAAGTGAAGGCTGTACTTCAATTTCTGTACAAACCTAGATTTCACAGAATCACAGAATTGTAGGGGTTGGAAGGGACCTCTAGAGATCATCGAGACCAACCCCCCTGCCAAAGCAGGTTCCCTACACCAGGTCGCACAGGTAGGCGTCCAGGCGAGACTTGAATATCTCCAGAGAAGGAGACTCCACAACCTCCCTGGGCAGCCTGTTCCAGTGCTCCGTCACCTCACCGTGAAGAAGTTCTTACGCACATTCGTGCGAAACTTCCTGTGTTGCAGCTTATGTCCGTTTCCCCTCGTCCTGTCTCCACGTACCACTGAAAAGAGACTGGCCTCACCACTATGGCCGCCACACCTCAGGTATTTATAAACCTGGATCAGGTCCCCTCTCAGTCGTCTTTTCTCAAGGCTAAACAGACCCAGTTCACTTAGCTTTTCTTAATAGGGGAGATGCTCCAGGCCCTTCACCATCTTTGTGGCCCTCCGCTGGACTCTTTCCAAGAGATCCCTGTCTTTTTTGTACTGGGGAGCCCAGAACTGGACACAGTACTCCAGATGAGGCCTTACCAGGGCAGAGTAGAGGGGGAGGATCACCTCCCTCAACCTGCTGGACACGCTCTTCTTAATGCACCCCAGAATGCCATTGGCCTTTTTGGCCACGAGGGCACACTGCTGGCTCATGGCCAACCTGTCGTCCACCAGGACGCCCAGGTCCCTCTCTGCAGAGCTCCTCTCCAGCATCTCATCCCCCAGTCTGTATTGGTGCATGCAATTATTCCTCCCTAGGTGTAAGACCCTACACTTGCTTGTGTTGAACCTCATCCGGTTTCTTACTGCCCAGCTCTCCAGCCTGTCCAAGTCTCGCTGAATGGCAGCACAGCCTTCAGGCGTGTCAGCCAATCCTCCCAACTTCGTATCATCAGCAAACTTGCTGAGGGTGGCCACTATCCCCTCATCAAGGTCATTGATGAAGATGTTGAACAAGACCGGACCCAGCACAGACCCCTGGGGGACACCACTGGTTACAGGTCTCCAGCCAGACTCTGCACCACCAATGACGACCCTCTGCGCTCTGCCAGTCAGCCAGTTCTCAACCCACCTCACTGTCCACTCGTCTATCCCACACTTCCTCAGCTTTGTTATCAGGATGTCGTGGGAGACAGTATCAAACGCCTTTCTAAAATCAAGGTAGATTACATCTACCGCTCTTCCCCCATCCACCCAGCATGTGACAGCATCATAGAAGGCCACCAAGTTGGTCGAGCACGACCTCCCCTTGGTGAACCCATGCTGACTACTCCTGATAACCTCCTTTTCTCCCAGTTGTCTGGAGATGGTATCCAGCACAAGCTGTTCCATCACCTTTCCAGGGACGGAGGTGAGGCTGACAGGCCTATAATTACCCAGATCTTCCTTCTTGCCCTTTTTGAAGACCGGAGTGACATTGGCTATCCTCCAGTCTTCAGGGACCTCCCCTGTTGTCCAAGACCTCTCAAAAATGATGGAGAGCGGTTCGGCAATGACCTCCGCCAGCTCCCTCAGCACACGTGGATGCACCCCATCAGGTCCCATGGACTTGTGGACCTTAGTACTGCCTAGGCGCTCACGCACGTCCTCTTTCCTGACTAAAGGAAGTCTCCCATTCCCCAGACCCTCTCACTAACCTCCAGGGTGTGGGATTCCTGCAGGGGAGCCTTTTCACTGAAGACAGAAGTAAAGAAGGCATTCAGTATCTCTGCCTTCTCAGCATCCCCCGTTACGAGGACCCCCCCTCACTTAGTAAGGGGCCCACATTCTCCCTAGTTTTCCTTTTGCTATTAACATACTTGAAGAAGCCTTTTTTATTATCCTTTATCACTTTAGCCAGATTCAATTCCAGATGGGCTTTAGCCTTCCTCGTTGCATCCCTGCAGGCCCTGACTACATTCCTATATTCTTCCCAAGTGATCAGACCCTTTTTCCACATTTCATGGACCTTCTTCTTTCCCTTGAGCTTGCGCATGAGCTCCTTGCTCATCCACAAAGGTCTCCTGCCACCTTTTCCCGATTTCTTGTTCACAGGGACGCACCGATCCTGAGCTTGGAAGAAGAGCTGTTTAAATGCTGACCAGCTCTCAGAGGCCCCCTTACCTTCTAACACCCGAGCCCACGGGATAGCTCCAAGTAGGTCCCGGAAGAGATCGAAGTTGGCTCTCCTAAAGTCCAGGGTAGCAATCCTACTTATTGCTTTGCTTCTTCCGCTCAGGATCTTGAACTCCACCATCTCATGATCACTACAACCCAAACTGCCCCCAACCTTTACTTCCTTAACAAGTCCATCCCTGTTGGTGAAAATAAGGTCCAGTAACACCCCTCCCCGCGTCGGTTCCTCCACCACCTGCATCAGAAAGTTGTCTTCAACACACTGCAAGAACCGTCTGGACCGTGCGTGCCTGGCTATGTTGGTCGTCCAGCAAATATCTGGATAATTGAAGTCCCCCATAAGCACCAGTGACTGGGAACGTGACGCTACATCCAGTTGCTTTTGGAAGGCCTCATCAGCCTCCTCATCCTGATCAGGGGGCCTGTAGTACACCCCCACAACAGTGTCACCCTTACCAGCCTGCCCCTTGATTCTCACCCATAAGCTCTCCACGGCTACATCATTTCTAATAATTTCTAATACATTAGACCTTAGCATCCCACTGTTCTTGTATGGTGCCATGAAGTTCAAAACTGCAGAAGCACCACACGTAGCCTGAGCAAGGAGCAAGAAGGATACTCATAGTAAAGACACAAAAAAGGGCATAAGCAGACCACAGTTGCACATGCACATCATTGGAGGTTTGGTGCATTCCAGCTGACTTCCCAGTTCTGACAGCTTAGCAGGGACAGTCTTGCCCTGGATATTGGAAAACCTGGTCAAACACATCAAATTTAGAGGGGCTTGTGGATTTCACAGAATAATAGTCTCACTGTCAGACTTGGATACATGCAAGAAAAATTCTCACTCTCAGCAGTTGCATCCAGGTCTCATATTCAGAGAGCTCATCCATGCTGCCTTTGGATCACAGCGCCTGCCATCCTCAAATGTCTCTTTTCTTTCTCTTTTAGCTTGTATTCAGCTTGGACACTGGCCCATATCTGCATTCTGATAGAACAGCAACTTGTTTTTTTCTCCCTCTGTACTACAAGAAAGGTAAAAAAAAAAAAAAAAAAAAAAAAGAAATCCAGAGAACTGGGTCCCAAAGAAACAAAGAAACATGATTTCTAAGTACACCCAGTGGCTGAGATTTTACATTATTATGAGAGAAAGCATCTGCCAGTTGTGCAGGGATGCCTTGGATCCTCTCAAGTAAAAAGCTGTTTCAGTGGAAAAATACATTGGTCTGATTAAAAAACAAACAAACAAACAAACAAAAAAACACAGCTTCAGAGACTGCAATCACAAGCTACCATCTCACAAAGAAGCAGGGATCCAAACATCTTTCTGCTTTTTCCATGGATTTTGAGGACAGTGATGTTATCATGCTAAATTACAGTTCAGGATTGGTGTGAGTGTTAAGATTTAACAGAAGTTATTAGTTGTTTCCAGTATAGTGCCAATTAAGCAGTATACGACACATAATTACCTAGAGCCCCAAAGCATGTACTTTAACCAATTTCCATTCAGCAAAGCACTTACACTTGTGCTTAAGCTGAACACATATCTAGCACGCATGTAAGTCCTTATGTGAATTGGGAAAAGTGTGGGACAGCTTTTACAGTCCCCATCAATGCTGTTGGGTAGGCCACCACCAGGATAAGAAACTATATTTCTTTGCTAATGTTTTCAGAAATATGACATAGATCAGAAGCTCAGAGCAGTTTTTAGAGTAACTGACTTGTGGTAGTCAGTGGGAAAGACCTCCAGACACCAAGACATCCCACCTGAAGGTTTCCAAGAAAGGTAGAACAAATCTGCCTTCTTGCGTTACTCTTGGAAAAGCCCACACACCTACTTCAAATTAAACAGATTGGGTTTATCTGACCAAAAGTAGATGTTTCTATCCAAAACACTGTCTGTATACGTTTAATGAAGACATTCATGTTGCAGTCTAACATGCTCCAAAACAGACATCCAAACTGAGACCAGACATGCCCTAAACATTCCTACTTTTATGACATGTAGCCAACGTTGACTAGCCTAGGTGCAGATAGAGGCCTAGAAACAGCCCTTAAAGACAGGAGGTAAGCACCATTAAGGGCACCATGTGTTGTCATGGTTGGCCACCAGTTGCCATCAAAGGAGAGCACAGATCTGAAATTCCTCTGTGAACCACTGCAAATCATGGAAGCTTAGAGAGCAAGATCCCATGTGAAGCCCACACAGCAGACACTCAGCAATATCTAAGGTGAACCTCTCCCTGTCTTATAACTTCTTAAGAGCTCAGGTGGGCGCAGCAGATCCCCTTCTAATTTCTGGATAAAACAAGAAACAAAAGCAGTTTGTAAAGGGCAGACATTACAAACCTAATGGGATGTCTTTGCGAACCTGGGTATCTAAGTTCCACTGCTCCCACCTCCAGCTGAGATCAAGAATGGATCATTTCAGAGCAGAGTGATGAGTCTCTCCAGAATGATTCAGTTAGAGACAGAAACTAAGGATGTACAGCCTGAGCTACAGCAGTATGAGCCTCCCTATGATCCATCATAGCTGTGCAAAATGTAATAAAACTACTATAAGGTGCTCTAATTCCATTTACTAATAATCGTAAAAGTGTTTGAGATATGTCTAATGAACCATTTAAAAGATAGCATTTTACAAGGATGACTTGTAGTAAAAAAAAAAAATTAATGCCACATAAAGGAGGTGGTTTTGTTGGTTTATAGTTGCTGTTCTGTCTTCACTGAATAATTTCCTCTGAGCGCTTCCCAATGAATCACAGAGCAGGAGTAATATTGTCATTTGTCATTTTTTATCTGCAGATGCCATTCTGTTCAGTGTAGCTTTACCCAGAGAATCTGCACAGCTTCTGATGAATTACATTTAGCAAAACACACGAAATTATTTTGTGTTTAACTAACACCCAGAGTAGCACCACTGACACATCAACTCCCACACACTGCAAACACACGAACATTTTACTCTTCCAAAAATGGAGGCAGAAAGTGCCAGAGTAATGTACAGATAAATAAATTGGTCATGAACTAGTCTGCCACGGTGCTGAGTTCAGCTAGTTTGCTGGGTGAAAAGTGACTGCCACCTTTTGTCTTACCATGAGTTGAGTAGCCATCACCACAGAGCACCTGGGCATCTTGGAGCAGAGCACGTTGCTGGACTGACCCCAAAGTGAGAAGCGTGGGTTTTTCCTTATTCATTTGCTTTACACTGCCTTGGATTTCATGTTGCTGAAATGAAGAGCCTCCTTAGAGCCGCAGATCTCTCTGTTCCCTCATCCTCCTGGAGAGGAGTTAGCTGCTAGCCCCTATGGCATTTAGGCCACCCATTACACCAAAGTTTTCCGTTATGCCAGAGCACTGGAGATGACTAATACAATGCCTTGAATTGGAAGGGACATTGAAGATCATCCATTTCTAACCCCACACCATGGGCTGGTTGCCACCCACCAAGTCAGTCAAGGACCGCTACCCAGCCTGACCTTGAGCACCTCCAGGGATGGGGCACCCACTGGTGCAATGTTATATGATTTAAGAATTCAGACAGAAAGCAGTTAAGCTTTTCATTTGTCACTAACATCAGAAAAACAATCCCACAAGACATATTGAAATCTGTCTCCCTACAGGATATCAAAGAGGATTTCTGAACATTTCCTGGATGCTATCTTGACATCAAATGTCTACAGAAAGAGGCAGCACTGCCACTGATGTATGTTAAGAGCAGCACAGACTCCCACATGATGCCTTTGCCACGTCTATTCAACTTTCTCCATTTACAGAAGTGCTTGCAAAAAAAAACAAAAAACAAACAAACAAACAAAAAAAACACATCATAAGAGAAGGAAGCAAAAAGAATCTGAGCAGCTTATCTTGTGCAGTAGCATATTTCCTAAAATGCCCTTGTGAAGACCTGTGTTGGTGTTTTTTTGTGCATCCGAGGGGAAAAAAAAGGAACTAAGCAAACATCTCATCTCCACTGCCTTTTTCAGACCGTTGTGCGACAGGTTAGTTTTACCCTACTGATGATGTGTTGTTGCGCTAGTAATCCTGCTGGCACTGCTGATAGTCTGAGATCAGCTCTAAATGCAGTCAGTGAAGGAGGAAACTAAACTGAAACTAAAAGCCTCTTAATTCAGCCAATTCAGAGAGTGTAGCCATTCCTTAGTTTACAGAGATGAAGAGGTTCCTAGCACACAAGTCACTACTCATTCTAGCTTATTAAGAGGCAATTTCTCATCTGGGGCTGCATACTGTAAATTCATAGCAGATTACAGAGGATGGCTATGTTCTACCACAGAAAACAGTGCTGGGTTAAAGAGAAATTTTGGCAATCCTCTCACTTCATCCTCCCCAGTGCCAAAGAATATACTGGGAAAAGGTAAAAGAAGGAATTCTCAGTATAAGTACCGATTTCTTAAATGTAAATTCATCAAAGAAATCAACTCTTTTCTTAACATCTTGTGGAAAAAAAAATTCCATTTCTATCACCACATCCAAAGATGTTACTGACTCCAAGTTAAGGATTTGCCTCCATTATAAGGTGAGATTACTTGTGCACCATAGACACCCCCACCTTAGAGTAACGTAGCCCTTCTTTGCAGCCTGTCATTTTAATCAGCTTAAACCACTCTGGGAAAACAGTAAAAAACAAATGAATATGAGCAGAGATCTGAATGGAACAAACACCAACACTTTCCCTTCCCCTGTACACTTTACCTGCTCAGACCCAGCTGTGTGTTTCCACCCTCCCACCAAAAGAATAAACTGTAATAAGACCTCATTATTTCACCAATAGCATTACCAGCACAGAGTGGATTTAGGTAAATGAAATGGTGCTCCTGGGTTCTCTGGACATTGTTTGACACACTCTTACATCTGGGGTGAGACCTTAGATATACCAAATACAGCCACAGAAGATAACTGGTACACCTCTGAGGCCAAATGGAGTGCTTTACACCACTCAAGATGGACTTGGATCCTTGATCTGAGGGAGGCAAATTCACATTCAGGGAAATCCAGCTGCCCTCAGCCCAGAACAGCCCAAGCAGAAATGCTTCACAAGCACAGCTGGGGCAGCAGATTGACAGCATATATTTCAACAAAGATTTTTACTAGATAGACTCTATACACCATAAGCTACAAAAACAAGAAAAAGCAGCAGGGAAGATTTCCATTCTTCCTATTTCACTGTTACCTCTTCTTCTATCAGTTCAGCTCACAAGGTTTTCTAATTTCCAGGCAGCAAGAGCAGCCATAAATCCTGAGTTTCTGACTCCCACACCTTACACAAAACCTTTGCATTTATCTCACCTGTTTACCAACCTGCTGTACTGCTGCTGCATCCACACTTCCAGGAGCCATTCCATCTTCACACAATGAAGATTGGGTTGCACAGTTTAAGCTAAAAGAAATGAAGAAACTTTCATTCCAAAACCAGAGTTATCACCATCTGACTGGAGCACATAGCTATAATCCAAGCACAAACCATAGGTAGCATTACAGCCTAGTGTGAGCAGCAAGAGGCTTAAGCTGGGGGATTCAAAGGAAGGCTAGCACGCAGCTTGCACTTATTTCCAATCAAACTGAATGGCTGCAGGTGCCTTTGACTCCTGCAGATGTAGAGCACGCGACAGAAAATTGAGTGATATAATACAGTCTGGGTTAAAGTCCTGAAAGTTTGTATTTTCCCTAATTTCCTGTGAAATTACAAATGTAACAGTTTATGTTGGCAAAAATATGTTTCTGGGCAAATGGTCCCTGCATAAAATCTCTGGAAGCCAACAGAAACAAAAGTTAGACTTCAAATCTGCAAGGTTTTTGTGAAAACAGGAGAAATAAACCTTGGAAAATCCCACGAGAAACTACCCAGTAGGGGAAATTTTTCAGCTGAGTTTCTTTACACACTTCTCTTTATTTATCACTCTTGAAAAACTTAATACTCTGTCAGAAATATGAACAGTATTCTGAGCTTTACCCCTTCATTGGTGATGTACACTCTTTGAGGAATACAGGACAGTAGGGGTTGGAAAGTTTTAATGACATTTGATAATTTATTCCCCTTGCTCCATGCATGTTTGATTAGTTTAACTTACACACCTCACTATCACAATGTGAACAAAACAGTATTTCCAAAAGAAACACGTGATCCTCCAGTCATTAAATATGTCAGATTCATGTTTGGTAGGACAAGAAGTAGTAGCCTTGAAGTGCACAAGGAGATTCAGGGTGGATATTAGGAAAAATTTCTTCTCAGAAAGAGTAGCAATGCGTTGGCACAGGCTGCCCAGGGAAATGGTGGAGTTACCATCCTTAGATGTGTTCCAGAACTGTGGAGATGTGACACTGAGGGATGTGGTCAGTGGGCATGGAGGGGATGGATTGGGTTGGATAATCCTGGTGGTCTTTCCAGCCTTAATGATGCTATGATTCTCTGATATGTTCCTGGGGGATCATCAGAAACCAAACTGAGCTCAGCAGCCTCATGAAGGAAACTCCACACCTGTGTCCACTCCTCCCACTTTGGTGAAAACCTACACAGCTGTAAACCCATATGGAACAGAAAGTTCAAGATGGGAATTTTACCTTCAGCTGTAAGCTAAATCTCATTGGAGAGAATATATCCTGCCAACACATGGTGTTGTGTGTTCTCACACATTTTCAATGCCATTCTACGTTTTTAATGCAAGCAGTAATGTTTCTAACATATTACCTTCCAAATGTTGCAGCACAACATGCTTTATAGGAACTAATTAATCACACAGTAAAAACTAATTGCAACTTACATACTGTTGTGAACTGAGTTTTGCAACATAAAAGCAATCAGCCAGCAATTAAAATGCTAATATGGGGCTGAGCCTCGTAGAACAGTTTGCCAAAATGTAGAGCAGTACACTGCTTCCTGGAGACTTCTGAGCAGATTGAATTTAGTTAGTAGATATTTATTCTATCAAATTTAAACATCTTACCATGCTAGGGGAAGGTTCCCACCATGGTACATTACATACATCCAGTACTAGAAATGGTGGTTCAGTATCTGCCTAACATGAGACATTTTCCTCTTTTATCTGGCTTTTTCTGTTCACATGTTAGTGATTAACAAATTCTTAGCAAGTCAGAAAGAAGCAGTATATAGCGTATGCTCTTTCCATGCACAGATGTCTTGGATTTCTTTTTACTGTTTTAAACTGCAAGTTCTGAAGATCACCCCTGATAAATTAATGTAGGTGGACTCCCAGCATGATCTTGATCATCATCAAATCTTCTTTTGTTTTTAGCCACAGAAACTGCTTTTAATAGACTCACTAATACAGTGTTGTGAATTGCATGAAACAATTGCATTTTGAATGGGCTTTCCTCTCGCACATCCAAATTTTTCTTCATTACAATCCTAATATTAAGACAATTGAAATACATTAATTAATTCAAGTGGGGAATTACTAATTTTCAACATCATCAGCCTCGGAAAAATTGCCAGTGGTCCTGGAAGAAAACCCTGAGGAAGATGAAGAGATGCAGACTGCCCTGTATCCCAATCTGGTGTCAGTAGCATAAGAATTCACTTTCCCTGAGGACAAGAAATGCCTCATCAAGATCTGATCCTGGGAAGATACTGAATTATTCTTTAGCAATCTTAATTTATTGCAGGTTTGCCTCTTTGTTGGTCCAGTTATTATTGGCAGCAACAACAGAAAAACACAGACACCAAGCCTACACCTTGACATCCACTAATGTATAGGTTGATTGGGCCATCCCCATTTTCATGTACTTTATTCATCCTGCAAAAGGATGAATTCCAGTCCATGCTCCAGTTTTACAAGCAACTGGATCTTCAATACACATGCACAGTGTAAAGGGAGAAATGGCCATATAGAGCTCCAAGAATTGGAAATTAGTTGATGTGACAAATACATCAAATAAATGAGGTTTGTTAGTATCTGCTGAAATTTTGCCCCTCATAGTGTTTCCATACATGTTTATGAGAAGACAGAAGCACTCGCATTATCTGTTTTTCATCAGACATAATTAGCCATGCTACACACATCTAAAACATAAGTGCACTGATTTAAAAGGTCAGTAAGTTAAAGCAAATCTGAGACATAAATTGGGTATGACAAAAAATGTTGCTGTAATACCTTACAACATGAAGCCCCACCATTCCCCTCTGATGCCCTGGGATAAATATTGCAACAGGGCTGAAGAACTCATTTCATTGCACACTGGGAAGGGATTGGGCTCAAACTGCTCTGGGAGCCTTAAAAAGAAAATATTTTGATGGCCTCGTAATATTTAGCTTTCTCGTAAAGCTTTGGGATAAATTGGAATCTGAGCATACCTGAAGCTCTGCTGTCATATTATTGCACCTGCGTGTGCCACAAAACATCTCAAAGAACAGTGAAGGCAGAAGGTTCTCCGTTGATAAAAAGTGTCCTACATTGTCCTACACAGAAAGGTAATTTACAAGGAAAGAACAAAAGCAACCACGCAATCAGAACAGATATGTATTTTCCTAAATTATGCTTTCTTTAGTTTTATTCTCATATGAATATCTTTATAGTGTGAAGGGAGAGAAGAAGAAAAGACTTCTGTGGCTGGCAAAAGAGGTTAGGATATGAGCTTACTCTTCAGGAAGTACGTGAAAAAGGAGTGCAGTAATGCCAAAAAGCAAAAATAGTAAAATACATTTTTTTCTTCTAAAAAAGGTAAGATGAGGAACCCTTCATACCATGTTTATGATTATGAGACTGAGCAGTAACTATTCATTTCCTCTGGAGCAAGCTCCAAGTAAGAAAATAATTCAGGAAAATCCTCATGAACATTCCATAGAATGAAAGACAGAATGTCTTGGATTGGAAGGGACCTTAAAGGTCATCCAGTTTCAACTCCCTGCTGTGGGCTGGTTGCCACCCAGCAGATCAGGCTGCCCAGGACCCCATCCAACCTGGTATTGAGCAGCTCCAGGGGTGAGGCATACGCAGCTTCTCTGGGCAAATGTGCCAGTGCCTCACCACTCTCGGAGTAATAATTTTCTTCCTAATATCTATCCTAAATCTCCCTTCTTTTAGTCTAACACTATCCTCCCTTGTCTTTGCACTATCAGAGCATGTAAAAAGTCAGTCTCCCCCTTGTTTTAAAACTCTCTTTAATACTGGAAGGAGGCAATGAAGTCTTCCCAGAGCCTTCTCTTCTCCAGGCTCCCTCAGCTTGTCTTCGTAAGAGAGATGCTCCAGCCCTCTGAGCATCTTCATGGCTTCCTCTGGACCCACTCCAACAGCTCATCTTTCTTCTGCTGGGTGCCCCAGGCCTGCACGTAGTACTCCAGATGGGGCCTTATAAGGACAGAGGAGAAAAATCACCCTCTTGATCTGCTGCCACCCCTCTTTTGATGCAGCCCAGGATACCGTTGGCCTTTTGGGCTGCAAGCACCCACTGCTGGTTCATGTCAAATTTTCAGTCCACCAGGACCCCCAAGGACTGCTCTCAAGGAGTTCTTCTCCCAGTCTATACTCATATCTGGGATTGCTCCACCCAACTGCAACACTTTGCCCTTGGCCTTGTTGAACCTCATAAGATTATCATGGGCCCACTTTTCAAGCTTGAAAAAAATCTTAGTTCCGAGATGGCACTGGATAATTGGCGACTGACTTTAGGAGTCACTCTAATACTGGGGCTGGTTGCAATCATTGCAGGACAGAACAGCCCAATGTCTTCCTTAGAGACTTTCCCATATAGGGGGCTCATCTACAATATGTTGGCCCCTGTCTTAAAGTGCACAGCAAAATACTTACCATGACAAGTGTTAGGTACAATCCACAACACAAAGCCTATGGAATGCAGATGTCTTCATGGCCACATCTCACTGGTAAGAAACTGGCTCTGGCCTTCAGCCAAAGCAAAGGAAGGGAGTTGCTGGCATCAATCACAAATTCCAATTTTTGAAAAAGAAATGAACTGAAATGGGAAACATACCTTCATGAGGAATGAAAAACCTGATCAATGAGTTTGGAATTTGTGCATTGTAGAAACAGCAGTTGCTCAAAACTCCTTTCCTCTCAGATGGATTACAAAAACAGAAAGAAGTTACACAAAAGGAAACTTGGGCACCCAGAACAGATCCTCACACTTAGATCTTCTCCTGTCATAACACCCCAAATGTGGGGCACTATAGCAGCACTCATCAATTGCAGAATTTCTTTTTTTTCATGAAGCACTGATGAGGCAAGTGGAATTCATTGATACCAAAGCTCAAAGGACTGTGGCATCAGTATATAAAGTATATATCAGTATATTCGAGTCACCCACAGAGATCTAAGCAGTGGCCAGAAACCTGCTGCAAGAGAAGGACAGAGCTGTGGGTACAGCAGTCATGGAAAGGGGCTTCAGAGCAGGAAGCTAAAAAAGGAGGAAGAGGGGGAAACAGTCAAACCCCAGCACTTCAAAGGATCAGCGTGGTGAGAGATTAACCTCCAGTGGCATTTCTGCAGAGCAGATAGCATTCTGAGAGGTGAGCAATCCCCAGTTCCCAGTAACAACCAATAGATCACACAGAAATCACCATAATGAGAAAGAGGAAATTAAAAAAATAAAAAAGTTAAAATTAAACAAGAAGAAAAGCAAAGGATGTTCACCACAAATGAATCACTAAGCTTTCTGGAAAAGAGAAAAAGTAGGGATAAACAGAGCAGAACAAAGAGGGAGAGGAGGAATAATGAAGGCATGAGAGAAGAAAATGCTAAGACAGTGCGCAGCTCTCTTCATCAACTTAGATTGCCTTGTAAGAAGGAAAAGAGGAAGGGGCAGAACAAAAAAAACAGGTCAGGGAAAACAGGAGGTGGGAAATATGCTATTTGAAAGAGAAATACCTAAGGATTATGACCCCCCTGCAATGGAACAGTGGAAGAAGTGTTAATAGGAAAAGGAATGAAAGGAGCAGGAGAGAGGAGGTGCCCAGAAAGCAGTGCAAAAGCTTTACTCAGGAAAGTGTTTAAAATAATTGCATTGAATAGTCTTCACGGGTACCTGAGAGCTCCTCACAGCTGGGCAATAGGTGTGGGAATTTCTTTTACCCTTGTTATTAAGTGCTGCTGTATAGATCAAATTTTCAGAAACCAGGCAAAGGTATTCTGATTGAAGCCGCTGATTGCTGAGGGTCCATCTGGGCTCTGGTAACAGTCTTGTTGCTTCTATCTCTTCTTTATAACATCCTATCGCACACCAAATATATTGGAGAGGTGAAGGCAGGGGAGCACAAAGCAAGCATGTCCTTTGTGTATGGAAGTAGTCAAGAAAATGAAGCTAAAGGAGAGAGAGAAAGAGCTAAGGTCCCTGTGGAGGGTATTGACTATGCACAAAAATAATAGGCAAAGTCAGAGAGGTGAGATTTGATGAGGACAGAGACATCAGGTCAGCAAGATGAAGGCTGTAATCGAATATGGTGAAGTGGTAGCAGAGGTAATTAGGGCTCAGTAAGCTCCAAAGGGCACAAATTAAATGAGGATAAAACAGAAGTTAAAACACAAAGACGGTGTGCAGGGTTTCTTTGCCAACGGCAATCTGGCTGATGAAGATCAATTAATTGAATTCAAAGAGCTGCGATGAGCCAGGCCTCCTGGGAAAACACAGTTTGGTTGTAAAGAGGAGGAATAAAGCTGGCAAGAGAACACTGGGTGGTGCTTTAGAAAAGTAATTTGGGCTCAAAAGAAGATAAGAGGCAGATGCCATGAAAGGAGAAATTATGTGAAGGTAGCGTATGAAGGGGGCAAGTCTAAAATGTTCAAGGGAAGGATCAGAGAGCAGGAAAACTGAAGAGAGAAAAGCATTACCAGCAGTGAGAAGAATGAGGAATATCAACTAATTTGTGTTACTGCCATGTTGCCAACCAAATGGAGAGATGAGTAGGCAGAAATCCTAGCATCTCTCCTCTACTCAGTGGCCAACAGGTCTTCTCAATGACGAATTATTTTGGTGGAGCTGCTCTCCATTCAACTCTTTATTCCATTGCTTTTCTCTTCTCTTTGCACTGAAGTCATAATCCGTGCTATAACTACTAGTCATCGTCCTTGTTAAAATAGGAAAATTTCCAGCTGGAAAACACTACCGATGATTTTCAGGATTTTCTTCCAATTGGGGAAAGGCCTCAAGGTCTCGCTTTGTAGTCAGAACTTTGTAGGGGCTTTTCTTTCACCTCCCCCATCTTTGAAACCCACATGGTACTCTTTGTCAGAGCACATACTAGGTGGAGATAAATTTTAGGTGGATCAAACATAAGAGCATGATGGACCAGAAAGTAAAAAGTGTTATAAATAGACCTGTCCATTCTCATACAGTGAGTCTGTTGCTTCCACCTGTGTGTCAGCCTGACAACCCTCAGTGTCTTCAGGGGCTCAATAGACTCTGCATCACTTGGGGTTGATAGGAAATGCCTCTTTCCTTCTTTTCCTTTGAAGGCCTGATAGTGGCTATATGCCAAATGCAGAAATTAATTTTCCAACAGAGCAAAATTTGCCAAAGATGATGGAGTCCTTTCCTTTTATTTTAAGGTTCTTGAAAGAACACAGATTGTATTTGTTTTAAAACCAGCTATGTAATATTACAAGCCGCTATTCCACTGTGGGACTGTAGATAATACTGATAAAAGAATAATTTTCCACTTGAACAGTTTGTATCCCAAGCAGTGCAAAATAAGGACAACTATGAGGACAAATGGGTCTCTATCTGTGTTATCTTGAAAAAGAGAACATTTAATATGATGCATTTGCCTCGCCTGCAGAACAGTTATTGCTGTACCTGACCACCTCCATAAAGCACACTTAGATATGCTGATTGAGAGCTTTATTATCTGTATCAGTAGCTGATGTTCGTATTATTATTACTTACTATTTGAGTCAAATGAGCTGATCATGGGATAAAAACAGCATGGCCATGAACAGTTCATTTCTTATTCACATCCTAGTAATATGAAAGTAGTCAAGAGAGATGAAGTTCCTACTAGACTGGGAGCTGTACACATACAGAGCCTCCAACTTCTGCCAAAAGAATTCTGAAAAGCAAGAATTCTAGGAATTCTTTCCTCCTCTTTTTCCTCCCCTCCCCTACCTTCTCCTACCTTCTCCTCCCTTCTCCCTCCCTTCTCCCTTCCCTCCCCTTCCTCTCCCTTCCCTTCTCTTCCCTTCTCCCTCCCCTCCCCTCCCTACCTTCTCCTCCCTTCTCCCTTCCCTTCTCTTCCCTTCTCCCTCCCCTCCCCTCCCCTTCCCTATATACAGTGAATAATCTATAGATTGCATCTCTTTTTTCTTCTCAAAAATTCATTTAGGTTTCCAGTATTACTTTGATTAGACTGTACTTGTCCAAGTTATACAACCAGTCCATTTGATATTCCCAAAAGAAAGGAAAGAAGTGCTCTAACTGGAGTCCATATTTTCTGTCTGATTGCTTTTCATTTCACACTTCTTTGTTTTAATTACATTTTAAGATTAAATACAGGAATTGTGGTTAGTTGCACTTAATGGTTGTTGTACAGATTTAAGGGTCATAGCAAAAGGAAAGGAAAAAAGGCAACTACCACCTAATCGTTTTGTATAGCTCCTATAACATGAGCAATCAAGTGCTGAAAAAGTTTTAATAGAAATCTGGTTTGATTGTGATTAAAGGAAGAATTTGCTGAATTAATTCCTCAGCTCAAAAGTTTGGATTTTTAATTTTCTTACTTGTATTGGGCCTTAAAAAGCTGATTCAGCAAAGCTTTCTTGACCTCACCAATTGCAACCAAGTACAAAATGGACGGCCTAGATTTAAAAGTATCAGTGCATTGCAGCAGCTGGCCAAGTGCATCCTAGACAGCTCAACAAAGAGATGGTGGGGAGGAAGGGGACACATTATGGATTTTGTGATTATTTTCATTACAGCAGTAAGAATCTTGCTCGGCTAGACTTCAGGCTGAATTTAATTCTGAAATTAATAAATAACAAAAACAAAGCTTTCCAGGCCCTAGCACTTCCTTACTTCAAAAATATTTAATTAATATTATTGTTAATTATTTAAGAGCCATTCTTTTTATTTATTCTTATTCTCAACAGCACTGAAAAATATTTGCACACAATAAATATGGCACCAGCCATCTCCTAATTGCCTTTTTGTTTCCTCTCTGATAACAGCTTCAAGAAAGATGCCAACTCTCCGTTCTAGAAATACAAGTTCCAGCAAACCATGCAGGAAAAGGACTCCCAGTGCATTGACATCAATCCTAGTTTTTAACCACATCTAGAAGTCATTGATTGGTTATTTTAGTATGCCAGTGCTTAGATTTTCAGCAGAGAACAATCAAGGAGTAAATCTACTTTTTCTCCATAACCTTAGTATATACTACTCAACTGCAGTGAGAACACTCTTCTGTAGGTTCTGTGCTATGCATTTAAAACAAAAATAGTGCTTAAACAAATGGACTCAAGCTAATTAAATCAATAGCCTGAGCAAATTACTTTTCCAAGCTAAGTTTTATTAAGCATTATTTTACTTTATTTGGAGTCTATTACCAGGATAAGGAATTAGGTAGTGAGCTGAGCACAAAGCACAAAGTCTCCTAGGAATTTCTTTTTCTGCTTCCCAGTATGCTAGTGCTAAGCCTGTAGTTCAATTAAGCACTTTACCTCTTCTCTTTTACATAAACTAATATAAAACTGGATCGCTAATGATGCACGTCACACTTAGTCTTTTATTTATACAAGAATTGGTAGAAATAAACAAATCAGATCATTAATAGCTGGTTATATTATGTACAGCATATTACCTTAACTCACCAAAGTGAATGACTGTTCAACTCTTTCCTGCTCTCTGTCTCAAGCTAGAAGTATAGATTAAACTCATATTTCCTACAGCTCCCACTCAAGAGGGTCATGGATGGTTCTGACAGGGAGAAGGAGACTGCCATTCCAGAGATGGCTGACCAAGTGGAAATGCATATTCCACACTCGTGGAGGAGAGCAGAGCTAACAGACATCAACTCTACATCTTTGTATAGCTTATGAGCACAGATCATCTACTTCTAACCATGGTAGACACAACTGAAGGTGAGGAGGATATAAGTCAACTGATGTTGTCAACCTGGAATTCTGCAAGGCTTTTGACAAAGTCCTGCACCACACCCTTATCTCAAAGTTGGAGAAATATGGATTTGAAGGCCAAACTATCCAGTGGAAAAAGGATTGATTGGATGGTCGTAGCCAGAGAGTTGTCAGTGGCTTTATGTTCAGGTAGAGGCCACTCACATATGGTGTCTCCCAGGAGTCCATCCTGAGACCAGTACACTTTAACATCTTTACCAATGACATAGATGGTGGGACTGGGTGCACCTTCAACAAGTCTGCAGATGGCACCAAATGATTCAAAAGGAGTCAACAACGGACACTCTGCAAGACTTTCGGAGGGCAGCCAAATATGAGTAGAAGGAATTTCGTGAGAGTGGTATATATTTCTTTTGCAATTACCTGTTCATGTTAACTTCTGTAAATTTATCAGCAATGCATTTCTTCTCAGAAGATAAAACAGGAAAAAATAGACTGCCTTCATAGATGATTGTTTTCTTGATTTAAAGTAAGGAACCACATAACTTTTTATCTCATTCTTCTCAGCCCTAAATCCTGCTTAAGATTGGGTTTTGTAATCAAGCTCTATGGATGCTTGCAGCAAACTTGTATTTAAATCCTCTTTAATCTGCATGCATTCACCTTGCAAAGAATTGCCCACTACTCAAGAGCAGGAGCCAGGCAAGCTGCCCAGGTGCAAGGCTGATACTGAATGGCTAACAATTCTGTTAGCCATTGAATGGCTGACAATTCTGTCCCTGCTTCCTCTGCCAACCAGCCCCAGCTGTTCACAGATAAGACAAGCTGAAATGATCACTTTGTCAGCATCATCTCCTGTTGCAATACTTACTGAGCAACTCAAGACACAACATACTTTTAGCTCATCTACTGAACATATGGTAGCTGCTGTATTTACTTATTTTGGAGCAGGAGGTGTGAAAAAAAAAAGGAAGTCCTGTGTAAAACCTCCTCATAGCCGAAAAATGGTAGCACCATCCTCTTTGGCACAGGAGCCTACCAAGAAAAGGGAAAGGGTTGATGGTTTAGGAGTTGGCTGAAAACTGCCCAGCAGTGAAAGAAAGAGCATTTTCCAAAAGTAGAAGGATGAAAATTAACTTGAAATGGGCAGATGAAATTTAATAAACCAGTAGTAAGAGCGATATTTAAACATGAATGTGCTGAGTTGCAACTGAGGGTGTGTAATAAAGAATAGGGGTAGGTGAATTTAGTACCAAGACAGGATGCTGATGTCTCACAAGGTACTTTATTGAGGAAACTTGGGAATTTAAACTGTTTCTGTGGCTGCTTGGGCCGGTGACAGAAAAATAAAACAGGCACATCAGCACTTAGGGAAGGAACACAAAAATCTTGACATTCCTTTTGCAAAAAAAAAGTTATAAACTCCCTTGTAAAATTCTTTCCTGGAATGGGAGGCAGAAGGACAGGTAGCAATGAAAAGGGGAGTTTTCTGAGGTAACTATGACTATATAACAGCTAATTTCCTACCCAGCTGCAGAAAAATAACTGCAATATGAGGAAGGAAATTGGTCGACCATCCAGAAGTACTAACCCATCCTTAAATCTTCTTCTCTGTAGATTTCTGTATTTTCTGAACAGCAGTACATGAAATATCTCATGTAAATAAAGTGTAAGTACTCAACTGAAATAGTCTCTAACTTTAGTTACTGACACTCATAATATGTGGAGATGAGTTTGGCAGAAACTCAGATCATTCAACCCTCTACTGCAGAATGCCTTTGGGCACCCCTGCAGTTATCACCATCCAATTCTGGCTGTTATCCTATCAATATTTAAAATGCAATCTAAGAAATAATGGGAAATTTCTACTTCTGGATACTTTTGTGATAACTGAGTGTCAGCTCCTTTGCTCTGAGCCATAGGATCTTTCAGGCTGGTGTTGTACCCGAGAAGGATTTGGAAACAGGGCTGCAGGCATAGGGAGGGCGCACAGCTTGCAGGACAGTCGTACTGTAGTGAACAGGTTTTTCTTTCTACTTTATGATGGTCAGAGTTTCCCCTGATGTTTGTCAGCTTCGCAACCATTTTGCTGGTTGCTCAGACCAAATGTACCCATGTCATCCTGTGCCATTGTCCCAAGGAGCAACTTCTGCTTGGAGCACTGGAGATAATGCCTAGAACTTAAACATTGTCTGGGTTATGGACAGTAGGAGAGCTGGGACAGAGCACAGCATGGCATTGACCTCTGAAATGGGAAGGGAGTTTTACTAACTCCTAGATGGTACTCCCTCCATTCAAGCTGGGTGTGACTGAGATTCACAGAATCACAGGGGTTGGAAGGGATCTCAAGAAACCATTGACTTCAACTCCATGCTGAAACAGGTACCCTACAATAGGTCACATAGGTAGGTATCCAATTGTGTCTTGAATATCTCTATAGAAGGAGACTACATAACCTCTCTGGGCAACCTGTTCCAGTGCTCCATCACCCCTATCATAAAGTTCTTCTACTTGTTATTACTGAAGTTCTTATGTTCAAGTTTTAGGCCATTATTCCTTGTCCTATTGCTACACACCTCTGAAAAGAGCCTGGTCTCATCCATTTGCCTCCCACCTCCCTTTTGATGTTTATTAACATTTTGAGTCTTTTTTTTTCCCAGGCTGAACAGACCCAAGTTACTTAGCCTTTCTTCATATGAGGGATGTTCCAGGCCCTTTCATCTCTGTGGCCCAAAATGACTTCCCTAGAGGAGGGATAGAGTGTAGGCTGAGGGAAGGCATCTCAGTTGCAGTCAAGCATGAAGAAGTGAAGAAAAGATTGAGTTTAGCCTCAACTGATATGCAGACTTCCTTGAAGAATAAATAAAATGGCTGGAAACCCCTTACTCCCAGCATTCTTCTTTTATATTAAATGACATCTCTTCCTTTTCATCTGTGTTTACATTGCTCTAATGTCAGACTGTCACAGTTTGGTTATTAAATTTTCTCCATAAATTCTGCCATATAATCTCTATGATTACCTGTGCTTGAATTCTCTGTAGTCCATCAGTGCTTCCCAGCTACGAGCTGCCCAGGGAGACCAGAAAACTCAGTGCACACCAGCTTGGGGAGGGTGGAGGAGATGCCTTCTTCTTCCATGGCTCCCTCCAACAACATCCATGGCCTCACTCCAACCCCCTTCCTACTGCTCCTTATGTGCTTTGGTCACTCCACTGAATCCATGTTTTGTGCCAGCATTTTCTTCTCTGAATTTCTTCTCATTTCATTTTTCTCTCTGTCCTATTTTCCAGTCTCACCAGTTTGCCATCTCAGAAGTTTCTGAATCATCAAGTATCATTGCCTTCCAGGACAAGAAGCAGCAGCTTCTTTACAAAGTCATGTCAGGCATGGCACAGAATTACAAGGGATCCAGCTGTGTTCCTCCCATGATCTCCTCCATTGTTATTCAGCACAACTCTTTGCATGGAAGCCTAGTGCAAGCATATGCCCTACATGCAGAAATTTCTCAAGTTTCATCAGCTCTAAGCACTCTAAAACTCCATATTAATCTCAGAGCACAGACTTACTTAACACATGATTAAGAAACTAAAAGGAAACTGTTGTAGCAAGCATTTTTTTTTCCACTAACAACCCTATATAGAAAAAATTGATAAGATGTCAAGTTTTTTCCTTTAACCAATTTATCTTCCCTGCACAGTTAATAGTACGATCATTTTGAATAACTAATCCACAGCCCTAAAGCAAAAACTATCCCTACTTTAGTATTTGCATTTAAACCAAATGATATTAAAATTCAGCAAGAATGATATGCAATCCAATAACCTACGGTAATGTAATTCCATTCCATGTGGCTATCAATCCCATAAATAATCTGTCCATACACAACCAGCACAATTTATAGCAAGTTTTGTTGTATTTACAGTAATGAAAAGAATAAACACTCTTGGCTTTAAACAACTGATTAGCTGAGCACCAAGCATTCTCTGGCCAAAATTTCATTTGCTTTAGTACATCAGCTTTGTTACGTGATCAATTCTAACTTTCTCTGAAACACCAGCAGGTGTCTTTTAGAGCTTTTCAAGAGAATTCTGTACCACAGTGGACTTACTGATGAAGCATAATTCCTAGAAAGCCAAACAGGACCACCTTTACTCTTACAGAATGGGACATCAATGTCTTGCTATCCCTAGAGAGCCACTCAATCCAGTCTAGTCTTTATTTGTTTCTAGACCTGCTGATGAAGATAGGGCATTTAATCAGTGTGGCAGGCTGGACTACGAAGGGCTTTTCGCTGACCCCATTCCAAAGAAAACGTCAGATTTTCTCATCTAAATCTAGAGCATGGCTACTGATTTCAGCACTGTGATCTATGCTTGTGAAGGTAAGAGAATAAATCTCAAAATTAAGAAGAGTATACTTATAGCAAAACTGTAGACAGCTGGCAGTAAAGAGTTCATGTAGTTTGCTTGTTCTTTTGTTCTATATTTTTACCATGCAACCTTTACTGACTGTGTCAAACACAGGCAAGGATGAGCTTTTGGTCTGACCTCACGTGGTTATTCTCACCTTCATTCAGTCTAGTTAATCCTGAGCTGGGCATGGTTGAGATACAAGCTGAGGAATGAGAAATCTTCAACCCACCCTCCCAGAGCTGTCCATCAGTGAAAATTTCTCTATAAATATTAAAGTCTAGAAAAGTTATGTCAGCTTCATATGACAGTCTAACACTGGGAATTGTCAAGTGGTCACAATGACAGGAATGTTATCTGTGAATCCTGTAGGAGATGCTACCTGTATTGATGCCTTCATGAGCCTAGTAGCCAAAAAAATACTGGTACGCAGTGCCTGTAGCAACTCAATAGGCCAGGCAAGCAGAGCTTTACTGTCAAACTGTCTATATAATGCAGCCTTTTTCATTTTTACTATTTTTTCAATCACTTGTTTCAATGTGATGGGCATCATGACAGCCCAGAGCAATATACTTCACAAGCTAAGTATTCATTAAATTTATTCAGCCTTCAGGTTGAGAATTTCTGTCTCTGAGTTTCTCACTGTCCCATATTCTTGAATTATGGAGAAGGACCTGCAATCATTTCATCAACAGGGCAGGCTACTGCTGGTTTCATTTTGTAGGCTGGAGAAGCCCCAGAGGTGCTTCAAGGTTACCCATGGGAATAATAGCACTCAGATCTGTATTGATATTAGAGGACGATCACAGACGTTGCTCCTAAACCTTAAATTCTTCAAACAATAACCTACTTTCCTTCCTCTTTATTGCTGTTTCTTACAGCCTCTGATTCTTTACCTCAGTGCAATAACTCCTCATAAAACTCCCAGTTGAATTTGCATTTGTTACTGTACTTTGCATTTTTTTTCCATTTTTATCTACCTGATTTTTTGACTGGAGCTTTACTCTTACCACTGCTTTGCAATTAGTTTGCACCACAGTTTTCCACTCCCATTGCATTGTTCTTTTTATTTGTTACACCTTCAATCTTCCCACCTGATCTGGTATTGTTTGTCTGAAAAATGCCTGCTCAATTGTTTATCCGACAACATAACAGCCTTAACTTTCCAAGAAGCTGAGAACACAGTTCTGCTCAGTTCCAGAGAGCTGCTGTGGAGTCTCAAATCAGATGCAAAGTGTAGATATGATGTGGGTAGGATAACCCAAGCAATGGTCTTCCAATCTCACCTTGCCTTAGGAGCGCAAGAGGTTTTGACACCTCATGAAGCACAAGAACTCTCTTAGGTACCTGTGTCCCTAGCCCACTGATCAGCATTTACCAGTGCATGTTAATGGAGCTGCTGCCACGCAAACCCTGGTATGTAGAGGTCTCCCAAAGGTGGGCAAGCATCAAGCCCTGCACTTGGGAAGGAGCAGCCCCAGGAACCAGCACTTGCTGGGGACAGTCAGCTAGAGAAACTTTGCAGAAAAAAATCTGAGTGTCCTGATAGACACCAAGTTGAACACGAGCCAGCTACGTGCCCTTGCTGCTGGAAGTTCAGTGGTATTCTGGGATGCATTAAGAGGAGTATTGCCAGCAGAGGACGGTGTAGTGTTGAATAAGGTTTGCTGAAATGTTGCTTGAATAGGGTATGAACATTCTGGTTCTGCTCAGCAGCCATCCAAATAGCCTTCCTCCACTACAACTCTAGCATTAAATCTAGCCCTTCTGCAACCTGGTGCTAGCACTGGCTATAACAGAACTTAGCAGAAGCAAGGCTTCCTGGCACTGGCAGGAGCAGATGTAGTTTTGCAAATAAAATGTATTTGCAATTCCAGTCACTGCGAACAAACCAAAGGTCAGCTCTCACCTCTGCTATCTACCCAGCCTAACACAACCTCTCTACCCAGGAAATGACCCAGACAGCTTTCTCCTTATAAGAATGCAGTTTCTGTACCACATCTGCCCTTTGGTTGTGCATTTCTGGATGTGCACGATGGATATGTAATGCCGGAAGGGAACATTATGATCTGTGAGTATGACAGCAGCGTAACACCAGCTGTAACATTTCACCAGGTAATTCGTGCATAACTTCTGCTTGCATTGAACATAACTTACCTAGAGAAACCCAGCATTGCTAGAGAAACCGCAAGATTGTTAGTGCATCATTGTCAGAGCTGTTAGCCCATAACATTACTTTGCATTGTAACCCTAAATATGCCAGTTCAAAGTTCCAGACACCAGGTCTCACTGTGCCTTTACTGTTTTCCTAAACTTGGGTAATTTTGAAAAATGTTTGTAAGTATTAGAGTAGTAATTACAGCAGTGTGCAGTAATTCAGACCCCACAATCACTTCAGACAAAGGGACATGCAGCAAACAGCTCTAAGAGAACTTTCCTTCTTTTACTTAATTTTCCCCTGGCTGCACAGCTGGGGCTCCCATTACCTCTCAGCACTGTCGTATTGCACAGCCATGGCGCCATGTTTATTGACCACAGCCTCCCATCCTGTCAATGGCTTCCAGGAGGCAGTCCCGTATCCTGTAAGCACTGCACAGCTCCACTTCCCAGAAGCATAAGCTGGCAATTGGTTGCATTAGAAGTACTTGCTACTTAAATCATTCCAGGATGTATAACTGCCCTTACCATTACTCACCATTTTCAGTTATTGGTCCGCCTTGCTAGTAATGAGCTGGTCTATTCTTTTAGGTCAGTAACAAATGCATTGCACAGAGCAGCACTCAGCGTTTGACCTCAAGCAAATCCTCCAGTAAATCTACCCACTGAGATCTCTCGGTAAGTCATCTTTCTAAGGCAGCTGGTATTTATTGTGAGGTTTAATTAACGGCCCAAATTCATGTAATTCCTCAGGGCAGCTGTATCAAGGATTGCTTTGTAATCAAACATTTCAAGAGAGAAATATCTACACCATAAACATCAATACAATTTTAACCCAAAGTCAAAACAGCGACAGCACATAGCTATCTGCATCTACATCCACACACCTATAAACAGAGCACATGCATTTGCAGGCTGTGTCGGTATGCAATTCTCACTCATGTACCTGCGCAGATGTATTACACCAACACATCATGAGTAGAGCAGCACCCTGATTAGAACTTGAGGGGACAGAAACCTGTCACCTGGGTTGTGAGCAGCTCGCAGTACATCAGGTGGTGTTACATGATATCCTGCATTACTAGAGGAATGGTCAGCACCAGGACAGGCAGAACAGAGCCATTAACAATCCAAAAATCTGCAGTCAAGTCTGGGGCTCTGCCTGGGATGATTACTTGGACAACTTATCAATACTTTCTAGAAAATACCACATTTTCAGGGTGCATCAGGGTCATAATTCATGCTAAGGATGTGTTCATATTCAGTTTACAAAAGGTCACTCATGTTATAGATGTGACTGCTGAGTGCAGTGAGCATCAGGAGCCCCTGTGTGACTTTCGCAATTTCCTTCTGGAGACCAAAATCTCAATGCAGCCTTTGGCAAGATAAAATTCCACAGACTGAGATGAGGTGCCATCCCATTGAATCTGCACCCATGTCTCAATTTTACACTCTGTGGTGACAACCTTTTTTAGGCAGGGTCACATGAATATTTCAAAAGCGCACTGATGGGTCAAGAACATGAGGCTGCATGAGTTCAGGCTGGAATTTTGTAGATTTTAATAAAAATTCTGCTCCTAAATAATTTTGTTGCTTTGGAAAATCTGCTCTTTTCAGCTGCCTTTTGTCGAACAGCAAGATCCTCTATTCCTGCAGAGGTTCTATCTTGGTTACTGCAGATGCAGTGCCAGTGAATATGGTGGGGGGAACAAATGGCTGATCTGTTTATTTTGATGACTTCATTCAGTGCATCTGTATAGAAAGATACAGAGAATTATTGCATGATTATGTATTCTTTGGCATTAATATCAGTAGCTGAAATGAAATATTGGGCTATTATGAAGTGTGAATGAGCTTTTAATGTGATGAAGAGGGTTAAGATTTCAGCAGTGGTTTGGTTTTCTTGTCTTTCCTCTTCAGTGTGCCAGATGGTGCATCACTGGGCTTTTATTGGTTCTTTATCAATTTTATTAAGCAGAAGACTTGATTAATCTTATTTTGCTGAGAAAAAAATCAATTCAAATAATATAACTTACAAGAGCAGTACCCTACCTTAAAGAAAAAGAACCTAATGAATATCAAAAAATATCAAAGGCCAGGGTGCTGAGAGGGGCTCTGAAATGCACCTTACATGAGCAGGCATATCATCAAGTGACATGGCCAGCAGGAGAAGGAAGAAGGACACCTTCATCAGAGCACAGGAGAAGGGCTGTTCCTGGAGATTCAGCTGAGAGCAGTCACGCAGGTGCACTAAGCCTGCAGAACTGGCAGGGCATATACACCTGTGAGCTTCCCAGAGACAGTTCTTATAGTTACTGACATCCAGAGAGCATTCAGCTCACCCTTCATTTTCACAGAGCTGAACAGAGCTGGCTCAATTGACTGGATCTTCATGGATTGAAATGGGAGCACGGGCACCTGGCTCACTTGCAGACATCACGATCCAAGAGTTTTGCTTTCCCTGAATTGAGCACAAGCTGAATTCCAACAGTAGTTTCTGAAATTAGGACTATTATACATCTGTTTTTCTAAAGATGAATGCTTTTTCCATCTCATACTGGAGTACAGTCAAGGCGGATTTCTGTGAAATCGACATCCTAAATGAGGGGAGATAAACGTCCTCAGACTGATGCACAGAGCTTTCCTGCTGTATAAAATGGACACAACACCACTGCATGGCAACAGCAACACCAACCCTAAAGCCAACAGTGGGATTCATAAACTGCTAGATCAACCTCACTGGTTGCTGGGAGCGTCCATCTGGGTGTTTTTATGCTTCCTTCCCTGTCAGGGCAGTGCCATCAGGCTGCAGCTCTGTGGATGGAGTAGTTTTTTCCACACTCTAACAGGCAGAGGTCTGCTGATAGCACTGTTGGAGCACATATCCCCTCTGTAGGCATGTGCATCCCAGGCCATTTGAAACACCACCCAAAAGCCTCAGCTTCCTGATAAGAAAGAGTGTTTCGGAGTCAAGGCTAAAGCAGGAAATCAAAAAGGAGCTCCGCTCACTCCCCTCAGAACAAACAGGACAGGGAACAATACAAATAAAACAGTTTGTGAAGAGGAGAGAGGAAATGCTGATGAAGAGAGTGTGAGTGAACACCATGAATCCCAGTAAACCTCTATCTTGTGCAGCAGATTGCTGCAGGCGGGAATTTCTGATGTACTGTCTAACTTGCTGTAAAGTCTTATCACATTTAACACTGCAGTAATCATAATGCCAAGGAATGAGACAATGACAAATGAAAAAGCTTTCAGAAGTTAATGTTCACAACACACTGCCAGCAAAATGCACAATTTATTTAATTAGTAAAATGCCATGAGATACTGTGCAACTCTGCATTCAGAGAGACTGTGAGTAAATATGCACGAGTGTTATAATACAATGAGATGGCTACATTAAAGATTGAGATATATGTGGCTGGTGAGATGTAGACACTGCACATTAAAATAAACACATTGCATCATAAATTCAGCACATTTGACATTATAATGGGCAATGAAAGCTATGTCACCTATGAAAGTAGATGCACTTCTTTCGGAACCAGTTGCACCAATGGCTGCAGGCTGATGTAGACTTTCTGAGTCTCTGGTCTTGCTGTTCAAGTAGTCCACAGCCACAGGTACAGCCAATGGGCTAAGAATCAGTAGGTCTTTGGGCAGAGGGAATCAATCACTTCTCCTTGCCATAGTGTCTGTTCTCTCATCACAACTCTGTTCCTTTTTCTTGTCTCTTTGCTTTGCTCCACACCTCAGTTTAGACAGCAAATTCCACACACTAAACCACATTCGTACCATCCTCAGTCTTTCCCATGCAATTTTCCACCTTCTTCCCCTTCTGTCTGGGGCTAAGACATAACTTGGGCTGCTCCTGGTAGAGGTATAACCCAGGTTGCAGTGTCCATCAGCCACCAGGAGCAGCACCTTAATGGTCCAAGCCAGGAAAGCTCAGATACTCCAAGCTCCTACTCTTGTGGCCACAGACTCTTTCTATCACCTTTCAAGCCCCCTCTGTTACTAAAAGCATTCTTAAAACAACACTGAGTTCACTAGGAGCCCTGAAAAGCATCCTCAGCAATCATGATCTTCTTGAGATACAGTGAGGCCAGTGGGTAATTTATTCTGCTCTCCTGTGCTAACATGAAAGCACAACTGCTCTGGTTGAGTTGGGCCCAATTTACCACAGAGGGTTCATTACAAGGTTGACTGCATGATGAAAAGATCACGATGGCAGGCTTCAGTGCTGCATCCATTCTCATCAGTTGAGGTCAATGTGCATATTTTGGAGTTTTCTGTTGCAATTTTCACATGCGGCACTGAGTATTTTAATATTCACGGAACCCCGTATGGTTCACAGAATGTCTCTATCCAGCAGAGCATACATTCTGCTCTATAAGCAGTAATTTTGATTTAACATCGCCAGTGTCTCTTCCTAAATCAGTTTTGATGCCTCCAATTCCATATCACCATATTCCTGTTTCAGCAAGTGTTGGTGTGATTCACAGTGAGCAACGTGGTTCATCAAATAATCTATTCCCTTACCTCAGTAATTATTTTTAATGGGTGACTTATCCTTTTATGAGTAAAACAGATTAAATGCACAGCACAGCATATTTCAGTCTGTGGTACGTCTGTACATCTTTCTCAATTCCAGAATTGACTGGTGCATCACAAAATGTCACTTCATTTGGAGACAAACGGAAATAATCCAAGCAGAACCATTTTTATTGATAAAGTGGAGCTGCAAAATATCAGGGTCACTTATCATTTTGTATGTGGGGGACAGGCAATGAAGTCTTTATTGGAAAATTCTCTATGACAGGAAAGCTCTTAATCTTGTCAGAGATAACACAGCCACAGTAATGTATTGCTTGATATTTATAATAGCTACAGTAGATAGCCCCAACCAAACATGCTGTTTCAGCAGTTCACAAGGCTTAAATGACTTTATGTCAAATGCCTTTGAAGATTCCATTTCTCTTTATCTTCTTTGCCAGGAAAATCTGGTATCCAAGCATTTCTTCTGTGGCTATTGCAAATTCTCAGTCCCAAGATTGTGCACAAAAGGTGTGTCACACTGATCACAAAGTTTTTTTGCTAGGACTCCTGCAGCTTTATAAGCTTCTTCTGAGTGACACGATAGCCCACATCTTCAAAATGGCAAAGGGGATTCCTTTTAATAGCCAAAATGCTACCAGGGATGTTCATACCACTTGCTTTTAAAGATGAGTTACCCTTTGTTTTCTAAGCAGCTTAAGCTTTTTGCATTGTTCCGGAAAGCTTATCTTTTTTGTTGTCATATCAGCATCTCTTTGGGAAAAAATAAGCATGGTCAGTAGGTTGTAAGTGAGGACCATCCCAGTCAGGTGACAACCCCAGCAGCAGGGCAGGGACTGTCCCTCTAAACAAAGCCACAATCTGTGTAGTGCTTAATGCACTGACATTCAATTATATTACAATAGTGAAGTGACCTTATATTTTAGTCACTGAACTGGAAGGAATTTAAGCCAACCTTCTCTGACAGATATTTGTTTATAATTTGTTAATAATCTCCAATGTTGTCAATTCTACATCCTTCTCAGTAAATCTATTCAGTGTTTCATTACTTTTTTGATTGTTTGTTTAATGCTGATTTTAAATCCTCCCTGTTGCAAACAAGAGGATGTTTCTCATCCTATTCCCCAGAGACATGTAAATAACTCCTCTGTGTACTTGAAGACTAGCATCACTCCCCTTTAATATTTTCAACTTCAGGCTGTTTTTCTCAGTCTTTCCAGGTTATCTTTTCTATTCATTTATGGCAGGATTCAGGTCTCAATTAAAGAAATCTATACATAAGTCACTACCTATAGTCACAGATGCCAGGTGTTCAAGTACCTGGCTTAATTCATAGAAATTAAATTAAAGTTAGAAAGACCACTAAGACCACCTAGTCCAACCATCAGCTGATGCCTGTGACTGCTCTATTTAGCTGATAGAGAATCCATTAACAGATTCCATCAGCAGTCCAAGAGGTGAATCAATTCACAGCAAAACAAACTCCACTGACTATTTTGCCTACATTTTCAACAGCTATGAGAGCTCAAACATCTGCTTCACCTATAGACACATACATTGTAGCCCCACAAGCTTTGGTATCTAAGCCAGATAATAAATAATTCTCCATTCTCCATAAATAATTCTCTTTTATTTCTCCCACTGAACCAGAAGACTCAGTCTAGCTCCAAGATTCAGCTCTGAGATTAACATGCTAAACACCTGGCTTGCTTCTCTCAACAGCTGCATTCTAAAAGTTTCCCCCAGAACTACCTATTTACCTCATAGACAAAAAATTTAGCAGACTCATATCCTGGCCTGGAAACATTTACTAGCAGGATCCTTTCAGCCAGAGATTTTTTAATGGCAGATGTCCCAGACCTGGGAGAGATTAAATACTGGGCTATGGAACAGTCACTTTCCAAGACCAGAAAATAATTATAGTAATAGTGGGAATCCCCTTGACCTTTCAAAGGGCCAGATGTATCATGATAAAAGTGGGTGGGCTGTGCAGCTTCAGAACTGAGTCCTGATCAGATGAACATGCATCAGTCTGGTGCTGATCACAAGATCCTATATTCTTCTTATCCTGCCTCCTGCAAAAGAGTGCCTTAATATACAGTCTGCAGGTGCAGCTGTGATGAATGCTGTCACAGCTTTCCCTATCACAAAGCTTCCTCTGGCTGCTGCCAGTTTGCCCATAGCTCCTGGCAGCTGTGTCCACAAGAGAAGTGAAAGTCAGAACATGTTACCAGGCAGAGCATTTCTCCAGGACAAGATTGCAAGTGACTTCAGCAGCAATTGACACTTGGAGCATCTTTAACTGCAGGTAAGAAATGCTGTTTTCAACTTGTTTTCTTACAGAACAAAATGATTGATAGGATAAGAGGTAATGGCTTTAAGCTGTGCCAGGGGAGATTCAGGTTGGATATTAGGAAAAATTTCTTGTCAGAAAGAATGGCAATGTACTGACATAGGCTGTCCAGGGAGGTGGTGGACTCACCATCCCTGGAGGTGTTCAAGAAGCACAGACATGTGGCACTGAAGGACGTTGTTTAGTGGTATGGTGCTGGTAGCTGGTGATTGGACTAAATGTTCGTAGCGGTCACAGAAATTATGTTTTGTCCTGCCCAGAACAAATTGTTCCCTAAGAAAAAGGACTCATGGCAATGGTGAAGCCACACAGCCAGTCCTTTCCTGACCCTGCAGGAAGGCAGGGATCTGCCCTACCTCTGCCTTCAGAAGTCTGCTTCCCACACAGACACACCTGGCTGGGACATCCCATGTGGTCTCCTGGGGACACCAGTCATCACCAACCTCCATCTGAACACAAAGCCACTGACCACAACACTTTGGCCGCCACCTTCCAACCACCCCATTATCCACTGAATAGTCCACCCCTCCAATCTATATTTCTCCAATTTAGAGAGAAGGATGTGGTGCAGGACCATGTCAAAGGCCTCGCAGAAATCCACACAGACAACATCAGTCACCCCTCCTTTGTCCACCAAAGCTGTCACTACAACAGTGGATAAGGGTGTTAGGGAGCAAGCTATCCTCTAATCAAGCATGCTTCTGGCTACAAAACACCACTTGCATACAGATCTGCTGGCATCAGATACTGAAAGGATATTTTCAAACAGTTATTGAGTTCTTTGTCTTTGCACATCATATCTTCAGGCTTTTCTTCAGCTCCTAAAGCTGGCTCATTAACATTGATTCCAAAGTTTGCTTATAAAGGAGGTTGGGATCCTGCAAGCAGAGCACGGTGTTTCCATTCCCTGACTGCTGACAACAACTTCCCATCTGGACAACTCCCCTGTAAGCCAGACTGGTGTCAAACCTAGAGCACTCACCTGAGAAAGTGGCCCTTTGGGTCTAAAATCCATGTCCCTACATGAAGTCAGCACACAGCAGCTGCTCAGCATCTCCTGCAGCAAGAATTCTTCTCAAGGGAAGTCAAAGATTCCCCTGCTGAGACGACCAAACTTCTTGAAATCGAAGAAGCAAAATCAGCATAAAATCTGTTTCTTACACAAAAAGCCATAACTTTAAATGTCATCTTAAAGTTTGGAAAAGAATAGTTGTGACAGCAATTTCAATATCTCCAGTCTGTTTAACAGTGAGAAAAACAGGGCTGAAGAAGTAGATATGTTAGACAAAGAGCTCCCTCTAGCTAACGAGATAGCATTCAAAAGCACAGAAAGCATTGCAGTACAGTGTATACACAGCATGAAAGTTTACTTCTCATCATCCCACTGGTTAATGGACAGCAATAAATACAAATAAGGTACAGGGCAATGTTAGCAATTACAGCAATCAACACTCAATACTGTTATGTCAAGCCATGTAACACAGCCTGTGTTTCTAGGTTTTCTATTTATGTTCATCAGGAGGATGTGGTTAAGCAGAAATTGTTCAATTACACCTGAAATGCTGCAGGTTTATACAGGTGCTGAAGCACCTCTTCAAATTCATCCAGCAGCACTAGCTGGAGGATTGTTTAAATTGTCAGAAAGCATTCCCCAAGAAACCAGCATGCTGAAAGCAGAGGTAACACACAGCTACTTACTGGCCAAGAAAGAGGCAAACACTCCTTCGGCAAAATTCCTGGGAACTTAATGAGACTGATGTCTGTGCTCACTGCATCATGCTAATTAATTCAAAAAAGGTTGGTTTCATCTATTTTAAATCCCCCTTGAATGATGTCAAGTCGGCACAGACTCCTGGTCCATGAGCTGTACTACTGACTGACCTGCTGCCTTGTCACTGGCTGAGGTGGGGGACAGGTCTTGAAGCAGCTCCCATGCTGGGAGTGGAGAACCTCTTCTTTCTTCTGCATGACAGAGCAGAGACAGCACCTTGTGAGGCCATGCTGAGAGGTGGTTGAGGTCTGTAGCACCATAAACTTACACCTAGGTAGTGCCAGGACATAAATTCATAGAATCACAGAATAATAGAATGGGTTACTTCACAAGGAACCTTAAGGATCATCCAGTTCCAACTCCATGCTTTGGGCTGGTTGCTCCCCATCGGATCAGGCTGCCCAGTGCCCCATCCAACCCAACCTTGAGCACTTCCAGGGATGGGACATCCACAACCTCTCTGGGCAGCAGTGCCAGTGCCTCACCACCCTCTGAGAAAAGAATTTCCTCCTAACATCTAACTTAAATCTCCCTTTCAATTTAAAGCCATTACTATCAGACTGTGTAAAAAGTCAGTCCCTCTCCTGTTTGTAAGCTCCCTTCAAGTACCGGAAAGCCACAATGAGTTCTCTCCAGAGCTTTCTCTTCTCCAAGCTGAGTAATCCCAGATCCTTCAGCCTCTGCCAGTTTTCACCCTTTGCTGAGTGTCTCCAGATATAGACACTTCTTCAGAAGCCATCGTGTTTGTTCTTGATTTAGAATCATAGCATCAGTGGTTGGAAAAGACCACTATCATCACCAAGTCCAATCATTGGTCCACCCCCACACTGCCCACTGGCCATGTCCTTTCAGTGCCACACCTCCATGGTTCTTGATCACCTCCAAGGACAGTGATGCCAGAACCCCCCTGAGCAACATGTTTCAATGTGTTATCACTCTTGCTGAGAAGTTTTTCCTAGGATCCAACCTGAACTGGATGCCATGAAGGAAGAATTGATAAACAAAGAAGTATAAATGGGGCTTAGGGTCAAATAATGTCCACCTTAAGAACAACCTGCATCTTGCTTCTCCCTATCCCCTCCCTCCCTCCCAGATTCAATTCAGCATTTCTTTTTATTAGGGTAACACTTAACCACATGATTAGAATCACCATAAGACTATCTTGTATCTTAGTATAACTTTTCCTGAGAAATAAATCCCCATAAGACTAGCTTATATCTCTGTGTAACTTTCCTTGATAAATAAGTCCTACCTAAAGACAAGAAATTCAGGAGCAGAGAAGTTAAATATATCAATCATCCCAAGGTACACCAAACCATTTAATTTTAGTTAAAACTCACATTCTGTATGTATGCACAGTACTCCAACTTAAGCTTGCATGTTTCCCTGGGATGAAATCCTGGTTAAATACCTAATTCTAGCCAAGGAGAGTTATATGTGCACAGTAGCAGTTGGGTTTCAAAGATTAACTGCAAAGAAGTTTCCTTCATCTAAACTTAATTACTGTGCACTCTTATCAGGGTTTATAAAATTGCTGAGAAATCACAAGCACAGTATGAAACACTTCTAGAGCTGTAAAGGTCTAGGATTTCCTTTCTGATAGACATAAAAGATAAAAATTTGTGTTCCTATTACTCTCTAACAGTCTAATAAACTGCAAATATCTGATTTCCTATTAAAGGCCAGAAGCCAAGAATTCAAATAGAAATGTCTTCTATCGCTATGCTCTGTACATAAAGTAATGTACAGATGCAATAAGAAAGTTAATTGGCTTCTTGTTGCTTGGAGTGCATGTGGAAGAAAATTAAAAGAACCAAATTGCTATCTCTAATTAGAAATTCTGAGGAACAACATTGTAGAGATGGATTGTCAGCTTCCTCAGGCATTTCCTACTCACGTCAGTCAAATTTATGCATCTCCTTTCCAATTAGTATCTTAATTGCCTTCCCATAACTAACAAACAAGTGCTGGTTGTCAGTTTACTTTAATTCACACAGTCGCAGGGATGCTAACACCCATCTCCCAGTGAGCAGGTGTCCTACTGGGCAAATCACAGCATTGCACAGCTACGTGGAGAATTTCTGTTCTGAAATTAAATCTGTAACAAACATCTCCTAGGAGACCAGGGTACTTCTGGTTAGAGGAGAAGAGGAGCAAGTGGGGGACAGATAAAATGTTTTGTAAACAATATGGCTGTTTTGAAAGGTTCGGATGGGCTGTCATCAGTATCTCTACTCTTAGCTTCATTTAGCAATTTGTGCTAATTTGTCTCCCTCTGCTCCATCCTTGTAAGGATCCATCTGGAGTACCACAACCAGGCCTGGGGCATCCAGTACAGGAAGGATGCAGAGCTGTTGGAGCGGGTCCAGAGGAGGCCATGAAGATGCTCAGAAGGCTGGAGTACGTTTGCTATGAAGAAAGGCAGAGGAAGCTGAGCTAATCTAGAGAAGAGAAAGCTCCTAGATGTTAAGAAGAATTATGTGCTCAGAGAGTGCTGAGACACTGGCACTGCTGCCCAGAGACTGTGGGTGCCCCATCCCTGGAGGTGCTCAAAACCAGATTGGGTGGGGCCCAGGCAGCTGGTGTTTGGCAGCCCTGCCCATAGCAAGGGCTTGGAACTGGATAATCTTTAAGGACTCTCCCGAGCTAAGCCGTTCTATGATCCTTCACAGGCAGCAGAGGGAAGAACTCCGAATTTTCTCTCCTACATTATCAAGATCTCCAAGGATACCAAATCCTCCAACTTTACCACCTCCCCTAAACTGTGCTCTTTTGCAGCTGGTAGAAATAGAAGATGAGGAACAATCAGCCTTCCCAGGCCCAGCTTAGCTCACTGCTGAGCACCATATTGTGTTTTTGATCTCCAGTGGGACAGCAAAGACCGCACAAAGTCGGGTGGAATCATTACCAAGAGGTAGGTATCCTCTGAAGACTGATACATTTGCACCATATAAAGGGTACATCAAAATGTCAGCATCTCTCCAGCAGAATCCCAATCAGCCTGAAAGCTCTCCTCTGCTGATTCACTCTCACATGTGAAACCGAGAAGGTAAATCTTGGGCTGCCTCCATGCTTCCGTTGTGTTCCCTAGTTAAACCTCAAGAAAGAGCACCAGGGTGCATGCTGGGGAGAATTTGCTGCCCAATAGCTAAAAATCTTCTTGCAGGCTAACTGCTGGTCCAGTTTTCTTCTGATTCCACAAATGATAGCTGAAGATGAAGACTTACATCAGTTAAAACATCGCAGAATGAAGCTTGGATTTCTTTTAATTTACAAGTAGGAGCTTTATACTGCAAGAAGGATTTTAAAATGACCAGAAAGCAAGAGTGGACAAATAAATGGTCACTGTTCAAAATGGTGGTGATGAATGGTAATTGGAAAATCTTTCATGTGATATTTTCATCAGAATTGAGAAAATGAAAGGTTCTTAAATGATTATTCAAGTTAAGAACAATAACAAAAAACAGACAATATATCAGCTTTCTAAAAGCATGTGAACTTTTAGCAACCTCCCTAGTGAAAACTACAGAGTAACAAAAATACTTTCCTTACAGATCCCATGGGATAAATGATCGTATCTTTTCCATGTCATAAACCTGCAGAAAAACTCATGTTTCTGCTTAGAACTACCATAAGAACTGTGGTAGTCAATAGGACAAAATATAATACTAAGATAAACCTAGAAATCTCCAAAAGAAGATGCATATGATAGAATTTCACCCAATTGGTATGCATATGTAATGTCAAGATCCTTCCCAATTAGGAAGAAAGAGATAATTCACTCCCTGTACGCTGGCGTCCCAAAAACTTTGCTCTGAAGCTGCTAACAAAATAACCAAACAAATTAACATTATTCAAGAACTTTCATCCGTGAAGTATTGGTCTGTTAAAGCTGCCAACATCCCAAAGTGTTGGTATGCTTTCAGAAAATGCCATTGTTATGGCACATACAAAATCCATGTGACAGATGAAAAAGGTACTGTCCTGAATAGCATCAACAGAGATTGCAATAACCAACGTTTGAGTTGTTGGTGTTGTTCCTGTCAATCAGATAGAAATTGAGTTGCTGCACTTCCCCTGGTGCATTCACAGAGAAAATTGTCCTGCAATGAACTCAAAAGCCCCATGACTTGCTCAGCACTGTTGGTCTCTTACTGTAACACTCTACACCCTCAGGATATCAGTTTTATTAAGACACAGTGTGGGTAGTCCAGCAAATCATCCATCTGTAAACAATTGAATTAGAAGCCTGTCCTCAGAGCAATATGCTCATACAACAGCAGCCCACAGCAAGTGAATACCAACAGTCTTGTGAGGAAGCAGGGAAACTCCAGCCCGGGTTAGGAGAGAAACCTCTGATACTTCAGCACTGTTTTCATCACGGTCACAGACCTTCTGAATGCCAATCATGTACCCATCCTCGTGGATCCTCCACCTGCGAAAGGGCCATAAAAACATTTAGTTGCCTTGCACAAATCCTGATTTACAAACAGAAAACCTGTGATATGGAATCTATTGTTCACTTTTACAATTATACATTTTTAACCACGGTGTGACTTGAAGCAGCAGATATAACAGTACAAATAGGTAACAGCACATGGCCTTTTCTTCTTTCAGACTCATCTGAAAAGGGTTAACCTGCCTTACTTGTTTGAATCACATCACTGTTATGAGACACTCAAGGTGTGCCTCAAAATTTGGAGTTGATTTACAGCACTCTGATGTCAATGGCAATTGCTGTTGTACACTACAGAACATAAATGGATCACACGGGTAACAGCAAATGAGAAGAAACATGGCTGAAACAACAGAACCCTTGCCAGTAATCTTTGGTGCAAGAAAAATAGCAGGACATTGTGCAGCTGAATAGTTTTTATGACAACCACTGAAAAATATCAAATATCATAAGGCAACTGAGAACAAGGAATGAAGAAACTGTGTTCATTTTTATAGCTACAATGAAAACATGACTGAGAATCAGAAAAATATTGAAATTTTCAAAAGAAGTGTTAGCAAATATCTTTTTGTTAGGGACTAGATATAGTAGCCTAAGGTTCTGACACAGGTGTGAGTTTCTGGAAAGAAAACTCTTCTCAGCTAAGTTTAGCTGTGCATCTTGATCTAACTTGTTGAAAGGAAATAGATGGTGCTCTCCTGCGACCATGGAATCATTTGTTTGACCTAATTTAGACTCTATGAATTGCTCTTACAGGTATATACCTCTCTCCTTGGATTTCAAGGGAGCCTCAAAGTGATGAGCTGGGATTAGTTAGATATCTGATTCTGAGAACCCTTGCAATCTTCAAAAATAGTACCCTGTCCCAGGATTATGGTTCCAATTTCTTAGCACACAATCATTATTTACTTGTATCCACCAGCACACAAATGTCAAGAAGAATACCAAACGTGAAAGCTGCCACCTTCAGAAGGCTGCAAAGTAACAAGTTCTCCATCCTAGATCGCTTTCCAAATAGATCTGTTCGCATTTCGCTTCACTCCACTGCCCTTCACAAGGGCTGCCCACTGAAAAAGTGGAGACAGGACAAGACCAAAAAAGAGTGAGAAAGAGAGAGATTCTGAGCAAGAGAAGCAACTGTAGACCAGGCATAGCAGGTCGCCATATGTTAGCCTTCCTAGTTAGCTTCCACCCTTCTCATGATCATATGAGAGATCATCTATATTGAAGAAAACTAGTATCTGCTGCTACTTAGTGCTGTGACTGCCTGGTAGCACGCTGAATATTTCTCTGACACAGAATTGGTCAAAATATCAGATTAATTGGAGTTTTGCCCCAAAAAGCTAAAACCAAATAATTTTTAGATTTCTCATTGAAATAAAAACTTATTCACAAGGAAATTTGAAGAAAATAAAATATTTTTGTTAACAGAGCAGGAACTAACCCCAGTGACTACAAAGGTGGTTCAGGTTCTGTTTGTTTATGCTTCTCTCCAGTAAACTCTCAGGAAGGACACGCTCCAAGGCGTCAGTGTTTTCTATAGTGAGGAGACCAAAACTGAACACAACACTTGAGGTGTGTGAACACAGCACTCGAGGTTTGTCTCTTTTTTTATTTTATTTACTTTTTGTTTGAACTAATTGATTCCAGTTTAGCTGCCAGTTGTGCTGATCCAAAAATCCTCCTCCTTGGGATTGATGCTGCTTGGGTATGGTATTGGGAATCCAACCCATTGGATGCATTCAGAAGAGACCTGAGTGATCTCAGTGGGATACTGACCAGCCTGGAGCAGATAGAGAGCAGCTACAAAGAGGCAGATCTACTTCCACCTGACTTATTATTCAAGTGTAAAAGTTTAATGCACCTGTCTGAACAATTAAAGTCTGTTCTCTGGAGCATAGTTGTCTTCTTGCTTCTGAAGAGACAATGGCACATGAATTAGCAAGCACCCCAACATGGCAGTACCCCAATATGGATTTATTCATTAGCTGCTTGTTTCTTTGTACACACCTATGAGGAAGAAACAGCATTAGTAATACACATCACCAAAGAGGTATTTTAAGAAAATTAGGAACCATGCAGAAAATTCATTGGGTTTCTGAGATACATTTTCTCAAAGATGGAAAGCCAGTATGTTTAAGGGTGGCTGATTCCACTCTGATACAGTTTTTATAAAATTTGTGCAGTCTTGTTAGAAAAGCATCTGTGGTGCAAATCATGACTGGAAGAAGTATGACCTTCCTTTGGGAAAGAACAGAGCTTGCTTTGCTGCAATGTACTTAGTAACTACCTTTTGGACATTCATACCAATGCAGCCTGACTAATGACACTTCTTAATCTGTTATGTGATTACGGTTACACCTAGAAGAAGAAAAGGGAGTTAATTTCACAGCTACCTTTGGTTACTAAGGCCATGTATTCATGGCCAGTCTGTAACTCACAGCAAAGAAGATTTAAATGATCATTCTGTGAAAGATTTTCTTTTTCCTTTGGTTTTGAAGAAAATTATGCCATCACAAAACTTTCCTTTCTCTGATATTGGCAATTTATCCAGTGTTATTCTGCTGCTATGCAAACCATTATGGCAACTTTACAATTCCATCAATTTTTATGCATTTGGGAATGCACTGGTTCAAAAGACCGCATCTTGCCAAATACTGATAATTGTATTCCCTCTTCCAAAGAAATTACTAACAAAGGAGATTATTTCTAGCAGAGTTACCCCAAAAAAGTCTTTTTCCTTCTTTTGAAAAGTACTATTTTGTCATAGTCAATCTTTGTGTAAATTGATCACCTCACTGAAACATCTACACAAGATTCTCAGATCCAAGACAGAAGAAAACTGAGGGGAAAATACAGGGAGTACACCATGAAGACATGGGAGGAGAAAATAGAATTTTGACTACAATTTCAAAGCAACTTCTACTCAAGAAAAAAGTCTGTGAGCCTTAATGTTGATGCAAGGTGCATAGCAGGCTATTTCCAGCTGCTAGGTCTGATTTGTGGCAATACTCCAGAACAAATTGTTCAACATATAATTGTAGCAAGTCATCCAGAAAACTGAAGAAGTCAAGCTGGTTTCTTTTTCCTTCTTGAGTGTTGCCATCAGGAGGAAAACTTCTCAGACAAATTAGATGCTAGATACATCTCTGTAATCATAGAGCCTTATGAAGATACAGGATGATAACTCATGCAAAATAGTGGCACAAAAGGATTAAGAAAATAAAGCTTTACTGATGAAAAGTTGTAGAACCTATGACCCCACAATGTGGAAAGTTAAGAGTATAAACTCACTTGTGTGCTTACATATTTACGACTTACACACTTTAATATTATTGACCTTAAGAATTGCAACAGTGGTTTTCAAATTGACACCTTTTCAAAACACATTGGAGAGTTCATCATTGTTATCTGACATCTTATAATTCAGTTTCTTCCATGGTAGAACCAATTATAGCAGAAGTACTCTCCTTACACACAAAACAGACTCACATAAGACAACAGCATAACAAAGACCTGGAGCCTTAAGAAAACAAAATAGCCCATTATTTAAAATATTTTTCACCACTCTGACACTGAAAATACACAAGTTTTATTTATGCTGGTAAATTAAATGGTCAGGAAACATTCCCAGGCATCAGAGTACCATCAACTACATGTTTAAATCATAAGCATGACCTACTGCACCATTCTGGCCACAGCCATCATCACTGAGCCAACTAGTGTCAGAGCACAGCTCAGGAATTAGTACAATCCAGAGACCATCCTAAAAGGTAGTTTGCATGTGCTCACTTTATCAAGAAGTCAGGACAGTTGAGTAAGAACAGGCTGCACCATGCAAGTAGGCCTCAATGCCAGAAAATGGTTTTGAGCATGTTTAATTTACAAGCATTTCTATCACTCAGAACAGACACGGGATGCAAGCTGTTGCATTCCAAAGTTAATAAAAGGTTCTGTATTATCCTTGAACAAGTTCACAGAAAATTAAATGACATTTGGTTTACTTTTAATTCGGTAAAAAGAAGCCTAAGATCTCCTTTTGGGGATTCAATCAACAGCTCAATGCTGTTCTGCTATTACAGAGATGATCCTTAGATATACTCTCATTCATTTCATGTTCATTACAACTAAGTATCTGCAGTTCTTTAGAAAAGTGTTAACTGCAAAGGTAGTTGTCATCAGGTAAAAACATCTTCAGATATACTCATGCAGGCTCCCATCTCCATTCCACAGAAATGGAGGGTCTAGAATACTTTCCTGAGATGTCTCTTATCATCTTCAAGGGTGTTTTACCGATTTCACTTCGTGGATACTCAAATTTAAGAGTTGTATACTTCAGATACGAGCCATTTTGACCAGTCACTGCATAATAAAGTCCAGGTGAGGGAGGAAAACAAGCATATTATAACACAAAAACATTACATTTTGATTATCCTGTAATACAATTTCCCATAAAAGATCACTAACTCCTTAAAGCCAGCAAATTGTAAACTGTGTACTCAAGAAATGGATGTTATGGAAAAGCAGTTCGTAATCCTCCTAATAATCTTTGGCATTGGGGCACATTCAGTATAATTATAGACTGTGGCAGAGTAATTTGAAAACTTTATTCACAGAGCCATAATTACATCCTGGCTGTAATCCTTTAATAGCCAATACCATTTAATGCATAATAGTTATACAATATGACCAGATGAACAGACGTGCTGAAACATTCTACAAGCAAGCCACAGTAAAAGCAGAAGCATAGATAGTGATGCAGGCTACTAAACAAGATGCACAATTAATAAGCAAAGAATACACAGCCTTGAAACATTAGAACTTCTACTCTCATTTGTGTATTTGCTGCAACAAGAGCTGGTTTTCTAAAGTACCCTGCTGGATGAATAAATTGAAAGTACTGAAAGAAATCTGTCATGACTTGCCACTCACGTCAATCCATAATCAAGCAAAGGGTAGAAACAGACTTCCAGCTATTCTTTGAAAAGATGTTGTAAGGACTTCTGCTCCAGTAAGTGCTGACCCAGTCCAAAATGCAATGAAGCCACAACAGACCATACATCCAGCTGCAAATGGGGAGCATTCATCTGGTCATCTCTTATTCTGCATGTTTACATTGTCTAAATTTTATCTGTGTCACAGAAAATAAAAGCCAAGGAAGCAGAGATTTGTTTAAACTGCTTATTTGTGTCTAAGAGCATATACAGTGCACGGGACCAGAAAGGAAAAGCTTAAAAGAAAACATAATTTGGAGCCTAGTGCTTTGTCTCAGGAAAGCAACACAGTGTTCAAGAATCTCTTTAAAATCTAAAGTAACCCTGAAGCACATAATCAGATGCTCCAGAGAAAAGACAGGAATCAAGACACATCTAGTTCTTCTAGTACTTCACCAGGGGCTGGTGCTGCCTCTGCTCATTAAGCTAACATCAAGCCTCCCTACGCAACTGAAGCTTGAGACAAATGCAGCTTTCTAGTCAAACTACACTGATCCTTTTTTATTAATATACTATACACATGATAGGTCACCACTTGAAGAGCATAATGGAGATGTCCATGATTGCAAAGGCATCACAAATCAGGACATTTGCTAGGCATCATCCTCCTAAATGCCCATTGCTTTTTGTTTTTTCCAGCCTACACCAGCTCATTTTATTTCTCTTGCAGTCAAAGGGTCAAATATCACTCATTACAGATAGCACTGTCACTTCCTTGTACCAATTACAGAGGAAGATAAAATAAGGAGAAAATTCCTTCATGTCAGCACAATGCAGTGTTTGTTGAGAAAAGTAAGATTTTTAATTTTAGAATGGCCAATGGAAAGATCAGACAGGCTCTTGAGACTACAAGCAAAACAGCAGCAAACTTCAAACTAGATAAAGGTAAGAAACAATGGCTGATACTATAACCCAGTTATATTCATCAGCTGAATTCACAAGAACTTAGAAGGAAATAGCTGTAGAGAAGCAGGAGAAGTGAATGTTCTCCCTCTTCTTCTGAATTCCACCAGACAGAGAGTTGAAAAGAATCCAAATTGTTGTAATTTAGCTTGACCTCTACTTCCAATAGCTGAAGGCAACAGATCTCCTTAGGCTGGCTCCAGAGCCTTTCATCTACCTGGCAGGAGAGTGCTATGAGACACAAATATTATCTGAACTGCACTGCATGGAAGCAGAGTGGATGCATTTTTTTTCTTGAACAATGTGGTAAGTGTTGGTGCACGTGAGAAGGCCACAGCCACCCAGGAGCTGTGTGCTGAATGCTGTGAGAACACAGCATGGCAGCTGTTAGACATGCAGTGTTTCTCGAGGCATATCAAATTTGATACACTAACACAGCCTTACCTCCCACATGAATAAGCTGCAGCTTACTTTAAAACCATTCACAAAAAAAAAAAAGAAACCAAGCCTAAGGAACAAATAACAGTTGGCACTTAGACTATGGTTGCGAATACATAAGCAGGACTACAAAGGCTCGTCTTTTCAAGAACATTAAGGTAAGATACCTGCAAGTCATTTAGAAGCTGAAGCAACACAACAAACATTCTTCTGGAGTCACCAGTTTTCATGAGTATGGTGCAGTGAACTGTCAGCCTTTGTCATTAGTGAGCATGCGCCCCTCACCACCTGGACCATCTGCAGTGCCCAGACATTAAAACCAAGGCCAGGGTGAGATTCTTTTCCTCTTACCTTGAGCAACTGAGAGTTAGATGCAACATTTGTGCTAGACACCATAGCCTTCTATAGTCAGCAGAGAGGGGAAAGCACTACCAAAGGCAGTGACTCGTTTTAGGTGCACATACCAGGATAAGACTATTTGCCCCTCAAAGTGATCATGTCAGACATCTGCACCTACCTTCTGATAGTTCATTCAAGGCAGACAATTGCTAAGGTACTGCCTAGGAGGTAGTCCTTTAGGAAAAGATCAGAAAAGAAGAAAAGCTTACAAAAATGAAGCGTCTTCCCTCTAATGATGCAACAGTCAAGACTGGCAGTGGGAGACAGCAGTAAGAAACGGCCAGTGCTCTGAAAAATGGCAGGATCAGAGATCCCAACAGGATGATCATCACAGCTGAAGCAACAAGAACAAAAGAAACCGCAGAAGCAAGCTGTGAATACAGGCAATTCTTTGTCATCTTCTGCAACGTACAACAACTCTTCACAAACTACAACATCCAACTTGTTGTGAGGGATAGAAAATTCAAATGTTAAAATCTACATGGACATTCATGTGCTGCTTTTTTTAGTGTTTTTCTTTACCTCTTGAAGAAGCACTTACTAAAGTCCAGTGTATGAAAATGAGATATCTAGCTATTTCTTTACCATAGTTTTACAGCTTTCATTCACTCTAACTGCTCTAGCTGTTCACTCTAGCTGCTATGTGGTATGTCTTAACATTATGCCATGAGCTATTCAATTAAACAGAAGGTTGTATATCTCTCTTCAGTATCCCTGGTGGTTTTAAGTCAGCCCTTCACTTGTTCCATCTCCAATGCTTATTTGGCACAACAGAAAATTTTCCAGATGAGAGGGAACCTACTTATCACAAAGAATGAATTATTTACAGAGAGATTGGTATTCCAGTTTGTGTCAAGACTTCACTAATTGCAGTTAATTGAAAGTATCACTGAACATAAGCACAACACTCTTCAGGTTCATGAGAGTCTTGAGTGCTTTTAAATACTACTGAAAAAGGAGAAACTCTGGGGACTGTCAGCAGGAAGCAACACCTTCCACTTCTACAGTATTGACTCAAATTAAATCAAGGTTAAATCAAAGCTAAAATAAATCATTTGGTAATTGGTTGTTGGGGATAGGTGAACCCCTTTCCTAACAGGTGCATGATATCATAAACTCTCCAAGTCAGAAGTCCCAGTTACAACTAGGCAGAACAGACTGAACCTCCTGCTGCACTTCAGCTTACCAGTGTTCAGTCTCCATGCACATCACATCATCTCACAAAAGAGTTCTGTGATTATCAGAGCTTGCTCCAGAGACCAAGCAGGACCACAACCCCTTCAACAGCAGCATGCCACCACAGCAATTCAGATACTGTTTAAATCCCAGCTTAGGCCACATAGTAGCTCACAGATAAATGATCCTTCATCTGTCAGATTCAAACTCTGAAATTCAGAGTGCAGGGGCAGATGAAATCAAATAGCCTGTCAAATGCAACACCTGGTTGAGCTACTTCTAAATGTCAACTTCTTTTACTCTAAAGAGCTTTCACATAGTTAAATCCAAAATTACACAGCTGAATACTGTCATACCAACACCACTTCACCACTTTAAGTAGATAAAAACAGGCATTTTTCCATCCAAACACACTATTTCCTGCTCCTGCAAATACAGACAGACTTGTTTTAGCAGGAGTAGGGGTAACAGATCCACCAGCCTCACCAGGCTCCAGAAATGTGCCCTAAAGCTCTGGGTATTAATAGAACACACCTTAAGAAATCAAGCTTTGTAAAAGTAGTAGTAAGTGCTGGTGCATGTGACTGGAGGCAAAAGAGATATTTGTCCCTCTGGGTCTCTCTCAGGTTCAATTCCTTCCTGTCCAAAAGCAATCACGCCCAATGCATGTCTTCCTTCTCAAGTGAGTGCCCAGAGCAACAGGTTAAGGAAGCAACTTTCAACTCACTTTTCGGAGAGTAGTGTGGGTCCTCATTAACTGTTGGCAAGGAATCCACAGAAGGTAAACTGAAAAAGCAAGCTGACTTGCCAACAATTCAGTAAAAAGGATCTGACAACTCATTTTCAGTTTTTCCTCTGACATCTCATCCAAACTTTTTTTTCTGCCTAATGGTGGTTTTAATGTCACCTGATAGGTAGGTCAGCCTTCCAAAAAGTTGAAGAGGAGGGTAACTCAGCTTCAGAACACTCAAACGTTCTATATTAGTATTCTTACTATTTGTGGTGTGAGTCTTCTGTTTTCTTCATTCACACTGAGACTTGCTCTTTGAAACTTCTTTCCCTGAAAAAAAAAAAAGAAAAAAAAAACAAAAACAACACATCTTCCATTGGAGTTGTTGAACAAAAATACAGCTAACTCTAAGGAAACTCTATGCCTGATTAAAACTGGCAACTGGTAACCATTCCATATTCCCAGCACGCCTGATTTTGTAGCACCAAACAAGTATCAGTGCTCAGTGCGTGCCTAAGTCTGAATGTGCAAGGTTTCCTCTAAGGCCTGAATCCTGCCACATCATGCTCATGTTCTAGATTCTGCTGTGTACACCAGAAACCTAAAAAGCTGTCAATCCAGTGACAAACCTCTATTTTGCAGTCTTCAAAATCCAACACCATTTTGAGACTAGCTGAGTGCTCAGGCCTAATGGCTCGATTTCATTTTGAAGGGTATTTTTGAAGCATATTATTCTCAGGATCATCTCTTCTCCCTGCATTAACAGCCTCTCCGTTTCTGATAGGATAACATGTCAGAACTCTCCTGGCTAATACCCACATTTCCCTGTTTCTCAAACTGCTGCTTAAAAATGACATGAAAGTGGAAGAATTAAAAAAAAAAACCTCATTCAATTCAGGGCTGCATGGGAGTACTTGTCCAGCATTTTAAATGACTTCCTAGTGATTTATTCTCAACAAACCTGAACATTTTTTAAGTCTGTACCTCATAATATATTGCAGCAGGAATCAACAAAAATACTTTATCGCAGACAAGGTGATGTTACGCTGGAACAAGCTGAAACACTGCACATTATATTGGATTTTCTATTTTGTTCTTAGTGGAAGGCTTGAGCGAAGTAAGCTTCAACATGTCTGAGCTGAACATCAAGTTCTAACACATTCAGAAACAGGTTAGAGTCACAGATTCCCTCTTTAATATCTAATGTATTAGTTGGTCTAATGCCAGTTAAAAACAAATTGATGTGTACTGCAAAATCTTTATTGAGCTACATAAACTGTTTCAAGAGCTAATGTGGAAAACCTCTGTTGCCGCAGAACAAATAAATATCAGCATGAAAGAAAAAGAAGGATATCCTACCCTATTAATGACTGAAATCATGGGCACACAATGCTTCTTCTAACACAACAACATGTACCCATGTAACGCATGGAAGCCCTGGAAAAGGTTGCCCAGAGATGCCGAGGATTCTCCATTTAGAGATCACTGAGTGAAACTTCACTGACCCTGAACAACCAGACCTTACTTTAGGGTGACCCTCGTACAGAGCAAGAGTCTGGACCAGAGATTCCCAGAGATCCTTTTTAATTTGAGTTTTACTAGGATGCTACATAAGGTGACCTATGAATGGAAAGCTAACCTTGGGAGATAATAAAAAGGAGTATGCAAATCAAAACGACCACAGACTTTCATAAAGATGTTAACAGCGTTTATTTCACTGGTGCAAGGCCCGTGTGTCACCCACCACTCAGCAACATCAGAACAAAACATCTTCTATAAAACAGTTTCAGAAAATTCAAAACAAAGTAACAGTGGCTATAATAAACTTCGTACAGTACTGTAAATCACTTAATTTGTGTCATTCAAACAAGAATAAATCAGTTGCTAGCATACATGGCTTTTATTTTTTTTTCCCCAAAAACAAAACATACCAGCACAACTCCAATACATGCCTCACACCTGGAAATGCATAACATCACTCCATGACACTGATAGCTGTTCGTGCTTAGAACTAGTCATCAATTCACCCTACTGATATCATAAAATACAAAATGATATGAAAAAAACCTACATTTACAAAGTATAGTCCCAATCCTGCAATCCAATCTGTTCAGGCAAGTACCTGCAACCATTTCAACCCCCCTGAAGGCAATGTGGTATTTAGTGCTCCATTGCTAAAGATTTGATTGCAGAATTAGGGGAAAGTGGGAAAGGTTTAAATCTTTCCACAAGCAGTAAAACGCTGGTTCATTCTTCTAGATTCAGTTTCAGTAGTATTTGCACAACCTCCTAAACAGAGAATTACCTACTGTCAATTACCTCACATTTAGGAAGAAAGAAGGATAGGCTTTAAAGCAGTCTGCAGAGAAATGGCTTTCACTGAAATGACTTGGGGCTGTAAGCTGTGCTGTAGCACACGGCGGTGATCCAAATGCTTCCAAGAGATAGCCACATCTTGTTGCAGTATTTACAGTACCTGCTGCCTTCCTCTGCCTGACATGACCTTCTTCACGAGTAAGAAATCACAGACCTTGTTTCCATTTGATAAGCATTATGACATGACTCCAAACACAGGATTATGACGACAAATGCTAGGGCCATATTCTTCATAGTCTTTTTTCGTGTGACATACTTGGAAGAATTCCGGCTATGAAAACATAAAACAAATCCTCTCAAAACCATATGAATACATAAAGCAGAAAAGCAGACAATTAAAATAATGCTTTCTTTTCTTTTTTTTATTTTTATTTTTTTTAAGATTAGAGCTTCATGGTAAGGTATTATATCTTTGCAAGAGAATAAAACTAAATTTTTTTTAAGATATGAAAACAATCAATGAAAGTCTGTATGGGCAATAGAGTTGATTTTTAAAAAAAGCAATAAAATCTCATTTTGAAAACAAGAATTGTTCCTGTTTTCCTCCATTTGATTCTCTCTCATGTCAAAGAATGTTTGTTTAGATCCTATACTCCTGAAATCCTGACTAATCCCAAGTACTAACTTCAAGAATAAAGGGACTATGCTACAGCTATCATATAAATACTATTTCAGAGTTATGTCATATCACGATATCTTTACTCAAGTAAAGCTTCCACTTGTTCTGTACAAATTTTGCTGAGACAAACGCTGTGATAGGATTGCATAATGTGACAAAGTTCAGGTTTGAAAGGAGTACTCAGAACAAACGTAGCCAGCAGTCAACGTGAAAAGAAAGATTCAGAATTGTTTTCATGAACACTTACTGTTGAAGCCAGCATGGAACCACCAAACCAAACCGCATAACGCTGCATATGATGTGTTATCACTTGAACTTCAACTGGCTTGGGCTAAGAAAAACAGTTCATCATTAGTTTACATTTCCTTCTAAACTCAAAATATCTAGAAGTCTTCACCCCTCCATTCATATCACTATCTCACAATTACTCAGAGCATTGTATGTCCTAGGAGATCAAATCATATAACAATTCCTGACTAGTACACTGAAGGACACAACAGTTAAATTCCTTTTGCCTACTGCTGAGATCACTTCTCTCCCAGTAAGAGACATCAGAAATGTCCATATAGATTGCTCACAGTAACTTCAAAGTTCCTGTAAAGATATGTCATATGCTGCAAAGCTAGCAAGAGATTTAATAATACATACACACACACGCTCCATTCATTCTACAGCACTGTTTTCACTTGTGAGGTGAAAGCTCTGAACTTCATTTTTTCTACTATTCTCATAATCAACCCTACTTGAAATTCTTACTTACTTTTATCCGACCACCACTGAGTTCCTCACTAAGCCTCAATCTTGCATCCACTACTCTTTTCAAATCCCTTTGCAGTCGTCGTCCAAAGTCCCTGAACATTGTGGATCCTCCCGAGAGCACCACATTCTGTGGAGAAAATAAAAATACACTCTTTAAATCCATCTTCAAAGCAAGTTTCCCAAATTGTATTAGGAAGCTGACGAGCTACATAGAGCACCTTAATATTGTTCAGTTTCCAGAGCACGCCCACAGCTCCTTATGTTCTCCCTTTTTCTTTAAATAGTAGCTTTGTGTAGAATATACTACCACAAAAGAGAAAGATTACATTAAAATAATGAGCAAGTATCTATACATGCACTGGAGTAGAAAGATGACAGTGTCAGAAAGTCTCAGAGATGTTGATAACTTCCTTAATTATCAGAGCTAAAACTGCATGGCTCTAGCCTGGTCATGCTGCTGTTAGTACCATTCCACAGGCTGGAAAGTTATCTAGAACTCATTTTCAAAAAGAGCTAGACTCCTAAACACAGTCATCAGCAAATCCAATGATTCAAAAATGTATCAAAAAAGGGCAACAGTCCTGAGAAAAGCCTTCCACTTTTCTCTACCTGCTTGTCTAGTGCTAGTTTTCAAAGCAGAACTAAAAGCCTTGTTCCCTGGATTTGTGCTTTGATTCTAAACGTGGGTTCTAAAACATCACATCCTTAACGCTACTGATAATATCTCAGGGCTACAGAACAATGCAGAAGTCATTTCAACGGGGCAGGGGACCTGGGATTGATTTCAGAACAGGGACACTGGGAAATAACAATGGTGGCAGCAAGAATGGACTTCATAATCAAAAAGGAATGAACTCTATGTGACAAAAAAAAAAAAAAAAAAAAAAAGCATGTGCATCCTGCAGTGCCTGCATGTGGTACTGCAAACCAAAACACCAATTAGTGCTCACTAAAACCACATGTATACCTGAGTCATATTGGCAAGGAACTTTACTGAGATCAAGAGTTTTACACTGGGCAAAGGGTTATCTGTTCATAACAGCTTTTGACACCGCAGATTGTGCACATAATGAAAGAATCCCTGAACCACTGCTCTTGCATACAGATCTAAAGTGCAAAAGTATTCATGCTTTCTGGCTGCAGAAGTAACTTTTTGGAGTTTAAGCACCACAGTACAAGCTGCAAACAAAATTTTCCTTGCTAAACGAGAAAATAAATAAATAAATGCTTATTTATGAAAAATAATGAGAAAAGTAACCATATACCTAAAGTAGGATCCAGAAACCACAGTTGGTCCTAAAATTAACTTGCCTCTTTCTTATACAAGACTCTCTCTGCATACAAGAACATATCTTCCCCTGACTCTGTAAGAGGAAACTGCTAATGGGGAAGAAAAAAGGGAAAAAAGACAACCACTAACTTGAGTGATGAAACAGCAATTAAAAAATTGTCATCAGAAAATATTACCTGGAGATAACAAAGTTAGCAAAGAGAGTGAAAGCAATAATTCTATTCAAAACAAATTAAACTTTGAGCGTACATCACAAAGTAGACAGTGATATCACCAAGAGATTTCAGAATACTCTTGAGAATATTTGTGTGAATACATGTTGGACCACCTTATGCAACTGCAGTTAGTGGTAACACTAGGATAATCTTTTATCATTCCAGGGATAAAAGCTAGAATGTCACACCTCCCTGAGATTATGAATATTCAAGTAATTCTACATGCTAGAAGAAGATAAAGTACAATGCAGGTCAAAAAGAATAGAAACATTAGGGTACACTGGTTGCAAATGTGCATTATCTCATCAACACACCTGGAAAAGTCAGGTTAAACAGCATGTGGGATACAAGTAGGTATCACCAACTGCCATCGAAACATGATTCTACAGTTACAGTTCTCCTGCTCCCTGTAGCACTTGTCAGCACTGGGCCGAATCTGTGCTAAATCTTTAGTAAAGGACTGAAGCCCATATGTTGTCAGGAACAAGTCACCACTACTCAGCAGCTCAATCTTCTGTAAGGAGGGCAGAAGACAGGTAGGCCTCACAACTGAAGCAGAATCCATATGCATTCCTCACTCTCTCCAGCCTTCAGAAAGAAAACAGTGAAGGTGGCAAAAAACTGTTGGGATTAAAATAAACAAACAAACCAATACCTTCACTACAATTACTGAGTGTTACAACTGGAATGAGAAACATTAACAGCAAGGAAGGCTAAACATATCTGTGGAATCTGTTCAGCTGGTTTAACAGTTCTAGGCAGAGCACAGGTTTTACAGCTGACACTGATCAAACCTCCTGATGGAAAGAAGCTCCAGACAGTTTTTGCTTTTATAGCTGCCTGGCTCAAAGCTATGTTGGTTTGAAAGAATATATTTTCTTAGAAGAGAGGGTTGAAGATCTTCCATGCTCTTGAATAAGAAAACCACAGGCAGTAAATAACAAAAGCAACCCATTTCTGGGAGGAAACTGGGGGTCAATGCCATGCACCTTAGAGGGCTGGCAGGAAACTTCTCACTTCCCATCCATTCCCTTCACTTCCATTATGAGCTCTAGGATATTGAATTTCATTCCATGCCATCTCTGATCCTATGTCTATGTACAACGCTACAAAGATACAAAACAAAACATAACAACACCACCCAGTTACAATAACAGAAAACTTTATCTAAGTTAAGCTTACCTAAAAGCTGCACACTTTGGCTATTTTAGTTAAAAAAGGGCATCATTTACCAAGTCTGTATGGAAAGTGTAAGGAATATTCATCTCAACAAATATTATCCCCACAGATAAGTAAATGTGTTGCAAAGAACTATTTCTGGAATAAAATTGTATTTTAATCATGAAGAAACAATCTGCGTTTCTTTAAATTCATGATATTAGGTGTTTATTTTATTATTTGAGGATGGTCCTTGCTGTTCCACTGAAACACTTCTGCACTCAGACAAAAGGAAACCACAGCTCAGCCACTAAACCAGCTAGCACACTGATGTTACAAACCTAATTAGCAGTGGATAAAAAGGAACAGGGTTTCCTCTCAGCACTCCTGTGCTACACTAACAATGTTAATCGCCTGGGGCTTCAATTTTAAGTAGGAGGAATGCCTTTGCTTTCCCCATGACTTACATCAGTGCCAACAGGATGCAGAACTAACGGCCTGGCAAGCTCTCCAGCCTTAACTCACCTGCTGAGCCTGCCTACTCTGCACTTAGCAATTAATAGCAAGCTTTGCCATTCTGCTGGAGCACGCTTAAGCAAAAGTCAGTTGAATCCTTGCTAGCTTCTGCTCGAGGACACCTACAGTTTCAGAGAAAGAGGTAAGGAAAGAGTTGATAGGGCAAATGAGCCAGAAACCACTGGATGGTATTTCTGCCTGCAGCTCACAGCTGCACAGCAGTCTAACAGCGCCATCTACACCCCATACGGTGTATCTGAGGCTGCTTTCACACTATTTAAAAGCATTTTAAGTTAGAAATGACTTTAGGGAGACATTGCTATAGCTTTAGTCTTTTGCATTTCAAACCTCTCCAGGATTCAGTGATGGTTCATTACAAGCTAGCTATGTATAAATACCCAACAGTTTTGACTTTCTAAGAGAACACAAGTACAATAAGCCTACTGCAAACATCAACTGCAGCAGTACTTTCAAATTCTCTACTGCTCACATTAGCTGCATATCCAGCTAACAGTCATCTTCTCAATCGAAAAGAAGCGATTCTTAAAATTCACTGAAAGCCAAAATAATCCATCTACAACAGAAGTCCACACTGACCAATACATCACAGTCCCCAACTCACGTGATGAGACCAGCTTGAAAAACTAGCTTAAAAAAAATTAAGAGGCCAAGGATGTGAGAACTCGATCCACCCTGAATATTTAAACTTGGTTGATCAGAATCTTTCAGAAAGATTTCTGAAACCAACTGAATGCTCTGTCAGACATCGCTTTTATCTTAAACTGCATATTTGTGCCAAAAACACTGCAGAAAATGGAGATGAGTTGAAAGAAATCAATCATGGGGATATGCAAGTGTAAGGTTGTTGGTTATACTCCACTGACAGAAGGCACAGGTTTCAGAACTGTTGATACTGTTCTCATCAACTGTTACTGTCAGAACTCTGGAAGTATCTGGGGAGAAACTCTGGATGAGGAAAAAGGAAGATGAAACAGTGAGAAATAAGAAAGACAATTTCTGAACCCAATACAAAGATATAAAGAACATCATAACTTACTAGAATATCAAGCAGTTCTTAGTACTTTGAGAAGTCCTTCATCCACTTCTAAAAGTTGTTACAACTATATCCACTGGCCAACTGATATGTCGGGCTATTCTTTTTTTGACACTGAGGAGGTCATAAGATACCCTAACTGACACAAAGTTAGGACAAGGTCATACAGAGTGCTTCCAACCTAGAGAGATTTTTAAATAGCAGTACTGAAACCATGCAACATTATAATTCCTTGCAAATATACCACAGAGCAGATATTTCATGCCGATTTCAAGCTAGATGTGCATTAATAACACTGTGTTTAGTAATATGCTCAGAGTAACCTAAAAGCAGTGGGAAAGATCACCTTCAACTTCCACATCATGCTACTGCTCTCTGCATTCCTGTGATATGTTATGTATTCATACTGTGATGAAAACAAGGAAAGAGGAACAATATTCTAGGGAAAACTGGAGCTAAAGAATGCGACAAAGAGTACCTCTGTAAACAAAGACATGGAGGTATTGGATGGGGAGCTGGACATGAGCCAGCAATGGGTGCTTGCAGCCCATGAAGCCAACTGTATCCTGGGCTGTGTCAAAAGAAGTGCAGCCAGCAGAGCAAGGGAGGTGATGTTTCCCCTCTGTTCTGCTCCTTTGAGAAGGCTCTGGGGAGACATCACTGCAGCCCTTCAGTGCCTAAAGGGGGCTACAGGAGAGCTGGAGAGGGATTTTATCAAGGAGCGTAGTGATAGGTCAAAGGGTGGTAGTTTTAAATTAGAAGTTGGTAAGACTTACATTAAATAATAGGAATAAATTATTTACTACTAGAGTGGTGAAGCACTGGCACAGGTTGCCCAGAGCAGCTGTGGATGCCCCGTCCTTCGTGGTGGCCAAGTTGGATGGGTTCCTGGGCAACTGCGTTTGGTGGCAGGTATCCCAACAAAGGTTGGATCTAGGTTATCTTTCAGGTCTCTTTCAACTCAAACTGTTCTATGTTTCTGTTCTCTAAAAAAAACAGACCTGGATAGACAAACTATACCTTTCTGCCCGAAGAACACCAGAGGTGATGTGATGCACTTTCAAAAGCCTCACCAAGCCCTACAGAAGCACAATCACATTACCTGCTGCATGCAGAATGTTTCATTTTCTAGTGGAATTCAGCTTACAGGAATAAGCAACATAACCAGGATGCCAGACTATTTCAGCCCTATGGTAAGCTCAAAAAATTACTGCTCCATCACCTAAGCACTCAGTTTCATTTAATTCTACTTTCTGTTGTTTCTGGTTTATTTAAAAAATAAATACATAGTTCATCTTCTTTCTTCAAATTTCAGCACAAGTCTCTGGTTCCAAACTCAACAGCTTACCTACATCCTTCCTTATTTTATCAGAAAGAATCTCACTCCAAGCAATCTGTAACTCTCAACCCCATTAGATACAGTCAGGGAAGACAGAGAATAAGAATATAAATCAATGTTTCCAATCACATCAAGGTGTAATCATTATCAATTAAAAACAAAGTACATTGTTGCTAACCATTATACAATTAAAAAGAATTTATGAGCTTATCTTGTGCAATTTGTAGAAGAATGCTTGCATGTGGAACTGAACAGCTACAGGCTTTAGGAACTGGTTGAACAGCAACAGTCTTGTGAAGGTCCTGATGCTCCAAACCTCAACATAAGGTAACACAACTGGCTTCATAAGAGAACTGCTGATAAGATCAGGAAGCAGGAATACCAGGAATAAAACTACAAAAAGATAAACACTATAGGTCATCAGAAGATGGGTTACAGAACAATTCTTCAAAGGCTACAAAGCACATGTAACCTGCAACTGGGTGTTTTAAGATATATTCTGGAAGAACATTGATGAAACACCTAAATATATCCAATGTAAGTCTAGCACTCCAGCACAGTAGCAAGAAAAGAAGATATTTGCCTCTATGAAAACTTAGTCTTGCAGAAAGAAAAAGGACGAAGGAGAGCCAGACATTAAGAGTTGCCAAAAACCTTTTGCAGCAATCCTAAGCTTGAAGCCATTGTAGCCATCTACTACAAAAGTCACTCTGCACAGAAATTTGTTAAGTAGTGGAACTTCCCTTTTAACCTGCACTGCAGATTTGCTCTAGGTTACTATGTTTCATTCTAGATTACAGAATATGTTATTTAGATAACTAAAATATGCTACAAAATGTTAATAGACACAAACTGCCCTAGGATATATTTAGTTACAACTTAATTGTTCCTGAGAAAATGCCAACTCTCATAGACAAGATTTTCAAGATTCTAACAGAACAAAACCATAGCCTTCCACATGAACAAGTCTATTTCTTCACGTTACTTCTTTATGCTGTTAATTAAAAATAAAAAAGTAAAAAAATAGGGCAGTACTGCTGCTACACAAACAACTAGGAAGCATAGAATGTGCTGCCAATGCAGAAAGAGAGCTTGCCATAGGCTATGCCTGTCAATACCTTCTTTTTCAGTTCTTAATGAACGACTGACTGAAAAAACTCTCTGGACTATATGCCCTAAACAAGCTTAAACAGCCTTAATTATTGTCTTCTAAAGGATTAAGTTTTCATGTACTTCAATACAAGGTTCAACACCTGGCTAAAACTGCAGTGAACATCCTGAGACTACAGAGAAAAAAAAAAAATCCAAATGGGGAAGAGACCATGAGACAATCATTAAAATGGGCAAAATCCAAAAACTCCCACCCATAAGAATTTATATTACAAACATCAAGTATAAATAATTCCTTGGGAACAATTCTTACCTGCATGCCAAGCCACTGCTAATCACTATCTTTTGTTTTAAAATTAAAAGCAGCAAATATCAAGTATTCCTCATTCAGAAAAACTGTACCTTGTTTAGCTTAAACTTTATTTCTATTCAAAAGTACACATTTCTCACAGTAGGGGAAATCATAGCTATGTGTACCATACATACATACATCATAATGTTGACAGTTATCTTCCACATGAATTCAGTTCATCTTAGAACACAAAGGCCGTACCTTATATAACGGACGCCGGACATCAATGGGACAGTTCTGTATAACTTCATCAACTACATCCGAAATGGATTCCATAAAATCAGGATTAGCAAACTAGAATGAAATAGAACAGACATTATGTGTTTCCTTCCGAAAAAGGAAAAGGCAGAAGTGAGACAGTAAAGACAATTTGTAACAGTATTTTTATTAAAAAAAAAAAAAAGGGGGAAATAAAAGTCAGTATTACTCCTGCTGACCAAGTATTTTACCCTGTAAGAAACCCACTTTTGTACAAGTGAAATAAGAAACGCTCTTTTCCACAGGCAAACTCAGCTTATCCTCCTTGGTCATAAATCCACTGTTCAAAATTTATGCACTAGAAGCCTACAACTGCGTGTGACATGATTTCAGAGTCCATTCTGTCAGACAGAGATAAAGTGAAAACAGAATAAGATTGTAAGATGGTTTTACCAAAGACAGCTTTTACCTAGCTAACTCAAAACCTTTTAAAGTCAGTTTTAAAGTTAGGAGTTAATGAAGTCCAGGGAGAAATTCTTCTTGGAAGCGATACCTATCATCTGCTGTGTCTTTCTTGTCTAGAAAGGTAGTGTTTTCAATGCAGAGCCAAGACATTATTAATTCTTCATTAAGTAATAAAAAAGAGGAAGATTGTACTCTGTTCTATTCCTCACAGTCTTTATAGGGCCTAGGGAAAAAGAAAATATTAAAACCATGTCTGACATGGGGTTCAGTGCTCCTCTGTAAGATCATGTGGGTAAACAGTAGGGAGGAGAAGCTACTTAGCCTGGAGGATTAATGATGATGTAAGATTAGACACCTAGAAATTGATAACAAACAGATTAAGGTTGGAATTTAGACAAAAGGCAAAGGAATGAAATTTTCAAACAATCTTCCAATAGGAAGAGGGTAGACAAAATGAAACTTTAGTGTCAATATAGACTTGATTAAGTTTTTATACTTTATTACAGACTATGGTTGCCTGAAATAAGCTGAATGGAGCATAAAATAACAGACAGCACATACTCCGCCATGCAGAATCAAATTTTAATGTTTCAATCTTCTCCCAGGATATTACAACATCCCAAGGTTCACTCAAATTGAATTACCAAAAATCAGACAGACTAGGCACTGTAAATGTCTTCCAAAACTGTTATTTGTTACCAACACAGATTTCTATGGACTTCCCTCAGAGAAAAAAGTAGCATCCATAAATTGATATCAACAGAAAGCAACAACAAAAGTCAAGATTTCAAACAGTATCAATTGAATAATTCCATGCACAGTATAGCCCCAGCAGATTGGTAACATAACTAAAAACAAGATTATGAAAGCATACTGGTTTAAACCAGTGCTTACAGAAAGAGAACAAGTACTATATAAAATCTGAAGGTTCTAACTTGTTTTTCTGTACTTTAGCTTGCCTTTAAAGAAAGAAAATAAGACGTTATAAACATAGCAAGAGATACAAGAAAAAAATTACCCAGTGCACTCAGGTTGCTCTGTGCTTGAGCTACCAGAGACTGTACAAGGCTTGCAGTTAGGAGATCTACTGAGAGCTTACTTCCACTTGATGGCGCACTCGCATCAAAAACAGTAATTCCCTCCCCCTCTACTTATACAGTAAAGCTTCTGTAACTTAATACTGTTAGCATTTAACTCTTACCTCAGGATGAAAGAAAATTTCAGGTCCAAGGAACCTTTCATAACCAACATCTATAACAAATTTGGTTTTGTTGATTGCATTGATGCCAGTATACTGTTTGATCCATTTTCGTGGATCTCCATCATACTTAGCAAATTCTTTCACTATGTCAGGGCAAATATAACAATATTTCTCCTGTTAAGAAATATCAAGCATAACAAAGATGCCAAAATAATTATTTTATTATTGACTTAAAGTATATTTCAATGAGAGAAATAAAAACAGGTAAGAATTCTTACAGATTTGGGTACAAATATCTCTTGGACTGCCCAATAACTACTGAAGCCTTAACCATTCAAGACAACGCACATGCTTAACTCTTCAATAAAATTCCACCCTGACTCATCTAGATTACAGAAGAGTTCAATAGCGAGCTCTCTTTGCAAGATCAGATCCATAAAAATCAACCTACAGACATTACGTATTCATTAAATCAAAAAACAAATCTTAAATCTTGAGCTCTAAATGCTAATTCAATCTGCAAAGCATATTCAACTCTACCAAGGATCTAATGTGACCATTTTCTTCCTCTTCCTCCTTACACTGCACTTGATTGGATACGCCAGCAGAATATGTGTAATTACTTGCATTTTTAAGTGAACACAAGCAACTTCCTAAAGCAAAAAAAAGAACATTTGCTCAAAGTATTTTGGTATTAGGAGACAAAGAAGGGTGTACCTTTATGGCTTTTGCTGTCTCCAGAGATTGTTCAGGAGGAATTCCCACTTCCCTCTCCCTCAGGAGTTGTTGAATAAAGTAAGTAATATCCCTACCTGCAATAGGAATATGTTTGATGCAACTTCCAATTACGTAGCCTTCTGCCTATGTGGGAGAAGGAGGGAAAACAACAAGAAGATGATCTTTAGGCAAAATCATACTGTGCAAAACATCAAGAATCAACAGCAAAGTTATCTTTCTTTTATACAACAGCTTGCTCTCATTTTTAATTGAAAGTAAAATATTGAAAGAGTGAAGTGTTAAAATGTGCAAGCAGCCCCCTGCAAAGTGGGTATTATTTTTAAAAGAGCTTGATTACAACTTATAAACAGATACTGCTGATCTAATTGAAACACATAAGCAGCAGACAAAAAAAATCTTGCAGACATTAGAACGTAGATAAAGTCTGATCAGATGTAATCTTGTTTGTTTGTTTGTTTTTTTAGGTGTAATCTGAAAGCCAAATGCAATATGAAAAGACTACCCACCTCCTGTTTCAAAATGAAAAATGAACAGGAGAAAGTATAAAATTATTAAAAAGCTCAGGTAAAAACAACAACAACAACAACAATCAAATGAAGACGTATCTAACAATAAGTACAATGAAAACAAGAAATCTATTTGTAGCATTTTTTTCCAGGACGTATTGATTGACAGCAGTCGTATTGCTGAACCAACATTATTTCTTCTCTTGCTTTTTACACACTTCAGAGCTTCATATGGCAAATATTCTTTTCCTACCACTCGAAGACAATACTGATACAGCCAGATTAACACCAAAATGCAAGAAATTATAGGGAGTCAAATGTTCATTCCTAAAATAACTGATCACTCAAGCATACTATATGCTTCAGAAGTACATTGTCATCAATAAAATATATGCTAGCATGCATGGATAACTGTATATTTTTAACATCCTTCAAGAAATAAGCCATTTGAAATCAACCATGTATATGAACATGCCTTTGTGCCAGCCTGCAGTTGCTTCCAGAGTTCACTAACTTCTAAAACAGAGACAACAGCTATGTAGCATAAATAAAATACAAGACAAAAAAAGTTTGTATGTATGACAAGAAGTAACGTAGGCATGCAGGAGATTTAACAGTGATATACATTAATATTGAACAGAACTGAAGCATCACAATAACGCAAGACAAGGATTTACACAGAAGCAGCCTTTAAAAGATGCCCTAGTAGTTCCTTACTGCAGCTTTGCAATAGTCTGGACAGCTAAAATTAATCTCATAAATAAAGTCACATAACTAAATACATATTTTGCAAAGCCACCATAAGGGAGAAAATCCCAAACAACCATGTAACTATAAAATTTTTGAAACAGTTTACTTTGACAGTTTTTATTTTAATATATAGAAAACAAAACCTGTATTTGCCTAAACAACCAGTATTTGAGAAATGCACCCTCCTACATACCACAGGAATTACATGGGTCACTCCATCACCACTATCAATGACAATTCCAGTCAAAGTACGTTCTCCAACCTGTCGTGATGTCCAAGAGGCAGCTAAGGCCAACACTGCCTGTATGAGAAACAGTTTGTATTTAGGCAGGATGTGCTGATTTACAATCTTAGAAAACAATCATTTCAAGCATTTTAGACACAGGCTTATGGAAGATAATATACACTGCAGCTGTACTGTACTTCAGAAGTATATATTCACTTTGATCACCTGAACAGCAATGTAAAGTCCTGGTATGTTGAATGATTCAAACATGATTTCTGCAAGATACTCTCTGTTTTCAGGTGTGTTCAGGGGAGGTTCTGTCTGGAAAAAAACAAAAACAAAGACAACTCCTCAGACCTAACAGTTAATGCAATGATTAGCTCAGTAGAGTAATAGTCAAACTTCTAGAATTCTTAATGCATTCCTAAATCTCACACAAGCTCCAATTCTAAAAATAAAGAATTCACACAATCTGGGGAGAGCGGCAAGAAGGTTATCTTCTGCAACATGTTTGATTTGAATTACATTCTCAGAGCAAAGGAACAATTATGTTACAAGAAATGTTGTTTTCTATCATACTGTATCATTGCCACTACAAGGAGTGACATGATTTCAACACCCAAATGTTCAGAAAGAATAAGAGAGAGTAATGTGTTAGAGTGGCCCAGCTGATTTCAAAAGGACTAGTCATAGGAAAAAAACACAGTGCTCAATGCTTAAACATGAAGGTGAAAAGCTTAACAAAATACACTAGGAGCAGACAACCTCTGAAAATTCCTCATGTCCCACATAGTCCTACCTGGAAAAGGACTGAATATTAGTGAAAACCAACAGAAATATTTTGAAAGATTCCAAGTAAGCAAAGGGTTTTTCTTATACACGAGTGTATAGCCCCATCAATCACATTCATACCATTGCTTTTACACACACTCTTACTCAATTTGTGCAAATCATTTAACATTTAGAAATAAACAAGGTTCAAGCTATTGGCACCATCCACTCAGTTAGACTCAAAATGGACTTGGTCTTGAAGATATATAGAAAGTCTGCCAGTGCAATGCTGACTTCTTAAGTTTTTGGTGCACAAAACAGAATGCAGAACTAATAGTGAACGTGGCAGGAGTCAGCCTTCAGAAGTCTTCTGTGCTCAGTGCACTGTGATATTTGTCTGGTACTACAAAATGCTGGGGATGTGGGATGGGTACATGTGGCCTGCAATCAGTTCCAGTCAGGTCTTGAAAGATAACTTAGAGTTAGCAGAGGCTGGGTGGCGTTTTTGTGCAACATCTCCAACATAAGATGCCTAAGGAAGTTGTGGAGTCCTCCTCCCTGGAGTTGTGTGGGCATGGCACTAAGGAACACGGCAAGTCAGGCTAATTACTTAGAGATCTCAAAGATCTTTTCCAACCTAGACAATTCTGTGATTTTAAGTCACATTCAGAGTAGAACTAACCAAAAGCTCCCTTACATGAAAAATCTGGAGATAAACCAGACATAAGGACACACGAATAAAGGATATAAAAATAGTCTATTGCAAACTGCTTGCTAAGAACTAGTTACCTAATTTGATCTTCAAGAAAATTTTTCATACATTTGTCCTTTACCACTAACATATGGTGCTCTACTAAGCAAGAATATCCCCTACTGCAAAACCAGCCAAGAATTTCACATAGAATTCAGTTTAAACAAAGCAATTGAAGCTCTGCAAAAACAAAATCCAATCCGTCAGCAGCCTGCATCACAAACTGAACAGAATTTGGTTGCAATGCTGTTTCACAGATTTATTTTTCTCCACATGATGAAGAAATATTCAGAGAAAAATCCTCTAACGGAGCTTGGAATTTGTATGCTGGAAGCTTGAACTTAGAGTATTATGTACTTTTGCTCTTGCATAAATACTCTCCAAATAACGTGCAGTTTTCATCTCAGAAAGTGTTTTCCTTCTCAGTCTCAATAACTCACCATTAAAAAATAGTGATCCTCAGGTTCAGCTCGTAGGTATTTAAAAATGACCTGCTCCATGAATCTCTCCATGAGATCCCAGTCTTCAACAATACCATGTCTTATAGGCCACTGAAACAAGAAAAAAAACATGTCAACCTTCTATATCATACAAGAATAAACAAACCCAAAAATAGAAACAGTGAAAGCACCCAAATCCTTACATCTTCTGCAAGAATTAAAACCTCTCATCTAATAGTCACACCATCAAATCCTCTATTCTCACTTTAATTTAGAATTACTATTTCCAGTTATCTCATGTATTTCCAATTGCAATTCTGGGTTGCAGGACTGCAAGCCAGAGAGCATTCTTTGTTCTTAAATCTTGCTATTATTTTCTTGCAGCACCATATTTTAATCTCTTTTTGTATCAGTTTAATCATTTATAAAGTTGAGAATCATACTTATCTTCAATATGTTTTCCAATCTGTAAGAAGTAAAGAACATACAGGCAATACATTTTTCAGCATAAATTATCACAGGGATATGTTTACATTTTGTTCAGTGTTAGGAACACAGATGACATTTAAGTAATACAGTAGGATGTATAAAATATGATTTTTTCCACATAATTCAGAGGCTGTTAACATCTTGTAAGTACAATAAGTCCCTTACTAGGGTATGGAAAATATGATTCACACAGAAGCCACGCTGAAGTCAGCTCTTCACAAAACAATTGTGACAATCCATGAAGCAGAAGTATCCAATATGTTCACCAATTCATGTGCCACATTAGAAAGATATATTGTTAGCAAGAATTTAAACATTCAGCATTATGTGACTACTTTAATAGCTTATAATTTTGAACACTGACCAACTGCACTGATTCAGTGGATATTTACAGAGGTCATCAAACACCCAATACAGGGCAGCACTAGCAAAACAGGCACTTAAGCAAGGTAAAAAAATAAAAATAAAAATCAACAAACCAAAAGCATGTAGTTGTAATAAATATATCTTTTTGTTGCTTTTTAACAATGCAAATGTGTTTTTTTAAGTAGCTAACAAAAAGACATAGAACGATACATAAAAGCAATAAAAATGTGAAAATTTGAGAAGCTTTCAGAAAAAAACATTCACTATTTTCTTACCTTTGTAGCATAGGTAGGTTTATCTATGGCTTCATCTCCTATGAAAAAGTCCAGATCATCAACACCTTTCATTACCCTCCTCTGAGCCTGGTCACCTACTTTGGCTGATTCACGGATTGCAATACCTTCAAATAAAATCCAAACAAATTCAAGTCAAATTAAAATAGCTAAATACATAGGAATTCATTTATTTCCTAAAGGAGCCTTTCCCAGAAATAAAAACTGGGATGTAGAAATCATAGTTGCCAGAAAGCAGAAATTATACCTACTGACAAGGCAAGAGAGCAGAATTCATTCCTGGTGCTCTCTCAGGAAGGATTTCGGTCACCAATCTCTCGTTAAAGTAATAGACAGCTCAGAGCCCGTCTCTTAAAATGCATTCTGATATGTACTACAGCAGTCATTTAACTTGCATGAGCAGTGTTTCACCAAGAAGTACTCTAAGTCAGTAAGTGATGTGATTTTCTGAGTTTCAACTCAAAATTAAGGAAAAGGGCACAAGAGAAGAAAAACTACGTACTTGTGAAGTAAGTATTGGAGTGATTACCCTGGTTGGTGAGGAGGAGGAAGCATGGAGGAGATAAATCAATTTGCAGTGCTACAGAGACATCTTTGGAGAGTCATGATTCCCATTATCAGGCTGCAATTCTCACTAAACTTATTAGGTGATGGCTGCCATAGGCAAGGAGACAGCAGAAGGGAAAAAAAAAAAAGCAAAAACAAATCCGGGGCGAGTTATAAATAAAAAGGGTCTGAAGTAATGTAAAATACTGCTTATCTATCTGCAGGTTGTTTGGTTTTGTTTTGTTTTGTTTTTTAATACATCCTCATCAGGCTCTCAATAACATACAGTAGAAAATGCACAGCAGAGAGGCATCATCCACATAAGCACTGAGCAGCATCGGGACCACAAATCACTGACAAGCAAACAGCTCTTTTGGAAACACATTCAAGTCTCCACACGTTATCTCAGTTCTATAAAGCAAGGTTTATAAGAAATTCATAGGAAACACTTGCTATCCCACTTCTTTAACATAAGACGTTAAGATTTTTACAAGTGCTATAGGCTTGAATTATTGCTTACAATGGTTATAGACTATAACCAGTACTGCACCTACATCTGGTCAAGAACATGGTCCCCTCCACCTCTTTGGCCCCAGTGACCATTATTATTTTCTTATCTTTATACCTCCTATTACAAGTAGTCACATGGCAGAAAGGATGCTTTAATAAGGAGTGAACCGATGACGTTCCCAAAAAGTAAAGGCAGCATTTATTGCAACTGGAGATAACCACGAGATAATAAAAGTCATTATGGAATTAAACAGGTAGTCAGTGCTACAATCTGTACACATATATAGTATTTGAGACAAACGAATAAGATTACAATTAAAAACACTGGAAAACATGTAACATTTTAAATTAAACAATTTTAATGTGGAAAAACAAAAAGAGGACATCTGCTCTTAAACCATGTTAAATGGCTACAAACATTTTACTGGGTAAATATATACCTTGAATGAACATTATCTAACAGGAACAATCTTTCTGACCATTAAAGTGCCTGCAGCCCCAGACAGAGGTAAGCAAGGCACAGACCACCTGCACTTCAGTACTTAATTTGGTGGGAAGCCTCACTCAGATTATCCAGGCAGTAACCATGGTGTCAGGTAGACTGGAGGTGAATTGCATTCTGCCTACTCAGGAGTCCTAGCAAAAAAATAATGGATGTAAAGAGGAAATAGAATTGAAGTCCTCTTCACTCGTCATGGCAACCAAGATGTGATTTAATAAGCACCAGGCCTAGCTAACTGCAAACAAGTTCTGCTGAGCTATACTCCAGCCAATGATGCCAACACAAATAATGTTGCTTCCGAGATGGACGAGAGACTATGAAAGCCAAGCTGGAAACTGGAAAGCAAGTCATTTACATGTCATAGTGCTTAGTAACAGAGGTGTACCCTAAAAATTGGAGGGACAAAAAATTTACTCACATGATGGAATAATGAACTGAGGCTCTGTATTCCCTGCATAGCCAAGTTTGGTATACCTGGAGAAAGAAGGATCACAAGGTCATTATGTGTACACACACATTAAGAAAAATAAAATCCACTCTGCTTCTCACATTGAAGACCAAATAAGCAATACCACATCTATATTTTCTAGGTTATGCTTTCAAGTGTAAACCTGCCGAGAAGAAAATTCAGAAGTGGTAAATATTTTAGATGCTATTTATTTTTCAGGCACTTTCAGCTTTTCAGAGTGGAATTTCAGAATGCTGAAACCTGTACACTCAGCTCTTATTTCCACTTACTTACTTCTTACTTCCACCAGCTATGGCAAAAGCTGGGCTAGGCCACGTTCCACTGATAAAAGGAAGATGCAGATCTTACCTTTCCAAAAACTACCGTAGCCAAAGATGGCACGAGATGCTGTGAATTTGGTTAATATTGTCCAACAGAAAAAAAAAACAACAACCATCAAATGGTGCAAAGCATTGACTGTTTGTCTCAATATACAATATTGAGACATGCATATATATATATCAACTAAAATACCAAGACAGAAAATAAATTAGTAACTTGGACAGGTAAAAAAAAAAAAAAAAAAAAAAAAGGAATGTCCACACAAAACCTAATACCTGTGCATGATGTTTCCTGGCTCCAAGCTAGCTCAGGTTTTTAGTAACTATAAATCATTAACATCCCAGACTACAAAGAACAGTTGTCTTAAAATACATAAATACATTCAGAAGGAGTTAAAAAAATAGTTATAATTTGAATGATCTTAAACTGAACTTCTTCTCTGATATTGTCATGCTATAGTATTGGATTGTGAGGGAAATCAGCATTAATCACATTCAGTTTTTCCATGAAAACCCAAAGGCAGAACATTGTTAAACAAGACCAATCACAAAAACACAGGCTATTCAGGATCTGTCTACAGTTTGCTGTCAACATTTGCAAATGATACCCCTAAAACAGAAGGTGGTTTCTTCATTAACAGCTTAAACAGAAAATGCCCCTTTATGGAGTATTTGGTATAAAAATACTCATTAAGAGTCAGTCTGCTTGGATAAAGAAATTAAAACTGAATTAGCAATGACCTTGGAATTTAAATATTGTATTTTCAACATCTCTTCAAAGCTATAGCTTCAATAGACTTCAAGGAATCTTTTTTAAAAGATTTTTCCCCAAGGCTAAAAAGACAAGGGCTGTGTTTTGAGGGCAAGGGTTTGTTGTATTTTTAATCATCATTAGACTGAAAGCATATGCCTGTATAATCCAGAATGTTTATACATACTTTCTATGTCTCTCAAAAATATAATCAGGGTATTAAATTAGACTGATTTGTAAAGAAGGCCATTACTAGCAAGAATTCTTTTTATGATAATTACTGCTTGGTTTCTCCACATTTTAGAATGAAGCCCATCTTGGGAATATAGTTAAAATGTAACAAACAACAAAGCAGCACTACACTGGGACTTGGGATGCATTACAGGATACTCACTTTTCATTTGTCTCTCTGAAATGGGTTTTGTTTGCATGCACATAATGGCAGCCAAGGAAACCCTTTTTGTACTCAGAAGTCCTAGGTCTAAGGCTGAGAAACAGCAAGACAGGCAGAAGCCTCAGGAAACAGCACTCATTGCTCAGTCCTCCAAATCCACTGACAAAAAAATAGTCACTGTACACACATAAGCTTAGAAATATGTACATATACTTTTAACACAATTTCTGTATGTGTATACTGGAAAGTAAAAGGTTCCTGAAATACAGCCAGAACTTTCTTCCTAAGCTAAGCTGTGGTCCTGAGTTCAGTTTGCCACCTCTTCTCCCACCAAACACTTGCCAAACTCAAACTCAATCACGGTATTAAACAGAAAAAAGCCTTGAAGAGTCAATCTGGGGTATCAGCTTATCATGGCATTACCTTACCACTCAAGCAGGAATCAGATGCCACTGCTGGGATAACTTACAAAGGTACCAAAAGCTGATAGCTCAGCGTCTTACTGATTTGTTCTGTCATTAGCTGAAGCTGATCACTTGGTATCTTACTGATTGATTTTATCATTACCCGAACTTCCCTGCTCCAGTTAAAACGACAGGATGAGCCTATTTTTTAGTATGAGTGAAAATAGCTCTGTTGCAAGGACACACCTCACAGAAGACAACGTCTGGAAAGGTTTCTCCTGTATGCCAGTCATCCATGAAGGTATTAACATAATGAACTATGTCAAAAACTCCATTTTTGGTTCAACATTGAAGGAAATGAAAAAACGTACGTTTGTTAACAACAACAATGAAAAAAACAGAATCCCTTTTTAGGGCCAAACAAGACACAGACAGTTTCCAGTTTCTGTGGTGTATTTCAGATGTTTTGACAAAATCAAATGAAAGGGAAACTCAAACCACTGAGGAAGACAAAAGAAACGAGGCAGATGTCTTCCCTTCCTTACCTAGCAGCCCACTCACCCAGAGCACAGCACACGTGGCCACAGCCTTCTCTTCTGCCCAGCAGGACCTGGGCACACTCCATCTACCAGGGCAGTACCCAAGAGTACATTAGAGTGGTTGGGTGACCCACTTTCAGGACCTGCTACAGACATTGTTTGCTTTTATACAAAGCACTTGAATATTCATCAACCTTGAAGGTCTGGATGTAAATAGTTAGGGAGGCTACCTGGTCTCCAGTTCTTTTTCCAATGAATACTTAAGGATCTGAAACACGTTTTTTCTTTCTCCTGGGCTACAGCCTAGCAGATTAATGGTAATGCAACATCTCATGATCTGTAAATTACAGAGAAGGCTTTAGGGAATGTGTAGATAATCAGTATTCCAATTTCATTAAAAGTAGCAGATTTATTGCTAGCGAGATAGGAACATACTGGAAACTCTACAAAATGTAGCATATTGAAGACTGCGTTAAAGATAAAAGTGATCCAGTAGATGAAGGCTGTATTATGAAAGGGAATTTGAAGGAACTACTCATAAAAAAAAAAAAAAAATAAAACAGCTAAAAACTGTGTTGTTGAAACAAGCATATTTAGGTATTTTTAGTATTGTTCTCTACTATATACTACTTTTCCCAGGTGACCTGTTAGTACACAACTCAGTTTGGTCAGTTTTTGCATGAAGATCAGTAAGAAGTCCTGCTTCTTCTGAGGCCCTACCATAAAAGGACAAAATGAAATCCAAAGAAAAATGCAGTGTACATGAAAACGATTGCACAGATGTACAAATGGACCAAACTTGAAAGCAGATATGGAACCCCCAGCCACTTTTAAGGGGATATATTCTGGAAATTTCTTACTAAAGCAGAAGAACACAGTTGAAGCATGCAAGGCTACTCAGGCAGTTGCCTTACCCATTTCAAAGCAGAAGTCAATGTTTCCCTCAGCAAGCAAGCAGAAAAGCAAAGCCCAGGTGAGAACATGAAAGATGGGGAGGAACCTTTCCTCAGGGAGTGTAGGGATAGGACAAGGGGTAATGATTTTAACCTGAATGGGGGTAGATTTAGATATTAGGAAAAATTCTTCATGATGAGGCTAGAGAGATCATGGCATAGCTGCCCAGAGAGCTGCGAGTGCCCCATCCCTGGAAGTGCTGAGGGCTGGATGGGCCTAAGGGCTCCTGGCCTGGCAAAAGGTGTTCTTGCCTGTGGCTGGGGGCTGGAACTGGATGAGCTTTAAGGTCCCTTCTAACGCAAACTATTACATAATTCTACAATTCTAAGTTTGAAAGTTTTTAAATTTCCTTAGTTTCTATTTTTTTTTAAAGATTGAGACCAAGAAGCAATGTGTTAGATCCACAAATGAGCTCTGAAGAGATAGAACTATGGAGAATACCAGATGGCCTTATGAAAGACCTGTAAACAAACAAACAAAAAATAATCACCTCTGTAATGAGAAAGTTTCCTCTGATGGATGATGTTAAAACGTAGCAGTTTTTACTGTTACAACACCTGTGATGACATACTGCCATAAACAGACTGTGTATCATTATTACACCTGAGAAACTCCTAACGTAACGTCCTCATAAAGATGTGAAAATGCACTTTTGGAATGAAAGAGGATGTGGGAAAAGAATGGGAATGAAGAAAGAATGCAGTAGAAAATAATAATAAAAAAAAAGCTATTATGTCTGCACTACATACAGAGAAGCACCACCAACCACTATACTAATAATTTAGAAATTAGAGCCATAGCTTTGGGAGAGACTAGTAGGACCAGGGCTGAAGCCTGTGATTATAAACAACAGCTAATTAACCCATGCTCCTTACACTCAGAACAGCAATTAGAAACGTAGCTGTGCACGTCTCATGTGTAAAAAATAGAGATCATACTACTTGCATGGAACAATTCGTTTCACATCAGAAATACAATAGCAAGAAGAAATGTAAGACAGCCAACTTAAATGGCAAAAGCAACAATAACAACTCCTTAAGTTTCAAGTTTTAAGACAAGTTGAGCTCTCTTCTCCCAGAAATCAAGTATTTACTTCTAAGCAGACCAGTAACACTTGGCCAAAGTAAGCTTTCCTTACTAAAATAAAAATCACTTGAATAAAATACACCCAAAATAGAAGCATTCCTCAATGCCTGAAGATGAAAAGCAGTATTTTAAGCCACCTCCGCTTTGCACACCCACCTACTGGAATGCTGATGTCCCACAGCTAAATGCCAATTAATAAAAACAGCCACGAAGTTTAAAGCCACTTGGAACAACACCAGAGAGGCCTGGTAGTCCGAAGGCCCTAAAAATAGCATGCCCTTCTCCACAAAAGGACTGACAGCAACACGAAAGCTGATCACTAGAAAAAAACTCACTCAAAGAAAATGAAGACGTAGTGCATCAAAACTGAAGCAGGATGGTTCATTTGCAAATGCTAACGGAAAAAGAGCAGTCACATCAAATAAATTGCTACTGCTTTCTGCATAAGTTTCATGAACTGTTCATTCTTGATTCATAAAGAAAAAGTCAGCTACTTAATAGAGGGAAAAAAATGTTAATCTGTCCTGCTATGAAGATATGATTCTTACCAAAGTACTTATTTTCATACACCCATTGCTGCTTTTCTGCCAAAATCCAGCACTGTTCAGGACCAAGGCCTACCAATGCAAATAACAACTTTAATCCAAGCTTCATATGCACAAAAAACAGAAAGTATTTTCATAAACTTAAATCTATTTACATGAACACAAATTAGTGCTGAGACAAAACTCCTCATTCAGTAACAGAGATATAAAATACATTTTTCTTCTTATGTATGAAATATTTCACAGTGTATCTGCACACACCTTTCCATTTCCGTTATGCTCTTCCAAGTTTTTCATCTGAAAGCCTTTTCATGAATCATTTGAATGAACTGTTCCAAGCGTGTAACCCGAAGTAGATTCATTCTAACAATAAGAAGGTTTTCAACCCACACAGAGGAAAATTCCAGAGACTGTATCAGTGAGTCAAGCTACTTCTGGCTGCTTGGATCAGAATCTTACGCCTTCTTGTTCTGCAAGATTATTTACTTCAGATAGAGTCCCATCAGCAGAGACACCACATCGTCTCATACGTACTAAGATCATTTGGAGGCATGGAAACGACAAGTCCACTTGTGGGCTGCCTGAACTCTTTCTGAAACAAGCTAATATACCTGCATACACACAAATTCCAATAGTTTTTGCAGTGTAAGCACTGAACAGATTTCAGAAATTGTACTGCAATTATCATTTCTCTGAAAGCATACAGCAGGTTATTTTTTGTCCTTATTTATTTTGTACAACTGTTAGCCAGTAACATCCATTGCTCATGCAACAATGGAATCACTTCACAAACTGAAAGCAAAGGAGTGCTCCTGCAAGAGACAGACAGACATATTTTGTGCATTTTCTGGATTTTGCAGTTCATGCTGCAGCTTTTGTAAAGGACCCACCTAGAGTTGCCCTTTCCCCAAGAAAAGCTCTTCAATTCTGTGAATTAACATTCCTGTAACACCAAAGTTCCTTGCAGAACAGATGCTTAAAATTTCTTCAGGAAAAACAATTAAAAAAAAAAAAAAGATGGAATCTGGGAAATTACCATGGAGTATCTAATGGACAGGCAGAATTACACACAAGATGGAACCCACTTTCTATTATACTCCCAGAGCTTTCAGCTGTGGACTCCACTGTACTCCACTGAGAAGACTGAACTGATTTTAGGTATTATAAGCAGAGACAGCACAAGAGATTTGGGAAAGTTTTGTCATAGCTTAATAAACTTCAAAATACAAAATCCTTTTTCAGAAGAAGGTGAACCCATCAACGCAATGGGTTGCTCTGGTTACCACTTCTTTTTTAAATTATCTTTCTTTTCTTTTGCTCTTAATGCGATGGCTCAATTTAGGAAATTTTAAAGGGAAATTTCCAGGCATTACCTGAACCAAAATAGTGCAACCAATTCCCTGCAGAAGAAAGGGCTATTCTTGCAATAAATAAACGAAATTGATGACCCTAAAGCACAGCCTGACATGTGAAGTTATCAGTTGAACTCATGCACAAGCGTCTCGTCTCCTCCTGAGAACTTTCCATCACAGCTGGGCCAAAGAAACGAGCTCAGTGCATCTCCAGCATCTCCATCACAGCTCCCTGACACCTTCTGCTCCGGAGGCACAACAGCAGCACCAACGGACCCATCAGGAGCTGACAGTCCTTGTTTGCCAGACAGGTAGGAAAGATCTGTTCCTCTGCAAAGCAAAACACCCAGTGCAGTCTCTGCGGTTCAGATTCACTCCTTGGAGTGACAAGTTACAAAACTCGTGCTATGGCTAAACACTGAATAAATCAGAATAAGTTACAGAGCTGTGCTTGCCCAGGCAGGGTAAGTATAGATCTTTCTCCTCCCAGCCGCTCCAAATGTCATCCACACGTTTAGCATTTAAGTCCTTGGATCCGTTGTAAGTCAGAGAACAGAAAAGAGGAGAAACGGGCGCTTTGGGACACAGCACTCCGGGCCGACACGGCCTGCCAGGCACGGGAGGAAAGGCAGCGGGCACAGCGGCCTGCCTAGCAGCAGCAGGGCCGGCAGGCCGGCAAAGAAGGGACGGGGACACGCGGCAGAGACCGGGCTGGCTCCGGATGCAGAGGAAGGGACAACGCGCTGCGGCACGGCGGGGCTCCCACCACGCGCGCACACACACACGTCGCCAAGAAGGCTGACAGCACCGGTCCCCCCCGCTCCCCGCACTCACCCGGTGCCTCCGTCTATCACGCAGGGCGGCAGGTAGCTCGCCATGCTGGGGAGCCGGCCCTACGCCGCACCCAGGCCGCCGCCGGCTCCCCCCGGACCGGCCCGGCGCAGCTTCAGTGCATGAGCGGTGGAGGGGCGGCGGGCACCATGCAGCCGGCTGTCAGCGCCGCCCCCGGGGCGCATGCGCCGCCCGCCGGCACCACGTGACGGGACCCCCTCCCGCCTTCGCCGTTCTAGGGCGGCCATCTTAAGAGGGGGCCGCGAGCCTGCGAGGATGGCTGGTGGGGAGTTATAGGAGGGGCTTTCTTTTGCGTTCTTTTTGCATGTTGTCACGGGCTCCAGAACACAGTGAATAAACTTACTGAACGATGTTCATGTCAGCAGGGTTGTAGCCTTGTTTGGGGCATCACAGAATCATAAGGATTCAAAGGGACCTCTGGAGATCTCACAGACTTGAGTCCCTGCTAAAGCAGTACAACTCTCCCTACAGGAGAGAGTCCCGGCAGGTCTTGAATATCTCCAGCAAAGGAGAACTCTCTACAATCTCTCTGGACAGCCTGTTCCAGTGCTATGTCCCTCTAAAAGAGAAGTTCTTCCATGTGTTTGTCTAGAATTTACTGTGTCTCAGTTTCTGCCTGTTGCCCCTTGTTCTATTGCTGCACACCACCAAAAAGTGTCTTCCCCCCTCATCGATTTGACTCCTGCGCTTTAGCTATTTATTAACAGTGATGAGATCCCCTCTCAGCCTTTTCTTCTCCAGATTGAACAGCCCCAGATCTCTCAGCTTTTCGTTGTTAAGGGAGATGCTCCAGGCCCTTAATCATCTTTGTATCCCTCCACTGGCCTCTCCAGCAGTTCTCTGTCTTTCTTGAACTCAAGAATCCAGAACTGGACACAGTGCTCCAGCTGTGGCCTCACCAGGACAGAGTAGATGGGGAGGATCACCTTCCTCCACATGCGGGCCACACTGCTTGATGTACCTGCACAGCCCTCTGGTGTGTCATCCCAGCTTCATATCATCAGCAAACTTGCTGAGTGTGGACTCTATCCCTTCATCCAGATCATTGATGAACAATATGATATTGAATAAGACTTGGCCCAGCACTGATCCCTGGGGAACGCCGCTAGTTACAGGCCTCCAGCTAGATTCTGCACGATTGATCATAACCCTGTGAGGCGTACTCTGTCACCCAACGAGTACACACTGACCAAATACACATTCATCAGGTTAAAAAACTTCTTTTAAACCTCACAAAGGATGCAGCAGAGTAAGGGAAGGAGGAGAAAGAAAGAGTTCACCACACCCTAGCAAGCACTGCAGATGCTACCGTCCCTCAGAGCAAAGCTCACCTCATGGGTCACATCTCAGTGGTGGTGGGGTTTGCCCCCCCAGAATTTAACCACTCACTTGTGAAAACACAAATTTTGTTCCTCTGGGTGCAGGTGGCTGCGGCACAGCCCGCATATCCTCTGAGTTGGCCACAAGCAGACCCAGAATACCAAATTAATACCCGAGTCTCAAAGCATGTGAGAAAAAAAAAAAAAGAAAAAAAAAAAAGCTGCAACAAACATCACCTGCAAAGTTGTTGACATCCTATTTACATATACGATAATGATTTCTCATATGTGACTCAGCCATGGTCATACTGTGAGTGCGTGGTAGCACCAGAAATAAGCCTTGCAGATGCTTTGGCCCGAGTGTTAACCACAGGGACACATTTGTTAATCGTGGGGGTGTCAGTTTTTATTACCCTTTCTCAGTCGAGCACTGCTGTGCAGAAGCTCACGCAGAAACAGGCTTTATATGAAACCATGAAAATGTATCCCCTGGTCCTCAGAAATGCCATCTTTGGTGCAATAACTATAGACTGTTGCAGATACCTGTGGGGTTTGTTCAGCCATTTACCCCACACCGAGCTCATTCACTCAACATATTTGCTCACACCGGTTCCTGTAGAAATTTTGGAAGATAGAGCATGGTGGAAGCCAGCCCAATTTGTGCATTAGAAAGGCTCCCTTATCGGTGTGCTGAGATAACTAGAAAGGCAGACTCCAGTAAGTGCGCTCAAGGATTGGAGATTCAAGGTGGATGGGAATCATCTGCTTCCTCTTCAAGATAGTCAAATCTGAATGACACATTAAAGGCACTGCTTTGGGATCCAACAGGAAAGGGGAAAAAAAAGAAAGAAGAATTCTTTGATTTCCTTGGCCAAAATTTCCCCTCTCACATGCTGTCGCACAATATGCTATGCTTAGAGAATACACACTCATGCTACATGGGCACATTTCTGTAACATTTCTTACCATTCTCGAGTTCCCTTTCCACCCCCACACCCTCCAGCTGCAATGGCTGAGAAGAAAGTTTCATCTGGAAAAGGAGGTATTGTCATAGTTCACATGTAGCCTGCAGGCTGCATGTAGAAATTCAATTTGCAAACAGCTGCAGAGGTTTGAAACGTTTGTGCCCTCCCTTTTCTTTTCAAGATGTTTACTGCCGTCCCTGGGGCATTGATTACTACCCCCTGGCTCTCCCAGCTGTTTGTCGGAGTGCTCCCCAACCCACTTCAAGCAGAATCAGCTGAGATAGTTCAAACAGTTTAAGTAGGTGCTGTGTGCTAACTTAGTCACTTATGCCTGAAGAGGATTAGGGAGCATTCAAATTGCTTTGTTAGCAGAGTGGAAGAGATGTGATTGGATCAATTACTGTAAGGTTTTGAGCTGTTCCAGCTGGACCTAGAAGAAATCTGACCATAATCAAGTAGCATAGAGATAAATCCATAGAGAACCTGGAATAAAACTTTAGCCAGGAAACTGTTGTTGCTAGATACTCCACTTTGTGCTGGTAAGGCCTCACCTGGAGTACAGTGTCCAGGTGTAGAGTCCTCAGTACAGGAGAGTCATAGGCCTGTTAGTCTATGTTGGAGTCCAGAGGAGAGCCACAGAAATTATTCAAAGGACTGAACACCTCTGCTACAAGGACAGGCTGAGAGAGCTAGGGTTGTTCAGCCTGGAGAAGAGAAAGCTCCAAGATGACTTGGGAGCAGCCTTTCAGTATCTCAAGAGGAGCTACAGGATAGAAGAGACTCTTTAACAGGGTCTGTGGTGACAGAACAAGGGGAAATGGTTTCAAGCTTAAAGAGGGTAGATTTAGGTTGAATGTAAGAAAAAAGCCTTTTGCTGTAAGGTTGGTGAGGCACTGGAACAGGTTGCACAGAGATGTGTTGATGTCCTGTCCTTGGATCGAGGTGAGGCTCGATCAGGCCATGGGCAATTTGATCTAGCCATGGGATCCCTGTTCAGTGCAGGGGAGTTGGACTATATGACCTTTAAATGTCCCTTCCAGTTCTAAGGATTCTATGATAATATACATCAGTTGGTGTTCTTACTCAGCAGCAATGAGAAATGATGTAAAAACACTTATACATCCAGGTGATATATTAGAACTCTAATAGCTAGCAATTATTTAAATGAAAATAATGGTGAATAATTCCTCAGGCAGAAGAAGAAGTAAGAGACACCTATCTATACAGCTCAGCAAATGATAGATTCTTCTTCAGCGTTTGGAAGACATCATGGCTTCTCCCTCATTATTGGAGAAGAACATTATTATTTCTACTTTCGTGCTTTCAGCCAATGTAGATCATGCCATCCCTTCACCTTTTGTACAGTGCAGGCCACAAAAGTTTGACAAGTTTAAGCTATACTAAAAGGAAAATGATTTCCAAGAAGGTTAGGTAGTCTCAATTTGAATATCTGTAGCGCCTACCATAAGTTACACAATTAAAGCTCTGCTGTTTTACATTGCTTTGTCTACACCCCTTTTCACCACAGTATCCACATGCCTTTGAGGAATGTATTAAGTGATGTGGCTAGTATCTGCCATTCTTTCATTTCAGTCTCAAAGGGAGAACTGTGTAGGCAGCAGAGGGTTGGGTTTTATTTTCAGTTTTTTATTTTGAAGTGTTAATGCTACTGTATGTTTACAATAAAGAAGGTAATCCGAAGAAGTAGATATTGGAGTTTTGATAACTCTTAACTCCTGTGAGACTTTTTCAACAGCAAGAGAGCAGAAAAAACTTCTTAGATAACTGAAACAGCGCGTGTGAGCTCAGCTAAGAAAGGTCAGTATGGAAGAGAAAAGTGGTACTGGTGCGTTTGAACCAGCCTCCTAAGATGAACTGCACGTTGTGTTCTAGATTATGCATCTCAAAAGGTGATGGTGTCATACTTAGATATATCACACTGGTATTTTGGAGAATTAGGAATGGCAGCTTCAGTTACATATGCAATCTGCCAGGAGGAGACGGGTTCCTAAACAAAATGGATTCAGAAGCTCAGAGTCCAGGGATGCCACCAAATTAACTAGCAAGTAAACCAATTGCCTTTGCCTAACCTCAAATAAATGAGGCTGCAAATAAGATTTCCTTTGCTTACATAACCTCTCCCCCTGCTTGACATCAGCTTCAGCCAGCTCTTTTTCATTGCTGATCTATAAAAGTATTAGGCTAACTTGGTGGTACCAATAAAAACAAAGATCTTTTGAAGGGCTATACTGCTGGCTCTTAAGTTTGTATTGCCCAAGCAGCTTTCTTTCAGACTGTATGTTTGTGATGAATTCTAGTTAAAGGGATAGATGTGAGTATATTTTACTTCTACCACTGCTTTTTTTAGGGGAAAACTTCAAAGAGGCACCAAGAACTTTCTCCTGCCTCCTTGCAGAGAGTCCTGTAGTATCTCAAATCAAGAAATATGAGGGTAAGAGAGCACTCCTGGCACATGTCCCGAAGTTTCTGTTCTATCCAGTCATCACCCTCCATCCAAAATAATTTGAGCTATGTATTTTTTTTAAAATACTTTCAAATCTAATGCTTCAATCTGTAGATTAGTAGTGTAGTCAGCACTGTTTCTCTAAACCTTGATTTTTGGCAAGTAGTGGAAATCTGTTATCAGATCTTATCCTGTGAATTGTTTTTGAGTTAGATGTACTGCACCCTCTAATTTTTTCATCTGACAAGCCAAAAACTGTGCTTACGTATTGGTCACAAATACATGATTGCAGTCTTCACTTGTTTTCTAAGTGGTAAAAATGATGGCAACGTTAAAAAAGACTCACTTCAGAAGCTCAAAAAGTAACAGTGTGAAAGACAGGTCTTTAATCCCCTGATCATCTCTAACATGAGATGAGTTTAAGGGCAGCTGCTACACAGTTGTCATCTTATAATCACTAGCAAAGGTCACCAAGTATTGGTGTTCACACACTAGAAATCACAGAAGTATTACTTCAGTATTACTCAGTCTCTGGGAAGTAAATTGCTGGAGAATCTAGGCTTTTCCCTGTGACACAGCCAAAGAAAAAGAAAAAAATAAAGGGGGGAAAGCAGCAACATAGGGCAAACTCTTCTCACAAAGATACATCTGGAGAGCACATATTAACCTATTCTATGTTCTTAGTTTCTATAGACCTTTAAACAGCTACTTCTAAGACCATTCTGAGCAGACTCCATCTGTATTTTAAAGCACGTGAATAATCCTGCTGAAAACAACAATTATCCATACTCCTAAACTTATATATCATTTAAATAAGTGCAAACTGGGGCCTAAACAAGCTTTACTTCCTACCAAACTGTTGACCTTAAGATATCATGGCGGAAAATCACAAGCTGCTTATGCAAACAGAATAAAAACTATTTGTTGTCTTTATAGTGAGGACTTCTGTTATGAGAAAGTTAAAAGACAATCTGTGGTTTGGTTGAAAGGCAACAGAGTTGTACATCTTCTATAGAAAATGTGACATTTCTGAAAGTCTTTTCTATTTGTGTATCCCCCTGTTGTGTGATCCTTTAATTGCCTTATAAATATATGAGGGAACATTGCCATTTCTAGCACTGCCTGCTAAAAAGAGGCTTTTATGCCCCAGGTAGAATCTTTCTGTGCTTCTCATGTTTCTAGAACATCATCTGTTTCTGCATTTTGTGTGTGTGTGTGTGACAGGGTTGAACAGAATCAGAACCCAATATTCCCACTGAGATTGCATCACCAGTCACAGTATGAACAACTGCTTCCTATCCTCCTCTTTGTATAAGCCACTCTGAACTGGCTGTTGATGTATGTTTTCTTAAACAGTGCCCAGTGACTCTCTACCTCTCCTTCCTGAGCAGATACTGTTAATTTAGATCTACTCAAAACATTCTGGATTCTATCTAATCTATTTTGTGTTTGTACCATATTCATCACCATGGTAGCTGAATGCCATAGTGTCTTTGAGGTAGAGGCTATGCAAAGCCTATTTTAAACCACTCCAATTCTTTGCCTTTTAAATTGAGTTCTAACAATTTCAGCTTACTTCAGCTGAGAAATTACCCTTCTGCTCTTCATAAATAACAGTCTGAAATTTGAAATGAATCCAGCACAACCTGGGACCCTCTTTTAGCTGGGAATATCAACCACAGTAACTCTGACAACTATGTTAATAATATCCTTTTATTTAGTTACTTCTCTTACTCTAAGAGAAATGTTGTGAAAGAACATTCATAATTAATGAAAGCAATAGTTCTTCAAACTCAAGCAAAGCAAGCAGTCTTCTAGTAAGCTCTCATGCTCACTTTCACATTTTTTAACACTCTTGTCTACCTTGAAATCTGGTTATCATTAACATGATACAACTTTGACTACGAATGTATGTACAAATACAATATATATGTATAGCATAACTGCATTACCTGTTTTTAAAACACAATTTTTTTGTTCCATATACTCAATGCTATATACTTTATGATGTTGCACCACTGAACTTGCCAAACATCACATCTCTAATTTTAGAAGTAAAAAGAAGCTACATAGGGGGTTTTACCCCATCACTTCTGAAGAAACTTGGAAAACAACAGGTCTAGTCAGTATATAGGGAAGGTCTGAACTACTCCTTCCTCAACAATGCTGCTGATACATTTACAAATTGCAAATTTAAGGGGAAAAAAAGAAGACTGCCCATATTGAATATGGAAATAGTGTAAGGTCAACTGTATGTTTCTAGTTTTTGTATCAATTTTAGTATTCATTTTCGAATTTCTTGTTTGAGTATTCAGTGTGGTGTTCAAAGGAAAAAAAGCTCACCGATAGTTGCTACCCTCACTTTTTAAGCACACTGCAAAATTCAATTAAGACTGAAGAAATGGTAGAAGCATCAAAGATTTAAAAATCATGAGCAGATGTATGAAGAAAAATCACTAAGAAGCTAACAGTGAAAGGTCAGAATTGCCCTCACAGATAGAGAGATCACAGCATCAGCACAGCTAGATCATTACACAACAAAGTAACATGGCAGACATCTTGTGTCGATATCTAAAGGACTGTGGGCTTAACCTGTCTGAAGCTGTTGCAGAAGGGAGTCAGAACAGCACAGAACAAGGAACGAGTGATGAATTTGTCTTCCTTGGCACACGTACGGCTACACAAATCTTTGTCTTCTTTGCAACAGATGCATTACAGCCTGTTCTGAAAATGATGGCTCAGGATGTTTAGATGAACACACACACAGAAGATGGATTAGCATTCTTCCCGAGGTACTCCAGAATGCAAACAACAGCCCAGCTCCACACTGTATAAAATCAACCCCACAACAAGAAGTGCATCAATTCAAAGATGACTACACAGATTTGTGCAAAACCTTCTATCCAGTGGTTTTCACCCTTAAAAGTGACTGCAGATTCAACTAGCCTACTGCCTTGGAAACTGTACATCCTGTCTTCTGTGTACCGAATGGAATATTTTCTCCTCTTACTGTCTGAATCACTAAAATGTCAATCACATAACTTTTATGCAGTGTAGGAAGGCTGCTCTGAAAGTAATGCCTCCTATTTTATGATGTTGGCCCACCACATCAGAGGTAGATGTTGCTGGTATGGCAGTAGAGGCTGAACCTTTCCACCCATATTCCATTATATTCTGTTGCAGTGCGACAGATGGCAACAGAGGGGCAGTCTGACATGGAAGTGTGCATGAAGCAAAGGCGTGTCATTGAATTCCTCCATGCAGACAAAGTGGCATCAGACAAAGTGGCATCTATCGACATTCATCAATCCTTGCTGAAAGTTTATGGAGACCAAACAGTGCATGTGAGAAAAGTGAGATGGTGGGTGGTGTGTTTCAGCAGTGGCAACAGTGACATGAAAGACAAGCTATGTTTCAGGTAGCCATGCAGATTTGTACGAGTGTAGTATGCAGGCTCTTGTTCATCACTGGTGAAAAAGAATAGCTAATGGTAGGCCTATGCTGAAAAACAGTATTTTGTAGCTGACAATTTGATCTGTCAAACAGTGTTATTGTGCTCTTTGTATCTGTTATACCTTCCATGGAAGTAAATAAGAGGCACTATTTTCAGAGCAACCTAGATATTTTTTAATCAAATCTCAGATACACTCAAGTTTTGTGGTTTGTTAAGTTTCCCATAATATTTTGTTCAAAAAGCATAGATCTGTTTGTTACAGCAATGCCATACGATACCTCATCTGAGGCCCAGGATAGTTGTTTGTTCAGAACTGATTTCTTCATTAAGACCATGCAGCAAACGAGATTGCCATGGTCTGATGAGAGCCAATCTCGACATCTTCCTGCCCAGCCTACCTCTGCAGATATATCAGCTAGACTAGTTTGGACAGGCAAATCAGTTTGTTGTTTGTTTTGTTGTTGTTGTTTTAAAATACATCAAATGAATCAACACATCAACAAAGCAGCAACATATTTTTCCAGTTACTAAATGTATTTGTTAATCAGCCAAACCAGAGATACCAAAGAGCCTGTCTGTGGAAACAAAGCCTTCAGTTCACCAAGTCACTGCAAGAACTGTCACACACAACACAAACATCATTTTGATCTAATCAGGGTTTACAAAGACATTTAGTGTAGCCCTACATAGCTGTCCAAAATCGTGGAGATCCAAAGTACATGTGACAGGATCAACCCTAGAGACACAAAATGGGGTCAGACCAAGCCTTGCCTTAGGAGTAAGGCAGTAGTCAGTCTCAAACACCGTTAAAAGCAGCATGCCATTCCTCATCTCCAGAATTCCTGGTATTTATATCAAATATCTTTCCAAGTCTTTTCAAACAACTTTCCCAAGCAGCAGAATTGTTTTTTAAAAAAAGGCTTTGGGAGAAAATCTTGTGTATACTTCAGGTTGCAACAACCTCACAGCGGGGCTGTGAGGCTGCTGCTGGCACATAGTACTTGGAGGTGGAAATCCAGCCTTCCACAAAAGGGGCTAATTCTCTTCAGTAACCATTAAAATTAAAATTAAAATACCAACACATTCTTTCTGCCAAGGGAGGAATGGGTTGTTTCCTCCAACAAAGACTATCTCACGAAAAGATTCACAAAAACTGGAGCTCTACTTCTACTTCAAGTAAATACATTTGGGGGGAGGGATGGATTTGCTGGTGAAATTGATTAAGAATCCCCAAAATCTCTACTTGGACTTAACTCACAGCAATAAAACTCACTCTGCAATAAAACTGCAGATTATGAGATGTTGTGTTTACTTGCATTTCACAGGTCATGCATCCAAAAGCTGCCACGTACTACAGAGCACTCAGAATTATGGTAGTTCTGCTGCCAGATGCCCACTGATTTACACTTTTTTGCTTCTGTGCCTCAAGCACCAGAAAGATTCATGCCTTCCATATTTTTCTAAGTTGTTCAAACCCAGCTGACATCAAAACTTAACATTTGTCTACATGAGATATGAGAGAAAACCCATCTTCCCAAATGAGTGTTTTCATCATCAGCTATATGGAAAAACGTAATTTTCTCAAATACTCTTCACTGTTTCTTCTCCCTCGGTTCTTGTGTCTTCATTAATGCTTCCCTGCACTTAACCCCTCTTTTTTTTTCCTTCGCTGCAACACGTATTAATAACAAAGTTGGGCTTTTCCATAAGTAATAGAATTTTGCTATTGAATTACAAAATGTTTTGATACTAATACTGTATAAAGCCAAAACCCCACACTTCAAGTCTCCTCTATCTCAACTTCACCATCTGTGAAAACAAAGACTTTCAAACCCACAGCCCTTTGGTATTGGTTTCCACACAATACCTCCACATGCACCAGAGAAAAACAGGTCTGTTCTGCACCTGGAGAAAACTGCAAGCAATTGCAAACTGCTCTTGATCTCTGTATCTTAACAACTGGTAGCAGTGGCAGTGCAGCAATGTGGATTGGGCTGCAGGTGATTAACCAAGTGGGTGGCACATCTCAGGATCTCTTCACTCTGCTTGTTGCCCAAGTAAAGCAGATCAAAGTTAAATGTACTCACCCATGCTAGAAGCAGACCCTCAGCTGAAGCAGACATACACATCCACTCCACTGCTGTGTGAGTTGTGCATACCAAACCTCCTCCTGCCTATATTCCTACTCTGATAAATTAAAGCTTGTAGCAACTCTTTAGAGCAGCTAAGGATGAAGCTCTTCTCGGGAACTTGTGTGGGTGCTGCGCCTTGTTTCAGTTATGGGTTGTTCCTTTTATCCCTTCATAAATTCAGCTATCATTACAGTAGCTGAGACTATCACATGATGGAGTTGAAAATAAGAAAGGCTATCAGTAGGTGCAAGCAGTGATGTGAAGATGCAGTACTAATCATCTCAAGCTCTGACAACAAGAAAGTGGATATCACACACAGACAACACAGGCAGATGCAATCAAGCAGCTGCATCCTTTACAATAGAACAAGTTTTCCATCTTATCTACTTATTGCAGACCCACAATTATTTTTCCACTCAGCCAGGCACTATAGCTCCCTCAGGAAAGGTATGGAATTGGCATGAAAAAAAAAAAAATAGGAAAGTAGAATGTTTCTTACTGTTTGAAAAATGTATCTGCTTCACAGCTTTAGGGATGAAACATGAAATTAATGTAACTCAGGAGCTCAGAATTAGAGACGATGGGGCAATTGCTTAAAGATCGCCCAGCAGCCACATCCGCCCAGCCGCTACCGCATCATTTGGTAAACACGTACTTACAAAGTAATGGTTCCTTTCCCTGCCCCTAGCCAGCCCTCTTGGAATGATAAATTAATAAATAAATAAAGTAAACAGGGGACTTGTTCCACATTATACTTATCTAACACAATTCAATTTTAAAATAAATAAATAATAAAAAGCATACCTAAGTTTATAGCCAGAAGACCAGAGCCTTCCCACTTGCATTATGAGCAAATCCTGACTTTAGCCAATTTAGAGATACCCTCAAATAGTGATTCAAACCACTTGCTATCATATCAAGTAGCTATCACAAGAACTAAACTAAACTAAATCTAAAAAAAAAAGAAAAAAAAAAAATCAGCTGTGACAGCACTTTGGAATACAAACTTACCAGAGCTCTAGAACAGAAGAAACATGATGAGCCCTTAACACTGTCTCAAAAGTGCTGTGAAACTTTTGTACTTCCTGCAAAGCTCCCCGGAAAAAAAAAAGATACCTCATCACCTTAGTATATATTCACTCCCATTTTTAAAAAAGGGGAAAATGAAGACCTGGGGAACTGCAAGCCAGTGAGCCTTATGCCTGCACATGAAAGATCGTGGAACAGATCCTTTTGAAAGCTGAGTGCGACATGGAGGTGATGTGACACAGTAGCACAGCTTCACCAAAGGCAGATCAAGCCTGATCAATCCGATGGCCTTCTATGAGGGAATGATGACATCAGTGGAGAGAGGAAGGGCAATTGATGTCATCTACTTGGACTTGTGTGGGACCTTTGACATGGCCCAGCATGACATCCTTATCTCTAAATTGGAGAGATGTGGATTTGACAGCTGGATAATGGATAATGAGTTGGTTGGATGGCCAAAAGGTTATGGTTAGTGGCTCTATGTCCAGGTGGCAGCTGGTCTGAGACCGGCACCCTTTAACATCTTTATCAGTCACAAGACAGTGGGATCGAGTGCCAACAGCAAGTTTGCAGATGACACCATGATGAGTTGATATGATAGAAGGAAGAGAGATGCCATTACCTCTCAACCCATCACTGCTACCCAGGAGAAGTAGGCTGGAAGCAGGAGGTGAGGGAGCAGCAGGGACTGCTTCAGCAGGCTTGAGGCACTAAAGGAATACATGCCTCACTAGGATTGGGCGTTCCTAGGGATCTCCTGTGAGGATGGATGGATGGTTCCCCTGCTCTCTCTCTCAGCAGTGTTTCACTTGACAAACTTGTCTGTTTGTGGGTGTCTAATTCATTGTAATGGAGATCCACCACTAAACTACACTAACTACACTCACTGTTTTCCAGCAGGGACATTTCCTGCTAAGGGGTGTGTTTCAGGCAAACACTGCCAGCATTTCCTCCAGTGAATTAGCCTTTGGGACTTTATGTCTCTGACATTGTCTTAAGGCACTAAACAGCTTCTCACCTAAAGCAAAACTGCAAGCAGGCATGCTGTTGCCTGCAGATTTCACACAGCCTCCAGCACAATCACAGAACCTGTGAGCTGCTTGGGTATATTTAGAATCCCACATTGTCATTACTTTCATCCTACAAAAGGGAGGAAAAAAATCAAAGAAGAATGGAAGCAGAGGATAAATGCACAGCTGGAGAATGTCAGCAGTCACCTCAGCACTGGCTGGGCCTGATGCACCTGTTGTTTAATAGAAAGGGAGCAGATAACCCAGAGAAAAGAAAATCAAAGTTAATTTCTACTGCTGTAGTCAACACACACTGTGTGTACAGTAGTCCATCTAGTCACACAAAGGTCAATGCATAAGTCATGTGTCAGCAGAGATGCTTGTAATTAACGATTTAAATCACAGTTGTTGGCTAATTAGCTTGGACTGTGAAATGTGATATTTTTCCCAAGATAGGATCCCAAGAGAAAGAGGAAAATATCAAAGATGCAGATAAACTTGGAGCTCTGCCTCCAAAAGCTACTTCCACAATCACTCAAACTTATCAGGGCTGCTTCCTCTTGGTTCACCAGGCCCCTAATTTATGTCTATTAAAACATTTGCAGAGCTGCTTGCAAGCTAGCTGACCTATCTGTGTTCCCTTTCACTGTTCCTAAGACTCCTCATCTATCTAGCTTTGTTTAATTCCTCAGAGGCACCTAATTTCTTGAGAAGTTGGAGGTCACTTGCTCATACACATTTTTAATTATAATAATGGATAAAATTACCCAGATAATAATATTTTTTACCTCCACTCTACCTTTTCATTTAATCTAGGGGGTTGGGGACTATATTAGTAAAAATTTCATTTATCAGGATTTTTGTTTGCCAAGAGCAAGAAGGAAAGGGGAGTAGAAATCAAAAATCTGGGTATTTTATTTAGTTGTTCTCAAAGTAACTATTAGGTTCACTTTGGTAGGGTAGGGAAATACTGCAGTCAGCTGATGACTCCGGAGAACAGGGTGAAAAGAGCTCTTCTTGGTCAGAATAACTCCATGGCTGTCTAAATAATTAAAAACTTAATGATGTTATCCTTAAATTCAGAAAAGGGGGGAAAAAAAAAAAAAAAAAAAACAATTAGAAAAAAAAACAACCTACCACCAATGTTAGTGATGTTACATTCAATTAGAAGATGTCTTGGACCGCAGCAATAGTAAGATCCACTGGCAACTGCAATGGTCTCTTAGATATACAGCTGCCTTTGTGAATCCAGTGACCTTTATGAATGGCCGTAAGTCCTCAGACACCCTGCTCTTGTTGCATGAAATCCTTGTAATTGCTTTTATTATGGATGGTGACTTGTGAAATGGCACATGAACATGGAGAGCCTCCCAGAAATCTGTGGTCATAGCTCCCACAAGTTTACTACACCCCCATAGATCCAAAGAATCATTATGATTGGAAAAGACCTCAAAGACCGTCACATCCAACTGTCCCAACCCAGCCTCACACCCGCTAACCGCATCCCTCAGTGCCATGGTCACATTTCTTGAAAACTTCCAGGGATGGTGACTCCACCACCTCCCTGAGCAGTCTGTTCCAATGCATTACCACACTGACTTACACCATCTTCTTTGTTATGGACCATCTGTTTAGTAAGTCCAGGCTAGTGCTTGCTTGCAGGTCTTTGGGAGGCATCATGACATTTCTTACTGCAGTTGCTACCCTGAGCAAAATCATTTTTCTTGAAACTCTGGTGATGTCAGGGGATTTGTACAGAAATTATTTTAAGCCTACTGCAATTCCCTGGCAAATTAAAGAGTAGAAGTTACCCTGCTTTGGGCCAGACACAAAAAACATTCTATACCACCTTCGGATGGCCTAGCAACAGGGTGTTTCCTTCTGGGCATTTCACTTTGTGCTTCAGAATGTTAAGCTTTGTTTTTGAGACAATAAATTTCACAGAGAAGAAATCCACCTTTGAGATCCCAACCATAGAACAGTGCGAAGAGACAGCATGAACCTACAGCCCAGAGAGGAGCCACATCTTGCAGCAACAGACTGAATCTGTATAATTTTGAAGCATAAGGCAACTGCAGCCTTAGTCTCCACACTGAAAATCTTAAATTACTCAGATTTGTTGTAGTGAAGTGCTACATTATCAGTTAGCTTTTAAATATAACCTAATCCTCTGCTGCACTGCTTATTAAAAATTAAGGTAGCAGAAGTGGTGACCACGTTTTTATGATTTACATAACCAGAGACAGTACTTCAGTACTTCAGAAAACCCCATGTGCAGATAAAGAATGTTGTCACATACTTTCTCCTCCATAAACAATTACTACCAGATCTCAGATCTCTCAGCAAGTTTATTATAAATATGCACCATCAGAAAACTTGGGCCGTGACTGCTTACGTGAATGCACAAATCATACAGCTGATGTAAAATCTTATGTTTTATATATATTTAGAATTCATTTTCATTCATAATATACTTGAATGCTCGCTAAAAAACATGCAGCCTCAATGAATACTTCTATCAGCATCTTACTGTCATTTGCAGAAAATCAAGTATTAAAATAGGTATGAACATAAGCAAAGTGAGTACGTTCAAAAAACAGAGAAATGCTACTTATCTCTAAGTGGTATTTTTTTTCACTGATGCCTGAATGCAGTGAATATAGGAAATCAGAATACAGGATGGTTTCCCAAGCTGCAGGGCTATTTTGTGCTGCCCTAATGTAATATAACCTTAGATGTCTATTCAGCTTTACATACAGTATGAAAGGGTTTCCATCCTAGGGGAGCTTCACAATTTCAAAGCCAAAAGAGCAAAATCTTGTACTCCAATCCACTAGTGAGCCAACAAGAACATTTTTTTTAATGTTTCCTTTCAGCTATGGCCTTTGTCATTCAGATATTTTAGTATAATTAAGTTCAAGATCTATAAAAAACCTTATTGCACAAGACAATTGTCAGACTGAAATAACTAACTGATGATGTCTTCAAAATTTACAAAAAATCCTCCATCATTTTCCTTCCATCAGAAGAGAGTCCTTGAGGACCCTTGTTTACCCCAGCCTGTATTCTCTGACAGAAAAACTACGGATCAGTGAACTCTTAGCTGAGTCTGTTCTGTGCCACTCCTATGGCCATCTTCCATCCTCATGACAGAACCACGAGCATGCCAAACAAACATGGACAAAGCACACTCTCTTTGTACACTCCACATGCGCAATTACCTCCTAAGAGTTACTGCAAGTTGCTTTACACAGAGAATCTCTGAGGTGAATGAAACCTATGTCATATGGAAATAGCTCCCCATAGCACCACAATTCTGAAAAGCTTCTGACAACACCAGTGCAAGGCCTAACTTTGATACACACCTCTGGTCATGGGTGTCCCATTTAAACAGATGCAAGAATCTTCTAAACAAGACAAACCAAACAGGTTTGGGATATGTCACAAGCAAACCAACTTGTGACTCTTCTAGCTGCTGAGTGGAAACAAAGATTACGGAATCAGAGAAATATTGACTATGAGAAGTTCCCAAAGGTCATCTGAACCAACCTCCTACTCAAACCCAGACTATCACCAACTCTAGAACAAGTCAGTCGTAGCTTTATCTGGCTGATGCTTGAAAATCGCAAAGGATCAAGATTCCACGTCTTCAAATAATATATCCTAGTGCTGTATTTCAGGACACTTCTGGACTAAAGCAGTTGAGTGTGACAGCCATTTCCCTCAGTGCAGCACCACACACATGCTTTCTGAAGGTGCATTCTCACTGAACACAATGAAAATACTGGAGTATCAGCCCCAGTACCAAGCGTGGGGCTCTCATCTATTACCAGTCACCAGCTGGGCACTGGCCTACTGATTACTGTTCATCACATCTCGAGATCCAAGCAATTTTCAACTAATGTAACATTCTGCTCGTCAAACCATTACTTCCTTAGCTTCCAGATAAGGATGCTATGTTGTCAAACCTTACTAAAGATGAGATATATCACATTCATCAGTCTTCCCTCATCTTTGTAGCCAGTTATTTAACCATATATCTACCAACCAGGTTTGTCAAGCATGATTTACTGTTAGTAAATAAATCCATGTTCATTCATCCTTGTCATTCCCTGTCATTGTGTTCTTGTGTGTTTGGAAATGAATTCCAAGAGTATGTGCCCTATGAAAAATATATCAAGCTTCAGTTTCAGTGGCAAAACTAACATCATATAACATCTAAATACGTTCAACAGACATTCAGGTATAGGGATTTTGTCTGCATTGCAAGCACAGCCACAGAAGCAGACTGGCATTACTGACCAAGCTCTTGCTGGGGCTTGTAGACACAGTGATGTAAGACTGCGACAGTGAATCTGTCATCCACACTAAAGGCAGCCAGATACACCCCAGTTTTTTCTAATAGATTTATTTCAAGGATGATTCAGATAAAGTTGTCGATATCTCTTGGGTAAGTTCACCATCAAGCCCCACTTTCAAGACAGTAGCCAACAAATGAGGCATTCCCTGAATGTGGCCTGGAGAGTTATTACTGAGGTAAGTGTGGTCTAGCTTAAACAAAGGTTTATAGCCTTCTATAAAAACATACCTTTTCCTATTACTACAACCATCAGTTCTGACAGCTGTTATCTCTCTACTTATATTTTATGCTTCTTAATTCTAACATATGATGGCACTTTGCTTCCCAATATCCAATTGACATTCTTTTGATGTATCTTTTGGGCTGGTGCCTAAGCACATTTGCAAATAGTTTAGTGCTCAATTTAGGGCTGAATATATTCCCAGAATTCCTTTGGCAATCAATTATTTATTACTTACAAGTGTTAAGATCAAAAAGAAAAGAAATAGATGTATATTTCACGCTGACAGGAGGTCCGCTGGGATTACAGAAAACAGAAACTTTAATGCTAAATTTGTGTAAAAAGGGTAAAATGGGGATTCCCTAGTCAGTTCTTAAAAAATTAAAAAAAAAAAAAAAAAAAGAAAGAAAGAAAGAAAATGGCCTGGATTATTCACTTATTCTTCCTGGGCTTTATCTCATGGTTTGAAATGCACATTTGAACTGTACCATTAGTTCTCTGTACCACAGGGGCAAGGTCTGCTTTGCTTTCATTAAGGAGTACCAGTCGGCTTGGGCTCGCTGTCAGCTACCTGGATGACCTTTTAGCAGCATATCCAGTGTGGCATACATAGCTAATTAATTAACCTTCTAATTCACTTCTATTGATAAGCCTAGGATTTGCATTAATTTTCCAGCAAGACCATACCACTTGTACGGCTTTTTTGTCACATTTGTAAAACTTGAAGCTTGTAAGGATAACAACATTTAAATAAAGGAGAACTTGCAAGAGCAGAATTTAGAAAGATCATTCATACTTCATCAAATAGCTCAGCAGAAATGGAGAGCATTTTATCAAACATGTTTGGCTGGGGCAAAATAGTATTATTCTGATCTGTGGGGTATAAGCAGTGACGGGGGATCTCAAGGGTCAGAGCTAAAGAACTCAGAACCAAACTCCTTCTGTAGTCACCACTGACTACTCATCTATCTCTATAAGCTGCATGCTCCTCTCCTTGTATTTATAAAAAAATAACAAGTTTTTAATTTATTGCTAACTTCAACTGCATCCCAGATCAGGTGCCAAATAAAGACAGCTTTTGTACAAGTAAGAAATAGCCCTCGCCAGGTCCCCAATACAAAACCAGTCCTTATCTATGTGGCTAACTGCTACATAAGGGATATCTGGCAGTTTCACAGTGAGCCAGCACAGAATTATTCAAACAGGACGGAAGCAGCAGCAGGAAAAGAACAACCTGGTGCAAACAAACAAAGAGGAATTCAAACTCAGCAATACAAGCTGATAAAAGGCAACCTCCAGAAATAAGAAGTCTACTCATGAGTATATGTGAGTGACTGCACAGACCAAGTTTATTTATGATGTAGCTCTGCAAGCTGAAATGTAAAGCAGAATATCCAGCAATATCCAGCTCTGAAACTTTACAACGGATGCCAGAATTGAATAACGTTCTGGGTTGTTTTTTTCATGGCCAGCAGCCCATCCACCAATGGACTCAATTCTTTCCTCTTTTTTTTTCCCCCAGGTTATATAGCAAATCACCTTCTCTAAAGCCATTGAAATTATAACACCCTTGTAATTTAACCTGCTTATTTGTCATGCAAACGGATAAATTATACTACTGTAAAACTGAGATGCATTTACAGAAAGTGGCAGCTCTCCAGGTAAAAAGAATCAGCCATCTGCTCTCAGAAAATCTAATAAAGCCCAGTGACAGATCACTTCAGTTATTGAGAGAAACTTGGAACAGTGGGGCAGAAATCAGCCACATGAAACTGGAGGAATCACACAACAGACAGGTTATGCATAATCTGAAAGGCAGTCCATCATTTGCTTTGCCACCTGCAGATTGAACATCCACCTTAAGGCAGAACTTTCAAAATAGTTATTGTTGTTATCAGTATTAGCTGAGACTTATTTACAACTTTGAGGTGGTCTTTAGTTCATCAGCCTTTTGGGCATTGAGCATAACTAGACAAAGGAGTAAATGAGGCAGACTGAAAAAATGAGACCCTTCTGTTTTGTCTTTCAGAGTGACTCCTCTGTTTAAGTGAGTTTTCAGATAGCCAACTTGTCACATTTGGAGCAAAGGTGTTCTAGAGGTTAATGAGCAAAACAATAGCTGACTTCACTAAAGAGTTTAATTCAACTATATGAACAAACTGTTTTCAACCTAGAAGATCCGTTTGGAGCCGGTTTGTGCTGGAATGTCACCCACACAAATCTTGGAAGGAACATTAAGTGACAATACACCAAAAATAATGAAACTCGTGTTGGAACAAAATCTCTGTGATTGAAAAAAAAAAAAAAAAAAAAACCTGCTTAAAGGAAGAAAAATTTAAATTCCAGTTTCTAATTTAGCTATTACCTAATTAAAGATAAAAACTTGATGTATTTTAACCTTTTTGCAAACATCCTCACACAGTCTACATTTCTTGTCACCACGCTGGTTTGCTTTGTGCTTCTCCCTATTGTTTAGCTCTTACCTCAGGCCTTGTTCCAGGATGGGGTGTTAAGTCTCTGGGCAGTCTCTGTATTGCAGACCAACTGGCAATTTAAGGTTAGGACTTTGTGTCTTAAAAAAAAAAAAAAAGTAAACGTTTATATAAACAGTCGACTCAGGTCTCTACAGCCCCTGGGCATTCATGCAAGTCCTTCCTTCCCCAGAACCCAACCCAGTTTCCTTCTGTTGGCTGAAATTAGTAATGATGAATGGATAAATAAGCAAATACAAAAAAATAATAACAATATTAAAAGATCATTCTGCTTGAGGCTGCAACTCCACTTTAAATGCCTTCCTCTCTAGCACCATCATTTTCTCTCTCAACAGTGAATGTCTTAAAAATGTGGAGGGGAAAACCTCTCACTGTGGAAAATGTTCAAAATATAGACTGGGAAAGAGGAATTTTCTCCACAATGTGCACTTTGTGCAGACAGAGATGCACACCTCTAGAGCCTGATCTTTCTGCTATTAGAAAAGTCATTGCTCTTGCTGCTGAATTGCTACATAAACAGTGCCTATGGCTCAAGGGGCACCCTGAGGCTCCCCACATGCCAAACAAAGGAAGACTAATTTTCTGCCTGTAGAAACAGGAGTGCTGGGGCATAGAGTCCCTGGATAGAACGATCTACTTATAGCCTGCATTAAGGAGGATTCTGTCTTAAGGAGGATTCTTCTTTGTAGTAGAAAAACAGAATAAGGTGCAGGTAGGATACTGTACTCCTGGCGCTCCCTGTTGCTCAGGAATCTGCAGAGAAATAAAAAAGAATGTAAACAGAACAAAACAAGGCTGAAACTGAGAGTAGATTCCTATTTATCTTTAATGAAGCCAGTGGTTAAGAGTCTTCTTGCTTACCTATGTTAATGTTTTTCTCTAAAGGTACAAGGTAAACACAGAGATTACTATACACACAGAAAACCGAAGAAGGTAAATGGATGAGAAATACATTGGCAAGTTTGAAAAAAATATAATGCTGAATTTAATAAGATGCCAGCAGTGCTGACTGCTGAAGTGCATGGATTTTGGTAGACAAAGATCTGTGTAAGGCATGGGGTTGGTTAAAAGTTAAAATATGTATAGTTACCAAAACCTCGCTTTCTATCTGCCGAGAAAAGTAATTGTACTGATAAATAAATGTAAAAAGCAAAAATGTGATTCTTTATTAAGGTAGAGCACTGTCAGAGCAAGTATCAATTTTCCAAATTAATAATGCCAGCCTCAGTGTATTAAGCATATGAATGCAAAGGTAACGTAAGAGAGGTGGTTACTGCAATCTGCCTATCAAGACAACCACTTATTTGATTTACACATTTCTGTTACGTATTAAACATATCAGGCCATTAAATATCTGGTTTTTTTACTGCTCTGGTGAATTCAATGTTTTTAGCCTCTCTTTCTGGAATGTTTGTCACTTGATCTCCACTCAACTGTAACACTTCATCTTGCATTAGAATGTAATACCAAAACTGTGTTCACCCACGCAGAGTTCCCATAGGACCCCACCAGGATACAGACAGTGGTTAGCGATGAGGTAGGAGGGGGTTTCAGTCAACTGGCATTTATGTGTATTTTATGTTTCCGAATTCAAACAGCAATCGCTTTTTTAAATTAGTGCAATGGCTTTAATTAGAGGAGAACAGCAACAAAGAGGCTATAATTAAAAAAATAAAAATAAAAATCACATGGTTGATGCAATGAGTAGTGTCTTTGTCATAATTCACAGTGAGTCTGCTCTACTGTCGGGTTAGGTTCAATCATCAGTCAGCTTCAAGGGCAATCACTTCTAATTAAGAAACCTTTTGAATACTTCCAGGGAACACGGTCCAGACCTCTACGGTACTGTAAGAACAGTCAGGCACACAACTCTTAAGGTTGCCTGACCTTCAAAATTGCATTTCATGCTGTGTGTCCCTATTGAGTCCCATCCAAGTCTTTCTTACCTTTCTGAGGGACATGGTTTAGTGGACGTGGTGGGGATGCCATGATGGTTGGACTAGATGACAGGAGTCTTTTCCAACATTAGCAATTTAATACTAAAGAGCTAATCACCTTTGCTTTTGATAATTTTACATGTATTTATACCCAGAGAATAAGAAAGCCTATAACAGCTGTCCAAAAGAGTACTTACTTCTTGTGATTTAATGAGACATTGGACACTGAGAACCTGACAGTACCGTTTGGAGTGAGCTTAAATGTGCCTGTCTTTGTGGAGGCAAGTGGCATTAAGCTAAAAACCTTGAACTAGGTGGCAACAACAGGGTGTTTTGAATTAGAGGGAGGTAGTTGGGGCTGAAAGAAGGTTGAAAAAGTAAACAAAGCCTACGCCTTCCATTTGAGGTTAGGTTTTTCTGATTCGTGGTAGATTCAATCTCACTCCAGCAGAGACTCTTTTTATGTAGACAAACTTCACTTCTTTGAAGAAACAAAGAACTCCACCACTGGTTTCTCCTCCAATCTGTAAGAACGTGCAGTATCACCGATAACCTCCCTCATCCCAAAGGGATAGTATCACTGCTGTCCTTTGATATGCAGATACAGGGAGTGGGATTGCTATAGTTATCCCTGCTGGCTAGAACCGAGTCTATGGAAAACACAAACAGGTTCTCCACGTTTCCCCCTGCACAGCTGAGGCCAATGGGCCACTACCAACCACCAGAGCCTCACTGGACATTGGTATCCTGCCCTGGAGCACTGCATGCCACATGAGGCGGCTCATTCAGAGGTATGCACGTAAAACATCTCACACTTTTTTTTTAATATAAGCCATAATTGATAGCTGGCTTCTAAACGGCTAATTCTGCCAGCGTCGGAGCTCAATGACTGCCATGCAGATGAGTTTCCTCTGAGTCACCTCAGCCTCAGCAGCCACTCCTGCACACAGCAGCCTGCGCTCCTCACGTTTCTGTGTAGAACTGGGAAGCAGGACTTCTCCCAGAAGCCACAGGGATGGGTCGCGGTGAACACGGAGCCCGGCACAGCACGCTGCGGTGGCTCAGGGCAGGGCTGCGGCCTCCTGTGCTGACAGGCACCGCGCCTGATGATGCTGCTGCCAGCCCTGCCTAGGGCCTGCAGGCCTTCCTAAACGCCCACCTCCATCTCAAGAGAAAAACCAACAACCTATAACGGAGATAAACCTTTTTTTATAAAAAGAAACAAACATCCGCCTCCTCGCAGAGACTGCTCCCACGGGAGCACCAAGCACCACAGAGAGCAACGGACTCGAACCTGCGACCGAACCGCCCACCCTACGGCCCGAACCGCGCACGCGCACGCGCACGGCATCGTCAGCTGCCGCCCAGCCGCAACGCGACTGCGCAGCCGCCGCAGCCCACTGGGCCGGAGGGGGATCGGGAGCGGAGCGGCGCCCCCTCCCCCGGCCGCGCCATGGGTGACGCGTTCCGGAGGGCGGAGTCGGGCACTCAGGTGAGGCGCTGCCCCCGCTCCCCTCACAGCCCCCGGGGCGCCCTAGGGGTGACGGCGGCTGCGCGCCCCGCATCCTCTGGGCCCGGGGAACGGAGCGGCCGGCCCCATCCCGCCCCCTGAGGGCGGGTGCCGCGTAACCGCGCGGGCAGGGCTGGCCGAGCACCCCCGTGTCGGTCGAGCCCCGCGAGGGCGGTGCGTGAGGGGAGGGGCAGTGGCCCGGCCCCGGTCCGCCGCCCTTCCCCCCGCCTGCCCTGGAGCGCGGCTCCGGGAGGGGGCGGGCAGCGCCTGAGGGGAGCGGCGGGCTGCGGGGCCGCGTCTGTGGCGGCGTAAGGCGGGAGCGCTTGGAGCTGTGGCGATGATGTCTTTATGAGGGTTTCCTTCGCTCTGCCGCTGCCGAACGGCGCAGTGGGTGCTGTGAGGAAGAAAAGCCGTGAAACGGATGGGGAAAGGCTGGTAGTGGTTTACGTGCTGTGCGGATGGTAGAATCCTGTTCTTCAGACGCAAGGGGGTTCAGTTTGGGGGCTCTTTGGGTTTTTCCTTCCCTGAGGCATTTGTTATTCCTGTTTGTAATCAGTAAGTTAATTACCTGGAGCTTTGTGTGTTACCCTGTCGCAATAACGCTGTGTGGAGCACATAAAAGCGTAGCAACACAAGTGGTCTAATTGTTTTGCGATAAAATGCCATTTTATTGTAAGGGACTTCTGTTCTTAAGGCCTTTTGGCATTTAAAACACTCACTGATGACCAAACCTGAGCAAGGCAGGAACCCGTGGCCGATGGGTTGATGAAATCTTACAGAGCAATCACAGAATCACGAAGGTTGGAAAAGGCCTCTCAGATAACCAGGTCCAATCCCAGCCCACCCCACCATGCCCACTGACCACGGCTCTCTGTGCCACATCTGCATGGCTCTGGGACCTCCCAGGGACAGTGACCCCACCGCCTCCGTAGGAGCGATGTGCACCATCCAGGTAGAGCCCTTCAAGCAGCATTTCACTGAAAATAAGCTTTCTCCGACATCCTGATGCGTAAGATCTGATTTTAGTGAGGGTTATACGGAGATCACAGCCTTGTAATTTTATTCTTCAGTGTAATTAATGCAACAAATTAGAACGTCTTACAAAACGCCATTGGTACATCACAAATAAGTGATGAATTGCTAGCACACATCTTCGTGCCCAGAGTTTACAGAAGTTCAGGTGGAGCGGTTGTGGTGGTTGAGAATTAAGATTTGTCTCATGCATGAGATAGATTTGTACTTACAAATAGCCTGTAGGTTAGCTCACAGCCCTTAGCTGAGTTCAAGTATTTAATTTGAATTTCTTTAACATTTTAATTAAGCAATATCTCATTTCTGACAAGGCCAACACGTATGCTTACCTTTATGCCTAGCTTTGTTGAGACCTATATGGTGCTATAAGTGTGTGATGTTTTACTCGATGGGACTGCTCAAATGCATGTTTCTTTATTAAAAAGATGGCATTGATAAATTATAAAAGACATTGCCGAAATATTTGAGCATTGTCATTAATGACATTGATGACAATTAACTCATGCTGGATAGCTTATTCCCTAGTCCTTTGTGCACACCTGTGTGCAGTTTCTTGCATGGATAATTGCATTTCTCAAGAAAGAGTACAAGGGAAGACCTGCCACCAGGATGTTGCTAAAAGGTGACGTTTTCTATGAAAGATGATGAAAGACCATTATAAAGGAAGAGCATCTACAGCTAAATTACAGAATCAGAAGTCTGAATTACACGATTTCAAATTACGGGTGCTTTTTTCTCTGTGCTTTTTGCATGGCAGGGCTTTACCCTCAGCTATTCTGAGACACCTGACTTCCATCATTAAGACCACCCTTTAATCCCCATAGATGTTCCCTTTCCCCCATTATCTAGAAGACAGTATAAGTAGGCAATGTGCAAATGCCTTCCTTGGAACACAGCCAAGGCAACTCCTGCTGGTTTGGGAAAACCCGCCTTGTCACTGTCTGTGCCTGCAGAGGTGAGGGATCCCTGTCTGCTGTCTCATCACAGTACAGCTCAGCTGCTGTCACTTCTGTCAGAGTGTGGACAAACCCTTGTGAGCTGGGAAGGCAAATTGTTCGTTCCTTCTGCCAGAAACCCCATTGCTCACAGTGTGACACTAATGAGGCAAGTGCCTTTGGAGATTCTGCTTCAGAACTCGGAAGTAAATAGGAGTTTGATAAAAACACAGGTGTGCTATCATCAGCAAATTACCATAAATTACCTACAGGAGGACTGCTTGGAGTGAGCACCTGTGGTTATTTAAAATGAGTGTATAAACTCATTTAAACAATGACGGATTCGTATTTAAACAATAGCATTGCTCTGCTGTGTGTTTCCAGTGCTGTGGCAGTAAGCTGAAGAGGTGATAGTCTGAGAAGAGAAAGGGGCTCTTCATTTCCAGAAAAAAAAGTCTGCAGGGAGTGTATTTGTTAGTGTAGAGATAAATGTGGGAGCAGCAGGCTGCAGAGATGTGTTTCCTTAGGGCCTTGTGTTGCAGTCCAGCAGTGCTGCTGCTCCCAGCCCCTGTCCTATTGCTGGGAGCTGAAGGGCATCAGGAGCAGCAGCCTGTGGTGGTTTCCTGTCTCTGACAGCTTGTAGTGCCACATGAGGGGGGTGAGAGCCCTTGCCCTGCTGCTGGGGGAGCTTCTCCTGCCATGGACTGGGACTGCTGCTGAGGTCTGGGTGGCCACAGCTGCATTCTGGGTGCGTGTGTAGGGGCTCATAAATGTTTCTATGTTCTCTATACACGTCCATCCAGTTGTTTCTTTGCCCAGGTCACAGAACTCTACTGGTTCCCCAAATACTCAAGAGTTCTTGGTGTGTTCAGTTTGCTGCACAAACATGGGCAGTGTGACAGGGGGGTCTGCAGGTCCCCAGCGAGGTCAGCCCCAGCGATTCATGGCTTGTCAGAAAGCTCTCCTGGTAATGTGGGAATAGGCATACAAAGGTGAACACATTGACATTTTCTTAATGGAAGGGAATGCTAAAATGTCAATGGAAATGTCACACTTAGATTCCCATCATGACCACTTCAAGTAAATTCAGGGCCCTTTAATGTGGCTTTATTCCTCTATTAAAGGCAAACACATGTACAACTGTTTAAACAGCTTTTAAGAGAATTCAGAGCAAAAGCTCCTCCTTGATACAGCAGGGAGGAAAGTGAGATAAGACAGCGTACATTTAAAGCTTTGTGCTCATTCCATGACTGGCTTTAAGGAGGATGCAATAAAACCAAACAAGATTTTTTTTGGTTTTGCTTACATCTTTAAATGACAGCTGGGTGTCCTGCAGAATTAAATACTTGGTGCTGAGAGTACTCCAGGCATCCCAGAGGGTCCTTTCCCACATGCATTGCTACTCATGGGGAACAAGAGCATTGGGTGAAGTGCTGATTCTCCTATGCCAAAACTGCACTGTAGAGTTAGGTGAGTGTCTGCTTGGTACACAAATACCTGTCAATTTAAGAAACTGTCCGTGAACTTTGGTTAACTTGTTTTACAATGGGCTCCCTTTGCAGTGCACTTTGGAGGAACTCACTTTACAAATCTGGACTTGCTTTACACAGATTCTTGAAAAGCCATTGGTGGCTAATTGCTTTGGATTGTTTTTAATCTATACTGTGTTTGAACAAGTACCTCTAATGCAATAGGAGTGGTAGCCCATGGGGGTTCTGCACAACTTTTCAAATGAGATGCGCATGTTTTTACATATAAGTGTGCTAAGACTCATGATGGGTAATGCTTCACCTCAACCAGCAGTGTGGAGGAGATGGTTGTTACACATAATCTTCTGTCTTTTGGTTCTGTCTGATGCCTGAGCTGCTCTATACCAGAGATGATCTCCTATGAAGAAAGATAGAGGAAACTGGGCTTGTTTAACTTGGAGAAGAGAAGGCTCCAGGGAGACCTCATTGTGGCCTTTAAATACCTGAAGGGAGCATATGAACAGGAGGGGGAATGGCTGTTTACATGGATGCATAGTGATAGGATGAGGAGGAATGGTTTTAAACTGAAACAGGGGAGGTTTAGGTTAGAAATTAGGAGGAAGTTTTTCACACAGAGGGTGATGAGGCACTGGAACAGGCTGCCCAAGGAGGCTGTGGATGCCCCATCCCTGGAGGCATTCAAGGCCAGGCTGGATGTGCTGGTTGGTGACCCTGAATGTAGCAGGGGGGTTGAACCTAGATGAGTATCGTGGTCCTTTTCAACCCAGGCCATTCTGTGATTCTATGATAATCCCTCTTGTTAGTCTGCCTGTGCAGCTTTTTTGTGTGTTTTTCTATTTTTCTTTTATTTCTCCTGGTGTAAATCTGTTCCTTATTGCCATTGGACCTGCGTTTGTAAGGATGGACACTTCTGCTGCTGTTCTCCATATTGTGGGTTTGCATATGTATTTATGAAAACATTTTAAAATAGAACTGTCATTGAATACTCCCCGTTGTTGGAATCCTTTGAAAGTGATTCCCAAGCTCCATTATTTTGAGGTAACAGCATGTCTCTTCTGTCTTTTTGTTCAAGCTGCTTGCACGCCTTGAGGGCAGAAGTTCTCTGAAAAACCTTGAGCCTAATCTGTTTGCTGAGGAAGGATCTCCTGTTCATGGTAAAAATGTATCTTTAACATATTTATGCAAACATGTCAATGTAAAAGTTGTAATGAAAGAAATTACTGAGCTCAATGGAAAGGAGCACATCCAGTATTCCTTGATTATCCAGGATGTTGTTGGACAGCTTTTCCAGATTGTGAAATCCCGTGGATTTACAGTGGAAAAGGCTGCTCTGAGTACACAAAGCTTGGAATTCCTGATATTTACAAAGGCAGATGAATCAGAAACTGAAAGGCTCATGCTGTGAGGTACTACTGTTGTTGAATATCTATCTATCTATCTATCTATATATATGAATGAATGAATAGACTTAATATGAGAAGTGTGTGGCTGTAGCACTTATCAACATGTCTGCAATTTGAGTTACCACAAATTATAGCAGGTTCAGAAGAAATAGCAGAAAAAGCAATAAAAAGAATCAAGGTAATTGGATGAAGGATGATGCTCAGTCTACAAACGCAGTCTCCCTGAGCCCATTTGCGTATTATTTTGCAGCACTTGAGACTACATTAAGAGTTCAGCAATACATGATTCCTACTCATAGAAGTTTCAAATGTGATATAACAAAGACAAAGGGCAGAGAAATGTTGGTAAGTCATTGTGAGTGGAGCAGAGAATAGAAGGTGATTTAAATGCTCTCCATTCTGAGTTGCTTTGTTACCCGCAAGAAGAATCCTGAAAATGGTGTATGCTTCAAATGCCTCCTGAAGTTTTATTATTGGGGTTTCTTTTTTGAGATGAAATACTTTTTTTTAAAAATGCAGGATTAGGAAATGCTATATTTTGGTCTATTTTTGTACTTCACATACAAGAAACAATTGAGGCTGAACAGGGCACATCCTGGTAGAACATCCTATGAGAAGCTTCTCTTGGGGGCCAGTAATTGCCCTCGCTGCTTTGGTCAGCAGGGTTTTATAGTTCCCTTCATAACATATCTGCCTTGATCTTAAAGCTCTGTGGGTTGTTCAAGGCTATCCAAACACTCCTCCAGAACCTCTGCTCTGAGATGGATGGGAACTTTTTGATTTCTTCACCAGTTTCTTCCTGTGCCAGTACATTCACTGAACTCATAAAGCACTTCTCTTTTTCTTTTGCTTTTAACCAATGACATGAATTATTATCTGTGCTGCTCGTGCTTTTTTGGCTGACACTAATGGAGTTGTGTAATGTTAGCAGAAATCTTATATATATATATATATGGACTTCAGCTTTTATTATATTTTTACTTTGTCTTTTAATACCACAGTATATTTATTTATGAGTTCATGTGATTTTTTTATGTGCGTTCTCATTATCCAGTCCCTGTTGAATATCTGCCTCAATTTGTCACAAACTTCATTTTCAGTGGGTCTTTATGGAATACTGCAACACACTGCCCATGAAGGAATGGTGAGATGAAAGCAATGCAGTGACCTAAATTTTTCTTTCCTGATGGTATTTAAAACAAAGCAACATAAATGTATATAAAGTTTCAAGAAACTATACAAAGGTTACATCATAGTTAAGTGCTCGTAACACGTGTGTCAGAATATTATAAAATAGGGACTGCTAATAGAGGTACTGCTGTGATATTCCAGTCACTGCTTCCAATTATGATGGAATCGTATATTTAAGAACACGTGTGTTAATTACATACCATTTGAGCTCTTCTGGAATAGAGCAAAAATGACATGAGCTTTAAATAAGCTTCCTCTATAGCCAGTCATATTTCTCCTGTGCCATTGGCATGAAGGTGTGGGTGTCCATATAAAGCTCTGATGTGCAGCAGTAGTATGACAACAGAATTAATTTGAAATAAATATTATGCCTTTCTACCCCACTTACAAATATCAGTGACAGCTTCTACACAGTATGATAAATTACTAGCCCAGTAACATCAAGGCATTTGATGGTATGAAACCTGCAGTGCTGTTGCTGAGGATTCCAACAGCCCTCTTCTGAACGCAGCATCACAAAATAGATTGACCAACATTCAGTAGCGTAACGAGTACAGAACAGTCTCAGGACTCTTGTGGTTCTAACAGTGACACAGAACTGATGCCTAGGATGGAGCACAGCATTTTGTTTTAAATTAGATTAGTGTTATATGAATACTGATGTTTACACAACATCATTTAGCTTATCCTGCATAGCAGAGGTGTTGTTCAGTCTGCCCATCGTGGGTCTGCTGTGTTTTGTCTGTAGTTCAAGCTGTTAAGAGCCCAGTGGTGTGTTGGGTTGCTCCTTAAAACATACTTCTTCAGTCTATCGGTGCTGAATTTCTTATCAAATAATTCTGATAATCCACCTTGATCTGTCAAACCTTCCCAGCCTAACTTAACCCAGTAGGTTTGTCTTTCACATGTTCTGCCAATTTAATGGAACATTCCTTTACTGATACTGTTAATGTCAGGCAACACGAATTCTAATACAACAATTTCCCATTATCTTTCTTCCATGTTAAAGTGTCTATTCCTACTCAGTCTCTCAGGCTGCTTCCATCCTTGAACAGTACCTCTATACTAATCCTCCCTTCGGAGTGCTCTGACATTAATGGATGATGCTGGTCCTGATCCCTCGCTTTCCTCCATGACCTAATGTGAGAGATAGTGTCAGTGGCTTTTTGAAAACACTGCTGGCCGTACTTCCTGCACTGCTGTGTCATCGTTTGTCCACTCTGATCCAGAAGGATGAATTTCCCTTCCTTATCTTACTGTAGCAGCCTGGCCTCTAATTGAAGGAAACCCTACATTTATAGTTACTGCTATAAATGGGTTCTGCTTTGCATCAGTTCTTTTTGTGGGCAGTCCCTTCAATAATCGCGAAGGCACAGCAATGCCCTGCTCCCTTGAAGTTTTCTTATAGCACAAACTGTTATTCAGAGTATCAGCATAACTTAAGTGTTTTGGTCAAACTCCAACCTGGGTGTGCATCTTGTTGAGCAATATGGAACAAACTTTAAGTCTTGCTGTTAGAATTTATAAGCCAGCACAAAAACTCTTCATCAAGCTTATAAGTTTTACGTAAGTCTGTTAGTTCAGCCCAGAAAAGGCCCCACCGATGTTCTGTGTATGGCACTATAGGAAATAGTAGAGAGCTTTTGACAAAACATTTTCAAATGGATGAAGTCAAGCGCTTACTGCACAAAATGATTAATTTGCATCATTACAAATAACAAATCAGATTTGTCCACTGCTGCTTCTGAAAGGGTATGGAGTTGCTGCATTCTTTGAATGTGTGTTGTATGAAGATAGGTCTAACAGTCTGCATTGCGTGTTGGCCTAAGCCAGCCATTGACTTGGGTTCAGCAGTGGCATTTGGGGCAGCAGAAAGCTTGTGCTGAAGCCAGTAGCAAACAGAAGGCACACTTTGCTCTTTAATGACAGATACCTGACACAATTTTCTAAAAGATTTCAACAGACCTGAGCTGTGGGGGCATGACCTACCCAGCGTATTTAGGACTTCTCCCTTCAGGTGTTACAATTGCACCAGGGTTCTGTTGTGTCACTGGTTCAACACAGTATGTGACACAGCAGAGAGGTGACTGGCTGCAAGTGGTGGAGTTGGATATTGCAACTTCTGAGCAGGAAAAGAAAGTGAAGGTTAATGGCATAGGAAGTGTAGTCATCTTTCATCTCAAAAGTGGGGAGAGCCATTCAGAACAGATAAGTAAGGATTTGGGAAGCTATCCGGCTTTTAAAATAAATTTTGAAGTATCAGAAATTCAGGAAAATGGGATTGCAGTGTTGGATAAGCAGGGAATTTCAGTAGGGACAGGTGGGCAGTTGAGTGCCATTGAAATGGGTGCATTGTTACATCAGGTGTCAATTGCTTTAAACACTTGCAGTGGGTAAGGAGCTTAATTCTACACTGCCACACTTTTCCCAAACTGCATCTTGACACTGTATGCACTTGCAAGCAAGGATATCATCTGTAAGTTAAGTAGTGACTTGAAAACCCCTCTTAACTCAGGCAGGAACAAACGTGTTTAAGTACAGTTGCAACTGATTCTCTATCCTGCATCACCACTATAGAAAGTGGTGAACAGAGAACCTGTGCTTCCAACAGGAGAATCATTGCCTGGAATTAAGGTAATCTGTGAATTCCTCTTGTTGAAAGAAGCAGCTTCACATTACGAATACAGAAAAGAGTATGTATTAAATATACAGGCATTCTCATTACTGGTCATAGGTTCCTGGTGGGATGTTGTGATGTCTGCAGTTAGCAGACAAGCACATGATAATTTGATTTTCTCTTGGTAGATGCTAACTAGCATTTAAGCAATTGTTATGTCCCTCAAAGCTTTCAAAAATGCTTTTTCAAATGAGTGGAATAGTGAATATTGGTTCCATAAACGCTGAAAGTTGACTCGGAGCCCTCGTGTGACAGCTTGTTCTTTGTTTACGAACAGGAGATGTCATTGAATTCCACGGTCCAGAAGGAACAGGAAAAACTGAAATGCTTTATCACCTGCTAGCCCGCTGCATCATTCCAAAATCAAGAGGGGGACTGGAAGTAGAAGTCATGTTCATTGACACAGACTACCATTTTGATATGTTTCGTCTCGTTACCATTCTTGAGCACAGATTGGAGCAAAGCACAGAAGAGATGATGAAGCGCTGCCTGGGAAGGCTTTTTCTTGTGAACTGTAACAGTAGCACCCAGTTACTTCTCACTCTTTATTCTCTAGAAAACATGTTTTGCACCCACCCCTCTCTCTGCCTTTTGATTTTAGATAGCATATCAGCTTTTTATTGGATCGACAGAAGTAATGGAGGGGAGAGTCTTAACTCGCAGGAAATGAATCTGAAGAAATGTGCAAACTTTCTTGAAAAGCTTGTGCGGGAGCATCACTTAGTCCTGTTTGCCACAACACAGTCCATTATGCAGAAATCTACAAACTCTGCAGAAAGCTTCTTTCCTTCAAAACTTCAGCATGAAATTGATGCAGACTATCGACCTTATCTTTGTAAATCATGGCAACAAATGGTAACCCACAGAATATTTTTTTCTAAGCAATTTAATTCTGGCAACAGTAAAGGTTTTATGCTTGTTTCTTGCCACCTCAAAAAAAACCATGTAGCAAAACGTTCATTTAGTATTGCAGAATGTGGAGTTCAGTTTTAATTTCAGTTGATCGTTTAAACTTCTGGCAAATCTTGGTGCTTAGGCCTGATTTGCTCTAGGTAGGTTTTAGTATCTTCTAAATGAGCTGTTTGTTGCTGGGGGATTCAAAACTTTTGTTGCTAATTTCTTTAACAAAGAGAAGGGCAGAACACCTTAACGTTTTTTAACTGCTGTGGATGTTCAGTCTCAGCTAGTGAGAAATGTTGCTATTATTTGTTTGCGCTTAATGCAAAAAAGAAATCAAGAAAATAATAACTGAAATAATTTTAAACTCCTGGTGTCCTTCATTAATGTAACCTCTGCAATATGCAGTCAAATGCACTGACTTCATTCCTGGGTCTTATGCTTTTCAATCCTCTTCTTCCAAGGTACAGAAATAGAAGCCTAGTTATCTGTGGGGTAGACTGCGAAAAGGCCAAGTGTTCTCTTTCCAAAAATATAGGTCTGGGTTCATTCCCAGTAGCCAAGGGCACATGAAATGCATCCACGACTCTGCTTGAAGAGAAGAATTTGTCTTCACAGCCCGTTAAATAGTAGTAATCCTGACTGTGGTTCTCTGATCTCATAATCTCTCTGCTAACATTATCATCTGCTCAGAGAAACAAGGATTTCAGGTGTTTTGACTTTCAGAAGTTGATGGTTTTGAAGAATCTAAAGCTAGGACAAAAATGGAGGCCTGATTTCTGTAAGTGAAGGAGGAGCTGAAGACCCAGCTCTGGGTACCCGTGAGTCTGTGCTGCATGCAGCAAACGGTTTTGACAATAATGACAATAATGAATATGGGCTGGTTTGGGTAGTGGGTTTTTTTGTTTTTTTTTAATGCACAAACAAATTTCTTTCTTCCTCTCCTTCATTATTTCCTCCCACTTTTTTTTCTTCCTCCATCCTCCTTAAGAAATCCAGGAATGCCATGCCTCTGGTCTTTACCAATATGTATTTGCCACATACAGAGCATTTGAGTGCAGGATTTGGCATGCAACGTGTTGCAATTCTGGCAAAGAAAATTCAGAACTTATGGGAAATGCCCTACAGTTCTGGCAAAGAATACCATATTATTTATTAACCTGGAGTGCCCTTCGAAAGCTTCAAAGTGCTTTACAAGAAAGAAGATTGCACACAGTACATTATTTAATACAAAAACTTACATTAGCTTACAAACTTAAATGACTCAAACAAGGGGAAACATTTCTCACAGCAATATTCATTCAGTCATGTTGCACAACACGTTTTATAACTTAGATAGAACAGATTATTAATCAGAACACATATTTAAGAAGTATTTTGCACAGTATCTTTTTAGAAAGATGCCTTAAAGTCTAGGGTTAGACTCTCACCTTTTAACTTGCTGACTTCTGAAGCCTGCCTTTCCAAGCTGAATTCATACCTGAATTCCTTGCAGTGTCTGGGTGGGCTTGTGAACCCAGACCTCCATACATAGAGCTGGGAGTGCACATCTGTGCTCCTGTATATGGAAGCAGGCATCTGCGTGGTGAGGGCAGATCTCTGTGAAGATGCTGAGCAGCTCTGCGTCCTTCCAGCCCAGTGCCCTGCCCAAAGCAGAGCAGGTGGGAGAGGTGCCAGGAAAGTCACTTCTTACTGGCAGATGCCCCTGGCTGTCAGCAGTGGGGCTTTGGGGAAGTTCTTCAGCAGAAGACCCATGGTTAATGGCAAGTAAACAAACCTATCCTTCACGTACTCATCCATTTTTAACTTCGTTTCGTCTTGAATCCCATCACTTTCACAATGAATTTAGTTTAATTATTCTTTCTGTGGAAACTATGGGTCTTTTGGTTGAATTTTTCATCTTAAACCTCCTCTGATCATTTCTTCGTGTCTTCAGTTCTTTTCTTGTGAGGCATAATGAGTGAAAGTTCTTTTTTTCACATCTCTGCAGTGGTGATGATTTTATCAATTTTGTCATTTCATTTCTGCTTTTTTTTCCATCACCACTTTTCCTTATTTCAGAACTGATGCGAGTGCACAGAGACAAGAAAAACATAAAGCTGAACCACTCCATCTAAAGTGGACCAGAGTTCAATGCCTTAATAGGAGTGGGCACGTCCACTGTGAATTATTACACAGACACACCTGCATGTTTTATAAGAACAACTGAGATGATGCAAATAGAACTGCAGAACCTTCAAATGTGAAAATTAATGGGCTGCATCATTTCTACTTTCAAAAGTCAACAGTCCCCTTTTCTATCAGAGTGCAACTCGGCTGAAGATGAACTGCTTTCATAAAATCATACTTGCTGAAATAAGTTTGAGGGGAAAAAAAAAAAAAAGCAGTGGAAATGTTCTGGCATTCCCATCTGGAATAAAAGCTTTTATAATATTCACAATGTAGTTCATATTTTGCATTGTACTATAAAATAAATGCATAAGTTGAAATGAATCCAAACTTCTAATTGATTACAAAGCATTTAGCTCAGGAGATTTTGAAACTTCACATTTATTTTTACTTTGAGTGCAGACTTTTTTTTTTTATTATTATTTCTCTGCTGATTGTAATGATGGTGCACTGCACAGTTGTTGTAGATACACAGCAAGCCCAGCTTTCGGGAACGTGGAACCCCTGTGTATCCCTGTGCATCTGCAGGAGGGACAGGCAGAACACCATCTGGGAGTGCACTGACTTCACCCTCTGCACAAATTGTGCTGTTTAGAAAAATAAACCTTTAGGATGAGAGTCTAAAACATAAAGAACCTGGGAAGCAGGAATTTTGTACCTTAGTTAACTGTGGGTATTACAAATGGTTTTCAGTATGTTTTTAATGGGAACCTTTCTCCTCCAAAGTCTCCTTTTTCACCCAGCCCTACGTGCTGCCCAGTTTCCAGCCCACTGGGTGACCTGCAGTGCTGCTGCCAGGTAGGAAGAGCGTTTTGGTGATTTGGGCTGAGCAGGTCCAGTTGTTGGAAAGTGCCCTGTGAAAGTGCCACTGTGCATTAAGTATGAGAAAAGAATGCATATACCCTCAAACACTAATTTATCCAAGTATTTCTTAGAAATGAAAATCCTTTCATGTCAGTGTTGCTGCGCTTCAGCTGAATGTTGTATTATGAAGGCTTTTGTAGTTGTAGGAACTTTTTATATTTCTCAGAATTTTGTTTGTTGCTTCATTTGCAACACTGGATTAAAGCAGTGAGCATAAAATGAAGAGGAACTAGTTGGACCTATTTTCTTCATCCTTTTATAATGAGAGAATTTGTTTTTGCTACAAAATTAAGGCCTTCTGCAGGTTTTATATTTATTTTTAAAATAAACCCAGATTTCTACAGACACCTGTAAAATAAATGTCATTTTTATATTCAACATTTTTTTTTTAATCCTAGACTTTTTAATAGAACAAATAAAATACAAGAAACAGTTTGCTTGGTTTAAGTTTCTACTTGCTCGTAAAATTGGAGTTTCCTTTCACTTACGTATCTGGTGCCAGCCACTGAAATTTCCATGGAGCCTGGAAATGGCAGAAGGTAAAGTTCTCAAGTGGAAACGTGCCCACAAGTTGTGTTTTTACTGGAAACTAATGGACAAAGGCAGAAAGCAATGCCATTCTGATGGCTGCTGGGCATAAGGTTTGCCCCATGTCCTGGAGAGGAACACGATATTCTGCTTCTTTTCTGTGGCTGCCATAATAATTGCCTCTTGAACCTTTTTATCCAAATATATTTTCATCCAGAAGGATCCAGCTGAGGCAAACTCAGTGCCCACCTCAGGAGAAAGCCCTGCCACGTTGCTACACTTCAGCTTATGTAGGAAGTTGCAGTGAATTCTCCACTCTGTAATACTGACCTGAATAAAAGCTGCAGGTTAAATTTTGCAGCAACTACAGAGCAGTACAAGACTTGTGCATTTTGTAAGGAAGGGAATTGCTGGGAGGCCTTTGACAATGGAAAAAGTCTTTTTGACTGGGAAAGGAGCATCAACCAGTACAATGCATCTGCATGATCTTCTGGATAGAAACCTCTGATGCCCTATAGCAACCTTCAAAATTAAACGTCTGGCCATCTCTGAAAGAAGACAGCAGAATGGCACAGAGCTGTGAATAATGTGTAGTGAGACAAAAGGATTCTTGAACAGTTGACTAACATGTCTAGCATGGTAATGCTTTAAAATAGAAAGTTGGCCATAGTTGACTTGCATTTTCTTCCCACCAAGAGATAAAACTGGTGATGGATTCAGCTATGTAGATGCTGCATTATTTACAATGAAGGTAAAAAATGCTTCTGCTTTGGACCTAGGAGGAATTAAATGTAAAAACAGACTTCTTACTTTTATGGCTTTGTTTTTGTTTTTGTTCTTTTTTTTTTCCCTGCAGTTCCAGGTGCCTTTTCCAAACAATCATTACTCGCTCCAAAAGCACTCTCACAGCTTTCTGTGTCAGGACCATGCTTTACTGGAAGTAAATAGTTGTGTGTTCACCCTTCATTACCAGTGCAAACTGGGATGGAGCCCACATGACACATCAGTGTAAGTGGTAGAGAGCTTTGGAGGCTGCGTTCTGTCTGCCACCAGGAGTAATTTCACATTGGAGCAGAACCCTCTGAAAAAATGTGACTGTGACTTTCCTTGGGAAAAGCTTGGCAGGCTTCCTCCTGCTTTCCCACACTGCTTTGCATCCTGCCCCAGCCAACTGGTCCGTGTACCTGTGTGGGCCTCGCGCTCACGGAGAGCGGTGACGAGATGTCACCACCTTGCCAAGTGCTGGGGAACAGCCACGTTCCCAATCTTGGCACTCGTACTGCAGGACTTGGCACCACTGCTGTACTTTATAATTTAAACCATTTGTCAGGGTTGTTTCTCATGCATCTAGCTGGGCCTGTACTAAAGACCTCCTCACCCTCTGGGGAGAGATGAAAGAGAAGAAATCTTGGCTTCTGAGGTTCAGAAAGACAAGATTTTTAGGCTGTTGCTACAAAAAGCTGCTCTGGGCAGCCCGTGCCAGTGCCTCCCACTAGTAGGTGGTAGGTAGTGCTGGGCACTGTCACCTACAGCAGCTTTGAGCCACACTTTCCCACTCTGCATAGCCAAAATGAAGACACTGGTCAGTGAAATAGCAAGTCCCTGTGCTTTGTATGGCCGAGCTGCCAGCTGCTCCTACAGACACTACATTCAGTGAAGAATCCTTTCTCACAGAGTGCACGGCTGAAAGTATCATCCCACAGCCATTACAAAGCTATGCTGCCTTTGGACCATGCAAGAAATGGGTTCAGAAAATCAGTGCATGTTAGTAGAGATCTCATCAAAGCAAGTTTCTATTCATCTTCAGAAGTTTTGACAGCTCTGAAACTGCTTTTGACTCACAGGATTTCGTCAGAATGTTTTTCTGATCTGTTAAAAAGTGATTATAGAAGAAAGTAAACAAGGCACCACATGGCACACCACAATTCACAAGGCACAAATAACTTCAGTCCCAGAGAGATCCAGAGCGTGATACAGAATGGCACTAACAGCACCAAAAAAAAATTGATCATCTTCCCAGAGAATACAAAATGGGATTTTTAGTTGCAGAAATGAATGTGTCTCCAGCATGTAGATTGGAAGGGGCAGAGAGGAAGGGAGGCTGGGGAGCTCCTCTAGAGTTTGCTAAAGCATGTAAGAAAGGAGAGCCATGTGGTCATCAAAAGCTGAAAGAAAAGGGCTCAGCTTTACCCAAGATTCTATAGAAAATGTCCACAATGACAGTGAATGACTGCTGACAATGGCAAACAAGCTCTCAAACGGTAAGGATGCTCCAGGAAATCCCAATGACTGCCAGTAAGAGGAAGATCTGGAGAAGACTGGATCCTACTGAGCTTGTGGTGGGAACAGCAGGTTGCCTGTGCCCCCTCTCAGAGCTCCTTCCAGCAGGGGATGGGACAGGGCTCAACCTTTCTGGCCACCACCAAGCTGCTGAGCAGTTCTGTCCCAGTGCTTACAGAGTGATTGTGTGACTTTCCCTTATCCTTTATTTTAACTCCTTGCACTTCAGTTGCAGTAGGTATTAGTGGGATTTGTCTCTTATTGCTGAAGCTCCTTAGCTCTGCATATGGCTCTGCTTTGGTGAGATCTCGTGCCCGGGTTTCATGTTGAAGAAAATCAGGTAGTTTTGCTGCTCTGAATGAGGTTACATCTATCAGCTTCAGTGACATTTTACCCAGCCTTACCAGTATCAGCAAAGGACTGATGACTAAGAAATCAGGGCAGCATAACCAAGCACTGAGATTTCAAAACAGCTTTTTCTTTTCTTCCTTGTTTGGGTTTTATTGCCACTACTTGTATTTCTAATAGGAAACACACATTTCCCAATACTTCCTTTTCTAGTAAGTTGTAGTTTGTGTTGTATCCTACCCACAGGGGATGTGAGAGGCAAAGGGAAAGGAAAGGGCACCGTCTCCAGTCCTCTCCTGGACTGAATCCACACTAGGTTGGACTGTGCTGTACACAGTGGTGTTGTTCCACTACTGCATTGATCAGAGATATCCAGGACAATGAGAGAAGCAGGAGGGAGCCCTGAAAGACAGTGCAGGCAGAGCTACAGGTAGATAGAGAATTAAATAGAAGCCGTGAATATAGAGAGAACAAAATGCTGCAGCGTCTGAAAGCCAAAAGTGAAACTTTGAGCTATTCCCTCCGCATTTGCACTTCTACATACACAGCACGGCTGAATTAGAGCCTGCAGATGGAAACTCGCAGACCCAGAGTGCTGAGGCTGGTTCTCCAGATCTCTTTTGATCCCACAGTCTGTTTTCTCCAGGAGCAAAGTCTGCCTTCAAGGAAAATAAAGCAATACAAATGAAAATGCTTTCTGTTCGGATAAGAAATCACAGAATACCAGCTCTAAAGTTCATAATATGCTGAGTTTCCAGTATTTCAGTGCCAGTCCTGTCCTGTCCTTTATTTGAGGCCAAAATCATTATTCTTGGGAATAGGTAGGTTTTCAGACTCTCCTTCCAAAAACCATTCAGTATAATTATGGGACAGGATGTACTAAAACTAAAATGCTAATTCATCCCCAGACTAAAACAGTGTGAATGACAGCAACACATGGATAGGACAGAAGACATTTCGTCTTGCAAAGTCATCATCACACAAAACAGGGCATTCAAAAGGAATGGAGGAACCCTTCAGCTCCACCAAGTCTAATGAAAACAGAGTGCAAGGTAAATACACTTAGGCTGTGGTCTCCCATCCCAGACTTCCTCCGTGTCTGAAGCAATGTGCCAAAGCTCAGCGCAGTGCATCTCCCCGTGCCAAAAGAAGTCTGTCGTAAAGCAGAATAAATACAAGTACAGGCTGGCACTGGGGCTGGAGCTTCAACTCGTTTCAGAGTCGGCTTGTTTGCCTACAGGTCGCACTAGTTCCTTGGGTTTGGTGCTCAAAGGAAGACCCTAATAATCCTGGGTAGGGTGATGTTGGGTTTTGAACACAAAAGGGAGATCAGGATGTAGTCTTGATGTAAAGAAGCAGCAGTCTCTCCCCTCCCAGTCTTCTGCATTGTCTGAAAGCCTTAAGTGCTTCTGAGTAAGGAGTTGGCTTTTTGTTGCTTATGGATAATGGCCTTGTTGAAGTCAAGTATCCATTTTTAATGCACAAAAGGAAAAGTAGAAGGAAGTTGAGAATGCAGCTTGCTGAAAGTTCTGCCATGAAACAGCAAAGTTTAAAGGTCTGTTGTAAGATGATTTAACAAACACAGGTCTGAAAGGCCTGAGCGCTGGGCAGCTTTGCACAAGTAAGCAGGCATCAGCCACTAAATGCATTAATGCTATAGGTAGAGTCCATGTTCACCTCCACCCACTAGCACAGGTCACAATATTGCTTGTTTGCTGGAGGTTTGTGTAGCTACCATTCACAACCATATGCCATAGTAACTCCAGAACAACCTATAGATTTAAATGCTAATGAGTACAGCATATGTTAAATGATAAACCTATCAAGAAAAACAGACCTAACGCAATGTGTAGAGACAGATATAGACAGTAAAATTGAAACATTTCCCATGTGAATATTAAAAAAATATTACAGGTTAAAAACAAGTCGAAATCTTAATGGTCTGCAGAAAGTCCCCCTTGCTTGATAACAGTGGTGATTATCACCAGGCTCTGGATATCTCACCAACAACAGACAGCTTAATAATGTAGATCTTGATTGATTTTATCAGTTCTTTTCATTGGGTCATAACTGCGTTGTTTAGGGCTGACTTTGTGCAGAAGTCACCCCAGCAATGCACTACTGAGCGTGCTGCTCTGTTGGCATCACTCAGAGTCATCATTGTAACAGAATCACAGAATCACAGAATTGTAGGGGTTGGAAGGGACCTCTAGAGATCATCGAGACCAACCCCCCTGCCAAAGCAGGTTCCCTACACCAGGTCGCACAGGTAGGCGTCCAGGCGAGACTTGAATATCTCCAGAGAAGGAGACTCCACAACCTCCCTGGGCAGCCTGTTCCAGTGCTCCGTCACCCTCACCGTGAAGAAGTTCTTACGCACATTCGTGCGAAACTTCCTGTGCTGCAGCTGATGTCCGTTTCCCCTCGTCCTGTCTCCACGTACCACTAAAAAGAGACTGGCCTCACCGCTATGGCCGCCACACCTCAGATATTTATAAACCTGGATCAGGTCCCCTCTCAGTCGTCTTTTCTCAAGGCTAAACAGACCCAGTTCACTTAGCTTTTCTTCATAGGGGAGATGCTCCAGGCCCTTCACCATCTTTGTGGCCCTCCGCTGGACTCTTTCCAAGAGATCCCTGTCTTTTTTGTACTGGGGAGCCCAGAACTGGACACAGTACTCCAGATGAGGCCTTACCAGGGCAGAGTAGAGGGGGAGGATCACCTCCCTCGACCTGCTGGACACGCTCTTCTTAATGCACCCCAGAATGCCATTGGCCTTTTTGGCCACGAGGGCACACTGCTGGCGTAACAAAGGGATCTCAGCCTGCAGAACCCCAGCTAAAGTTGCCTCCCACCAATCCACCACATGCTGAATTCCAGCAAATTGCTTAATTAACGTACTGAATGCAAACTATGCTCTTGTCTGTGCTACGGGTAGCTGGAAACACCCTTCATACACGAGCAACAATGCCTTGTCCTTTAACAATGTGGCCTAGATTTTATCTGGCCTTTTCTGTCAAGAGGGATCACTGGGAGCCCATGTGCACACACCCCTTGTAAATTTTCCTATTTCACTGTACAGAAAATATTTCTGGTTAACTATTTTGGTTATCTCATTTGTTATATTCCCTCTTTCTAGAGAGGCTTATGCATATGTTTAATGCATGAATAGGTCCAGGGAGGTCAATAGGAAAATTTATGTGTTTAAAGTTAAGGGTGTGCATACATCTTTACAAAGTCAGACTGGACTTTGCATCTGTGCCCAAAGCTTTTCTCCAGCTGTGTCTGCCTGCACATACCTGACAGCACCAGGTCCCTAACACTAGTCCATTATTCCTCCAACTGGAAAGCTGAAATCCACCATTTACTGTACGATCGCGGTATATGGCTGGAGTCCTTTTTCCTGTTTCCGTCCCAAAATACTCAGAACGTGGGGCATGAAGCAATGAGTGTGGTGGCTGGGAGCGAGCCTGCACACGCAGCCATGCTGCTGCTGCTGTTTTACATCGCAGCCCAGGGTCTGCAGCAGGACCTCGAGCTCACAGGTAGCAGGTTGTGATGACCTGCACTCGCTTCCATCTCATTCTGGCTCAGAATTCATGATCTGTACCCCAGAAAAAAAAAGTAACTATGTTTTTCCTCTCTTGGTTTCATTTTCTCTGCTGCAAAGCATGGGCCAGTCTAAGATTCCATAGAGCAGAAAAGCAAGCTCAGTGCAAAAGCGTAGTTGCTGCCTGCATCATCTTAAGCTATCAAGTAGGAACAACATTTTTGCTCGGCGATCACATTCCATCCCATTCTACTGCAAGCCAAGAGGAGCCTCCTGGGGTTACAGCCAGGGAATGGGAGATGAACACTGAGCTGCTCTTGGCTCAGCTCATCCTTTTGTTTGTGCTGGACACATGGTGACACTCCCCTCCCCGGATCCCAGAGCCTGCAAGTCATTTGTTTGCACTGAGGACCAGACCAGGCAGTGCTTTCCTACCAGCACATACACCGGGTGCTGCCCTGCTGACAAAGCAGCCGTCTGTCCTTCTGCTTCACTGCTCCAAGTCCCATGGCTCCCATCCGAATCTGGATAATTTTTTTTTGTCCAAATTGACATTTTTTGTACTTCTGGAGAAATCTAATGTAAAATTTTCCATTCTATTGCTATTGAGCCATCCCTACTGCCAGTCCTGAGCCCTGCTGAGCCCTACCAGAGCCACATGGCTGCAAGGATCTGCTTGCACAGAGCAGCCTGCAAGAGCAGTGCCTCAATTTGTCATGCTCTGGTAATAAATCAATCCCTTCTCTTCACTAGGGGTTAGTCAGCAAACTCTTACTCATGCGTTTCTCACACAGCAAGTCACTTCCTGGTAGTGTCCGTGTGAATGTTTCTGCAACCTTACCTTCTCTTCAGGAGAAGCAGCTTGATGAAGTTGGTTTTCAAGAGATGCTATTTCTCTTCTAAACCCACAGAACCAACAAATACCTCATTTTTCTACTTACGGTAAACTGCTATCAAGCATTCCATCTATGGAGTGTTCCATACACCTTGGAGCAGCAGCGAGATCACAGAATTTTTAAGATCATCTAATCCAACCGTCAACCCATCACCATAATGCCCACTAACTCATTTCCCTCAGAGCCACATCTATACCTTTCTGGATGTCTTCCATGCAATTGGAGCTGCTGAGCCCCTGCATGGTCTGGTGTTGAGGCTAAAAGCAGGAGGACAGTGGTGGGAGGTCCCCTTGGAGCCACTCCTTCAACAGTCTTCATGATCTCCTGCAAAACCTCCACCCTTTGCTTAGCCATCACTTCCAGCCATGGAACACTTTTCAGAGGGAATGTCTGCCTGTGAATTAATGTGTCTAATTATTGGGTAAATTGTATAAACAGTTTTATACCCTGCAGTGCCCCTCCAGTGCTTAGATTTTGGATTTGAAACAGACCAAGCAGGCATGAAGGTTTTAAAGGGCACACAGGGTAGGCTTGGGGTGATGTAGGTGACTCTGTGGTTTTATCCCTCACAGCCTAAAATGACAGCAAGGTCCGTGGTAGTCATTTAGGGTGAAAAAGTATAGTTTATTCATTAAGAAAGGGGAAAAAAGACCCTTTCTAGGCCAGATCGTAGATTTTAGGCTGCCATCATTGTCAGGAAGTGCTCCCCTCCCAGCAGGGGATCCAGGTTGTGGCGTTATTTAATACTTTCTGGTTGATTCTGTATCTGGAATAACTGCCTTAAATGATTGGTTTTGGCCTGAGAAACTGTTTGCTTACCTGGCACCTGAACTCCAGTGATAAACTTTAATGTCCTCCTCTGAGTACTCCCCCAGCAGACAGAGGAGGCTTAGTACAGCCCCACTCACTATAAATCTGACCTTCTAAAAAAAATAAATCAAAGTCAGATGTTGCTCATTATCTCTTCCAATTTCTATCTATCTGTCAACATCCAAAAGTTTTAAAAGCTCTGCTTAAGCGTGTCTCCATCCCATTGATGGAATATCCTTTAATATTTTATAGTTCTGACTTGCACTTCTAAAAGTCCTAATTAATCTCACTAGATAAAAACTGACACAAAATGGCACAAGTGAGAATAGCTCCATCCTTCCTCCCAGCAATCGTGTGCCAGTTCATCTTGGAGCATGTAATGATTTACTGTAATAGTTTTAGGCCTGTAATGGGGCCAATAACTGGCATCTGGAAGCTGTGAGGCTCTTTCCCAATGGATGCCATTCACATATAGTTATTTAATTAATTAACAGCCCCACTAGCACGAGCCAGTAAAGGGTCTATTAAAGGGTTGTGATATTTTTTTTTCCTTTCTTAAATATCTTCCAAAGTAAGAACATATGCTGCACGCAGCTTTTCCCTTGGAGAGTGCTTAACGTTGCAACCTGTTTATCTTGTGACTGATTTTCAAATTCCACCTTAACCAGCTGCTCTTTGCTGGGCTGTAGGATTCAGTACAGCCGTGCTCAGCGGGAGCCATCGCATTCTACCTGCATGTGCTCATTCCTGCACAAGGTGCCAAACCCCTGCGAGGCCGTTCCCAGACATTACATGGGATGCACTTCCACTTGCTCGCCTCCCTGCTGGGATGAAAAAAAAAGCAAAAGAACATAAATATAAATAAATGGTGGTTGGACTCAATAAATTGATGGTTGGGCTCGATGATGTTAGTGCTCTTTTCAACCATAATGATTCTACGATGAAATAAAGGTGGGGAAGCTCATGTGGAATAAATGAAGAATCAGTGGGAAAATGAGCCCTGCCAGATGCTGGAAGGGAGTTGGTCAAATTTGTAAAAAGCATTGAGAGCCCAGTCCCATGTGAAATGTGGAAAAGCTATCAGCGGCCATGCAGCAAATGAAGATGGGTTTGGTCTGCTTACAGAGCCAAAGGATTTTGCTTCCCAAGCCATGAGTATTCCTACAGCTTAGGTGCAGATAAATGCAAACCTGCTCCTTGCATAGGACTGAGGCAGGACAAAGGGCAGGTCCGTAAGTCTCCAACCTTCTGCTTCTCCTGCCCAGGCACAGACACGGGCAGCTCTGGCTTGGTGCCACCAGCAGGTGACATAGATTCATAGAATCATTCAGGTTGGAAAAGACACATGGATCATCTAGTCCGACCATCTGCCTTCCATCACTGAACCACGTCCCTCAGTACCATAGCTACCCTTTGGACTCTTCAGCCCAAAAGCCCTGAAGCGAGCTGTCTGTCAGGCTCCTGGGCAAGAGACAAGAGCTGAGTGGCCAGCTCACCTCCTCACAGGTGGCACTGGCAGTCACTGCTGCCCTGCAGTCACCACAGGGTGAGCAGAAGAAGGTGATCCCACCCTTAGGCAACTCGCAATGGTGGGAGCGGTCTCCAGGAAGTGCCACAGCCAGAAGGCCGTGCAGGGTCATCCCAGCCAAGTTCACGTATCTAGGAGCTGGATACTTAGATGTCTTGCAGAGGCAGCAGAGAAACAGGCATTTCCTGTCCTGAAAGAGACAAGCATCTCCCTGGAGTTACTTTTCCTCTCCAGTGATTGTACATGGAGCCTGAGGTGTCTAACACAGTCTTTGAAGTCCAACTGTTCAACATCTAAATCACAGCAGTTCTCCCTTTCTTTCCACTACCCCTTTCCCATTTTTCCTTTCTATCCCAGTAAACATTCCATGATGCTTCAGCTCTAACAGGAAGATGTGGGAGCACCCCTGCAAAGCAACCAAGAGAAGTAGATGAGATATGGTTTTCTCTCCCACCTCATTTCAATAGACAAGGTTGACCATGTCCCAGTTCTTCACAATAGATGCCGTCAACACCTACCTTCTACGAAGAACCACAAAAAATAATTCATATGATAATGAATACCCTGTGGGTGCTTTGTGCTTTTGTGGAAAGCAAAGCAGCTGTAAGCTCGCTTAACTGGCTGTTTTGTTTTACTGGTTTGTACTGCTCTAGTACTCCACTGAGTATACACTTCAAAGGTGATATAGGCTTAATGCTGTTCATCTTCAAAATGTTAAAAGTATCCATGACCTCATTGTATTCCTTACCTCATGTTTTTTGTTAGTGTTCTTGTGCAGGTGGAATGAAGGTTGGGTACGTACACTGGGAACTAATAAAACACCTTTAACATTTTGTGACTAAACCAAAACCGAACAGCAGAAAATCCAAAACACTCATATCTAAAGCTCCACTTCAGAATCTAAGGAGACTAAGAATTGAAAGTGCGTTCAAATACATTCCCTAATAGATTTTATTTCACGAGAAAAAAATCCATATTCTGTCATAGGTCTCAAGAAATGTTTTGGCCAGCTACAGCCATAGATTTTGACCTCTGCAACATCACAGATGAGTCCAAGACGCAGTGTGGAACCTTAGTGTGCTGGCTTCCTACCTCCACATCCAACCTCCCTGACCCTCCGTCCATTTCTTTCCTGAGTTTGCAATGCACATCAATCTGAACTTTTGGAAATATTAGGATGTCCTTTGGGTCTCTTCTGACAGCCTGAACATTTCCTGGGATGGTGCAGTATTCTGTTTGCAGTTGCTGGAGAATCGGCCAGTATCCTTAAACCATACAGCAGAACTTTCACTGGACATATGCTGTGTAATGTAAAAACACTCAAAGGATTAACAGCTATCAGTGGATATATCTCTAGCTGTGCACATACGGCAAATCTACAAAGAAGGGATTAGAGATATCTGATATGAACCTGCAAAGGAAAAAATACAGTGCAGATAAAAATGGAATCATAAGACAAAGTTATTCATAGGATTTTATACAAACTGTTGTGTTACATGATGACCTATTTGTATTGCAGCAATATGTAGAGATCTTGCAATAAAAGATCAGTCACAAGATGCTGCGTTTTGTGCACACTGATCCTGAAGAAGAGCGAGCATGAAGCCCAAGAGCTGTTTCTTGCAAGTGCACCCACATGACAGTGCTGTGGACATGTAGAAATCCAGTCACAGGCTTTAGCCCAAAATAATCATTCAAACAAAAAAAACATCCTTATTCTTCCAATGTTTGTTAATAAAATAGAACACACAGTACTTATTATGTAGTTTAACAAGACCCATGCATTCCCTAGCAGCTTGTCTGCATTGCCCTCCTGTCTAGAAAGTTTCTCCTAATCTCAGTTTTCTTAGCTGCAAATGAAGCTGCTTCCTTCTTTCCCTGTCCTGCAGCAGCCGTGGGGAAAGATCTATCACTCTCCTCCTTACAATAAACCTTAACGTATTGCAAGATTTTTATCATCACTTCTTTAGACTTTGCTGTTCCCAGACTAAACAAACAATCCTTTCAACATTTCCTCCTAGGTCGTTCTTTCTGTGCCTCTGATATTTCCAGTGTCTCTCTCCTGGACTCTCTCCAGTTTGTCTACATTTTTCTTACAGTGCAGTGCCCAGAACTGGACACCGTATTCCAGCTGAGGCCTTACCGGTGCCAAGTGGAATAGAATAATTATCTCCTATGTCTTAGGTTGCAGCCACACATCCTGTTCTGGCTGCAGCTGAGCTGGGTGAAAAGTTTATTTCTTCTCGCCCGCTCCAGCTGCTTATCACCACCCCCAGCTGCCGGCTCTCCCCTCCCAGGTCAGCCAGCGCCATTGCTGGCCAACCCCTCCCCGACAGTCAGCAGTACAGACAGCAGGTCTCTTCTCGCCTTCATCTAACACACCCTGCTAAGGCTGAGGGGTGTGTGAAGAAGCCAAAGCCTCAGGTGGGAGGAGATGATGAAGCAACGGGATTCTGGAGAGCAGCTTTCGCTGCTGGAGAACTGCAGCCAGAAAAGGACATCCCACCCTGCCCTTGCGTTCAGCCTTCAGCCCACCTGGAGCTCCAACGCCGCCTCGCGATGCTGCTACCCATCCTGGAGGTCCCCTTCTGGCATTTCTCCTCCCAAAATGCAGTACTTTGCACTTCATCGCCATGCTGGTTTTATAGCTTTTTTCCCAATTATCAGTGCCATTCCAAATGCACATTTTATTGTTCCAAGGAAGACCACCCAAACGGAGATTATTTTATGAGCACATTCACTGCTGTGACAGCCAAGGTGACTAAGAAAACTGAAATCCTAGCAGCAAAACCTCCATTCCCACCACTGACAGGTTTTCACCCACTGCTGCAAACACCTTAGAGTGATAATATTTTCTTATCTATCTGCTCACAACATTGCACAAAACAGGGTCATGAGGCTGATTGGTGTCACAGTGCAAAATTCTAATTCCTTCCTCCATTTAATGTCTGTAGAGAAAGCCCAGCAGGCCACCAGGAACATGCTCATGCTGGTTGTAGCAATATAACCCAACAGTGTGGAGATACTCTATTGATTAGGCTGGAGTTCTTCTCTTCTCTTACTATGTTTCCTGCAAAGATGTGGTGGAGAAGTGAACTGGCTGCTGACCAATCCTGCATACCCTCTGCTCCCTGCAGAAGTGGTTCACGCTTCAAGGAATGAAGACTTAGGAAAACCATGCTAAGATACCTTGATTGCAAAATATTTAGCACCAGCTGAGGACAGTTGCGGATGCCCCATCCCTGGTAGTGCTCAGGGCCAGTTGGATGGAGTCCTGAGCCCTGATCTGCTGGGGGCAGCCCAGTCCTGGCAGGGAGGTTGGAACTGAATGATCTTCAAGGTCCCTTCCAACCTAAGCCACTCTATGATTCCATGACTCAGGACATGTCTATGTCAACCGGAACCTTCAGACACAGTGAGACGTTCCAGGAGCCAACCCTGAGAGCCTCCTTCTTACACCTGACATTTAGGTAGAGTTACGCTCATTTTGGTTCACTGCCTTCAGCTCTGGCTACGCCTGCATCCCACCTTTCACATAGACATCCTTTACCCGCCCATCCTCATTCCCTACCTTTTTCCCCTTTCTCCTCCCCTTTCCATTTTCCCCCATGAAACATTGCTCCAGCAGTGTGCTTCTTGCTTTCCCAGGCCCTCTTGTCCCATTCTCCAGGTCTCCCCTTGGCACCTCCGCAGTCTTTCTTAGCCATTTGCCTCCTTCGCTCTGTCCGGGCACAGCTGCACAACTCCACTTTCACCTTGAATTCTGCCTGTTTTCTCAGGCTCTTTGGAAGTGGATGTTAGGTGCTGAGAGCTGATGGCAGGATGAAGTAATAGGAGTAGAGCCGAGGTGACATTCTTGTTCTGCCTGGAACACAGACTGCCAATCATGCCATAATAGATGGCGGTTCTAGGCAGGGAACAGCTTTTCAGCTCCCCAAAATTAAACCACTAAATGGAATTTCCTCTATGGGCTAATCAGGATCCGAACCCATTTCTTTGGAGATAAAAGGCACAGCTCAATCTCCCGATCCACGAGGTCATCTGGCATACAAATCAATTTTCATCTGAAACGTTTTTATGCAAGGGATTATTTTTTTTTTTCCAATCTGCTTGTTAGCGCCTTGTGCCTAAACCAGAGCTGTGAAGTGACTTTTTCTCACTAGAGGCTAAATAAAGTACTGTACTGTTTTTACAAACGTCCCGAGCTCTGCCAGCAGGCTGGCACTGAAAGGGGCTGGCAGCAAACAGGCCCCTGCTCTGTTCTGTGTCACGGAAGTGAGCCCGGGGATGCCGGCCAGTGCCTCCCCGCACCGCAGTGCCACCAATGGCCGTGTAGGTGATGTCATGGGATGGCAACAGCGCTTCCATTGCCACCCCCTGCTCTGCCAGCTCCCACCTTCAGGGTATTTTCCTCGCTCTGGTCCATGTACTGTAATAACTAAGTCAACTGGAAAAAATATTGAAGAAAAGGCTGAGGAAAAACAGAGCGTAGGGGCAGCTGGAGCCAGCAAAGGAGGCACACTGAGATCTATAAAGAAGCTTTGTGCAGCAGCTTCTCTCAATTTTGGGATGTTTTGTTCCACAGGAGTTGGAGAAGATGGGTAATAAGCTGCCCTTTATTTTAAGGGATATCCCTTGTAGTCTCAGCTGCATAAAGATCAGTCTTCGGGTATGTGGAAACAGTGCTAGCAGTATCTCTCTTTCAAAACCTCCTGCTGCTCACTCCGTTGGATGGTCTTGGTCCAACTAAAGGGGAAAAAAGCCTTCCATCCCCAAGCAGTCATCCATCTGGAGAAACAGAGGTGATGAAAAGAGCTCGCATATGACGAAGCGAAGTACTAATATTGGGGAAGATGCATTACCCTGGTGCTCAGGTGCCTGCTCAGGAGCTGCCAGCGCTCAAGGTGAGGAACACATCCTGCACCCCCACCCTGGGAGCCCACATCGCACCCAGCGCAGGGAGCTGGCAGCACCCACAGTGGGGTGAGTGGGGGCCTGCTGAGGCTGTCGGTGTGCCCAGGGCACAGACACACGGACGGAACTGCCAAAGTGTCAGCCTGCAGAGCTGGCTGCAGAGGGTGGACCATGAGGCAAGACCTCCAAATGGCTGCTCACAATTCAGAAGCGTGCGCCTGTTTGCAAATCAGTTTCGTGTTCTTGTGGATCGATATATGCAGTGCTGCTGATGCATATGTGCAAATTCAAATTGGTTTTGTGCCACTGTGAATTAGTGTTTGTAATGGTGAATACACCTATCCAGTTTTTACACTGTATAGCTGGTGGATGTGAGCTGAGCACTGAGGAAGGGGAGGAAGAGGAAGCAGTCTTACAGGCACTGAGCAGAATGTCCCAAGGACCAATATGTTAATTTGATCAAAAAAGAAACAAGCTTAAAATGTTTCTTGGACAGAAATTCCAAATAAAATTGCCTCAAATGTATGATAAGGGAAGGCTCTGTTGTGCCAGGCGAGCCAGCAAATGTTCACACTTCCTCCTAACCACAGTCACCTGCACGCAGTGAGCGAACATTTCGCTACTCCTGTCGTCCCGCTCCCAAGCCCATGCTGTTCTGTTCCACCTCCTTTACAAAACCGGATTCACATCATGTCTCAAGGCTGACGTGATGGAGATGAAGAGCACAAAGACGCCGGGTTGCTGGTGAGAGATGCTGCAGGTAGCAATGCTCCAGCAGGAGCTCAGGCTTCCCTGGTACAGCCAGGAGGATCCAGGGCACTTCTCTCTGCCCGGCGAAAGGCTTTGCAGATCTTCCAATCCATAAAATGTAAAGTGACACTAAGTGAAATCAGCACACGTTAAAATTCAGCTGTAAGCATCTTTGAGTACTGTATGACCAAATTATAAATTGTTTAATAAAAGAAAAAGTTTGTGCTTTAGAAGGTTTTTCTTTCTAATGGCTACTTCAGATTTTCAGTTAAATGTTTTGTGACCAATGTAATTATCATTTGCCTGCATCTCAAAATTGTCTAATCAAGCTCGAAGAGATGAATATTTCATACACACAAAAATGGTGATATTGAACTTTTCTCTTGTGGACTCCATCTTCCTTTCCACCCATCAGAAAGAAAATTGTGGAGACAAAAACTAGACACGAGAGTGTAATAGGCAAAACTGGCCTGGAATAAACACAGGCTGAAAAATGAAAAAGAAAGGTTGGACAAAACCCCGCTACAGAAGGATGGGAAAGCAAAACAAATGGAGAGAAAAAGGAAAGAACTGCTTTTAGAATGGGGGTTTGCTCATACACTGACAGCGATGACATCATGTTTGCCTGCAGGCTGAACTGGGTGACCTCAGATGTCCCTGCTGGCATCTTGGGCAGCAGAATCTACTTCAGTGCACACAAGGAAACACCTGACCCCGCTTCCTTCTGACACCAAGCTACACAGTGCTGCCTGTGGGCAGAAGCAATTCATGCATTGACTGGTATTTCAGGAAGGTGCTTGGTGTAATCTGTGCTCCTGATCCTCTGGATTGAGGCATCTCCATTCAGGGGTGCCAAAGGGAGTGCTGCCTGACCGCTGTCATCATCAGCCCCAAGGGGACCTTCTGGTCAGCTGGAAGCCCTGGTGGTCACAGCATCACAGTATCATGGAATCAGGGAATCCCAGTCACAGAACCCCAACTGGTTGAGGCTGGCAGGAGCCCTGGGTGCCTCTGGTCTCACCCTGCCCCACCAGGGCCACCCAAGAGCAGAGTGCCCAGCCCCACATCCTGGCGGCTCCTGGACATCTCCAAGGAGGAGAGCCTACAGTTTCTGGGTCCCCGTGCCAGGGTGCATCACCCACACAGCACTGTGGTGCTGCCTCGTTTGTGCCTGCTGCCTCTGTCCTGGAACTGGGCACCACTGACTGCCTGGCTCTGTCCTCTTTCTACTCTCCCTTCAGGAACTATGCTCCCACAACCCAGACTTAGGCCAAGCCCTACCATTCACTTGATGGATCACTGCAAGGACAGACTCAGAAGATTCTGACACATGCTGCCAGAAACACTGTGATGAAGGCAAAATCCCTTCCCATCTCTTTCAGAGCCTTACGGACACACGCTCAGGAAGCAGGAAAGGCATACAGTGGGCTGTGTTCATCTTGGTGCCTCTGCTTTTTTCTTAGCAGAGTGAACTCGGCTGGGTTTGGCATCAAAGAGAAGAGCTTCCATAAACTCAGGACAGCCGTTCCCACAGGACAGCCCTGGGGCAAGGGCTGGAGCTTCAGGGAGAGAAGCAAATGCAAATGCAGCATTTAGCAGTAGTTAAATCCCACCAACATTTCCTCCATCCAGGAAAGCAGTATGGCTTTTTGATTCACTCTTGTAAATGAAGAGTAATTGTATAATGAGTGACCTGGCTTGTCCTGCTGGAGTCAGTCACCTAATTTTAGCTATTGCAATGACTAATGGGGACCTAAATTAGGTGGTCTTTATCCCAAGCTCAGTTCCTTAAACTAGCTTCCTTGGTATAAGGTGACTGTTGCAATTAGCAGCACTGTGACTAATCAGACAATAATAGTTTCAGGTTGTGCTGCACAGACATTACAACTATTTCAAAATGCCAGAGAGTGTTGCAGCACATTGCTTTTCCATGCACTTGGTGAACAGCATTCACCAGCCCTGCCTACCACACATGTCTGCCAGTGGTGTTAATACAACATCAATATTGTTCCCCCATTTGTGGATGCTGTCTCCTTCCCCCTTTCAGGATGCAGTGACCACACAGTGCTGCCCAGTCCCCAGAGTTGCTAGTATTCAGCAGAATACAATATCCTTTCTTTGCTATTTTTTATTGCTCCTTTTGTATTGCCATGTTGGGAAGACATGGGAGTATGGATCGCCAGCAGAAACTCAGCAAGAGCCTCCTTACCTCCGTTCTGGCCCTGCCAGTCCAGATTGCCTGTGTTTACCTCCCTTCCTGGAGGGAAATGGAGCATAATGTGCACTTTCTTAATGTAATTTTGGCCAGCAGCTATTGCTTGAAAGCTTTATGGTGATCTGACATTAAAAAATTATAAATCTGTAAAAAAAAGTAACACTTTTCTAGAACACAGTCACACATTATATCCTGTCTTGATAGGAAGAAACTGTACCAGCATCCTTCAGCACATATGTAGGGATGTCAAAGAAAAAGAATCATTTTCAAAAGAAATTCCTGGCTGCTAATAAAAAGTTTACTATCTGATCCTTTGTATATCAATATGGTGATTCAAGGCTGTCTCTGTTGCAATACATAAATGCATTCAGTGTTTCTTTGTGCAACAGCTACTTGGCTTACCCTGCTAAGACAGGACTTCCAATGTTTGTGACCAGGTGGAAAATGTCCAGAAAAAAAGCCCCGTGCCAGCGTGCCCAGTTTTCACAGACAGACAAGGGGAACTCGGAAGGAAGCTGTTCTTAATTGGGCTACCTTCAGAGAAAACATTTCTGGCTGAATTCGTTTTTGTTAATCAAAGGTCAGTGGGCAAATCTACTTCCCTGTTTTAAAATTCTAATGAAATCCAAACCCAAAAAGCCATCTCTCTGTTTTGTTCCATCTCTAATCGCTAAGTCCATCAGTAGCGTTTGGTGGAATGTGAGTGAGAGATCATTCTCATAAATTAAATGGACTTCATGAAGCAGATCTTAGCACTACTTTGACAAGCAGAATATCATTCTGAGATCTGGCTATACTTAATAGATAAGTTTCAGTGATGTTTTGTTAATTTGAGGAGTCTTTACATTGTAATCTGTTTCCATGCAAACCTGTACAGTGGTTAACATGGTAAAAAGGAAATAGCTGAAATCTTCAGCTCCTTGAACAAAAAAAATCGGGAGTAGAAATCGTGGTTGCTGGATGTTTTCTTTCTGCACGTGAATGGATTGGAATCAAAGAAGGAGCAGCTGGAAAAAAGCTGGAAAAAGGGCCATTGTGAATGCAGAGGTTGCAGCTATCGTCCTATTGCACATCCTTGGGAAAGTCCATACTGAAACACTGCACTGTGCTGAGATGCTTGAAAAATTGTTTTGGTTGTGGCATGCAAGAAACATCTATTCATTAAAGTCTTGCAATTGTGACCCAGCCCTTCGTCTTGCACAAGATCTATAAAAAAGACTGAGTGACTGTAAATGTGTCCCTTGAAGCAAATTACGGAAGACATTATAGGAAGACTGGTTTCCAGCCAGCTTTTCCAGCTTAATGAATCTCTTTCAAGGATGCATGAAAGCTTCATCAAGACCAATGGTGAATATCCCTGGATTCATCTAGTAAGATTTTATAAGGAGTCCCAGCAATTGTATTCTTACTTCTCTTCTATTTTCAGAAAGCAGCTAGAAAATAATGTGAAATGGAAATACTTCTGTTCAAACACTCTGCACTGTGATAACAGACCTGGCTGATTCATGAGCAGTCAGCAAAGGGCTCTAGGACAGATTCCGTTGTATCAAGATAGCAATCAGCATGCAAATGACTCTAATTTGTATGCTGCCCATTCTGGAAGAGATCAAATATATATATGTGTGTGTGTATGTATGTATATATATTTCACAGTAAAAATCCATTCATTTCATTAATGCACAGGTCTGGACTGTCTGTGTTTTACTACAGGCATCATCAATACATAAATATGGAACTGAGAATACTAACAGTTAAGGAAGACTTTGCTCAGATCACAAACATAAGACGCCTATAGGAACCTCATATTTATGATACTTGCAGAAAAATGACATTCAGCTACAGATTTACTGTTATCAACTGACTATACATTTTCTGTTTCTCAATTAAGAAAGAAAACAAAAGAACGATCTGTAGTGTTTTTCTACATTTTGTGCAGAAAATGGTTTGCTCTTTCAGCAAACTATTGCTTCAGCCACTGCTGCCTGAGATCTCAGGATGAGTAGAGAAAGTGAGAGAGAGAAATTATGAACGATATGGAGAGATCCTTCTGAGGGCAATGAATGGGAACCAGAGGAATGTGACAATGGAGAAACAGATGATAAAGAAAGAGAAGATACAGTATGCAGGCCAAAAGGATGGGAAATGAAAGAATAAAATAAATAAAGAAATAAATGAAGTTTTAGGTGAAAAATTCATCATGGATTCTTGTGTGCCCTTCCACTCTACTAGGTGGAAGAACAGAATATCCCGATACTCTGCCTTTCATTTTGGCATTTTGGTAGTAGAACAACTCACGAGGCACACAGGAGTTAACAAAACATTACATGCTCCAGTGCACGTCAGACCAACCATACATACCCTGCTGGACGTAACCAGCTTCATTCCTGCAACTGCTTTTGCACACTTCTTTGTGAAGTGCTACATAAATGCCAAGTGTTGTTATTAAATAGATGAACGCAGACCAACAGGTGTCATCACATGTAGCAGAAATTACAGACATCCTGATACGGATGCCATTACATGTAACAGCTAACTGCAAGGCACCGCTGGCTGACTCTTGACAAATCTTCCAACTTGAGGTGCTCATGTCTTCAGTGAGGCCTAATAGATTATAAGTTTGTAGAAATGATGAGTCCATCAGGTGTATCTTGCTACAGTCTACATTCACAGTGACGTGGGAGAGCCAGCCTTTCAACCAGTTTGGAAATCCGAGCCATAGCCTCTAAGCATTTCCTGATTTTATTGTTTTACAGACTACAGGCAGAGGAAAATTAATTCCCCATGTAATTCCATTGAAATCTAGTACATTAGCTGAGGGACTGCATTTATTTAAGTCTTTACCAATATTTATGAGATGAATTTAGGCCCAGAATGTGTTGGCTGATGGCCCTTATTCGGGGATGAACTGGATTGCTGCACTGGGAAGACTTCCCAGCCATTGGGAGTGACAGTGGGGAGAGGGAGGACAGAGAAGAAGAGGGCAGAACACAGTGTCAGGACCACAGTAATTAATGCTTAGGAGGCAGAAGAGGAGATAAACTCACAGAATGACAATTCTAGCATTTTAATTTGCATGTGGTGGAATTTCAAAGTCAAATCGATGGCTTGAAAGAAGCTTTAACTACCCAGTGAGTTTATATACTTCCCATTATTATCACTGCATTGTCCTGCAGTAGAAGTCCTGCCATAGATTGACATGGAAGAAAGAACACAGTGTGGAGAAATCTTTCCAAATTTACTCATTTAAAATCTAAGAAATACATACGGCTTATATCAGAACAGCAGAAGTCTACACAGATGAGAATAAGAGACATTTCATTTCAATTCAGGGTTGACTATTTGGGTATACTTGAAAGCAATCAGAGAAATCAGAACTAGAAGGAAACAACAACAGCAAAAAAGATTATAAAGAGAAAGAGCATGAAAAGAAAGTTCAGTGTTCTCAGAAACTAACATAAGAAAGATGCACACCCTTCCAATGGCTTGCATTTCTTTCAAGATACATCTTCAATCTACATTTTTAAGTTCTTCAAAAGGCTGAAGAAAATACCTCTTGCAAGAGAGAGATTTTCCACAGTTCTTTAATATATCGATAAAAGATCTAACCTACAGCCTTAAATAAAGTGGGTCACGATGCTAAACAAATTAATTTGCCCCAAAACATACATGCTCTTTGGTCTCAGCAAAGTGATTGAGATTCAGAAATGGTTTCTTCAGCTTTCTTCTGAATTCAAGATCAAAATTAGTCACAGTCAGCATAGGTTCACGTGAGTTTGTTTAGTTCGGAATTACACACTACTTATTTTAATATATTACTAAATTGTAGTTTGTCATATGTGTTTATATTGGTGAAACAATATTCTACTTACTAATGTAGACACTGAGTCTCAGAGTCCTCCAGCTTTTATTGACAAGTACACTTCACCACAAAGCCTAAAACTTATCTGTAATTTTTTCACTTCCATAATGAACTGCACAATAATTTAGAGCAAGCTGTGGGGAACTTTTAGGACCACCCATCTGAGGACACAGAGAACTTCTGGCCAATGTGCCCTTACAGCATTCCAGCTGCACTCAGTGCTTCGCATACCTCCCCAGTTCTAGATTTAATTCCCATTTTTAGTGACACATTGTCAAGTCACCATTAACCCCATTAACTTGGAGCTCCATTTAAGCATTGTGCTTTCTTCAAGTCTGGTTGTTGCTGCTGGGAGCATGGTTTGAAAAAAACAAACAAACAAAAAAAAACCAATAAAACCAGCTGAATACTTCTGATCTGTACATTAAAACCTGTGCTTGGTACTTCTGGAGCTTCTTAAGCCAACCCAAGCATTTTAGACATTGCGTCTACACGTTCCCATTTGGTTGGTTGGTGTGTGCTCCTTTGTTTCAGGACTGGCAAGGTGGGCTGTTTCTAATTTCTTGCTGGACCACTGCACTAAGCATTATTAAATACAACCTCCAGCCCAGGCAGTGTGGGGCTGAACCCAGGTATGCTGCATACCAAAGTAAATCAGAAAACACATATGTCTGATAAAAGAATTTTCACCCTGGATATAATGACTTCTACGCTTCTCTGGAAGATGCAACATGTTGTGGGACTTTATTCAGATACTTTTTTTTCTTTTTTGAGCTCTATTGCCATCTCCAAATGTTCAAAAACTATCATTTGGCCCTCAAAATGATAAGTCTGTCTGTAAAATGATAAACGTGGAGATTCTTTACTTTGCTTCCTGGATTTTGAGCTGTTAGGGTGCACCTGGGTCACATTTGCAAGCTTTATACACTAACCATTAGGACTAGAAACTGACTTTAATTTAAAGAAAAAGGAAAGCTGGGCTTCTAACCTCATTACACAGCTCTAGTAGCTGGAGTGTAAGTGAAACATCAAACATCACAAGATTGGAGATAAAATCATGAGTGCTGACAACATCAATTTAGAGTAGGAGGTGGGATAGCAGGGGAAACTCAGGGCACATGGCTTTACTTTTTATCTTAATGTTTTTATAGGCTGTCTACTTTTATCTTTAATCAGAAGTTTTCAGTGGCAGTTCTTTCTTCATACACCTGTGCGTGACATTAAAAGGTCACTTCTGCATGAATACCTGACGCCATCTGCTAACTGCATCTTTCTATCACAGCTGACATGAAAAGGTAGGTGTACACCGATGGTACACCCAGCACTGAAATCACAGCCAAGAGGTATTGTGGAAGCACAGGTCATGAGTGCACAGCTGAAACGGTGTCGAGAGGGATTCCAGTCCCCTGCTGTGTGTGTGTGTGAAGAATGCAGGATATTTCTCACGGCTATAGTATTTACTGCCTGATCGAAGAACATGTTATTGAAAATTTACCTGTAAAGGTCAGCATTCTTTGTGACTTCTAAGTGGGTGCTTAGAAAGCATGGCTTGCTGTACCTTTTATGCCTCAAAATTATCTCAGTGAAGAATAACATAAAAACCTAGAAATCTACATATAGGTAAACTTGTCACTAGAATAAATTAGCTATAATTAAGCCAAGTAATTAAAGGATCATTATGAACATAGATCAACAGACCGGCCAGATCCAGAATTCAGGTCTGTCTTAAGTAATGCCAAAATGGCATTGGTGACAAAGTGGTCGTCTGTTCCTTCACTATTAAAGTGAGCTTCCAAATGACATTTTTATTTTGATTTGACTTTGAGAGTTTGACATTTTCCAGTCAGAGGGCATCATGTACCCAGCAGTCCTCCTATCGTCCGCTCATTAAACAGGCTCCAATCCATCTAGTTCTTTAGATCATGTGTGATTACGTTGCTAACAAGGAGGAAGTGCAGAGAGTCCGCGTCTGTCCGTGTCACCACATCAGCACAGGCCTGGCTCACCCAGCTCTCTGCAGGGAGCTTTGGAGCCCACTTTTCACCCACTTCTCACCGTTCAGCCCTCTGATCATCTTAGTGGGCCTGCTCTGGATCCTCTCCAAGAGCTCCACGTCATTCCTGTACTGGGGTCCCCGGGCCTGGAGGCAGTACTGCAGATGGGGCCTCACAAGAGCCGAGTAGAGGGGGATGATCATCTCCCTCTCCCTTTTTTAATGCAGCCCAGAACACAGTTGGCCTTCCGGGCTGCAAGCAAACACTGCTGGTCCATGTACAGCTTCTTGTCTACCAGGACTCCCAAGTCCTTCCCATAGGGCTGCTCTCAAGGAGATCTTCCCCCAGCTTGTACAGATATCTGGGATTGCCCCGACCCGAGTACAGCACCTTGCACTTGGCCTTACTGAACCGTATTAGGTTTTCGTGGCCCCAGTTCTCCAGCCTGTCCAGGTCCCTCTGGATGACTTCCTTTCCTTCCAAGGTATTGACTGCACTGCTCAGCTTGGAGTCATCCGCAAACTTGCTGAGGGTTCACTCGATGCCATTGTCTGTGTCACTGCTGAAGATGTTGAAAAGCACCGGTCCCAAGGCCAACCCCTGTGGGACACTGCTCATATTTACTTATATCATATTTATTCCCTCAAAACATTACCAAGTCAGGAACTTCAAGGTAGGTATATATGCAGAGAAATGCAGAATTCAGAGATCCCAATTGCCTCAAGTTTGCTCTGAAGTGCCACAGAGCCATGTGATGCTCACAAGCACAACAGAATCTTACAGTTCATACTCTACATTTAGTAAAAAGCAGTCTTTAAAGATAAATTAGCTTTAAAAATGTTCCAGTATATTTTTGCTTCATATATTGCTACAGGAGCAGGGTTTGATCCTTTCATCCTCATGCAGATGACTTGGCGCTCAGCCTAATTTGACAGATTCTTTCTGCAAAGCCCTACTGCAGAGGTCAAAGAAGGAAATGCATCGTCATCACGACTCCTTTCTTGGGGGAGCATTGAGGTTAGCCCTCTGGATTTAAAATCTTACCACAGAGACAGAAAACAAGATTGGCTAACCACAATGACTTGACTCAAAGAATTAGAAACACTGACATAAGGCAAACATTCCTGAAAATCTAAAGTCAGAGTTCTGCCTACATTTAAAATAAATAGCAATCCAAAAATCTAGGGCAAGAAAACTCCATAGGCATCTCAGTATTTTACTTGAGCCAACATCAATCTTCCTTCTTTTCAGACAAGCTGGTAAATCAGCAGTGCTAGATCAGTCAAAGCAGCTGAATGCAAAAGCTGAGGAGACAGACAGAATTTGTACTGCGTATGTGAATTACTGAGATAAAGGAAAACCACTCATAAAGTTACATCTTGAATAAACATGAACACTTAGCAAGAGTACACAGGGAGGAGGAAATACTACAGTCCAAATCTTGTGAGATGCCTCTGATTAAATGTACCATCAAGTGGGAAAGGGACCTCGGTTTCTCTGCCCTTCAGAGCCTGCAACTCACTCACACACAGCTTCGGAGCAGCAAAGCCAGACACAGGGGGAGGGCAGCAGCATGGCCACGGAGCACTGGGGCAAAGCACCAGCAGCACACCCAGCCTGATGGATCTGGGCTCACACTGCTGGGACGATGCTGCTAGCTGGTTCAAAGCACCTACCCTGCTAGTTTGAACTGCTGTATGTCAAAGATACCAACCCAGGAGTTGCTGAGCTTCAGGAGCAGCATGTGCCATCTTCTGATCGCACTGTGGTTTTAGTGAGAGCTGGGTGCTGGAAGCTCTGGCAGATGAGGAACTGGTACCCATGGAAATGCCAGCCCTGCTGCAGGGTCCACAAGATGAGAGGTTTAGGCACTCTTTCCACCATCCAAGGACCTCCTACCTCACATCAGGCATGTCACAGAGATCCCTGCATTTGCAGCTCCCAAACCACACAAGGCACTGGTTTTCAGCCCTCCAGTAAAACCTTCTTCAAGTTTGCCACATCTGTAGGAACAGCACGTCTGACTGCTTGATAAATACCCTGGACACACCCTTACTGAAAGCGCATTCTGAGATAATAATAAAGAAAACAATGTACAGGAATATTCACTAGATTTGGAGAACCCAGTAAGAAAATGATGCTTTTATTCTCCTGCAATGCAGATAAGTTCTGTGAGGCCTGTCTCTGTTCCACCAGTGAGCAGGCTGTGAACTACTCATGGCCAGGATTCACCATCCCCATACAATGATTCTGACTCAGGTTTTCTAAAGGAGCACCCAGAGATATAAAACGGAACTGTTCTTAATGCAGAATTCACAACAGATCTCCCTCCATTCTACTCCTGTAAAGCAAGGGACATCTCAGCTTGTCTGCAGAAAAGAGCTGAAAAAGAATGCAGAAAGCAGATAAGGACGCGAGATTACTCATCCTTTTACTTGGGACTTGTTTGATTTCCTTTCACAATATCATACAGTAGAAGTGGGACAGATCTATTAGATCAGTGAGTGTATCTTACTCAAAGAGCAGGATTAATATCTTCCCACAGCCATCCACAATGAAGAATGCTTCAGTTGCCAAAATAATCCTGTGCTGAACAGCGAAACCCACAGGTGGCAAGCAACTCTCAGTGCTAGGCTGCTTAATAACTGCACATAGTTAACATCAGCACCATTCTCTCAGGCAAACCAGGGCATTCTTTTCTACGGTGCCCTCCTGCCTGCTGGCCAAAGGAATGGGAACCCTGAGTTCTGTCCATAAAGGCTGGGTCCGTGCTACCGACTGGTGGGTTGGTCTTTGCCAAGACATTTTTGGAGGAATTATAGAAATCCCTCTTACAGAAGGGAATTAGATGTGGTACTTAGGCAAAACAGACATTCCATTTATAAATATAATTACTTTTGCTGTTCCATCAAGAAAAATAATTTAGTAGCAAGGGATATAACAGAGAAAATTATTTATGTGTTGACACTTACAGTATAAATAGGAAACAGATCTGAATGAAACTAAGTGGAAAATGAAAAACATGCAAAAATGTGTGAGATTACCATTTGAGAGGATAACCACTCTAGTGCATTCCTTCCAACTGAAGTACAGCCCCTCATTTTGCATAATGTTTGGATTTTAACTACGTGAGCATTACACAATAAATGCAAAAGCTTCCTCTGCATTTATCAGCAAGTTCTTTTCTTTTGACTGCTGACCTTGGCCACTGCAAAGCAGGCACTCCTCTGTGGTGCAGCATAGGGTACAGGGATGTGGTTTGCACATACTCCCTTTGCTTTAGTGAACTATAGCATGGGTTAGAGAAGAAAGGAGTGAATATGCCATTTAAACTCTATACATTGAGTGACTGCATGCACCCAAAGAAAGACTTTGACCCCAACTCTGGTATTCAGTACATTCACTTATTTCACTCAGGCTGCATGTATGGGTATGGCCATAGATGCACATCTTCAGCATTAGATTTGTGACGAATATTTTTATCTAGCATCTTCATTCTTAAAGATATTAATGATTTATCACATATGGTGCACTATATTTTTCTAAAGCTGTAAGATACCATGGTGATTAACGCCATGTGAGAAGGGAACAGAATAACAGAAATGTCCTCCCAGCAGATACGTGGCCTTGGTACATTTGTAGGTAAAGGATTTCACCTTCAAAATTTTACTCTGTACATCAGAACTGTATGAGTTCCATAATACAAGACTGTACTGTGCTTGACAATGTTGCAGAGAGAACAAGAAACCTTACATTTAATTTCTCTATAGTTTTAATTAGGGCTCTCAGATCAATTTTGTAAGGACAGATTGATTATTCTAGCTCTTTTGATCATACTGATTTGTTACTTTGACTTAAGGAAGGCAGGAGAAATAAAGAACCACTAGTATCCCCTTGTTTACCTATATATATATATGCATATATACATATATATATGTCTATCTCACCATATTTCTGGTAGGAAAAGATTCAGGCTTCAAACATCCTTGCAAATTTGCCCAATCAATAACCAAGCCCACATACAAAATCTACTCACTGAATCAATACATTACTGAGAAACTAATCACATTTTACTTACCCACTCAAATACTGTGAAAGCCTGGAGACACTGCAAGGCTGCTCTAAACGAAGGCATTACTGCTGGGCATGCTGCAGGCTGCTCAAGCAAGCCTACAGCCCTTTTTGTTTTTAAAGAGCCTTTTTTACCCACTTGGATTAGGGCTGCCACTGGCAGAGCAGCTTCCCCTTGTATTACTGGATCCAAAACAAGGCTCGCTTAGAAGTTCAGCAGACCAGGAAAGCAGGAGTTGTTTCTGGACACTAGCATATACAAAGCAGCGAGCTCAGGGGCTGCTGGAAAGAGTAAGGATGAAATTGATGATGTACAAAGGGTCTGACCCTGAAGTTCTGGCTTCAAAAAGGGAAAGAGGATATGGGGATGCTGAAAACCAGGCTGTGCGGGGGACATCTTCCCCTTCTCCAGGCCCAGAGCTGCAGGGAGCACCAGGAGGGCTGCAAGGAGCATGAGAAGACAAGCATTAGCACTCCCCCACTCATCTCCCTCACAGCAGTGCATTAGAGGTTAAATAAATAAGAACAAAACAAAACAAAGCACTCGGGAAAAGGCAGTTTCTGAAAAACTGGTCACTAGTAAAGAAAGGCAGCCAGGCCCCTAGGGATGCTCTCTTTGCCTAAGGAGGAAATGGATTATGGTGGTAACGTTTGCTGCACTGTAATTAAGGTGGTGTCGGGACTTTCATTAAAATGTGTGTTTTTGTGGAGGGGCTATGGCTTGGGGAAAATTTTTGCTACGGGCTGAAACATAACAACTTTGTTCTCAGCCAGAAAATGCATGCAGTGTCTTTATTATATATGTAATTTAGAACCTCAGTGTAGTTTTGATGGGGGAGATTCTGCTGTTGTTTCTATATTGGTATGTAGGCAGCTAGTTTAAAACATTAGATATTAAAGGAAGTAGATGAATGAATTCTGGCTCGACCTCACGTAGGTGACATGTTCCCATAAACTGGTTGCAATTAACTCCAAAAATCAAAGGCCAAATTCTGCTGGTCTTACTCAGACACACAGCTTTCTCAAAGTAAACAGCTGCAAATGGGACTGGGCTCCCAGCATTCTCTCATATTCAATTCTAGGCACCTGTCCCTCCCACATTATAGTTCCTTTAAAGGTAAGGGACGGAGATTATTTCCCAACAAAACTGGTGATATAGGACGAGGTTGGCCCTACTATCAACATCCAAATTCCTAATGTCCCAGCACTCCAGATCTCATATCAGGAACCACGACTGCAGGCACTTGGGCTTGCGTGAAACAGAACAGAGACAGCTCTAGTCACAAAAACAAATCATTTCCCCTGTTTCGTGGCCAGGTTCTTGTTTCTGTTAAGTAACCTGAGTGTAAAGCAGCAAACAGCAAACTGCTCAGATATTTATTTAATCTTCTGCATGGCAAAATGCTGCCCTCACACCGATCGCTCTGTGCCTTTCCTCACAGGTGCACACACTGTGCTCCTGCCCTGTGTGCTTGCTACTGGCTACGAGCTTTTCCTGGCCTGCACGTACCTGTGATGCTGCCAGCATTCAACCCAAGGGATGTCCTGCTTTCAGCTGCTAATTGGATTTTACTCAAACCATTGGCAATCTGCACTTCTGGATTAAAAAACCAGACTCATACAACGAGTAATATTTCCCACAAGTTTCCCTCTTGACCGCCCACCACCATAGATATGACAAAACTAAAATTCAGAGCATTAATGGTTATAAAATTTTAGTTTAATGAAGTTGTAAGCAACGCATGCGTTGCCACCAATCAGACAAACAGCAAAGATGGAACAGACTGAAGTTCGTAAGTAACTTGTGGATGATTAAGAAACTCCAAATAACAAAATGCCACATAACGTGGCACAGTCCATCGTTACATTACAAAAACAAATGATAGAAACTGCAAGTTCAGGAAAAATTTACACATTTCTGCAAACCCTTAAGCACAGAACAAACTTTCATCAGGACGCAGTGGTCTTCAGTGAAGTTATTTATGCAGTCAGCTACTACCACTGCAGCGTAGGCAAGTGTGACTCCTTGTATGCAAACTTCATCTGATATGAGCACCTTTTTTGACTTAATTTAAATTACTTGGAAGAAGTTAATCTGAAAAAAGCCAGAAGTTGCAGAATGAGTGAGCCCTGCACGAGGGTTAGAGAATAACCACCACTTTTAAACTCACACTTTGGCATGCACAAAAAGAACATTTTCTAATGAAGATAAAAGTCTCCACGTGTAATAACTCGATATATAGGCAAGCCCTGAGGGCTTGCATCTTAAGCACTTAGCATTTTTGGCCCCATCTTAATGGATGAAATGGGTGTGTTTCTCAGTTACGTTTAGCCCAGTCAAAGTAGCTTAATATGATGAAAAAGCCTCAGGCTTTGGCGAGACTAAGGTGTAAAGGTGTGATGATAGCACATGCATCACAGCGCAGGCAAGGCTGCCTGCCTTTAACACACACTAAACTAATCATGTTAAAGCAGGCAAGGGATGGGGAGCTTACACTTTAACATGGCTTTACACACTGCACCTTTCCACTGTCACACCATGGATCTGGCAGCAGACTCACCAGCTTTCCGAGCAGTACCTTGCAGTCAGCTGATGTTGACTATGGTGCACAACTGAACAATCATTAAACTGTCAGAATTTGGAATTAATGACATAAAAGTGTCTGGATCCCATTCCAGATAGAATCCAGAGTGATCTTATTTCTCACTACTTGATACATAGACTCTTTTAGTTGTACAGTAGTGTGTCTGGTATTTACATAACAAGCATATTTACATGGCAGTTGTCACTTTCCTTCAGTGATTTCCAAACCAAGATCCTTCTCCTTAACTAGATGGTTTAATGCAATGTGCCGTCTTCAACTTGTTCTATTATTACAAATGAAAACATCACTGTTTCTCATTGAGCACACTGGGACAACTGAAGATGCCCTGCAGTCAGAACTGCAAACATGCCTCGTTTAATCAGTACCGCCAGGGTCTCACTTATATTTTAGGAACAATGCCACGAACACAGAAATGCTTATTTCAGGAAGAACAGAAGGTAAAATTGCAGTTGAAAGTTTTGAAGCTGCCTGCCCTTAAAAGAAAAAAAAAGAGAAAAGAAATGTCAGTTTCATCTGAGTTAGTTCACAGTGAGCTGGAAGATCTCTTTGCATTCAGTAAATCAGAGGACACGTTCATTTAGTATTATGCCTTTGTTATAAAGATGTCTATTTTCCAGGCAGAGATAATTTATTATAGCTGGTAGCGTGATATAAACTTAACATTTTTCCTGACAAAGCCGTTCAAATGTCCTTAATCAACAAAGCACTCCTATCATGGATTTACGTTTGGTGACACCACTTCTCCCAGCCTGTCCCCCTGCCATAAATAATGCTGCAAACACAGAGCTACAATTCCACCTCCGGCTCCCGCTCTCAGCGCTCTTTCACTCCTTCACACCTTAGATTGCCACAGCAATGGCAGCAGCAGCTCACAGAGCAGACCTGCCCAGCTTTGTCCTGACACGCCACGAGATAATGGAGTGTAACTAATGGACAGCAGCCCCTTAAGGTACTCTCGTCCCAGACCAGGCAACGCCAAAGCTGGCTTGGTCCTGCCTCCACAAGGATTTGGTGTTGTGACAGCTACGTAGAAACATAATTAATATAAGAAACAATGGAGAAAAAGGTCAACACTGTTAAACATACATCTGCTGTTGCAAAAAAAGAAAAAAAAAACAAAAAAAAAGCTGTCCAAAGCTCAACCGCTCACGTTGATCTACAGGCCCTAAACAACATCTGCGTGGCAGCAATAGATGAACCAAGTGTATGTGGCGACTGCACGTATTTCAGCTGCGGGCTGTGGCAGTCATTCCTCACACACCTAGCAGTGGATGTGAGCCCACAGCACGCTCACGTGTCCAAGCTCAAATCAATTTGCACATGCATAGCAGCTCTGACACATCCTGGACTCATTGGAGCCGCCGCGCATGTGCAGCAGATCCGCACAGGCACAGACACCACTTCAGGGGATGGCCATTTTTTTTTTACCAGAGCAGATGGCAACCTGGTGACTCCTGCAAATGCCACACCGATGCTCCTGCTGTGCAGAGACTGTGGCCCTTTCCTTCTTGCTCCCAACCCTTCCCTTCCAGCCAGGCGTGGGCTGGTGTAGAATTAAATGTTTTCAGCTACATTAGGCTAACTTACCTAAATTACCAAAATTCAGAGGTACTTTCTTATGCTCCCGTATCTGAAGCCAATGAGAGGCACACCTCTGTGTAATTTAAAGACTTTGTCATACAGACGCTGAGCTCAGAGCGTATTTTTTCAGTTGGCAGAAAGTAACCCATTTTCAGCAACAGGGCCAAGGAGTCACAGCAACAGCCCAGCTGAGAAATGGGATGGTTTCATATGTGCATCTACATATAGACCAAGATAACTCTACCACCTTTATCTCCACACATATGCATGACAGTATCACAAAGATCTCATTTAATTACCCAGGGATTGAAACAACAAAGACTTTTTGTTATGAAACAGTTCCCAGGAAAACAGGCCAGCAAAAGCTGTGTTTGCCACAGCACGTCATTTTTCATTTGGTATTCCTGAAGCCGACAAGTGAGAATTTTGGTGAGGAAGCACAGAATAAGGTCTGGATTGCCGTGTGTTTGGTTTTACGTCAAAAAAGCATGACTTAAAGTCATCTCCTCCTTTGCTGCTGTACCTGCGTGCTTCCTTACGCTGTGCTATCAACCGGGGTATCACACAGAGAGCAAACCCGACACGACAGAGGGTCGAAAAACCCAGGGAAGGGCTCTCGCAGCTTCATGCGCGTTCCCTACAGCCCTGCCGCTATCCTTCCCCACCATTTCCGGAGTCCGCCGAACTTGTTACCCGAGCGGAGCTCAGCTCTGCCCGCACGCCCCACCTCACGACCCCAGCAGTCGCGCTCTGCCCGCCGCTCTCCGCACGCGTGGGACAAAGTGGCCCGAAGGAGGACCGGAGCGGGGAGGCCCGGCCGGGGGCCCCGCGTTGGCTGCGGGCGGAAAGAGGGCGGGGGGTTAACGGGCAGGGCGCCTCGAGGGCTGCCCTCAGGGCGGTGCCCGGGGGGAAAGCCCGGGGCCGGACTTTATTTCGGCCTCACGGCCGCGCCTCCGCCTCTCCCCCCGCTCCCCTTCGGAGCCGGAGTCCCTCCCGGCCTCCGGGCCACGTTAAATCCCGTGTAATGAGGCTTAACCCCGCCCCGAGGCGCGGCGCGGCCGGTCGGGCAGGCAGCCAGCGAGGCCCCTGCCCGGGGAGCTCCCCCCGCCGCCCCGAGCGGCCGCAGCTGTTCCAGCCGGAGTTGCTGGAAAGCGGCCACGGCTCCCCAGACTTTGTCTCCCCCGCGCGCAGCGCTGAACTCTGCTCTCTCCTCTCCTCCCCTCCCCGGGGGCGGCCGCGGCTCCTCCGAGCGGCGGCGGGGGGACGAAAGGGGGGGCTGGGGACGGCCGTGCCCCCGCGGCTCGGGGCTGGGCGGCGCGCGCGGAGCCGGGGCCACCCGCTCTCAACCCCCGGGGAAAATAAAATACATAGAACAAAAAAGAATAAGGTTGAGGGCGGGGAGCGGGTGGGGAGAGAGCGCGGAGCGCCGAGCGCCCGTCCCCTCCCGTTCCGTCCCGGCCCCGCTCCACGCTTTCCCCGCAGCCCGCGGGTGAGCGTGGCGCGGCGGTGGGTGTCTGCGCCTGGGACGGGCGGGGCGGGCAGGCGCAGTGTGGGGCCGCGGCAGGGGGAGGGCGGCGGGCGGGCGCTGTGTCTGCGTCGCACTGGCAGGGGGAAGGGAAGGGAAGGCGGGGGGTTACGCACCAGGGCAGAGCCGGGATCCCTTCTCCACCCCGCGAGCCCGCGGGGAGGGGAGAGAGAAGGGAGAAGGGGGGCGGGGGGGGGAAGAGCGTTCTCCTCCTCCTTCCTCCTCCCCTTTTTTCACCCTTCCTCCTCCTCCTTCTTTCCCCAAAGTTAAACTTCCTGCTCCCGGCCCGGCTGGGAAGGGGACGCGCAGCCCGGCCGGACTCAGCCCTCGACACGCATAACAGCTGGAGCTGTCAAAACTTCCTCCGCTCGGCCTCGGCCCCCGCCGCCTCCTCCGCCGCCGCCGCCGCCTGCTCCTCCTCCGCCCCCGGGGGCTCAGCGCGGGGGGAGGGCGCGGGGGCAGCGTACAATGAAGCGGCGGCCGCCGCAGCCGGGCAGCACCGGAGCCGCCAACAGCTCCCGGGGCCTCTGAGAGGGGGAAGCCCACAGCCGCGCCTCGCCTGCCGCCTCCCCCCGGACCCCGCCGAGCCGGAGCTGAAGACGGGGTGTTATTGTGTGCGAGACCCTTCGTGCCTCCGCGCTCTTCTCTTCGCACCCCCCCTCCCCCCCCCCTCCCCCGGTTCCTCCCTCCCCTCCTCCTCCTCCCGCTCTCCCCATGCTGCTCCCCCTGCTACCTGCGCTGGTCGGCGGCGGCTGAGGCCAGCGATGCGAGGCGGAGGTGGAGGAGGCGGAGGTGAGGAGGAGAGGAGCCGCGGGAGCAGGAGGAGCATCGGGATCCCCATCACCATCTTCATCTTCATCACCATCATCCATGTGTCTCTCTCGTCCTGCTGACTAGGATGTCAACGGAGGACAAGAGCCTGGTGGTGGCGGTGGCGGAGCCGCCTCAGCAGCAGCAACCCCCCGAGCCTGCAGCTCCCCCCCCAGCAGCAGCGGCAGCAACCACAGACAAAAGACCAAGGGGCCGGCCTCGCAAAGATGGCGCTTCCCCTTTCCAGAGAGCCAGAAAGAAGTAAGTTGGGCGCTGCTGTGTGCGAGGGGCCGGGCGCGGACAGAGCTGTCACGGAGCCCCGCCACCCCCCCCCCCCGTGCCCGCCGCTCAATGCCATTTTCAGAGGGGCTCTTCTTTCTTTCTTCCTTCTCCTCCTCCTCTCCCCTTTGCACTTTCTCCTCCTCCTCCTTTTTCACCTTTGTCTCCCTCCGCCTGTTTTCTCTGCACACTTTTCTTCTCCCGTCCCTATTCCTTTCGCCTCTTTCTTCGGAGTTGCTCTCCTTCCCCTTCCCGTCTTCTTCCCCTCTCTCCGGCCCTCCTGGATACCGATGCCGTTCCCTCTGCTTGCTCGTCGCTCTCCCCGTTCCTCGGCTCTCTGCTCCAGGACGCTGCCTGGATATGGAATATCGCTCCCTGCTCCTCGCTTATCCCTATCCCAACCCCTTCCTCTCTTTGAGGAAGAAAAGACGGTTCTTCCCTTCACGCTCACGCTTCCCCCCCTCCCCCCACTCCCCCCGAACACGCAAAGTTGAGGCAGAGTTTCCTTGGCCGAGAGGCTGACGGCGCTCGGGGAGCTGTCAAGCGGCGGCCCCGGGCTGTGGGGAGAGAGCGGGGGCGGGGGCCGCCTCCTCCTCCCCGTGACAGAGCGCCCTTCCCCTGCGTGGGGGGAGGGCGGAGGACGGGGTGCGGGCGCCCGACGGGCTCCGAGCGGGCAACTCGGCGCGGGGATGCGGGGGAGCAGCGCTCGGGGCCGCCGTGCTGCCGCTGCTACGTGAGGTGTCGGGGCACGGCACGGCGCCCGCCCCTCTCGGGGAGCCGCTTGGGGACTGGCTGCGCTCGGCTGCGGTTGTTTGTGAGGGGACGGAGCTTGAGCTGGAGGCAGCGGCAGCAGGACAAAGCCGGCCGAGCGCGTTTTTTTTTTTTTTTTTTTTTTTTTTTTTTTTTTCTGCGCGTTTGTGTGTGTGTGAAGAGATACAATTGTGAGCGAAATAGGAAGTCCGCGTGGAGAGTTTGGTGGAGTCGCGGGGACTGCGAGTTGGTTTCCCTTTGTGTTAAAGGGCCGCTCTCGCTCTGACGTCAGCTGCGCGCATTTAACCCGAGGCGCCTCGCTCCGCGCCCGCCCCGCGCTGCGGGAGCTGCCCGCGCCCCACAGCCGCTCTGCTGGACGGCAGACGCGCACCGAGGGCAGGATTTTCCTCTGCTGCAAATTTTCATATGGCCGGAGCTGAAAGGAATTGCCAAACGTACACGAAATCGTTAGTTCCGCACGCTTCGGGTTGATTTCCGTGTGTAGAAGCCAAACCTTAGGCGAGAAACTTGGGAGCGTCTGGTTTTATGAGAAAGTTTTAGGAAGAAAAATGGAAATACTTAAGAAACATATCGGTCTGTACAAAGAGCAAAGCGGTGTGACGTGTGAGAACTGACAAGAGACCCTGCATGCCAGCTCGAGGCTGAGCAAAAAGTGGGTGCTAAAGAGGCAGCTCCTTCCTTTCGGTTGAATTCTGGGGATGTTTTCAGCTTGCTTTAGGAGGAAATGAGATTTTCCTGTAAAAATATGTGCTTATGTGAAGGTGAGGCCAAGCGTTGTGTCAGATCCAGAGATGAGATGAGCTGCGAGGAAAATTAGAGCTCATCACTACTCTTTTTCTTCCCATTGTGGCTATGCCTGCCTGGTGAGCGTGGCTGGTGTCCTGTATCTGTATGGAAAGCTTTTATGTGAGTACAGCTGCTATCAGCCATGAATGCTTTTGAAATGAGTTTTATTAAAATAGCGATTTTTTTTTTTTTTTTTTTTTTGCCCACCTTTTCCATGTGGAGATTAGTCTTCAGTTGTATCAGTTTGGTAGAAAAATAATTTTATTTCATATCTTTTATTATTTGCAGAATACTGATTAACCAGCTAAGTGAATGCAGAAGTAAAACAAGTAGAAGTGATTCCTCTTCTTTTCAATAGGGCTGCTTGGGCTTGTCTCCCTTTTCACTTCTGTGTTTCCCAGTTGTGTTGGTGTGCCTCGTGTAAACCACGTATGTCAGACCATTTTCTGTGCCATAATCTCACATCTGAATCACTATTAGCCAGTCAAACTGTTCAACTGCTTAATCCCATTATAGGAAATGTTGCACTGAATGTTCAGTCTAAGTAGTGGTAAAACGGAGAGCTCTGCGTTAAGACAGAATAACCTAAAAAGAGTATTTCCTAAGCTACAGGAGCCTGCATTGGAAAAATGATACTATATCTGAGAATGCTGCTTGTTGGTTTTTAACTTTCTTGAAGACGCCATTCTTACACAAATTTGATGAAAGTTTAAGAGGACAGATGGAAAACTGCCTTGAATCTGCTTCTGTGAGATGCCAAATATTCTCAGTAGGCTTGTGGTAAGGGATGATAGGGTTCTTCCAGTAGGGGAGCTCTGTGCAGATCTCTGTTGTCCCATGTCTTACCTGGTTATCAGTATAATTCCAGTGGTGCTGGGAGCACAGGTATGTGTAGGAAACTGAGGAGGTTTCCTTTAGATGGGGAACCTGTCAGTTTTGTGGTGGTGCCGGTACTGGAGTTAATGGTGACAGAACGTGGAGTTAGGGGGGCTGACCATCACCATTTGAAGGATACTGCTTTGTGAATAGCATTGTCAGGAGACTTAATCTCGGGTGAACAGTTCATTTTTGTTATTTATATTGTAATCGTGCCTAGAGGCCAGGGAACCATTATGCTACATACAGTACAGATGCATAAGCAAATATTGCTTCTGCACAAACAATTTATTAATTTAAATGGGAAGATAAGGTGGCACATAAACGTAAGAAGGGTGCTGGGAAAGCATGAGGGAGCTGTGAGAAAGCTGTGAGCAAAAGAATGTGCAGAAGTTTGAGTACCCTGACTATCTCAGCATCACTGAATGATTCATAGGTATCAGACTTGGAGGATATATTTAAAGGAAGGTAGCACTGTCACCAGAAGGGTTATCGCAGATAACTTGTTTCCTGCCTCAAGTGCAAGACAAACACTCATATTTTCTTCTTTACTTTCTGACAACAGGCTATCTGTATAGAGCTGAGATACAAATTCAAGAGGTGGAGCTCAAAAAGGCCGTGCACAGCCTTGGCATTGAGAGCAAGTAGGTTCTTCTTGACATAGTTCATAAGGAAGAACGCAAAGAACCGTAATCATAGTGATGAATGAGAAAAATGTTTTTGAAATACCAGCTTTCAAATGAATTTAAGTGGCAAGATTGCATTTACCAAAGGGAGGAAAAAAAAAAAAAAAACACCAGAAGGAAGTTGCATTACTGAAGGTACAAAAAGACGTAGGAGACAAAAAAATAAAAAATCTGAATCTTGTGGGTATTGTTCATAGAAAATGGATATAATTAGGGACCTTCTTATCTCATAATCTGAAATCCTGGAAAATTAGCTCCTGTGTTTGGATAATTACTCCTCAACTTCCGTGCTGTGTACCTGAATGGTAGGAATGTGATAGAAAAGAAGTTGCAGGGGAAGAGTGTATGGTCTGTTCTGATTGCTGTCGTTGCGTGAGCAGCTGGTTATTCGTCAGAATGTATCAGAATAGTGTTTTGTAATCTGTTATAAGTACTAGAGCTTTGTTAATCTATACAGAGTATAAGCAACACCAACATTGTTCTTCTTAACAAAAATGTAGTAGCAGAAGTCTCATTGATTGTAATGGTGATAAGTTAGTTGCCTTTTAAGTTAGTGTCTAAGTTCACTTTAAATGTTATATTCGGCATCTGTCAGGCTGCTCATCTGTTACAAATTTTGCAAATGTGCGTGTAGTTTAAAACAGAATAGGAAAATGATTTCAAAAAGCTTGGAATTTGTCAGTTGAAGACCTTTGGTGTTTATTTTTAAGTATCTCTGAGTTATTTTCATCATAGTTATTGCTTGCTTGCGTTGACCAGTATAAGCTGCAGTAGGATTTTAAAGGCCATAGATTTCATACGTGCAGATAGTTTTGAGGACACGTAAGCATAGTGTTATTGCCAGGAAATGATTATTTAAGGATTTTTATCATCAGTTTAGCTGGATTTGCAATAGAGTAGGTCAGTATTTAAAGATACCTATGCTCATTTCAAAAGAACTTAATGTGTTGGATCTCTTTGCTTTATAGCTCAGTTGTGTTTCTTTAATTCGTCACACACCTTTCCTGTGATGCTTGTCTTTACTTTCCTGCCGTGTTCTCACTTAAAAATGTAACATTTGCAAATGTCAAATTTGTGTTGTCTTAAACAATTACAGTGTTCATAGTTGGGGAAAGTCACTGCTACCTGTCGTTGAAAGACAAGTCTTTGGATGGATAGGTTTTGTACAACTGTTGTGTGATGGATAGGGGTTAAAGTACCAAAGCAAACAGGGGGCTGTGCTTCTGCCTCTACCTACCACCTAACAAAAGGCCTGGGCCAAAAGCCAGAAGGTGTGTGTTAGATCTCACAGTGCGAAGAGGGGAGGTGTTGGAATAAGACTTAGTTATCAGCACATGACATGGGCCCTTGGAAGGTCTGTCCGGTCTGTTGTGGAACAGCAGTGAGCTACATGCAATAGGGTCCCAGGGCAACTCATGGCCATCTTCTCCCGCTGCCCCCATTGCTTTACATCCACCTTCACCTGAGGAATTCCGTTACCAAGCAGTTGCCATACTGTCACGTGTTGCTGTTGCATTGGAGCCTGGCTTAAACGGATCACGGTTCTGTTTTGCTCGGGAGCTTCTGGTAAACGATGTCAGCATTTATCTTTTGATTTGCAGTTCCTGGTGGGACTTCTGTGATAGACGACAGTGGGTTTTATAGAATTGTTTTGCAGCATTGTCAGAGTTGTTAAAATGTTGATTAATGTGAATTGATGTCTTCAGTTGTGTATTAAGGGTGAGCTTAGGCTCACTGTTGGACATGGATATTTTTCAATAAGCTTCACCTATAGTTTTCTCAATTTAAACCAGACCATGCTTACAAACAGAGATTGCTTTGAGACTTTTTTGGACAGTTTTCCATTCCAACTGTTAGTTTGTTACTGTTTGTGTTTGATAACCCATTAAATTTCTGTAGTACTTCTCATGAAAGGACCCCCAAGAGCTATCAGACAAAATCACGACAGGATCGTGACAGATCAAGCATCGTGACCATTTGGGAAATATCAGCATGTGGCATGTATTGGTCATAAGCAATGTCTTTGCAGAGGTAGGAAGAGGAACCCAACCTCTTGCTTTCCACCCTCTTATCCAACCACCCACCAGACATCATTTCATCCTATATTCAGTGACAGAGGCAACTTTTCCCAGCTTCAAAAATAAGTCATTATTTTTTTAGCTTTGCTTATGGACATTCTTTTTTTTTTTTTTTTTCTCCTTATTAGTGTGTTCAACTCCTACTAACTTCATGCTGTTATTCTTTAGTAAGATAATTGGAAATGGACATTTCTAACTCGTAGGCTTGGCTGTCCCACAGCAAGCGTTGGAGGGATGGCAGGGTCACGTATAACTTGGGAAAAATAGATGTTCTTTATCTAGCACAGAGGATTACACCCCTATGTTATTTAAACACTAATGCTGTGGGTTTAACATTTTAACAAATGTTATCATATGTACACTAAAATGCCAGGAAGTGGAGAAGTTAAACTATTAGCAATTTCAAGAAGCATTGAAAGCTTTTCTCTGTTCAATGTATTTGATTATCAAATCATACAATTTGCATGATTCCTATTGTCAGGATAAATACAGATAACCAGGGTTTTATGGTAGCAAATCTGGTTTACTATAGAAATAACCTGTATTTAATTTCTTTTTTTACACTGTTTTATACTAGAAGCATGGCACTAAACATTCCCATTCTAGCCATATCTCAGTTTCTCAGCTGGGATGTTCAAAATGAGTTTGGGCACTTGACTTTAAGAACTGCGTTCAGAAACCTCTTCCAGTAGCACTGGTGTTTTCTTTCATTCAAAGTAAATGAGATAAAGTAGGGAAAAGCCCTTAAAATCTACAATATTTATTGCAGTGAGTGCATGGAGTGCATCAGGTGGTTATTTTCTCCAAACACTGTAAATCTTAAGCTGGTTCTGGTGGCAAAAAGCAGCAGTGCTGCTCCCTCCCTGTGCTGCCAGCTGTTTGTTCTCTCCCTTGTGCTGACCCAGGCGTTCGTGTAGCCATGTGGTGAACTGCATTGGAAATTGATCTGGGTTGAAACTAACCTGGCAAAGAAATGTGTTTGTGATAGCATAAGGGAGGAGGCCAGAGCAAAAGGAGCCAGGGTGCAGAGAGGCAGAGCTTGATGTCCTGTGGTAACACTGCCAGCTTCAAGTGGCTGTGAAGCTAAAGCCTTGGTTGTCTGTAATTTGAGGGTGTGGATAGTTTTCTTTTGGCTTCCTCCAATAAATTCTTCAATACAGGAGATTGTAAGAATCTCTCACGGCCTGTAAACATGTTATGTGTGCTAGTTGGTCCTTTAAAGAAACACTGTCAAGAGGGTTCTTTGTAACACTTAAACATGTGAATCTGATCTACCTCATGTTTGCCCCCAAATACATGTACCTGTAGGCACTGATTAAATCAATCAATCAAGTCACTTTGGTCCACTGAAATATCCCTAAACTACATATTTACAGTACCCTAAATTAATACTATACGTGCAGTATTTTATGTTAGTAAGCAATTTCTGATATTCTGGAAGCTCTTTCCTGAAGTACTTCAATATGTGAGCATTATAATAAAATAGCACTGCATGTTGCTCCTTCCAAAGTATTCTTTCCTTTATCTTATTTGGAAGTATTAAATCACTTGAGTACCAAATCTTATTGGCAGCCATTCCAATAGAAATATATAAGTACAAATTTGCAATGCTGTATTTATCAACATTGTCAAATCAGGATATTCCCCTTCAAACTGAGGGCTTTTTTCTCTTCTTCTCTATCACTACAGACAATAAATTCCAGTTTTTTCTTTTGTCCTCAGAGATGTGCAGTTGAATTGTCTGTGTGGTACAGTAAAGTAAAAGGATGTTTGTTAGTGAAGAAGTGGTCCAAATGCACAGTCTCTGCTGTGAAGCAGTGTCAGCTTGTAGGGCTGTGTCAGAGTTCCGTTTGGAAGTCCCAGCTAATCCCAAATGACTTCTGGAACATGCCAAGGTTTGTGGGACCTGGATTGCTTGAGTAGTAACAGCACCAGCCCTCCTGTCTGCTGCTGACAGTCTTGGCTATGTGGTGATCTTGGCCAAAGGTTTCTCATCCCAGTGATGTGGTGGCTCCATAGACAAGAGCTATATTATGTTAAAGGTTGGTAGATTTGATTGGTAAGTGACCTCATTGGTAAGTGTGATCTATTCAGGCATTTTCCCAAGTGTGGAGTTCAGAAGCAAAATGGAATTCTTTTAAATAAAATGGTTATTTAGTTGTGCTGTATTGCCATACATGAATGAAGCAGTATGGCCAGAAAAGACTTCAGGCTGATCTTGCTCATCCTTCTGTGCTGTGTGCTGGTACAATTTCTGACAAATTGTTTTCAAAGTATTTGTTGAACGCAGTTCCAGTCCATCCCTAGGCAATTAGTTTTAGTAACTAATTTTCCAGAATAAATGTTCTTTACCATGGATTAAGCCAGTTTTGGCTTGCACTGCTCAGAGTTAGGGCTTTCCGGAGTCGATAAGGAGAACAGTTTTTATAATAAACATTTATTTGTTAGGAGGTTGTCTCCTATGTTAAGCCTAACCTCCATTAATGTATTTCAGGATAAGATTCACCTTCACTGATAACGGCATCGTAATGTTGACTTGCTTGCTTTATCTTTACAAAGTTTGCTCATCCTATTAAGTTTCACTTGGCCAATATGAACCACTTTTCCATTTGTCAGAATAATAATTTAATAAGATCTCCTCCTCTAAAACGTTTATAACCCCTGCCTCAGCCATGTGGCATACACAGCTCTTCTGTTTCTTCACGCAGCCCCTGAAGGAAGGACTGCCTTGTAATGTTCTCCCACCATGTCTGAAAATAGTTTGCAAATAAATGCCCTGTGAATGCTGTAGTTCAATGCTGCCCACCTGTCTTAGGGCGCTGTCATCGAAGATGATCGCTGATGGCTTAGAGATGAATTTGTTTCTGAAGCAGACGGTGAATTTCTTCTAGTCCTGCTGACTGAAATTTCCCTGATTATTTAGCCTAATAACAAAATCAATTTTTACTATTAGCTATGAGAAGTCTATTTTATGAAGACTGAAACGCACAGAACAGCATTTGGTTTGGTTTTGTTATCCGTTTGTTCTTCAATGATGTTATGTACTGACTTTTTTGTCTTTATTCTTACTTCTAAAATATTTCTGAAACTTTGTGTGCCTTTTATATGGCACAGTGGTAATAATGCATGCTGTGCTTTTATCTCTTCCGATTTTTATCCCTGACGGTTTATGCCGTTCTGTGTACTCATTAAAATGCCCTTGTTTCCATTCCTAATATGATTCTTTTTAGTTTCAGACCCTTATTACTGGCTGCTTTTTATGCAGTCTGTATTCATAGTACATTTCCTATCTTTCCCCTGTGTTGGAATACTTTGCCATTATGTGTATTCCAGTACAATAACTGCCAGTCCTCCTTTAAATCACATTCTCAAGAGATTCTAGCAACAAGTTCAAAGAGTTGGTTGAAATTTGCTTTTCTTCTTTCATTTAATTGAAGATAATTTTTTTTCTCCTTCTTCTACTGCTCTCATTTTTCCCTTTCCTTGGCACCGTGAGTGTTTCTCTTTACCACTTGCAGCCAAATCTCTGTACACGTTTAGATTTTTAAAATGGAGCCGGCCCTAATAGAGCAAAGTGTGAAAGAACTGCTCTTCTGGCATCCTCAGCTTTGTGAAACAGTTGTCCTCAACCTTCTTCAGAAACTTGCGCGGCTGTTTGTTCAGTTATTTTGGTTTCTATTCAATATTTGGATGATGAAGGCCTCCTCTTAACCTCAAGTTACAAAAAGCTTTGAAAGCTCCTGTTAGCTGCTGAAGAAGTTCCTGTCTCCTTTGGGTGGTGGGACGTTTTTGTCCCCAGTCTTTTCAGTGCTTTCCTCCTCAGTTCCATTCTCTGCTGCTTATGGTTTTGTTTGCTTCTGCTCCTGCCTTTTTCCCCTTCTGTTTGTTCGGTTTGCTTTCTTTTTTTTTTTTCTTTTTTTTCTTTTTTTCTTTTTTTCTTTTTTTCCCCCTTCTAATAAAAGTGAGTGATTGTGGTGGTTTTGGTTTTTTCTTCTTACCGCAGCACACTGAGCTGCATGCGAGTACGACTTAGAAATGGACCAGATGCTTTTCATTGTGAAGAAAGGCTTGAAAAGGGGAATTTTGAAATAAAATTGAGAATAAGGACAAAAGGACCGTTCTTCAAATCTGGCCATTTCTACGTTTGGCCAATTCTCAGCTGTGTTTGTTGTGCTGATGAGCAGCAGTGCCCTGGCCCCTGCAGCGCCCAGGTTCTTCAGGCTGTGGCTGCGGATGGCGGGAAAGCTTGCAGTCACTGGCTGCCATTGCTGGCTTATTGCTGTGGTTGCTGCAGGCTGCCAGCACTTCCCCAAACAGTTCTGAGGGCCAGGAGCCTGTGTGGGCCGTGCACCATTTTGGATGCTGTTTACCTGTGGCTGCTTTGTTTTGGAAGCTGAGAATCTGGCCATGCAGATGTAGGCTGTCCTGTGCTAGTTGGTCTGAAGGCCAACGTTACCAACTGTGTTTAATTCACCAGAATAATGAAAACCGGTGTTTTTCTAGGAGTTCAATGAAACTGACACAATTCTCATCAGTTTTACTTCCAGCCTCCTGGGCAAACGCTGCCACAGTTAATGTTCTCTAACCCACAGGGACATAAGTTTGGGGAGAACAGCTCACAGCAGAGGGAGCAGAGGAGGTGGGGTGTATATGGCATAAGGCTCTGAGAAATGTTGGCTTTCGGTGCTTCTTTAGTCTTCTGACACACAATTTTTCCTGGTTCATATTTTGCGTAATTAACCTTGCATCAGGCATCCTGATAGAGATTTATACAAAGGCAAGTGCAAAACAGATTCAGCGGGAATTCTAATTTATTTTTCTGCCCGTGTCTTCGAGAAACCCTTTAGGAGAGAACTGGGCCCAGAAATGAGGCAGGAGAGAGGGAGGGGGAAGGGACTCAGGAAATAAGTGATCTGTAAGGAAGATTATTTAAAGAAATTATTTCCCTACGGTCTTCCATAGAGCGGTAGCAGCGAGGGCTGGCTCCTGGCTGGCTATTCTGTAGCCTCTTTTTTCTAATGGAGAGGAAGATATTCTTTGTCATGTGCTGTGTACAGCTTGGAGATAAAATCATGTATTTTTAAAATATGTTTGTTGGTAAAGAATAAATAATCATGAAAAAAGTGATGCAGATATTTTGTGTACTTTACATATGGTCTTCTCAGCTAAGTACACGGTGGTAGCATGGAATAGGGAAGGTGCTGTTGGTTGTGTACCTGCTTTACAGACAGGAAGGGAATCTTGATCTCAAGGCTCATTATCAACGCAGTTATTGGGGGGAGGGGTTACATTACTGGCAATGTAAATAGATGTTCTTTTAAGAATACTTTCAGTTCACTTTTTTTTCAATGAATGTGTCTTATTTTTTTCCTTTTTTTGCTTCAGACTTGGTCTCGATAATCTGTTTTTTGATATCTTGCTGCTTTAAAAGCTTTTTTAGACCAAAGGTTCATGTTATATGCAAGTGTTTCTTGTCCACACTTACTTAGCTTGCCCACACTTTAAAAAAGTCAAACCATAACTGTCTTGAACATGTACAAACATGCTGAGTTGAAGCTCAGGCTGTATCTTCCATGGTGCAGTTTTCCACATTTATCAGAATTTTGAAAAATGTGGTGATAGATTTTTGTTCTCTGGTTTTTGTCTATGACTGTAAGGGCTGTTAGATGGAGTTGTTTTGTTTTTTGAGCTGTAGCCTAAACTGAACCTGGGGAATAGGCAGCTGTGTGGATGTGACCCTGTCACGTGGTGCAGCAGTGTATTCCACTGCAGCTATTAGTAATGGGCCTTGGGGACAGGGCAGAGGCAGAATTCTAGCTCCTATAGTCATGCCACCTCAGTTTCTTATTCAGCAGCATTGTGATGGTCTGCTTTCTAGCTGTTTTCTTTTCAACTCTTGAAAGAATAGTGGTATTTATTTTACTATCCTAAAGGAGCTTACTAATGCATGGTAGGAAGTGTACTTGAATTCTGCTGAAATCTGCGTGCTTGGTTAGAAGAGAGAAGTAGACACCTCTAAAAATGCAGTGCAGTAGGGCTGAGGAAGGTCTGAGCAGGCACTGTGTTGGAGCCTAATGGGCAATCCAAGACCAAGAGATGTGCATGTGATGTTGGCCATCTGAACATCACCTGAATGTCCTGATTGCTGCTGTCTGAACTTGCTCTGGTTGGGGAATAAGTTATTTCCTATGAGGTCCTACCACCATGTTGTAGCACTGTGTGTAATTACAGAGCTGTGTAAACAACTAATTGAACTTCAAAAGTATTTGCAGTCCACTTTGGTAGCTGACGATGTTTCACCTGCTTTGAGCAGGAGGTTGGGTGAGATGACCTCCAGAGGTCTTTTCCAGCCTGAGTTATCCCATGATCCAGTTCTACATCCAGCTACATCCCCCTGTCACAGTAGATAAATGATTGCTTCCCAACAGGTTTTCACAAACAGTGTCACCTGGCATTCCAGATTTTCTTCTTAAAGTGCATTTGGACAAGTATGTGGTTGAAGAGGGGAAGGCTATTTTGACTAAAGTGTTTGTCAGATTTTTGTATTCTGGCGTACAGTTTTGTCCTGCTTGTGCTAGAAATTAACAACTCGTGTTACCAGCAGTGAGCCATTTTCTGACTCATAGCCTGTGCCTGTTAAGATATGGCTTCTTCTCCACCTCTTTTTGTGTTTTCCTTTCAACTTGTGTTCCGTTTGTCTGTATCGATTTTCAGTTCTTTCCAAACTCATTTGCTCGCACCTTTATGTTTGTTTCCAGTAAGCAGTACTACATTATGATTTCAGTCAGAAGCAGAGTTTGGCCATACAGCACTTCGTAGTGATGTACAATGACACTCATCACAACATTTGTGTTTCTTCTGCATTGGTTCTATGAGAAAGCACCACATGGTGTGCTACTTCAATCACAGGCAGTAGAGTTCTGAGAGGAAAGAGAAGCAGCAAGTAAGGAAATTTGAGATTTCTGGAGGTAATATGAGATTTGAAGACTTGTATTTTTATTTCAGGTAGTTCTTCAGAGATGCTTTTGACCAGATCTAGTCTGCTTATCCATTGAAATCACTATTTACTTGTGGACAAGATCCAGTGATGCTTGCTGAGCTCAAGTTACGCTGAGCTGTATAATGGTGATGGTCTTTTGGAAGGTATTGGCCATAGAGGTGGAAGGGTGCACTTACTGTTCTGCTCTTACCTCACATTCACATCTGTTGGTGTGCTGGTGGCTGTGCACTGTGTGCTGTTCTGCTGTCGTTGCTACAGAAGTAGGGACCTTTGGCTGAAGCACAGGAAGACAACAGGAGAAAAACACCTTGAGCCTTCTCAGCAGTGTTTGTCAAAACTTGTCTGTCAAAGCCCTAAGGACAGACTGAATTTGATGCTTTCTATTTAGAAATTTCAATTACCTAACCTATGTTACCATTCAAATTTTATATGACATCTTAGATGTAATGGCTTAAAATCAAATCAAATATATAATAATGCGTTATGGTTGACTGTAGTTAACACATGACATGTTCCTGGACAGAATATCGTGCTGTTTACTTGCTTTAGGTGAGGTATGGCCTGGTTGGTGCTCATGAGAAGATGGAGCAGGGAAGAGAAAAGAATATAGCTTAGCACCTTTTCCTGCCCACTTTTTTGCCCTTTAGAAATGAAATCTATCTCCATTCAGTCTGCCTTAGTACATACTAGAAACTGAGAACTTTGAAAACCCTTCAAATGCAGGAAAAAAAAAAAATACTATCTAATCTATGCTTTGTTTGAAAAGTGGAAGTAACAGGGAGACTGTATTCATGAGAGAGGTTGGTTCAAGTTGGTTTGTAGCACGAAGGTATAAAATGGTGCTAGGAGGTAATTGGCCTTTAGCTTCCAGTAGAACTGCTGTGCTGAGGCAAATATTTGAGTTTCCTTTTCTGCTTGTTGTCTTTTTCTAGCTCTGCTCTTATGGCTTAATCTCAAGTTGTTATTACGATTTTATTGTGTTATTGCTAGAAACCCATTGATGTCAGATCTAGAAATAGCAGGGCAGCAGCAGAATTTTTTTTTTTTTTTTTTTTAAAGACAAACACATTTTTGTGTTCCTTAATCTATTCATCACTGTCTTCTCAAGTCAGGGAGGTACCAAATGAGATGTGTGACCTAGCTGTTGTAACCAAATAAAAAACTGTTGTGGGGCCCATCTCCCTTTCTCCTACTGGATTTGAAATTTAGGTGGGAATATATTGGATGTGGGACCTGATATGGCGTGTGAATTTCTCCTGGTTGCTGTGAAATATCATTCTCCAAAAGTTAGACGTTGTAAATAGGGCCTGTAATAAACAGATAAGACATGCCTGCTAAATATGTCTTGATTAACTCTAGAGAGTTGCATCCTCCGCTAATCAGTTTGAGTTTGGAAGAAAACAGCCTGACATATGTATAGACATAAGTTTTTATCTTAATCATTAAATCCATAGCTTCTGTTCCTTAAAAAAAAAAAAAAGTCTGTCTTTGGAGAGATGACTGATCCCATTTTTTCCATGTACATTTTCTTGGCAGAAGTGTTGGCTGAAACAGTTTCAGCCTCGCCATCACAGTGACACACGCTTGTGGAGACGTGTGAATCAGGGCAGGGAATTGATGCAGACAGAATTGCTTTGCCTTTTCCCAGCGTCCTGCCCTACTGCTTCCTGCCCACGGCCACACCAATCTGTCACCTGGCTCACGGTGTGACCCAGCGCACAGCTGAGCCGGTGCGGGCTGGAGGCTGGGAGTAAAGGGGCATGGGGTGGGATCAGCTTCAGTTAGAAGTGCTGCCAGATGGGAAACCCAAACCCACGTTGTTCTGTAGCTCGTTGTGTGGTCCTATTGAAGGCAGGTTGTTTGGCCTGGTAGTACGCCGTCAGCACGGCTGGTGTAGGGTCGTGTCTAATTCTGTTGCTCTGGAAGAAATGACTGTTTTTGTTCTGAGAACGAACTAAATCTCACATCTTTAATCTAAAAGAAACGGCAGCTTTGTGTTTGGAGCTCTCAGAAAGAGCAAGGCCAGCTAACGTGACTTCATTCCTGTTAGCCAGCATCTTGGGCTGCAGAACAGTGGGGAAAAGTCCCGAGTGTAATTTGTTGTTATTATTTTAACCATCTCTTATTAAATTGCATCTCACCTTGTTTGTGCTAATGTACTTTAACTTGTCAGGCAGCTTACCATTAGTTGGTATGTTAAAACATGTGTGTTTTTAGCCCATAACATGTTGAAAAATGCCTCTAGATGTAAGGTACAGCAGCACGAACAGCTCTGCATGTTAATCTGGGGCGGTGGCAGGGGGTACATGAGCACTGCATTTGTGTCTTTAAATCGCAGAATGGCCAGGGTTGGAAGGGACCTCAAGGATCATGAAGCTCCAACCCCCCTGCCACGTGCAGGGCCACCAACCTCCACATTTAATACCAGACCAGGCTGCCCTGGGCCCCATCCAATCCAGCCTTGAACACCTCCAGGGATGGGGCATCTACAGCCTCTCTGGGCAGTTGTTCCAGCTCCTCACCACTCTCTCTGTAAAGAACTTTCCTCTGACATCCAACCTAAATCTTCCCTCCCTCAACTTAAAACCATTTCCCCTTGTCCTGCAGTTATCTACCCTTTCAAAGAGTTGATTCCCCTTCTGTTTGTAGGCTCCCTTTAGATCCTGGAAGGCTGCAATCTCACAGCCTTCTTTTCTCCAGGCTGAACAAACCCAGCTCCCTCAGCCTGTCTTCATAGGTCCCCTAATCGTCTTTCTGGCTCTCCTCTGGACCCTCTCCAACAGCTCTCTGTCTCTCTTGTACTGGGGGCCCCAGACCTGGACACAGTACTGCAGATGGGGCCTCACAAGAGCAGAGTAGAGGGGGACAATCACCTCCCTGTCCCTGCTGGCCACCCCTCTTCTTTTGGAAGAAGGTGTCCCAGGGGAAGTCTGTGGAAGTAGGTATGGGATGGGTGACATGGCTGCTCTGCAAAACCGAGTCCTGGAGCTCTCCATCCAGACCAACAGACTGACACTTAACCTTCTCCCTGCAGTGTGGCAGTGCCGTGGTTACTGGAGATGTGCTGATAGGGGCAGCTCGGTTGCTCTTCCCAGCGAGGTACGATCCCGTGTACAAACATGGCACAGTGGCTCTTACACAATAGTTACTTGTGTTAGAGCAAACACACGGAGGTGGTTTTTTGTGTGAGTGCTTTCCTTTTAAAAACGTTTATCTTAATCTCTGGTGAATTGGTTTGATAAAACTTTCCTGTAGGCCCTGGAGAGCGTTTGCATTGGGAATGCAGCGATAGACAGCGCTGGGTGGGGGAAGGAGCTCCCGGTGCTGGGTTGGTTTCCTTCAGAGGTGAAATGGTCTCTGAGCTCCTAATGTGATCAAAACCAAAACAACTGGGATCAGTTAAAAACTAGGCACAGCTCAGCGTTATTTTTGTTGCTCAGATAGGTCCGAGTGCTGTTAGCAGCATGTCAGCCCACGTCCTGCAGATGGCCGCTGTTTCACCAACTCGTCCCAAAACTTCAGGAGGGAGGCGCAAGCAAAGCAGCACCCAACAGCCGCTCCCCTCGGGTGTGGGAGAAGCTGAACAAAGGCAAGGGAGGCACAGCTGGAATTGGCAGATCCGTGGCTTTCTGTGGCTGTGGAACGGAGAGCTGCGTAACGATTTCTTGACTCGTTTTCCTCCGATGTCTGCAGAAGAAAAAAGATGGCAGGGCCGTGAGGAGGGTTGGGAAGGGCCGGCTGCAGCCGGACGCTCCTCACGCACGAGTCCTTATCTGCTTTCAGGCCAGACTGGGAGAAGGATGGAAAAGTCAGACGAATGTTGAAAGGGGAAGAAAAATAAAAGCCACCTTAACGTGGAACGTCGAAACCACGCTTCGCCTCGAACGGCCCCGAGCGGCCGTGCCGTGCCCGCGGCGGGATCCCGCGGGACGTGTCGTAACTTTTCGGTGCCGCTTTGTTCAATGGGAACGCCAGGTCGGTGGGGGAAGGGAAGGAGAAGCGAACGGGGCAGCGCCGGTGCCGCTGGGCCGTGGAGAGTCTCTCGTAGCGGGGGGCCGCGGGCCGCCTGTCGGACCCGCGCTTCGCTGCTCCCCCGGAGCGGCCTCGGGCAGCGCGTCCCGCCCGAGCGTCCGCGCCGAGCTCAGCCCTGCGGCCGTGCTGCGGGCCGGGCGGGAGCTGCGGGCCTCCGCCGGGGGCGCTCCGCCGCTCCGCGCCGCGCCTCGCTCGCACAGCCCCGCTCCTGTGGGCGAGTCCGGGCCGCGCTTTGGCGGCGCCCGGCTGCGTCGGATCTACTTTCTCTAGCTCGGCTTTTTTTTTTTTTTTTTTTTTCCCCTCCGCTTTTTTTTTTTTTTTTCCTCCCCTCCTCCCTTTTCTCCCCACCCCTTCTCCTCCGCACCCCTCCCCCTCCTCCTCTCCCCTCCTCCTCCTCCTCCTCCGGCTCCAGCCTGGTTCGGGGAGGATCCCGGAGCCGAAGTTCCGAGGCCATCGGCTCTCTCGCGGCTCGCCGCCGCCATGGGCAGCGCGTAGGGCCGCCCCGCGGAGCCGCACCCGCAGCCTCTGGGGCAGCGCCGAGCCGGGGGGAATATGGCTGATCCGCGGGAGTGCTGAGCGCTCGGCGGAGGGCACCATGTAAAGAACTTCGTTTTCCTCCGGATCGTACGCGTGGGCACCGATGCCAGCCCCTCCATTTTCCGAAGGGGATTTGTGAGCGGTTCCGGAGGGCCGGGTTATGTTGCGCACAACCGATTCGCAGAGGGTGAGTGCGGCTGGCGGCTAACTTCTTTGTATTAAAGGGCAAAATGTGACAGGAGGCGCCGCGCTATATATGGCGATCCGTAGTGCCGGGGGTGGCACACGGGGGGGGCGGGGGGACGCCGCCGCCCGGCGCTCAGCCCGGCGCTCAGCCCGGCGCTCAGCCCGGCGCTCAGCCCGGCGCTCAGCCCGGCGCTCAGCCCGGCGCTCAGCCCGGCGCTCAGCCCGGCGCTCAGCCCGGCGCTCAGCCCGGCGCTCAGCCCGGCGCTCAGCCCGGCGCTCAGCCCGGCGCTCAGCCCGGCGCTCAGCCCGGCGCTCAGCCCGGCGCTCAGCCCGGCGCTCAGCCCGGCGCTCAGCCCGGCGCTCAGCCCGGCGCTCAGCCCGGCCAAGTTCTGTGTCCAACTGATCGTCCCCAGCCATAAAAATAGAGGGGGGTGGGGAGAGCGAGGGGAAACAACAACAAAAAGCCCAGGGCTGGTCCCGGCCATTGGCCCCGGGTGCGTGTTCACACCCATACCCGCACGTGTGCGTGTACACACAGGTATTCTTTGAGATTCGTGACTTTATTTAGTTAGCTATAGCACAACTCTTTCTTATTTTTTTTTTTTATTTTTTTTTTTTGAGCAGTTTCATTTCCTGCTGTGAATTGCGGAGCGATGGGATTAATCTCTCCCCGCTATTTCGCAGCACTCCATACGTTCTAGTTGTGAGCTGAGTGCCATCTCAGCCCGCCTCATTCCCAAGCGTTCCTCTGGGCTGTTGGCATCGCTTTCCCAGCTGCCTTCGTTGGGACATAAACCCCAACCCCGCTGCTTCGGACCCGCGGTGCTCCCCGCACAAAATGGATGTGCGGAGCGTTGTGCCGCGCTGGCTGCCGTGGGAGAAGTGAGCAAATGGGTCTGAGGCACAGCCAGGATTATGTAACCACTGCTTTGGCAAACTTGTGCCATCTGGGAAGGGAAAGTATTTTGTTTCTGTCTTTTGATAAGGATGGAGGAGCGTGATGGCCCCTTTTCCCAGTGAGATTACTTAGTAGCAGGCTGATTTTCAAAACAAATGTGGTTCTACTTGAAGGCTGTGAGCAGTTATTTGTGTGGGTTGGTTTTTTTGTTTTTTTTTTGTTGTTTTTTTTTTCCCTAAGAAACTATTTCCAATCGTGGATACGATTCTGATACAAAGTATTGGGTACGCACCAGCGAGTCATTAGTTAATACTGTAACCAGATTCATTACATAATTGAAAAATGAGCCTTACCATTCTTCTGAAGAGCACTGTTTGGTGCAATTCCAGTTCTTAAAGGAACTGAAGATTAAGTATGAAAGTGACTTCATTCCTTTTTCCTCTGAAGAAGAGAAGCTGTCACAGGTCTGTATTCCCATCACAAAACGGAAGCACGTGTGGAGATCATAGAATGATAGAATGGCCTGGGTTGAAAAGGACCACAATGATCCTCTAGTTTCAACCCCCCTGCTTTGTGCAGGGTCACCATCCAGCAGACCAGGCTGCCGAGAGCCACATCCTCTGCTTGTGTAAAATGCTGTGCATTGAAGTAAGCGATGCTGCTCAGCTGTAGCTCAGATACAAGTTTTTCTTTACATCATTGTGATGTGCTAGGCTGAGTTTGGTATTCCTGCACAGCCAAATACACTTGCTTTGGAGAACACTGCAGCTTTCAGATTATTTTAGCTGCAAATATTTTAGCTGATTATTGGCAAGACAACAGGGATAGGAGAAAAGATACACTTTTACTCGTGCTGATGAGATGAGCTGCGTCTGTGCTGGCTGTTAATTTTGCTAATGACCACTCTACGTTTAATTTAAAAGTATTTGGTGTACACTTCCTTTACTGCCTTATTGTAGATATCCTTTCACTTAGTAATATGTTTGGAGCTTGAGTATCTGTACTTAATTGCTTCCCCCGCTTGCAGGTCTTTGCAAGCTGTTTTATGGCTCTTCTTCTCTTGCACTGCATTTGTTCTGTGCAAGTGTTCTGCCTATGTGACATCCAGATCATTGTGTTTGTTTGTTTGTTGGTAGGGATAATTAATTTTGGTATCATTATTCCATTGTTTTGTCGGGCTCTGTGTTCGGGTGACTTATATCCTTTTTTTTCCCTTTTCCCTCAGACAGAGTTTTGGCAAAACTGCTCTTTGAAAGGTTTTTTTTTGGGGGGGAGGATGGGCATTGCTGTCCTTTACGTGTTTTGCCCATAGAAATGAGTTGTATCACCTGAGCTTTCTTCATGTGACTGTTCATTGGAGTAGCCAGAAAGTGATCTCTTAAAGGTAAACAGCTGAGCAAAAGTGAAAGCAAGCCATGTATTCATTTCTGATTTTGTTCTAAGGGCCATTTGGCACCTGCATTTCCAGCCTGAAATGTAGTCAGCTCCTTAAAATAATGTCAGAAATATTCTGCTATCATCACCGGGCTCAGTTCTTATGACTGTGCAACTGTGCCTCTCTTCTTTATGTGCGGATGGAAAACGTTGTGCAGAGCAGCATGTGCTTGGTATGCAATGCAGTATAGAATGCTCAGCCCAGAATGAAGGGAATCGGGCTCTGGAGTGCTGTCTGAAGCACACTGAGCACTTTAAGAGCTGAAAGAAATACTTTTTGTTGTATTTATATTCTTCCAATTTGTGTAATTACTGAAGCTTCTGGAAACTTTAATATGTAATGTGTTCCAAAAGAGAAGCATTAAAGAAGAGTTCTCAATGGCCCTCAGCTAGTTTTTTCCTGGGGTCTTGGTTGGTGGCCCTGCCTGCAACAGGGGGGTTGGAGCTTGATAATCTTTGAGGTCCCTTCCAACCCAAGCTGTTCTGTGATTTTGTGATTCCTCTGTAAAATCCTTTTGGCATCTTTTGGTTCATGGGCAATGTCCTCGGTTGTGATGGCACAGATATCCAACATCTGTCTGTGGCTTGTGATGCTCACTGGGTCTTGGCTCTGTGCCCTCAGATAGCTTTGATGAACTGGGAAATACATGTCAGAGGAATTCAGCAGAGGAAGAGGTGCAATAGGGAGATTTTATTAAGGATAGATGAACATCTGGGGGTGTTCACATCTTGGGATTTGGTCATCTGATATGGAATGCACTCAGCAAACAAATGAGTCTTTAACAGAGGGAATGTCAGAGATTGCTTTCCAAATACTGAACACCCTAAATAATGAATATTTATCAGAATGGGCAACGAAGCATTATGGTAGAGTTTTTATATGTTGTCTTGCTATGATTTATTTTCATCCCAAAGTTGTGATGCAGTGCCAGGCCCAAGTGTCAATGATTTAAGTTCTTCACAGAAAGAGTGATGAGGTGCTGGAACAGGCTGCCCAGAGAGGCTGTGGATGTCCCATCCCTAGAGGTGTTCAAGGCCAGATTGGATGGGGCCCTGGGCAGCCTGGTCTGGTATTAAATGGGGAGGTTGGTGGCCCTGCATGTGGTGGGGAGGAGGTTGGGGCTTCATGATCCTTGAGGTCCCTTCTGGCCCAGGCCATTCTGTGATTTAGAGACATTGTGCATTGTGTTCATTTTTTTTTCATCAGAACTTGCAGTTCTTGGGTGGAATTCAATTTCAGCATTGCTTTCTTTTAGATGGAGCTGGGGACATTCACCCTAAACATGAGCATTTCCACACTCTTGTTACTCCAGGTCTCCCTTTCCTTATTCCATTATCCTTATTGTTAATTTCTGTGCCCCAACCACAGGCAGTGCAGCTGGCTTTTGTAGGACTATTAGCAAGAATTGCATGTGAGAGCAGCTTATTACGGCATGTTCTATAGTTAGGCTTCTGCTTCAGCTTCAGGTCTGAGTTATCCTGTTGCCCCTGGTGGTGCCTAATATCGGATGCCACAGAGAAAACACAGCAAACTCTGCAGTGGGCAGCTCTGGAGTAATCATTCTGTATGGGATCAGTTTGAGATGGGATTATGCCAGGTGGAATGAGAGCGATGTTTTGTCCCAGAATTCAGAAAACCTCGTGTGGAATTCTGATTTATGTTCACAGATCTAAAGAAATCTGCCTTCTTTGAATCAAGGATCCATGTAAGGATCTCAGATTTGACAGAATCTGAAAGCTTCTTCCACGCTTGGGAAACTGTGAAACAATGAAACTACTGGCAAAACAGGGAGCATGGGAGGGAAGGGCTGTGTAGGATGGGACTGTGCAAGCACTGAGTATCTGGAACCAGGAGGACTAAAGGTTGGAGCTTTACTTCAGTCCTCTTGTGCTTTGTGGGTCGGGTGGTTGTGGCAACATAGTTGTGGAACACCATTGAGAATGAAGGCACGGATGAGTTAAACAGGAAGATATGGACAGTGGTCAAGGAGAATGATGCATCAGGGTATTTCATAATAGTTTCAAAGGTTATTTGATCTGGGCCAAGCAGTAGGTGTGCCTGGTGTTGTCACTGCCATGTCAGTCATTGTGTACAGAAGGACCAGCTGCAGGCATGGCAGGAGTTGTCATGCACTGGATGTTCAGAACTATCCTATGAAGAAGGGCTGGGTTGACCAGTCGGAGCACTGGTTTAAACTTCTGACAGATTTTTTTTCTCCTCTGAGAGGTTTGACTTTGGCTTTGTAATATTTTCATAGGTGGCTAATTATACATAGGAGTGAGTACCAGAGCAGGGGAAAGTGCTTTTGGAAGAATCTGGGATTTGTGGTGAGCACATAAGGGATATCCAGAGAGGTGTCCAGGTGTGCAATCTAAAGGGCAGGGGGAGGCCTGAGGATGAGGAGCACAGCTTTCTGTCTTCTGTTTTCATCTCAATCCATCCTGGGCAAGTACTTGTTTGTGAGCAGGCTTTCTTTTCAAGTGCATTTAGTCAGGTTTTTCCTCTGTTTGTCTCTTGTCATCTTCTGTTTTATCCCTGTTGAAGGGAGTGGAGATTTTTGTTCTCCACTTGATAGTGACGGGCTTGATAGAGAATGATGTGCAGGCAGTGTTATGTAGCTCCAGCAACAGCAACTGGGCAATCTGAAGTCTGGTTCTTGGCAGAAGAGCGTGGTGTTGAGGAAGCCTGGAATAGTGGACCTGAGTGCAGTCTTGAATGGACATTCTTAAAGCTAAGCTGGGAAGTGTGGCCTGTATATTTTCTTCAGCTTATTGTACAATTCTGCAAAATGTAAAATATTTTTTTTCCTATATATTTGTTTTCAGGTTGTAAAATTCACCTAGAATGATGTAGAATGACAAGCAGGAGTTTGTCAGCTAATCAATTTCTCTTTCATTTTTCAGAAATGCACGTAGCTGTTTTTCTTGATGGGAGTTGTTTGTGTACTCTGGGTGGTCGTGTGGCTTTTCCATAGAAAGCTTTGGAATCCCAGCTCTGAATCGGTGAATAGCTGCTATTTTAGGCGTTTCTGCTGCCTCTCTTGGGAATATTTTGAAATCAGTTGACTTCTGATTACCAGAAAGTCAGAATTTCTGTTGTGCGGTGGGTTGCCAGAAATTGCTGTTTCTAGTTGTGACATCCACTGCTGTCACTGCTGCTGATGAAGATGGTTTTCTGTAGTGGTAACTGTGTGCAGTGGAGCTCAGGGGGAGGTGGTTCTCATGGCTGTTGATAGAATCATAGAATCCTTAGGGTTGGAAGAGACCTTTAAAGGTCATCCAGTCCAACCCCCGCAATGAACAGGTACGTATGTAAACAATGCTCTATGTTTGCTTCTTTTCTTTTGGCAGCCTAATCTTCATCGTCTGGCTGCTGGCAGCTTCACAAAACTATGTAGGAGTTTTCATTATTGATGCCTGTGGACCTCTAAATAGAGAACTATCAGTGAATAAGTACAGTATGGATTCATTTAATTATTAATCAGGATGATAGGGTATTCTCTGAGGTACAGAATTCTGTTTCAGAGACAACTGAAGTCAATAGAAAGTTTTCTACTGGAATAAAATAATCATGAGAGATAAATGCTCATCAGTATGAGCGAGAATCCGATCGCCTCGTCCCTTCTGTAGCTGCTGCTTTGAGTAATTCCCAGTGACTGCTCCTAAGTGTGACAAAAAAAAAGCTAGAGAAAAGAATGCTATATAAAAAGTAAACAGGACATTGCAGCATAGTTTTTAATTCTTCAGATTTCAGGAAAATATGAGGCTGATTTTTTTTTTGTCCGTTTAGATTCCGTGAAACAGCAACAACAAACTGAAATCATCAAAACTGTGTATTAAATTGTACAAATTTGCACTTGATTTCTGCATCATCCTTCTAGTGGCTAGTTGGTAAGTTTTTAATCCAGCTGCTTCCAGATACTGATGAGAATCACAGGTCTGGGGTGTGTAGAGGGAAAACTGGAGGGCAGTCCAGGACTCTCATTGAGATCTGCAGCTGGTTGGTTGGATTTTTTGGGAGCCCACAGGGGCTGTCCTGCCCTTGGAACCTGCATACAGCTGGTATGCAGTTTCATCCAGCTCACAACTGATAGTATAGTGTGTGTTAAGTTTAACCAGAGTGCTGTAAAGGTGATTATTGTGCATGGAGGATTCCGCACCTTATCACAGAATCACAGAATATCTCAAGTTGGAAGGGACCCACGAGGAACTTTTCTCCATATTCTGTGGCACAGTTTTCAGTCCAGAAGGTAGATAAAGAAGAGCTGCTCAGTTGGCTCTTGCTGTGAGTTAGGTGTATTTGTAGGTCAGGGATAGGAGACCTGTTCTGAGGAAGGCTGTTTTGAAGATCCCTTTTGTAGTAGAAAAGGCAGTGGTGGTTGTGGTCTCTTCAGCAACCTGTAAGCATTATCTTTTCTGACTGTTGTATGGCACGAATGGTCAGAGCTTGAAGTTCTTGGTGAGCAGAAGTGAGATTTGCCAGCAGAGCTCCGTGGCTACCCCAGCAAATGCATTCTGAGACAGAACCAGCAGGATCAGTGAAATACACTTTTTTCCTTTACCAGGTTGTGACAAATATCAAAAAGGTTAACCCAAACTTGTCATGAGTCTAATATACTGGTGTCAAAATAGAACCACATGATGAAAGTCTTCCTCTCAGCCCTGCCCTGAAACTCACCCCTTTGTCTTCCCCAGGTAATACATTGCCTCTTGCCCTGCAGGCAACCATTTTGTGAGCTTTCCCTCATCCCCCCGTGCAAGGATTGTCTACTTGTCTTCTCAGACGAGTTCACACCTTTTGTGTTGAAGATTATGAATATGAATGCATAGTATTCAATTAGGAGCTTTGGTATCTGGTAGCTTGTTTGTTACCTACCCATAATACTTGATATTGTAGGATGGAGAACAAAATGAACTCCTACAAATACCTCTGTGCTGTCTTTTAACTGATTACAAGCAGCAAAAAAATTAATTCTCTACAAAGATTAAGGTTGGAATGCTGATGTTCTGGAATTGGGCTTTATTTCAAATTAGTTGATTGCAGCAAAATGTCATCTGATGTGGAAAGTGGTATTTTGGTTATTTCTGAGGCTGTGCAAAGAATTGTGTGTGTGTACTGGGAGAACCCACTGAGCTGCCAGGAGAGCTTAGTGTTGCTTTAATAGAAGAATTGTATTTAAAACAATGGTTTTTGACACCGAAAGCATGTTGTTGGAAAGCACAATGTAATGCTTTCTTTTTCTGTGTGGTTGTTTGTGGTTTTTTTTTTTTTGTTTGTTTGTTTGTTTTTTGTTTTTTTCCCCAGTGTTAGTGACCATCTGACTAAGGGACAAGGTGTAAATGGCACTCACAGTAACTTACTTGGTGCAGTCTGAACAAAGCTCTCTGCAGAACGTGAAGGTGTTTGGGAGGATGCTCAGACATCTCTGTTGCTTTTCTTTCCCTTCTGCAACCACTGTGCAGAACTGGTTCTCTGTTACACTGTGTTAGGATCTGTGGGCAATGGAAATCATGAGCAAATCTTTCAGAGGAATGAAACTTTTAAAAACCACTGGAGGCTTGGAAATGAAAATCAGTGTTGGTGAAGAAGACCAGTTTCTAGATGCCAAAGTAATTTGGGCAGCACGATGACCTTTGCCTTGCCAGCTCTTGGTTCAGAGTCTGTAAGATAACATGCAGAAATGATCTGTCACAATGGCTGTGCTGGGCCAGATCAGAGATCTAAATGTCCTGTCATCGTGTTTCCTGCAGGGGTGAATAGCAGATGCCTAGGAAGAAAAATGAGGAAATTTTGTAATGATGCTTCCCTGAACTCCTAATTACTGAAGGTTGGGAAAGGACTGTGGGATTTCTGGAGTTGAGGAATGCATCTCTGTTAGATCTGCTAAGCGTTAGCATTTCCCTTTAATGCAACCAGCTTCACCTTGGCCACACTGAATGTGGAGAACCAGAGTTTAACTGTGCATTTCTCAAGAGCCATCACCTTCTACTAGGGGTCTTTTTGAGCTCCTTGTAGCACCATTTAATATTTATTGGGAGAGTCAGCATTCACCTTTTTGTCATTTGTTTATGAACTGTGATTTTAATTATCAAGGTGCATGAAAATGCTCGTGTAGAAAAAGCAGTCCATCTAATATTAGGTGCACAAACACCATGAGGGCGCTGGATTAGGTCAGTGAAACTCTAAAACTGAAAGAATAATGCTGGAAGGAGGTGAGAACTTTGTGTGTGTGTGTGTGTGTGGTGGAAAATGGGGCTGTATTTGAAGGTGTTGTGACAAAAAATCTGGGCTTGAAAAGAAGGATATGAGCAAATTTTCTTGTGGTCCTTGAGGTGGTGTATTTTTTGACTGTTTGTGGCCTAGAGCAATCATAGCTTGGGGTTTGCTTTGTTCTTTTTTTCATGTAGTGTTTGGATCTGGATGATGAATCTGGTATAGATGGGCTTAATTATTCTGCTTATTATGTTTCCAGATAGAATTGGATGTTGGTGAGTTTAGATTTCACTCTTGATCATGCTGATGTCTGTGGATTTACGGATCTTTAAAAGACCAAAACTCAATGTAGTGATAGATCCATGTTATCAGCCAAAGCTGCTGCATCAGCATTCATTTATTCTCCATTCCTCAAGGGTAAAGCAGTGGCCAGTCTGAGCCTGTCACCAAATGCCAAGGAAGCTGTATGGGAGCTGCCCCAGCATTTCAGTATCCGGGGGACCAGGTTACAAGCAAACGCTCATTAAAATATGATTGAAGTGTCCCTCATTAAATCAATTGCTCATTAAAGGGAGCCCAGCCCATGCTTTGTGTCAGACCCTCTGTTAACATTTGCTCTGTTTTGAAACGTCTGTCCTGTTTGTAAGACTGTCCCCAGCCAAACCCCAGCCTCATTCAAGCCTCTGCAGAAGATGTGCTCCATTCAGTGCACCTGCCGTTATTAATCCCTTCCCTCAGTGGGAGATTACATACTGTATGTAAATGGAGTCTGCTTGCATTGGAGCTCTAGCCTTCTAAAGACAAATATGAAATACTGGTGTTAATGGGGAGTCTCATGTTTTCCTATAGCTCTTGCTTTTTAACTACCCAAAAACTGTTGTCTTTTTTTGTTGCATTTAATTAATAAGCTAATCTTGCAGTAGAGAGCCAGCCTAAATTATGCTGGTAATTTGCCATGACCACCTATGGTACTGCATAAATTATGAGAAAATAACAAAACCCCACATCTAAATTAACAAAATCAAAAGGATTTAGCTATGCTTTCTGAACCAAGCCCTGTTATCTTGTCTGGAAGTAGAAGAGTAGTTCTTCAGGGTTATTTTTTGTACAAGGTGGAAATCGGTGTGCTTCAAGCTCAGATTGGTAGCATGAATCCCCTTAATTTGTATCTGGGATCAGGCAGGTAGCTTTGGCAGAAAGTATGAAAAGCATAAACTTATTGGTAGCACAGGTTGGTTCAACCTATGGGCAGCATAAATAACTGGCGAGGGACTGATGAGTTCTTGTGCTGTTGGAATTTGGGCAGATGAGGAGCACTGTTTCCAAATGAATGCGTTGTAGAAGAAGAAGGGTAGAAAATACTGTAGAAGTTCTTAAATCTGGTTTCTCTTTTGATACTCTGAAGTCAGGTTATTTGGTGCATGTAACTGCTATGGATAAGAGGTGTTTATAAAAAAAATAAATTGTATGTGTGGCAGCAGCAGGGGAGATGTCTGTTCTGAAAACATCTGAGGTGCTGGGAAGTGTCTCCAGGGGCAAGAGAAATTGCATAGCTGGCACTGAGGCTGGCTCCTTATGCATGTGTGGCCATGTTTATAAAAGCATCAACAGTAGGAGTTGAATTACTAGGAAAGTGAGTGGCTAGGATTGGAAGTAAAGGGAATGGCTTTTACCTAGCTTGTTCATTTGAATTTGGCAAGATCATTGTGTGGGTGGGTTGCTCTAGATGAGCTGCCTATGTGAAACAAATCTTGAGATGAACGTCAAAAGGTAAATGTTATTTTAACCTGAAGATCTGCAGTTGGTGTGACCTGAGTCTGTACATAGGTTTCTCTGTAAGTAATGCTGCTGACTACAGCAGATCCAAAGAGCACAATAACACCATTCGATAGAGCAAATTCTCAGCTACAAAACACTATTTTTCAACATAGGTACCCCCATTAGCTATGTATTTTCACTAGTGATGAACAAAAACTTCATGCCACACTCATAAAATCTACATCAGCAGAGGTGTTTCACACCTGCCTTCAGCATAGTTAACACTGTGATGCAGAGGTCACAGCTGTTGGCTTATCTGAGGTCAGGGAAATCCAGAAGGATCATGTATTTCCTGTCCCAGAAAACAGTGTGCATCCTCTTACTACTGAGAGCTGCATCTTGAACTTTTTCTTCAACAGGGAATTCATATGTTACCCCTCTATGGACCACTGCTTTGACTCTGGCTTGTAATGGTGACACCACATCTCATCACTGATAATGTTGTGATCCACAAAACTGTCGCCTTCGGCCTTGTATTGGTTCAGTAGGTCGTAGCAAACTTGCATAAGGTGTTCTTTCTGTTCCCGCGTGAGTGTGTGGACCCACCCAGCACCAACTTTGTGCTATTCCAACTTTGCCACCATCATTTCCAATGCACTGAGTAGATATTCAGCTCTGTACACCGTTCCCTGGTCATTATGTGCCAGTTTGTGCAGATGAGCCCATCAAGGTGCTATTCATTTCATTTCATTTCTGTAACTACCTGAAGGGAGGTTGTAGTGAGCTGGGGCTCAGCCTCTTCTCTCGTGTAACTAGTGATAGAACTAGAGGGAATGGCTTCAAGCTGCACCAGGGGAGATTTAGGCTGGACGTTAGGAAATACTACTTTTCTGAAAGAGTGGTCAGCACTGGAATGGGCTGCCCAGGAAGGTGGTGGAGTCACCGACCCTGGAGGTGTTCAAGGAACGTTTGGATTTTGAGATGAGGGACATGGTTTAGTGATTACTATTGGTGGCAGGTGGATGGTTGGACTGGATGATCATGAAGTAGGTCTTTTCCAACCTTGGTGATTCTGTGATTCTGTGAATGTGGTTTTGCAATTATTTGTACCTACGTGGATGTTTTCAACTTACTGCAATTTTGTTGGAAGTTCAACAGAATACCCAAGTACAGAAGTTCATTACTGGGAGAATTCAAGCAAGGTTTCTAAGGATATGGCCAGAAAAAAATGTTATCTGAGTTGTCAGCATCACTGGGGAGATGTGGTTGTTTGTGTTGTTTTTTTTTGAAGATGTGATTCTTTTTGTTGCACTCATTGAGACTTATTTTGAAAGACAGATTTTTCTTGTTCTGACAAAATAGTTGATCAGTGCGGCTGGCAAGGAACTACATGGAGCAACAAAGAATTTCTGTTTAGCTAGAAACGGTGGTAGTGGCCATCTCCATCCTGGAGCACTTTGTGGAGTAGAAGCTCTTTGTATGAGAAAGGCCATTCAAGTTAATTTGCACGTTCCCCTCCCCAGAATTAGCATACCAGAATTCTTCATTGCAGTGTGTTTAGAATACTTTATGCAAGAAATAACAGTAAGTTGAAGATTGCTAACTGAGGAGCTGTACTGATGCCAACTGACTATTTTTTTAATGAAAGCTTTGTATACATAACAGGATGAGTCATCATTGGAGAGTTCTGAAAGTGTTTGGCATCCCTAAGAACCCTTTTGTATGTCTCTGCTACACAAAAAAGCATTTTTGTCATGGAACCGTGCTAAGAAGCACTGAACTAACTCGAGGCTTTAGGGGAAGGCTTTCTAATGTGGCTTAATTCTTCACTTTATATGATTGTATTAAAATATTTTGGTATTCTTAGATCTCCTTAAATAATAAGTTGACAGTTTCTAAGTAGGTTTTTTTTTTGTTGTTTTTTTTTGGGGGCCATTAATTTTTTAAAATTATATTTGTGACTTCAGACATACTTTTATATATGTTTATGAATTTCCTTTCAAAAGCGTGTAATAAGAGCTTGACTGTTTCCCTACATCTGCAGGAATGAGTCCTTTGCTTTAATGCAGTTATTAACAATAATGTTATAGGAGAGCACTGGAACTCATTTTGCTGTACTGAACCAAGATCACAGTTCTAAACCTGTGGTAGCAACTACTTTTGAGTATGTTTTCCTTTGATACCAGTTGTCCGTAGAACTATGGCTTTGGTGCTTTCTGTTGTGTCTCCTAAAACATGAGTATCTTGCACATAGTAAAAACTCCTGGATTTTTGTGTTAAGAACATCCATAGTTGCTATCCTCCCTTAGAGCAACTGCTTGATAAAAAGCAGCAGAAAGCTTGCTTCAGGTTTAAGATGTTCGTAAGTAACGCATCCAACCACCACTGTATTTTGCACATGATTTCATAGAATCACAGAATGGCTTGGGTTGAAAAGGACCACAATGATCATCCAGTTTCAACCCCCTGCTATGTGCAGGGTGGCCAACCACCAGACCAGGCTGCCCAGAGCCACATCCAGCCTGGCCTTGAATGCCTCCAGGGATGGGGCATCCACAACCTCCTTGGGCAACCTGTTCCAGTGCCTCACCACCCTCTGAGTGAAAAAATTCCTCCTAATATCTCACCTAAACCTCCCCTGTCTCAGTTTAAAACCATTCCCCCTTGTCCTATCACTATCAATCCATGTAAGCAGTCATTCCCTCTCCTGTTTATATGCTCCTAATTTCTCCTAATGATGCGAAACCTTGTTTGAATAACACATGTGCAGGGATCACATTTTGCAGCTGGTGAAATAGAGCAGCAATTTTTTTTTTTTTTTTTTTTTTAAATCTGAGACTTCTGGGAGGATATGAAGTTGCTTGTGTCCCTCCTTTCCCCCTCCATTCCTTGTTCATCAGTGCATTTTTACTTGTAGAAATCGAAGGCATCGATTGTGATCCCTCTTGGCTGTGTAGTAGTGGTGATATATCAAATTTGACAATGTTAATTTCTGTGATGGCTTTTTGTGATATTTGTTTCATTGAATTTAATGACCAGCAAACCTTGAAGAAAAGAACAAAATTCTTCAGAAGAAAATCTCATGGAGGAGTATGGAATATGTAGGTTTTGATCCAGGAAATAAAATGGTTTGCGTAATGATTCAGAATTTGATCCCCATTCCCAGCATAATAGTGCTAACAGAAAGCAGAGATGGGGGGCTTTGAGCAAGTCCTTGGAAAGGTACATGGGTTAATAATCAAGAGCTGTACCTGTGTGGGATGGCCTTGGGTCAGGCTCTCAGCTTTGCTGTGCTGGAATGTTTGTATTCCTGTCCACATCCAAGGAGAAACAGTAGAGAGTTCTTTCACTGCAATTGAATGAAAGCTCACTTCTTCTGTTTGTTTGTTTGTTTTTTACTTATTATTATTAAGTTGAAGTTTTTATGCTCTGAGCTACCAACGTAGGGTTATTCTGCACATCAGTGCTGGGCCGTGCTGGTGCTGGGTGTGCCTGCCTGCTTTGCTTTTGTTTCCAAGGTAAGCTAAACTTCAGCTTGTGATTTCAGTCTTGGAAGAGGTAAATTCTCAACACATCTGCACATGAGGCCATTGCATGAGGTATAAAAAATTGGGTGTGCCTTTGTGTTTAGAGGAGTTGAAATGAAGAGCAACACCAAAAGCACTCTCTTTGCCTCGGATCCTGTCAAAGCTGTACTCTAAAGTACTGTCTTCAACACAGTGCTGTTCCCAACTGTTCAGGTGGAGAAAGTTTCTCTCAGGTTCTGAGCCAACCACATTTCCTTTATTCTAGGATCTACAAGCAAAGAAAGGCATTTTCTGTTCCCCCAAGATGATTTTAGCTGCTTGTTTTGTGGCTTGCAGGCTGGAATATTGGCACCTGAAATTTCTGTGTGCCTTAGGTGCTTCTCTTTGAGTGTTGAGGACTAAAGTACCCTCACACATCCATTCTCTGCTATTCAGAGCACTGAGGCTCTTGTGTGCTGCCATAGTTTTCCCAACCTCGAAGAAAAACAATATTTTGAGAGTGATCTGTGCTTAAAACAGAAGGAAGATGCATGGGGAAGAAACGGTGGTGATTGAGTTACTGAAGGTTTCCCACCTCATTTCTTCTCATTATGAAATAACATCCGTTGAACTGTTTCCTGGCAATTTACTTATCTGTTGGTAGTAATGGAAATTTTCTAGTGAGCTTGAGATTTGCAGGGCATTTAAGGCCACGGTGCCAGAGATTTTTCCTGCTGGCAGCACTGACTTCAGCAGTCACCTTTTATTGCAGCTGCTCTTTTCTGTTCCTCTGCCAGGGCACCTCTCAGTGCGCCTGCTTGGGGAGCTGGGCTGGGAACACGTCACCTCCCTTGTAAACTCACATGGTGTAGCTTTAAACTGATAAACTCACTCTTTTATCATTTTTTTCTTAGTCAACAGGTTACTTGATAGAGTTTTAACCTTTGTGTGTAGTTTCAGATTTAAATTGGTTCGAATGGTTTGCTTGGACTGGATCACGTTGGTGGGTTTTTTTTGCAACCTTAATGATTCTCAACGTGCATAAAAAAGGTGAGGTTTGGAGCTATCTCAGCGTCTTTATCCCATCAGTACCATGCAGTCAGCAATCAAGGAGCTTCTGTTTGCCTTACTCTGTTGTCTGGTTAGCATTAAAGCTAGGGTGTAAATGTTAATAACGTGTGTGTTTTACTTACAGTACGTGCAGCACGGTTTACAAAGTGATAGGTGTGGGCACTCTGTAAATGTTTTGTGGAATTCTCACTTGAAAAATCAATGCAAATTGAGCCACTGTTGCAGTGCGTTGGAAATCACTTGTATCCAGGGAACAAGGAGTGAAACCCAGCTAAGAGCGTGGCGCTGGCTGGAAATGGTTAATGGCAGCCTGTAGGATTAGTGTTGGATTCAGCCTTACTGCTGTTAATGAGCTGGAAGAAGGCAGAAACAGCAAGCTAATGATATTGACAGACAGTATTGAGGTAAATGGATTTGTCAACACACCGAGAGAGAAAATGGAAAGGAACATAGCTTGGGAATATATAAAATACACAAAAAGGAGAGCGAGCCGTCTTCCCCCTCTTCTGGCAGTGCTGCTGTCGAGGCAGGGCTGACAGCTTCTCGAAACACTTCACTGATAGAGTGGGAATCTTGTGATAAAATAGTGTTCGAAGTGGACAGCAGATAAATGAATGGGTTTTTACAGATTGCAGTTTAATGACTTCAAATACGTTATGAGGAACCACTGCCATTTGTGATGAGGCCGGGCTGTGTGTTAAGGTGGCCAGCAGAAATGTCCATGAGATAATGAAGCTTGGGGACAAGGGATCGTGTTCACACCTCAGTTTAAGTGATGTGTGTTGTGAAAAAAGTGGTAAAACTGAATTGTTGCTGAAGTCTGGAAGGTAGGAATTAACCATAATTAAAACCAGTAACTTTCTGTTTTTAAAGTAAAGCCATTCAGCCTATTCTATCTTGCAGGCAGTGGTGTAACGGTAACTTTTCCTTTAGGCACAGATTCTCTGTATTCTAGGAACTTTGAAAACAAAGTTACATTGAGAGAAGAAACAAAGGTATTTGCATGAAATACTGTTTGCTGTTAATTATCTTGGTATTCCAGAGCAGATGAAAATGTGAGAGTTGCTGTCAGTCTAAGTAAATAAATAAATGCTGCCCACTGCCAAGCTACCCCAAACGTAACCTCGGCTGCCCTGCAGACACTGAGACCAGACGAGCAGCATTTACCAGCTCTGTGTAAGCTACATTGCATGTGAGGGGATTTCGCGTTTTATTATGTGGGAGGGATGATGTCAGTTTGGTTGATTATGCCCCTTTCAAGCTGCTGTGATAATTACCTGCTTGTTACCAGAAGTGTCGAACCCATTTTCAGTTCTTGTTTGCTTTTGCTGTCATGCCCTAATTGCTACATAATTTTGTCCCTGCCAATTACTACCTTGGTGTCAAATTTTACGGTGCAAAAGTTGTAAGAAGCAATAAAGTCATCGGTTTTGATCTTGTCATTTCAGTAGAATATTTTATTATTCTACCAAGTATATTGAAGTACAGAGTGCTCGCTCCTTTGAGCAGGTCCAGAGAAGGGCTACAAGGCTGGTGCAGGGCTTGGAGAATGTGGCCCATGAGGAGTGAATGAAGGAACTGGGGCTGTTTAGTCTGGGAAAAAGGAGGCTGAGGGGAGACCTTATTGCTCTCTTCCAGTACCTGAAAGATGCTTACAGCGAGAGCGGGGTTGGTCTCTTCTCACTGGTGACAGGACGAGGGGAAATGGCCTCAAGTAGCACCAGGGGAGGTTTAGGTTGGATATCAGGAAACACTACTTTACAGAAAGGGCTGTTAAGCACTGGAATTGGCTCCCCAGGGAGGTGGTTGAGTCACCATCCCTGGATGTGTTTAAAAACCATTTGGATGTGGTGCTCAGGGACATGATTTAGCAGAGGGTTGTTAGAGTTAGGGTAGTATGGTTGGGCTGCAGATGGACTTGATGACCTTTAAGGTCCTTTCCAACCTGAGCGATTCTATGATTCCTGTGCAATGGTGAAATCCCTCAATGAAATAAATAGGATTTGGAGGACTCAACTGTCTGAGAAGGGAAGCCTCTTGATGTCGTGGTGGCTGCGGTGTGTGCCTTGGTGGTGTGCTATGCAAAATGGAGAACTGTAGAGAATGTCTGGCTTCTAACTTCTTGGTTATTATATACGGTCATAGAGTCAGAGAATTGTTAAGGTTGGAAAGACCTCTAAGATCAAGTCCAACCGTCAGCCCATCCCCACCATACCCACTGACCAGGTCCCTCGGTGCCACATCTATACATTTCATAAACAGTCTTTAGAGGTGTGAATTCTTAGGTTGTGTTGGGTTTTCTGATGGAATCTTTTATGCATAGTTTTTTATGTAGTTGGAAAGTGTATGGATTTCTTTAAAAGGTGCTGTTGTCTTTGGGAACTGCATAGCTTTGGGTTGGTTGGATGGTCCTTCAGCAATGAAATCCAGTGTTTGGAATATTTTGAGCTGTGGTCTGGAAATAATATTGCTAGTGAACTCTGTATGGAACAATGAGGATGGGTGAAGGGAAGAGGTAGAAGTGGGATTTGGATTGCTGAAGTGTGATTAAACAAAACATGCTTCAAAATAAGGAAGTGCTGTCAGCAAGTGGAAGTGCACAGAGGGGCTGAGGCCAGGAAGCAGCATTTTGTGCAAGGAATTGTGTGCAGGGTGTTTGCAGCTCCGTATTGAAACGTGATGGCAGTGCATAATATCTCCAGCAGAGAGAATGCTGAGTGCTTGAAGCTTCCCAGGTGTAGCAGAAAAGGTACACCAAGAGGCAGAAGCTGAAAACTGAAAACAGAGAAGTTTATGTAGAAAGTAAGCGTGAATTCTTTCCAAGGCAACAAACTACAAAGGGTATGGCAACGTGGGTGCCTTTGTGGAAGGCAGGTGTCAAGCAATTACAGGATTTTTTTATGGATATCAGACTCACATGGATAATGATGCTTTCTCACATCATCAGTGGCTCTGTGAGCAGTAAGACTTCGTGGCTGGTGTATTAAATGTTGAACACGACTGAAGATGCTTTTAAAATGTAGCCTTTAATAAGTCGATTACAAAGTTCACATGATTTTAAAGCTTCTATGGATGATAAGCACCTCAAATGTAATTCATCTGTCATATGTGGGCTCTTAGGTACTTCAAGGAAAATTTTCAGTGTGTGCAAAGATAAAGAAAAAAGAACAACACTCTGGTTGGCCAAGCTGTGATCCTACCTGTTCAGTCAGGACACTGAGTTGTACTTCGGTAAATCTGAGGGGCTGTGGGGTGCTGGAAGTTAAACCAGCCCACATGTACTTCCCTTGGCTATGTCATCTTCCCAAGTGGTTGCAAACAGAGCTGCTGCTGGGCCAGTTTTTGGGATCTGGAGCCCTTTTGAAGGGCTTCAGGAAGTTTTTGGGGCTGTGTGAGTAGAATCAAACTTTCATGCTGTAAATGTTAATTAGAAGCATATGTGTATACGTAAAACGCAAGTTGAAGTAAAAGTATAAATATCTAGGAAGCTGTCATTCCAGAAGGTCTATGCTCAGAAAAGATTAAATAACATAAATATACAAACAATCAAAAATACAAGTCGTTTTTGATTACTTTTTTAGATCATTTTTCTGGTGGCTCTTGCAAAAAGTTGGGAATTGAGTGACTGTGATGTCCAGCTGCTTTCAGACAGCACAGCTTGCCCTGTGTGTTCAGAGGGAGCTGTCATTGGCTTTGTTGCTCTCTCCTCTTTCTCTGGCTCGTCTGCTATCACTACTCTTCCCTCCCACTGCTTCCTGAACCTCCAATGAATGAAATGAAGTAACTGATCTGCGTGGAAATTAGCCGTGTTTTCCTGTGTTAGTTCATAAACTTCCTTTTTATTCCTGTATCTTCAGGTCAGCGCGTTTGAATCTCAGGTATTTTGGCATTTTCTCCATACACAAATGTTAGTAACTAATTTTGTATTGTCTCAGCTCTGCATTTCTTTGCTGGTTTAAACTGAGGAGATAAGTTGCAGCATTTGAGGACTTGCGATGTGTAGTGCTGTAAATGGAGCAAGCTTTCCTCTTGCCTGCCCTTGGATGGTGGCCTCAGGGGAACTTGACCTGCAGATATCAATTGGTCCTCTTGGATGACTTCCATTGTAGTAGTAGCTGTAACAATCTTTGCTGGATACATGCTGCTATCGTGTGACACAGATACAATTTTGTTTATGACTCTGACCTGTATCGGGTGACGTAGGAGAGCAGTGGATCATTCTTGTGCTACCACTTCTGTTCCAGCCTGATCTCACCTGATACTGGGCATTGGGAAAGAGATGGCAGATCATAGACCTTCTGTAGCATCAGGTGCTGGAAAACACGTTTACTTATTTCCTTACCTTTTCACCCTGTTTTTCTCTTAGATAAATTAGAGAATAACCTTTATACTGTTGGCAGTTTGAATACTGTGAGTTAATATTTTCTTAATTGGCAGAAGACTAGCATGGGGAAAAACAAGAAAGCTTGATGTGGGTCCTTGTGGCCTCACAGTTGAAGGGGTGAAGTTCTGAGAACTTTGCTGGGCACAGTGTTGTCCCAAATGAGATGATGATTAGGAGTCCCCTGAACAGAAGAAGTTCTCTGTTACAGTTATTTGAGGTTACTCTCTGACTGTCAGCAGGCAAATTTAGGTCTCCAGGTCAGATGAATCTTTTTCAGTGATATTTATGGAATAAAGTGGAAGGCAGTTTTGTTTCTGCCTTATCTGCTCCCCCAGAGACTGATATGTCTGTTTATACAGAATCTTTTAAACATTTTTAAGGACTTGTATTAGCAGTGGCTGTGCATGTTTACTATGCTTTTTGTCTTGCTGTTTATTTTTCACAATGGTATTTCCAGCGTTTTATTTATTCTGGGATTAAAACAACTTCCATAATCTGACTTTCAGGATTTACTTGTGGTTGGAAAACAATTTTGTTAAAACACTTCACGTGAATAATAAATTTGCACTGACACCCATCTGATTACATTATCCATTTTCATGTTAGGTTTATTTTTAATATTCTGAGGTTTTCCAAGGCTTCTGCATAAGGCTTAATGGAATTTTAATTAGCGAGTGGATCTCGTGTTATTTTTCCCTTTGGCTTCCCTAGGTTTAGCAGTCTTCCTGAAAGAGAAATATTTCATAACTTGTTGACATTATCTGAAATAAAAATGCATTTCTTTATAAGGAGCACTAAGGGTGCTAACAGATGGATAAAGTATGTGGTGATATGACATTCATTTCTGTTGTTTTTTTTTTTTTCTGTTTAAATCTATTTCAGATTGGTAATGACAAACTAGTTAACATGCAAGAACTACTGTTCAAACATTCTCTCAATGAATTTGGATAGTATTAAGAAAATTCTGCTTAATGTGTTTTAAGTCAGCATCTGCATAAGAGCCGATTGTTATCACTTTGGGTACTGTGAGGTACTTTCAATACCTAAAGGGAACCTACAAACAGGAGGGGAATCAACTCTTTGAAAGGGTAGATAACAGCAGAAGGGGAAATGGTGTTAAGTTAAGGGAGGGAAGATTTAGGTTGCATGTCGAGGGGAAGTTCTTTACAGAGCGAGTGGTGAGGTGCTGGAACAGCTGCCCAGAGAGGCTGTGGATGCCCCATCCCTGGAGGTGTTCAAGGCCAGGTTGGATGGGGCCCTGGGCAGCCTGGTCTGGTATTAAACGTGGAGGTTGGTGGACGTGCATGTGGCAGGGGTTGGAGATTCATGATCCTTGAGGTCTCTTCCAACCCTGGCGATTCTGTGATTCTGCCAGGCCTTTTGTGCTGTGATCCAGATGAAGCTTTAGGATGTGGTGGGAGAAGCACCATGTCTTAGAATGTTGGTAAAATCAGTTTGAGACAAAAGATGCCAAGCTTCATTTGAGGCAACAATATGAGATGTTCTGAGCTGAGTGATGCAGTTTGATAGATTCAGAGTGATGATGTGTGAAGGGCGTTTAGTTTCTCTTACGGAGATTGAAATAATAGGTAAGAGATCAATATTTGCATCCATTTTTGGAGTATCCCATTCAAACTAACAGTGAATGAAAGCAGTGGTCAGAGTTTTTTATGGTCATTGTATGCAGAGTCTAAAAAAATATATAGTATAAAAGTAAGAGTCTGAGTAAAAACTATTCAAAATAATTGTCTGGTGTGAGTACTGGGTCATTCGTTTGCATGCATGCGCTGTGTGTGTCTGAATGCTGCTAATAGCAGTGCAGTCATAGAATCATAGAATGGTTTGGGTTGGAAGGGACCTCAAAGATCATCTAGTTCCAGTCCCTCTGCTGTAGGCAGGGACACCTCCCTCTAGACCACATTGCTCACAGCCCCATCCAGAGTGGCCTTGAATGCTTCCAGGGAGGGGCATCCACAGCCTGACTGGGCAACCAGTTCAGTGTCTCACCACCCTCACAGTAAAGAATTTCTTCCCAATATCTAGGCTAAACCTACCCTCTTCTAGTTTAAAACCATTTCCCTTCATCCTGCTGCTGCCTGCCCTTATAAAAAGTCCCTCCCCAGCTTTCCTGTTGGCCCCTTCAGGTCCTGGAAGGCTGCTATAAGGTCCCCTAAGAGCCTTCTCTTCTCCAGGCTGAACAGCCGCCATCTGCACCTCTGCTTCCTCTAGATCCAGTGGGAATGTTTAACACAAACAGGCAAAATGCATTTTGAAAGAACCTTCACAGTGTTCCTGGGGTAAGACTCAGGCAAACTGCAGCCTCCAAAGGAAATCTTTGAAAACGACTCTTAATTAATGGAGCTAAAATTACAAAAATCTGTTCAAGGAGACCAAAACTTCCCTGAAGTTCCAAATGCTTGGCAGCTGTTTCTCATGCATAGTGAGTCAGATCTGTTGAATTTAATGTACGAAATCTTGAAACCACCAAATATGGGAACTACAGTCCTTAGTGTTGTTTTGCCACAGTTGTTCAGGACAGGGCAGCAGGCAAAGCCCTGCAGCATAGGAAGCAGCAAGCAGGTGGCGAGTTCTTCATTCTAAGTGAAGACAAGAGTTTGGCTCTGTTGTGGATAAACATTTTTGGCATCACATCTGTCAGAAGATTGGTGATGTTTAAACTTGCCATAGCTGTCATCATGGAGAAATGCATCGTATGTTCTGGTGCGAGTGCAAGGCGTATGCTGCCAGTCAAGAAGTGACAGTGTTTGATGTGGTAGCTTGTTTTGGTGCAGTTTTGTTGACTTAAGACAAAGGAAGGAGAAGTGTGGAGAAATACCGTGCTTTTACTGGTGCACCATCAAACTTTTGCAGAGAGTAGATTTGTGGTTTTGACATCACTCAGCTGTTACGGTTGCCATTTCTTTTCATTCTTTTTTCTGATAAAGCAAGAATTAAACAAACAAACAAACAAACAAAAAAACACCACCAAAACAACAAGTGAAAACAGTCAGTGGTTTTGATACAGTTCATTGCAGATTGTCCCACTGACTGTGCTCATGTTATTTCTCCAGATGACAGCCATTTCCATCCACCTCTAGATGTAGGTGGATACGCCAAAGCAGAATGGGGTTGGGAGGATGCAGGGAGCTTTCCCTGTAGCTGTTGGTACTCCTGAATACTTGGCAAATTTCATTCTAGGTTTTAAAGAACAGCATGTGTGCTGAATTCCTGGTGTGTTGTTTTGTGCTATTTTGTAGTGCTTTGGTAACAAATGTGTAAAGGATGGCACTTTGTACCAAAAAAAGCACATATATAATGTACTGATGCATAACTGCATCAGGTTCTTTTTTGCGTTGTAATTATTCCTGAAATAGGTCCAATGGCTAAGGGCTGGTTAACATTAGAGAACTACAGCTGTAAAACTGCATGGGAGCCAATGAGAGCAGCAGTCAGTGGGAAGGTAGCTTTGGACAAATAAAAATGTGTAGCAGTTCTTGATGCTGTATGTTACTGAGTCAGTAGGGCAAATATTTGACTAAAAGTAATTTTAGGTTACAGAATTCATAGATGTTTAAACAGTCAATTTGAAAATTAGAAAGAAGGACCTAAAAGCCTCTTATGTGGTTTCTCACCCTGTTATTCCAAATGTCTCCAAATCTGGATAAGCTGTAGACATGGGTCAGCATCAAACTCCGCTTCTCGTGTGATGACACCAGAAAGAGACATGCAGAAGCTCAAGTGCACTGTAATAGTCCTAAACTCAATATTTCTGTCACTGGCTGCACCAGATCTGTGGCTCCATAGATGTTTTATGGGCTCATGTGAAAAGTTCACTATTTTATGTACCTGCAACCGTTCCCAGTAAGGAACATTCCTAGTTCAGCCCTTCCCTGCTTCACTGGGGAAGCTCCTGTACAGGTTGTCAACTGGGAAGAAGATTTCACGGTCTAGTAGGTGAGACTGTTTCAGCTGGGGTAGGATGGTCTTCATCTGCTTTATCTTCTAAAAGAACAGTTCCAGACCCAAACTGCACTACCATCAGGGACAAGCAGAGACACACTGCTGACAGTGGCTCATGGTGGAGTTTCACTTAAGGCTCTGCTGGCCATTTGCAAAATCACGTTCGGATGACCAGAGATATTTGAGATAAATGGTTTTCTGAAAGTGAGAGGCCATTCCTGTTGCACTAATTGTGCCTTGTCGATATGAGTTGAGTTTTGACAGGTGCCTGCTGGCAGGACCTCCTGTTTGCCTTTCTGCCTCCTGTGGAAAGTAGTTTTACTCGAAGCCAGAGAGCGTGAAGCTCCGGAGAGCCCGTGCAGCACAGGTAGATGCAAGAGCAGTTGACATGAAAACGCTGATAAACCAGACTTGTAGTTAAAAGTCCTAATTCATTTGGCCTTTACATTATTGTTAGAACTGTGCAGTGCAAATTTCCCCACATGCAGCATTTTACTCCAAGCCTGTCCAGGTTTCTCTGAGCTCTGCGTTCATTGGTCACTTGGCCTTATTTCAGCTTACTTTGGTAAACTGTGACTGTTGTAAAGATGCAACCGTGACTATCAGTACAGACTGCCATTTGCATTTCTCTGTGTAGGAAATCTTCGGTAAATTTGTGTTTCACAGGTGAGTACTGGAAACCTTTAGTTAAGAATCAGCAGTAGTGGAGTGGAGTCCAGGCTCTTTTTATGCATTTTCTCAGGCAGCCCTAATCTCAAAGGCTGCAATAATTTCAGATGTGAACTGCATGAAGTAGAGATGTGAAAAAAGTTCCAGCTCTGAGCATGTTACAGCCTGGATGAATGAAGAATGCGAAGTGAATGAATATCTTCAATATTGTTACTGGTTAAAGGAGACGTACAGTGTGTACGAAGCTGCAGTGTTTTGGTTTTGAATGTGTCAGTTTTCTTTGATGTGGGAATTCTGGAAATATTATTATGCTTTATAAAATTGGAAGTATTATGATACACGCTTCTTCTTTGATTGTACCAGGAGACTAATAGGAAATACCGAGTATATTTTTAAGGTCTCTTAATAATTAAATAGAAGCCTGAGTAAGTTCTGTATTGAGATGATAGTAAGTCTGTTTCCACAGATGTTACATAAAAAACTCTTTCCTAAAATTCTTCACTTCTTTTATTTCCAAAAGTTCAGCCTTCTCACCTTTGCATCATTTGTCATGTTTCAGTTGTACCTCTTGTCCATACCTCAGGGTCCTTCTGCCCTCTGTGTATGCATCTCTAGTGTAAGAAGTAAACAGATGAAAGCTAAATACCAAGCTCTTTTTTATAACTTAAGAAAGAAAACATTGTGGAGAGCAAATAGAAAAGACATTTTCACCTGATTTATTGGTTGTACAATTTGAAAAATCCTTGTAAGAAACTTCCAAAGAGATCACTTTGAAGCTGGAGTCGATGTAATAGCAAGTATCCTATTTTAGGCTTGTTAGCGTTTGGAGCTATTGAAATAAATCCTAGCTAGTTGGCACTGCCTTGCTTCTGAAGCCATGTTGTTCCTTTTATACAGGAGGAGATGTATGGAGAATTTTTTCAACTCTTAAGAGTAGTAAAGACTTTGCACTGACAATTAGCATTCAGAGAGGGGGGAACACGTTTGCGTAAAGATATTTCCATCAATTGATTCTTGCTTGCTCGCTGTGATTTCCTTCACCTGGGGCTCGTAGCTGAACCGTAGTGCTTCCAGTGTGTGCTTGAGCACCGTTGAGCTGTTATGTTACAGCTGTACTTACAGCTTGCTTTTGGAAAATCCCAAGAGCATGCACTTTTGCACACCTGCTAAGAAGATTATCGAGAAGACGGTAACAGCTTTCACTTGTGAAACTGTCATGTGAACATCAATTTGGTGCGAGCCCTGCTGACTGCAGCACTAATTGAGCCTCTTTATAAATCATTGCTCTACCGTCTTCCAGGGTACGGCTGTGGACAGATGTTCATTTAACAAGACATCTGTACTGGTTTAGGACGTTACTGTATCCCAGATGTTACACCGCTTTTTAAGGTTATTGGCTTGGTTTTATATATTTAGTACCATCGTTGTGCTCAGCGTTTCACATAGAAAGGAGGGCAAACATTTTAAAAGTTATGGCATTTGAGAAAGAGGATGAAGCTGTGGGATGCTTCCTATGAAGACAGGGTGGTAAGACTGACACAAGATACACCAGATTAGGAAGGTGGCTTCTCAGGATGCTCTGAACAAATCAGCATCTGATTTTGGTGGTAGCAACTTACAGAAAAACTCGTCTGACTGTAACTTGTGGCTGATCGGAAACTGGGAGTGACAAGCATCTAAGGCTTGTTGCTGCTTCAGTTATTTCACGTGGTTCCAGAAGATACTGACCCATATAGCCTTGTTACTGATGACCTTGAGGAAAGAATAAGATCAAGGTGTCCTGTTGACGTATTTTATTTATTTTTTTAATATCGTACTCATAAGGTCATGGAGGTGGGGGGTGGGGGGGTTATCTTGAAGAAAACATGCATTTAGAGTAAAAATAAATACTGACAACAAAACAAATGCCACAAAAATACACTTTTCCATTTTATCCTAGTCTTGTACATTCGCCCTGCTCTTCAATTGCAATTCAGCAGAATCATTCAGATGCTTGGTGATCGTACTGTGAAGCTGTCGAAGCTGGGAAAGTGAGGTTTTTAACCCACTGCAAATGGAATAGCTGATGATCTGCTGAGCTCTGTGACAGGTTTTCCTGGTTTTTTTTTTTCTTTTTTTTTTTTTTTTTCCTATGGGCTGAATTTGATTTGTTGCTTGCAATAATTTTATTTATTAGGATGTATTTAAAGAGGGAGATTAATGAAGGCATTAGCCAAGAAAGCTAATTGATAGCAAATTTTGGAGTAGGTCACAAAGGATTTTGATAAATGACTCAATGTTTTGTGAATATGAGTGAAACTATTGTAGACAGTAATTATACTCATCTGGAGTAATGCACTATTTGTTGCTTCCAGTTTGAGAAAGTATATGCTAGAAAAACAACAACAAAGTGACTGAAATTTGGTGTGTCACTGCTTCCCTTACAGTGGCATTTGAGATGAGCTGCTTGGGAACTAGTCTGCTGTGGGGAAGTGCTGGGTGTTACTGGATGCTGGGTGATGAGATGCATTGCTCTTATGAATTCGCCTGCTTTTGACCTATTTGGAGTCCAAAGGATACAGCTTTCTAGAAAACCTTCCAAGGAGAAGAGGCTTAAGTTTTAGCCTGGTTAGTAACTAAGACTCAAGTCCTGAGAGCAGAATAAAGTGCCGTTTCAATTTTTAAAGTGCTTTTTCAAATTTATTTAAAGAGGAATAGAGAAAGCAAATAGAAAAATAATTAAAAAAAAAAAATAAAGTGACGTGGTTTGTTAGGAAAAATCCAGGCATAGACAAACCAAGGAGGATGGGGAGGGGTCTGGAGGGCAAGGGGTGTGAGGGGTGGCTGAGGGCCCAGGGTTTGTTGTGCGCAGAGCAGAGTGGGCTGAAGGGAGGCATCAGGGCCATACGGCTTCTCTCAGGGAGCGGAGGGCAACCACAGGGCCTGAGGGAACGTCATGGAGCTGTCAGGGGAGGGCAGCTGGGCTGAGGGAAAGACTGTGCCCCAGAGTGGTGGGCATGGAACGGGGGCACGGCCCCAGTGCTGCAGCTCATGGAGCATTGGGACACCGCTCTGAGAACAGGGCTGGGTTTGGGTGCTGCTGCGTGGAGCCAGGATGGACTTGGCGATCCTTACTGATCCCTTCCAACTTGGGATATTCTGTGATTCTGTTCTTAGTGCAAATATTGATCAAAGCAATTAGCTATACGTTACAGACTTTTCAAATGGTATTTTCTGTGGAAAAGTTAAATTACAGCTGTCAGCACGGAATGCATTTCACTGTTTTGTGACTTGAATTATTTTTCTCAAAGCCAAAAACAAATTTGCTGGCTCCAACATCTCTTACAACTGTGAAAGGGAAGTAATGAACGAAAATAAGTTAATGATATAATCTAGCACTTTTTTCCAACTCCTTCAGTACCTCATTTCCAACCTGCCTGACATTACGAAGGCTTTTAGTGGGATCCTGGGAGGGGGGGTGGCAAATAACACCAGATGTGGTTATATCTTCTGCTGAAAAGAAGCAATTACTTTTAATTAATTAAAACCTCTGATTTTCTTCAGTGTTAAATAGGTTGCTAAAGTATGGCAGGGAGTTCAGGGAGTGAGTACTGCTCTTGTTTAAACACAGTGCTTGGAAGGGCCTTGTGAGTACTTCAGTGCCTAATATACAAAATGTAGCTGTGAGAGAAAACCCCAAACCATGTGCAAATTATTAGATAAACACGGAACAGTCGTTTCCTCTGCCCAGAGACCTTTGCCTGAAGAAATTTGTTGGGGAACACTGTGAAGCCTTCGAGCATTCCTGCAGCAAATGGCTTTGTTTACCTGCATAGCCCCACATCCATTTGGTGCTGGCTGATGTGGGGCTGTTTTGTAGAACCACAAGAAATGTAATGGCGTGGATATCTGGTGCCATGTATGGCAGCTTCTTCAGATGGCACTGTGCAGTTTGTTCTGGTTTAAATATATATAACATTTGGTTTTAAGGAGCTGTACTGGAAGCTTGTAGAACAGTGGATAATTGGAGGGGTTGCTGTTTTCTTTTCTGGTCTCAGAAGACTGCCATTTATTTTGTGTATGCTGTCACTGCTCACATATCAGCAGGCTAGCAGAATGGTATCCTATCTATAGGGTTATGGTTACTCCCACATTTTTCAGCTTTGTCTGAACAAATCTTACAAGAATGCCAAGAAGGTGAAAGTCCTTCTATCCTTGATCTCTTCCTGCTTTGCTCTTTCCCCTTTGCTCCTTTGTAAATGAGTGGTTTTTCAGCCTTTGGTATTAGCTGTGTTATAGTTGTTCCTTTCCTCCTTTGCAGTGACAAAACCGCTCCCAAACTCAATTAGAAGGGGTCTGGTTAGGTGGGACCAGGCAGGCCCTCCTTGCTTTCCTGGAGAACACCACATGTAGGCTCAGAAGGTGATGGTCTGTCCCAGCTCTGTGCATGTGGTCGTCTTTGATCATTGAGAACCAAAAGCATTGCACGATAGTGTGTATTTTTTAGCTGATATAGCAGATCTAGTTTGAGGTAATGCTACTGCTAGATCTCAGTATTTTAACAGTTGAAAAAAAAATAAGGAAATGTTGATTTTAGGAATTATTTCATCACTTAAAAAGAAGAAGAAGAGAGAAAAGAAACCAACAAAGCTTCTCCCAACATGGAACTAAACCCAAACGATTCAGAATTCTCTATGAAAGAGGAAGGGGTTTCTGTTGAGGGAGCTGCCTGGGTGACATCCTGATCCAAGGCGGGCTGGTTGGGTGAATGGTTGCCTTGGAGCTCTGGGACTTTGGAAACACTGAGATGCCCCGAACTGCTCAGAATTTGTGTACTTGTAATCAGAAGCTCCCAGGGTCTCTCAGGCTTTCTGTCAGCACGCCAGGCAAGTTGCCAAGTAGCCTGAAAATTTGGGAGGCGAAGTGCCAAGCTCTTGGCTCCCTTTCAAATGGGCTGCTGAACAGCTGGGAATCTGGATGCTAAGGCTTCTCAACAGCCCACCGTGCTCGTTGCTGAAAAGCCAGGCAGAGGGAAAAAAGGGTGAAATTTGTGATACAAGGCTCTCTGCTTTCTGTCAGACCTTGGTTGAAACGGAGCTAGATCCGTTAGGTATCTTAATTTTGAACTTGCTGTCCTGACATTAAGTCTTTTTTAAGGTGGTAGCATCTAGCCATCTCTCATAATGTTCTGTTTTAAGTGTCAGAATATTTCACTGAAAATAATACGTGTTTTGACTGAATTGCTTTAATATTGGTATTATTTGATAGAAATTTCTTTCAAGAGTGCTTGGTGCTTTAAATGGTTTAGTGTCTGTCTTATTGCATGTGGAACTACTGGCCAGATTTTGGTGCTCTCTGACATATCAGAAATTATCTCCTTTGTATTGAAAAGATGTATAGCAAATAGAATACTCATATAATGTACTGATTTGATGTTTTTGGTGTATTTTTTAAATCAGGATAAGTTTGATTGAATTTTTCTTTTAATAATAGCCAGAAAATTTAAGGGCCTGACTGAAGCCACACGTTGTTTGTTACCTAAAACAGGAAGAGAGGGGAGGAAACTTTTGATTTGCAGAGCACTCAAATCACTGGTTAGCTTGGATGTCGTACAATTTAATGCTGATAATTATCCCTCCAAAATGAAATTATTTAAGTTGAAAATAAAGCTTATAATAAAAAACAATTAAAATGCTTTCAGTTTATGAACAGTTTTCTCTTCTATGTTTGCAGGCCTCGGAGTAGAGGAAAAACTGCAGTGGAGGATGAAGACAGTATGGATGGTCTGGAGGCAGCAGAAACAGAAAACACTGTGGAAACAGGTAATGAGAGTATGGCATTGATGCTATCTGGTTGTTGCTTCTTCCTTGGAAATTCATTTTATTACACAGAACTTTGGCAAGGAAGAAGTATTTAATTTGGTAGTATGACACATGCATTTGGGCACGTATTTAGAAATATGTTATTTAAATCTATATCAATTAATGCTCTTTGAACTTATTTATTTTAAGTAGTCTAATGAAGATGATCTTCTTATTATAGTTAGGTAGTGGCTCTTTTTGTTTGTTTATTTTAAGGTAGTAGCTAACAAAATTAAAACCTCTGAAGCAGAAGCTGCTATTTTTAGGATACCTGTGGAAATACAATATTACTAGCTGACTTGTATCCTCAGCTAACTAAAGCAGATGATATACCAAAGGGGTGGCCAGGATAACCTCACGTTAATGCCTCCTGCTGCTGCTTGGGAAACAAGAGCGTTCTTGCTTTTGTAAATATTTGTTATGATAGTACCCAAATGCTTCAGTTACCAGAGAGATCGCATTGTACTGGACTAAGTGTTGTTGCAACAGTTTGTGAGTTCTGTTCTGGCAGGTTAAGAGTCTAAAGAGACAAACAGATGAGCTAACACACAAGATAAAAGCTGTGCTGAAGAACCTGTCATCTCTTTGCCAGGCACATGTCTGTAGCCATTTGCCTGTTTTTAACCAGGAACTGAATATATGTAGAAGGATGAACTTTGCCAGGAAGGATTAAGCCAGGGCCAGTTGGTGGAAGGTTTTAGATTTGATGGAAATAAAAACCTTAAAAATGCATTGAGACATAAGGGATTATAAATTTAATTAGGTAGCCCTATATGCATAATGAGCAAAGTGGAAGAAAGCACAGACACATAACAGGAGAAGCTGATGGTCAGGGGGGCAGATGGATGAAAATGCCAGCTGAGTTAGGGGACTTGTTAGTTATGCTTGTAGCTGTTAAGTAAAGAGGTAGAGTTGTGAAGTCTTTAAATCTGAATACAAGAATCTGTGCCTAGAGTACATATATAGGGAGAACAAGCAGAGGACCTCAGAAGAGCAAGGTGTTTGCTGCAAGGTTTTATATAGGCCATACAGCAATATGGTTGCAGTGGTTAAAGCTGTGAAAGTGGGGACTGAAATTGCTAATGGACGGAGAGTCAGCTTTGACTGTGTATGCTGGTCTCTTGCTTCTTACTTGTAGATGTTGTCATCAGGTTTAAGAAGGCTTTTTACTCAGGATCACGTTCTTTTGGGAGTGTCATGAGTGTTTAGTCACAACCTCTGTTGAATTTAAGTGTTGTTAGTGGTTTGTGGTGAGAGGCTATATTAAAGCTGAATACAAGAGTGTTTCATTATTTACTTCTGCCTGGTTTTTTTCTTCCTCTGGTAATAAGCTGCTGGTAGTAGCGAACTACTTAGTAAAGTTCAAATTTAAAAAGTTATAACAGGTATTTTTCTGTAGAAAAACAGCAGGGTAAAGAAAAACTTGTTCTAAATGTGTGTATTCTGTGTATTCCATTCATAACTCCTCCCATCCCATGTGGTAGAAACATTTTCCTGAAAATCAGGGAAGAAGACAGAAATTGTGATTCTACCTGCCCCTTCCTCCAGTTAAACAACTGCTGATACACTGTTGTTTAGGGATTTTACTGATGGGTATATATCTTCTGTCCTTACATGTCATTATTAGCAAAGATTCTCTATAGAGAACAGAGAGCATGTTTTACTTTGGAGGAGAGACACGAAGAATTATTTCTGAATCTCCAGGAGCGACTGAAGATAAATTTCTCTGTTATCCTTTATCAAATTCATCCTTGCTGTCACGAAGGGCTGCAGCTCGTACTAAAGGTGCTGCAGCAGTGGAGCACTGTGCTGGAATTCCCTGAAAGCCATAGACTCCTTTCTGTGTGCTGCTGGAAGTGAAGCACCATCACTTCAGCATTGAGTTCAGGATCCTTTTTACAAACTGTCTATTAAGAGAAAAGAAGGCTCACAGAAAGATGTAGGTCTAAAATGCTGTTGTCATACTGGACATTTTGATAGAGACACAGTAGCAATTATTTTAAAAGTTGAACACGGTGTGGTTTGGTAGAGTTTTAATTGTACTGACTGAAAAGGCTGCTGCTTCTGAAACTCTGCTAAGTGCTCATCAGTGGTAATAGAAAAGTGTGGGAGAAAGAGGAACCGCAGTTTGTTACTCCACATGGTACTCAAATTGAAGTGTACTCATGGTCCAGTTTGTGAATGTCTTCTTTGGCTGAAAAGGTCTTTTATTTTTGTTTTCACGAAAGTGGTAGAGTTGCCAACAATTTATTGTAGTAGTTGACAAACCGAAACATGATACAGAAATATTATGAAACTCAGAATGAGATTGCTTGAATGTACAGACTCTTGATATGCAACTTCTGATGTATTTCAAGTCTCCACATTTCTAGTTTCCTTTTCATTGTTTTGTGTGTGTGTGTGTGTGTGTGTGTGTGTGTGTGTGTGTGTGTAGAAAATAGTTAAAAAAAAAGAAAAAAAGAAAGGAAAAAAAAGCATTCTTGACTTTTTTTTCTTGTGAAGCATTATTTTAATAAGGCATTAAAATTACTCACACCTGGAATAAAGGATACATTTTAGCTGTTGAATCATTTCAAGGGGTGTGGGGGGATGCTATGAGCACTGGAGTTGTCATTTCCTTTCATAATGTTGACAGAAATCTTTGTTCAAAAGAAAAAACTGTAGAAATCTTCCTGAAGTGACTCTACAGTAATTCTAAGGCACAGCCATTTTAATTGCATTCAAGGAAACAAGTTGCAATGCTGAAAATTTTGTGATATAATGTGTTGAAAGAAGCTCAGTTAGAACCAAGTCTGTGTATAGGGCCAGGGCTGCCCTGTTCCAGGTGCAGAATCCAGTACTTGTGGTTGGTGAATGCCCAGCCCTCTTGTCTGTCAAGACCTCTCTACAGTGCCTCTATTCCCTGAAGGAAGCCAACAGGTCCTCTCAATTTGCGATTGTCCACAAACTTACACCTTCAAGTCCTGTGTCCAAATCACTCATGCAAACTTTAAAGACAAATGGCCCTAAAATGGGGCCCTGCAGAACCCCCATGGCTTCTCCAGAATGATGTAATCCAATTTACTATAAGCCTTTCAGCCCAATGCATCAACCGTTCACCCTCTGCATTATGTTTTTATCTAGCTGTATATTAGATGCTCTGTGTGTATGAGTACTGTGAGAAACAGTATCAAAAGCTTTTCTGAAATTCAGAAAGATTAGACATGGTTTCCAGTTGGCTAGGTGGGTAACATTGTCATAAAATGAGATAAAGTTGGTTAAACGGGACTTTCTCCTTGTGAACTTGTGTTGGCTGTTACCATTGACTTCATTGTCTTTCAAGTGTTCTACAGTAACTCCCAGAGTGATGTTTTCTACAGTTTCACTGGGCGCCAAAGTGAGATAGACAGACCTGTGATTACACTAGACTCTTCTTTCTTGCCCCTCTGGAAAATGGGGACTATGTTTGCCGGCTTTCAGTTGACTGAGACCTTTCCATATTCTCAGATCATTGAAAAAAGAATTATGAGAGGTCTTGAGATGACATCAAGTACCCTGGAATGCATCCCATTGGGCCTCATAGACTTACTGCTCCCGCTGGAGCAGGAGATGCTGCACAAGTTCAGGATCAGCTGTGAGTTTATTATGAAAGAGAAGGGAAATTTGGGAGAAGATCTTCTTGGAGCTTACTCCAACTTTTTCCTAATATGAAGCAAACAGGACAAAAGCTACTTGTGTTGAATCAATAGACTTTCAGGTTCCTGTCAACCTCAGGGTAGATTCTTTTTCTTTACCTACTAGATTTATCTTTCTGGTAGATTTCTTGGCTTCTACCTTGCCAACATTTATTTTGTGACTTCACATTCTCTTTCCAACTGTTTCGGGTTTCTTTTGCCTGTTCCTTGCTTCATTTTTCTTCACCATGGTTCTCACTAGCAACTTTCCCAGTGGTATTTGTCCATCCAACCAATACTGAGCTAACCCATCCCTCTTACTATATTTTGTAACTCATGGCATCACAGACATACTGAGTTTTGAAAGCACTTTGTGGTCCATCTGGTCCTAACCCTGCTCTAGCAGGCTCCCTAGAATAAGTTGCCCAGGGCCATGTCCATGTGTCTTCTGAAGCTCTCCAATGAGATGGACTTGACAGCCTCTCTGGACAGCCTGTTCCAGTGCTCTGCAGTCACCTGCACAGTTAGGTACAAATAGAGGACTTCTCTGTGCTTGAGGGAAACTCCTCCGAGCTTGTGCCAATTGCCTTTGTCCTGTCAACACCTTCAACTCACTGAAGGTGTGTTTAGAGAATACTGTGTTTTACTGTATGTCTTCTTGCTCTGCTCCTCTCCATAGCAATATTTTACTTTTGATGATTAAGTCTCTGTCATGCCCCCTGAAAAACACAAAAAGGCCCTGGCAAGCATTGTGCCTGTCTGTGCACATGCAGGTACAAACATAAAACTGCTAATCTAAAGAGATAGTATAACAAGTGTGTCCTGGTAAGTATTCCATAGGCTTTGTGGCCCTTTGATATTCATGAATGCTTGGCTTTCTGTTTTTTTGACATCTTCCATTAGTTTCAGCAAATTTCTGCACTTGATGTTTTCTTGGTTCTGCATTTAAATTCACAGGAACTGAATTCCTTGATTATTCTCTCTCCATTTTGAGAACACTTATAAAGCATTCATCTCTTCACAGATTCTGTAATTCTTCCTGTCTTTGTGTCACATAAAAATGTTGGGATTCAGACTGATCAGGGAGAAGCACAGTGGGATAAGAATTTTAACTGCTAAGTCCCTTGGGAAGCTCATAGTAAATCCACTGGGTATTCTGTTTACTATCTGTACTCCATACAGCACATCTTAAAGTAAATTATACTTAATAACAAACCCTTACTTCCCTGTGGTGTTTGGAGATTTCAGAAGTGATAATACATAGAACATAGATTCGGGATGATTTTGTCAATGCCTGCATTATCATCCCCAGTTACCTTATCATCTGCTGCAGGGATGTTGCCTGGCCAGTTGATTTCTTGTTGGACTTAATATCAATTTTCTGGAGATAAAGTTTCCTTGTCTTTTGTCCCTGGGCAAAGGACACAGGAATCAGAAACAGACATTTCTCAGTGCAGGAAAGTTAGCCATGTAGAAGCTGCCTGAAAACTCTGGGCAAATTCAGAACCTCATGAAATCTGAAGCAACCCAAAATCAGTATCTTGCCTGTCCTCTATAAGCATATGAACCATGCTGACCAGAACCTTCAACTAGGACAAAGCAAAAGACACCTGAGAAAGTCCTCCTTTGAGTAAATTGATGGAAAAAGCTCCAATTTGTTGACGCCAACAACCTTGTGAAATCTATTTTGTGCTTTCCAGCCAGCTGCTCAGGCCTCATTGACGTACTACTTAGTGCTTCTGAAATTAATGAAGGGAAGAGCTGACACCACTGAGGGCATTGCCTATAGGTTAAATTTATCCATAAATATTTGGAACGAGTGTGTGCTCAGAAACACACGTAAGTATGTTTGGAGGCCATTAGTGATATGTGTACTCATTAATAAATGAGTAGTTCCCTCTTAACTACGTAGCTGTCTGCTACTTGTCCAGACACTGGAAGAACTGTCAGAACTGAGGGGCCTTTATTGGGCCTTTATTACTATAAGCATCTTACTATTTCTCTTCCTATTCCGGTAATTTGCTTGTAATAAGGAAATTGCATGCCGCACGAAGTTATTGTACATTTTCCTTTAAATCATTAGTCTCAGTTGATAATAACATTATCATCATCATCCACACTTGATGGGCCGTTTAGAAAATGTTAATATTTTTTCCTTCTGACTGATACCTCAGGAGTTCGTGGCACTGTTTTGTCGCAGAGTCTCTTTGCTTCAAAATTAACTCTATTCTCACTCAGTTTTTCACTGTGGAGGTTCTTTCTGAAATGCAACCTTTTAAAATTGATTTTCTTCAGTGCTGGTTTTGCAGTTTACATACAAAACTATGCTTTGTGAAACATAACCAACAGGTTTTTGAATTCTCAAGGTCCTTGCTCATGCAGCCTTCTCTTTTCCTGCAGCCTAGTGCTACTGCTGCTGTTTTGTTAGTCATAGAATCATAGAGACCTTAGAGTTGGAAGGGACCTCTGAAGGCCATCTAGTCCAACTCCCCTGCAATGAATAGGGATACCACAGTGATGGTAGGGGAATTGGTGTTGATGTGACCAGTCAAATATATTGAAATAGTAGCATGGATCTTTTTTATCATGCAGTCTTCTCATAGAATGGCTGGATACGGTACTGTTTGGGGTAGATTTCAGTTCTATGGGTCTGTCTCACTTTTTAGTAAAACTGCGTTGAAGCTGACTCACCAGTTTGGTAGAACAGCTGCTGAGGAAGTTTGGATCTCAGTCCTGCCTAATTGAAATCATTGTTAGGAATGGATTGGCTTTGGAGTCCTGTGAGGATCTGCCCTGGTAACCATTCTCCACATCAGATACAAAAAGTGAACAAAAGTAGCTGATGATATAAACATTAGGAAAGTAGAATCATAGAATGGTTTGGGTTGGAAGGGACCTCAAAGATCATCTAGTTCCAGTCCCTCTGCTGTAGGCAGGGACACCTCCCTCTAGACCACATTGCTCACAGCCCCATCCAGCCTGGCCTTGAATGCTTCCAGGGAGGGGCATCCACAGCCTGACTGGGCAACCAGTTCAGTGTCTCACCACCCTCACAGTAAAGAATTTCTTCCCAATATCTAGGCTAAACCTACCCTCTTCTAGTTTAAAACAATTTCCCCTCGTCCTGTCGCTACCTGCCCTTATAAAAAGTCCCTCCCCAGCTTTCCTGTTGGCCCCTTCAGCTCCTGGAAGGCTGCTATCAGGTCTTCTTCTATAGAGAAGAAATACCCATTTGCAAAGCGCTGAAGAAGGACCACAGAAAACCGATACAGTGTCTGTAAAACATTGTGCAGGGAAAAATAACCTTCTGTATTTTGTAGAAACAAAAGTTGGCTCTCAAATATCCTTTGCTACCTGAGAAAGTGATACTGTTGTTCTTCAGATTGACAGGACTTTGGTGAGTTAAGAAACACGTTTTAAGAACAACTGACAAAGGAATAAGGGGAAAACTGCGCCGATGTTGTGGGTGTCTCTTTTTTTTTCCCCATTGCTTTATAAATCTGTGACATGACAGCATATTAAATGCTGTATGCAGTTCTGCTTCCCCTTCTTTAATAGGACAAACTATAATAGGGAAAATACAGGGAAGGCCAGCAAGTATTGTAAAGGAAAAATAGCTTCTGTGCAGGGAACAGTTAAGGTAAAAGACTTCAACTTGAAATTATATGACTGAGGAGGAATTTAATAGGATCCTTCAGAATGATGAGTGACAGGGAGAAAATGAACAAGGAGTGATGATTCATTTTGTTTTATAACACAAAAATAAGGAGACATCAGGTCATGGTCAGAGCATAAAGGTAGGTATGCTTGCACTCATCATGTACTTATATTCATTGCTACTGAATGTTGTAGGCATGAAAAATAAAGGCGTGTTTCAAAAAGACCTGAAAAACAAATGATGGAAAAGTAAGCAGATGAATGCAATGGAACACCACCTCCAGCTTGTGGTGTCTGATCACTTGTAGCTGGTTATCCAGAATACGTTGTTTATAATGACATAAATTGGTTTAGATGGCTGTACACCAAAAGCCATATTTTTATTTTATAATGAGTACAAAATTATTTTTTGTATCAAATGCATCTGTTTGGATGAAGTGTTGTATACACACTGAAATGTCCAAAAGGCAATAAAAGGCTCTCTCCTTGTCTCCATTTGTGATGAGGTTCAAAGTAGGTAAATCACTGTGCTGGCCTTCAGCAGGTGAAAGAAGGCTATGGAGATGTCTGTAAATGCAAGGTGTGCATCACTTGCAATAGAAAAACCAACCAACAACTTCTGATGTGGTCATGCATCTTACTTTTGGGAGTGGAATTTTGCACTGTTGACTTAACATGAAGACTTTGTCTCTGTTTATGCCAAAGGAGTTTGTGCGTTCGGTCACTGCTGTCATGCTTCAACTTCTGTCTGCTTTGTTCCCTCTCCCCACGTTCTGTGTTCAGCAGGAGAACTGTGTGGCTACAAACTTACTGAAGGCCATGTAAAGGCAGTAGCTATTAGCAACCATTTCTGCGTGTCTTTAAATATCCCTGGTTTGGCTCTGTGGTGTCCTGGTGGTGTGTATGGGGCTGGTTAGCCACAGTGTGTCAGTTTGTTTCCCCATTTTTGACTGTTAAAACCTATTCATAAAAAGCCAGGGTATGGAAGATTGCCGCACTTCAGTGGGTGCTGTAGGTGACAATTTGTAAGGCGCCTACAAAGGTGATGTTGAGGCAATGGTGATGTTGAGGCAACGGTTCTGTTCTGTGTTTTGTGTCTTCTAACTCTGCAGAGAAGGACCTGGGGGTCCTGATGGATGAAAAACTTAACATGAGCCAGCAGTGTGCTCTTGCAGCTCGGAAAGCAAATGGTATCCTGGGCTCCATCAGAAGAGGGGTGGCCACAGGGACAAGGAGGTGGTGACGATGAGGGAGCTGGGCTTGTTCAGCCTGGAGAAAAGGTGGCTGCGGGGTGACCTCATTGCAGCCTTTCAGTACCTAAAGAAGCCTATAAACAAGAGGGGAGTCAACTCTTTGAAAGAGTAGATAACAGCAGGAGAAGGGGAAATGGCTTTAAGTTGAAGGAGGGAAGATTTAGGTTGGATGTTCGGGGGGAAGTTCTTTACAGAGAGAGTGGTGAGGTGCTGGAACAGCTGCCCAGAGAGGCTGTGGATGCCCCATCCCTGGAGGTGTTCAAGGCCAGGTTGGATGGGGCCCTGGGCAGCCTGCTCTGGTATTAAACGTGGAGGTTGGTGGCTCTGCATGTGGCAGGGGTTGGAGATTCATGATCCTCGAGGTCCCTTCCAACCCTGGCGATTCTGTGATTCTGTGTCCTGAACTCTGGTGAACAGATACTTGCTTTGTTGGTGAGGTGGGAAAGGGAAATACTTTCCTCTAGAAAGTGGAGCATTTTGGTCTTGCTTTTGTAGAGCCCTAGAAGGCCATATGAAACACTTGGTCACGTTAGGCTTTGTCTGCAGCAGCAGTGCCCCTTTTTGTGCAAAATAACAACTGTGGCTGCAAGTTTAAAAACTTACGATTCCCTTTTGCAGAAGACACATCAGTAAGCAGCAGCTGAGACCCCCGTGATGCCCCTGCTGCACTTCCTGGTACTGGCACTTTCCAGCCTGTAATGCTTTCTGTTCTTATTGAGAGTGCTGGAAGCTCCTAACGTTTGCTTTGCTGTCTGCCAAACTGGAAGTAGGTCTGACAGCGGAGTCCCAGCCGGTGAATGGGCTGAACAGCCAACTCGGTGCATCAGAACAGCAGTAGGGTTTTTATGTTACGTTTATTGCCACTGCTTTTATTTTAATTTTTATTTATTTTTTCCCACCAGAGGTACTGCATACTAAAGAGTATCTTGTAAGATTTTAAAGGAGATTTTTGTGATGACAGAACTTCTTACTTTTTTTTTTTTCTTTCAGTTTTTGCCTTGGAAAATAGTCCCTAACTGAATAACACCCAGCCTCCCCCTTCAAAAAACAACAACAGTAACAAAACTTTGGGATATGCTGGTATCTTTGCCCTATTGCCATAGCAGAGCCTGCACACATATCTCCTTATCTAGCTGTGGGTTTACCCAAGTGACCTGAAGAATAGCATCTTGTGATTACTAGGAAACAGAAAAGGGGCAATTTAGACTCTGGTCAGCGTTGCTTCATCACTATTGCTTCACCATGTCCCCAAAGAAAACTGTGGCCATGTAATGACGTTCCAGCCATCACCAGACTTCTCTTTCCCACTGGCATTCATGTGACAGTCTAGAAGGGAACCAGTGCCTCAGGTGGGCTCACAAACCCAGGGCTCCCACATGTGAGCCCGTGTTCCATCAGCCTCAGCAACCCTCCCTGTGTCTGTTGTATCTCTGTGTACAAGCAAAGCAAATAAGGAAACCAGCTCATATTAGAAAAGTGGGTGACCTATGTATTCTATTGAGAATGGCATATGCTGTTAGTTATTGTCTTTGAGTGTTTGCTGTGTTTTCCTCTAGAAAGGAGATTAAAAATAATTGTTGAGGAAATAAACTTACAAAGAGTTGGGAATTGCATAATGAGTTTTTTTTCAATTCTCAGCCCCCCTCAACTCATTGCATATGGGCACAACCTTAAGTTTGACAGAAGCGGTCATGAAAATGGGATGCAAAATAAAGCCTTCTATATGAGTTTGCAAATGAACTTCATATTTATTAATTATTCATGGTTCCTTCATTCCCAAAAACTTCAAAGGGGGATGCCCTAGCCAAATCTGATGAGTGTTCATTAAATACACAGAAAAGCAGATAATGTCTCAGACCAGATGCTGGAGGAACATCTCTGAAGCAGTGATAAGGATATCAGCAGCACCTTTCCCATGCCAGTGCTGGACCCCCACATCTTAGGAGTTTGACTCATGATGCTCGTTACATCTGTTCTTCCTTAATCTTCTGTTGGAAAACTTTCACAAAGATGAAATGTGGCACACAAAGCTAACATAAGCATTCTCAGTCGGTTCAGTGAGCACCACATTTTCGCTCTTCCAGCGGCACGTATTGAGACACAGTTTGGTTATTACAGAGACAGCCCTTGAGATGCTCTTCATCTCTTTTAGTGTAATTTAGGGCCCTTCCTTGCTGGAGCAGCAAACAGCAGGAAGAAGGCACCATACTGGTGTGAGCACATGTAGTGAGTAGGGAAACAATCTGTGTTGAGTTCTTGAGAATGACTCAACTCTCCTGAACTTTGCCTTTCGACTGTAATGGGTGTCCATTCATGTGTAATGGGATGAAAGATGGTGAACAGTAAATGATTTTTGTTCACTGGAACGTTTGTGCAGGTGCAAAGCACAGCAAGGTTCCTTTCTCAAAGCTTAAGTAGGTGAAACAAACGGATGAGGCGCTGGTGCTGGCATCACGGCCAGGCCACAGTTCTGGTGATCTTCCTCCAGCACTTCATGCATGGTTGTGCTGGGCTGTGCGGAGGTTTTGGCTGTAGTGATGCAGAACCTATGAACTCTATAGGAACAGTGGTGCACATTTCAGGACACACAGTGATGCTCATCTGGCTAATACAAAGGAATTTTTGCTCTTAATTAAGGTTGCACATAGAAATTTTGGGGCTACTTGCCCAAAATTGTTCTTCAGATCCAACATGCTTTGGAAACTAACTGCAGATTGTTCCAAAGGGCTCTGCAGAGCACGGCCTGTTTCAGCAGTCCCAGCACGGTTGTAGGGATTGTTCGTTCAGATGTGTTTGTGTGGGATTTTTGTTCGTTTTGTTGTTGTTGTTGTTGTTTTTTAATGGGGCTGTTTACTATTACAAAGAATGTATTCCCAGCAGGGTGTTGATTTAGTGTCAAACGTCTGTCGAGCTCTTTTTTGCCTTTTTTTTTTTTTTTTTTCCCCTCAGGACAGGCTGGTGGGCTGCTTTTCAAGTGAACCATATGGCCTTGTGACAGGCAGTCCTTTTGGAGTGTTTCACATGTCCAGCAGCATCTCAGATGTACATTACTGGGTAGCTTCACTGAAATAGATGAAGCAATTCCAGCTTACACCAGCTCAGATATCTGGCACACCCAGTCCTGTACAGGAATTTCTTATTCTTTTTTCTCAGCATTGTGGTTCTCTGAAGTATTTTTTTTTATGCCTTCTTTGAGAGCTTTAAACATTATGCAGTGCCTCCCTAAATGAGTTCACTCCAGGTTAAGGAATAATTTTCCTTCAGTCTCTCTGTATGAAAGATTTCCCCTTCTTGATCTGCTCTGGTGGGTGTATAATTTCAGTATTGCAGACTGAGATATGCTCTCCTAACGTTGCAATTTTATGTTCTAAAGATTTTCCTCTTTTATTTTTCTTATTTAAAAGATGAAAGCTTGTAGCAGCTTTTTTTTTTTTTTTTTTTTGGCATGCCCACCTATGTCACAGATTCTTCTGTCACAGTCTGATATTAATAGGACGTGGGGGAATGGTTTTAGACTGAGAGAGGAGATGCTCAGGTTCAATGTTAGGAGAAGATGCTTCATTCAGGGGGCGGTGAGGCACTGGCACTGCTGCCCAGAGAGCTGTGGGTGCCCCATCCCAGAGCTGCTCAGGGCCAGACTGGATGGGGGTCCTGGGCAGCCTGAGCTGAGGGTGGAGAGAGAGGCAGCCAGCCCATGGCAGGGGTTGGATCTGGATGGGTCCCTCCCAACCAAAACATTTTCTGATTCCATGATTCTCTCCACCATTTCTCCACTGACAGAAGGCAAAAGTATCTTAAGCTGCATGTGGCAAAGAGCATCAGCCAGACCCCTATGATTTTTTGCTACTTAGGTTTAGAAATAAAGGTATGGGGGAGAGCAGAAATACTGCATTTTACTGCTCTGCAGCCCTAGGCAGCTCCCTTGTGTCCCTACATGCTGGAGCACCCAGAGTGATGCCCTGCAGCGCTCTGCTGACAAACATCTGACTCAGGTGGTACGGAGGAACAACCTAACAGGATTGGAGTTAAAGCTGCACACTCACTGGCCCTTTGTTTCATGTTTCTGCTCAGAAACAAACTTTCTAGACAAACAGAAGCTTTGTCAGCTGTAGATGTTTATTTTTCTGTCTAGCAACTGTGCCAGCATAGAATCAGTGTGACCAGGAATGAACTAGTGCAGGGACTTGATTGAAGTTAAAGCTAATCTGGGAGAAAAGCACTGTATTATAGCCCAAGTTAGTGTTGTCACCTCAATATTTCTTCTGAGCTGAAAGGGCAGAAAAGGAGGCGAGGGGAGAAGGAGAGCTCAGCTTCTAGCAGCTGGAAATGCATGTAAACCTGCTGCCTCCCAGGAGAAGGTTGTCACTGAGCACCACTCCCCTGCCTCATGGCTTATGGAACATCTCCAGCTCACCATCATATGCTGTGTTATGTAAAAATCTTCACAAGCATTCAGTTTCATGTTTTAGTTAGGTGCATAAAGATGGTGTTTTCTCACTCTACTATTCTGTTGCATTTGATGATATATAAGTTAATTTGTCTATAAGTAGATATTTGCATCGTCTGCTTACAGGTCTGGTTTTAGTAGTCAAAATAAATAATCATTATCTGTATTTTTCAAACAGAAGTCAAAGAGCAATCTGCAGAAGAGGATGCCCAGGTGGAAGTGGACAGCACCAAGCAGCTAACACCAGTCCTTCAGCGCTCAGTATCCGAGGAGTCTGCAAGCTCCACTGCCTCCGTTGGTGTCGAAGCTAAAACCAGGTGAGTGGGCAAAGAGACGGGTGCTGGAACAGGGCTTGGAGCTGAGGAATGGGGCACAGAGTGCTTGGAGCACAGGCTCAGGGCACACTCCTGGTGCTCTGAAGCATCAGTAATAACAGTCTGTGTTGGCAGCTGCTGTATATGAGACCGATGGCTTAATTAGTGTACAGGGAGATTGAGGTGAAAAGCACACTTCTTAAATGTTGTCCTCAGATTACATGGGTAAACTCTCAAATTACAGCGTATTAGCTGTTTGAATTCAAGCAGATATAAGTGAGATTGAGATGCATTGTGATTACTGAAGCATTCCTCCTGAGAAGTGGTGTATAAGCAAATTCATATAAAAGTATTTCTGAACTTTCAGGTTGCATTTCTGTGTTTTCAGGAACAAAAACAACAAAACAGTTGTTTATATATATCCATCTTGTCAGTTTTACTGTATTTTTCGTTATTTAAGAATTTGTAATACTGGAAAATCAATATTTCTGATTTTTTTTTCCTTGTTTTTGTCAGCATAGGAGATTTAGGTTAGATATTAGGAGGAAGTTTTTCACTCAGAGGGTGGTGAGGCACTGGAACAGGTTGCTCAAGGAGGCTGTGGATGCCCCATCCCTGGAGGCATTCAAGGCCAGGCTGGATGTGGCTCTGGGCAGCCTGGTCTGCTGGTTGGCGACCCTGCACATAGCAGGGGGTTGGAACTAGATGGTCATTGTGGTCCTTTTCAACCCAGGCCATTCTGTGATGCTATGAATATAAGTTGCCCCCAAATCAGTGAAAGTATTAGTTAGGTTTAATGATATTGTTTGGCAAAAACTAAACCATGCTGCCTGTGATCACTGTTGAAGCAGTATCAGAGTATGAGAGCTACTGTGAACAGTTCTCTTTTGCTGCAGTTTGTTACCAGTCTGTTAGCAGGCAGTTACAGGTGCATTTCTGTTTTGATAGACTTGGAGACAGTACTGTAGTCATTTTAATTCATCCATGTCAGATACACAGCATGTTTCCCATGCACAAAAAATTAATTCGTTTTCTGCATGTATCATTTTCACATTTTACATGCCTGCAAACTTGCTGTGCTCCAATAGGTACTTCCCTCCTTACAGAGAGTTCTGCTTAAATAGACGTGGTATGTATACCTGAAGGAAATACACAAAAACTGCTTTTAATGGCATTTTCCTATGCTAATGCTAAACTGTGGTCAGTAAGTAAACCGACTTGAACTGAACAGCTATTTCTATTCTTCATTTCATCCTGTTTTGGATCCTTTGCAGAAATTGTTCTGAATGCTGTTTCATCCGCTTTCTGTTCTTGTCAAGGTTGCTTTCTGGCTGTTATAGCGAATAGTTGATTACAGCACTTTCCTTACCCATAAACTTTTTCTTAAAAGCTGGACAACAGTCAGCCAAAAAAAAAAAAAAAAAGCCCAGCTTAGTTCTGAACCAGCCCTTATTTGTTCTCAACTTACTTGTTCTGCCAGCTTGCAGTGCTGAGGTTGATTAGTCAATATTGAAAGGATATTGTGGACCGATTGCTTTGGCTGATCAAAGCATTAAAAAGCTAAATGTTATTAATTGATAATTAACGATGGTCATACCCCATCTCTGATGTTTTAGAAGAAAATGCATTCAAGAGATGTGCAACAGTAACTGGGAGTCTGAGGTTTCTCTGCTCCCAGTCGGTTCAGGATCTGGATGCCGAATTGGTGTCATGTTAGTTGGAGAAATTGTTGATATCCTCATAACAGTGGAAAAAAAAATAGAACGCCAGGTTTTATTGGCACTGTGTCTTGAAAACCTACCAGAAGAAAGCCTATTCTGAGCTGTGACTCCTTGATCAATCATTTGTATTACTGTCTGGGAGGTGTTCACACAGGCACTGTGCCTTGCAGGTTGGAAAGACTGGATGCTGGATGGCTTGTTTCTGTTTTCTTAGGACAAAATGCAACACAGCAATGATTTCTGGTTTTCTCACATAATGGTGGAAGGAAATGTATTGAGATTCAGTATAAAGTGGGACTCCATAAAGATTTGAAATCTGTAAGTTGAGAATACAGTTTAGACGTTGGTTTCCAAATTAGACATTCTCACCAGCTTCATTTCTTTGTGTATAAGTTTTGCTATTTCATTTATAGTGTGATTAACTTAATCCAGTGGAAATGGGTATAAATTAAGATATAAGTTTAGGTATGTGAGAGTTACGGGAATATTTTTTAACAGACTGTGAAGAAATTTGCCAAAACATAGAAAAGCACCAGTGGTAAGCAATACATCACTTTTTCATAGATTCATAGAATGGTTTCAGTTGGAAGGGACTCAAAGATCATCCAGTTCCAACCCCCTGCCATGGGCAGAGCTCACCAGAACAGGGCTCAGGGCCCCATCAGTCCAGCCAGAACCTCCAGGGATGGAGCACCCACAGCTCTCTGGGCAGCAGTGCCAGTGCCTCACCGCCCTCTGAGTAAACATTCTTTTTCAATAAGCAGAGTTGAATGTGAGTAAATTCTGCATTTCTGTCTTTGGTGGTAAAGAAGGATGTTAGAGGAGCATAGGACATGGGGCATAAAACAAAGCCTTTTTCAAATAACTGCTGTAGAAAAATACTGAACTGGAGATAGTAAGATGCATCAGAACCAGGATAGGATATTCACAAGCTGAGAATTTCCCCAAAGCTTGCCTAGTGTGGTATCTTTCTTCTGATCCTTCCTGAGGCTAAATAAGAATATCCAAGAGACAGGAGATGGAGAAGGCCTCCGGTTTTGGAGCCTTTCTGCCCTGTGTAGGGTAGGGTGTGTGTGCCTGGGACTCCCAGAGAGCTGTTCCCTGCGGCCGGGCTTGGGGGTGGGGATTTAACAATGGGTTGAGGAGAGCTGCTCAGAAGGCAACATGCTGAAGCCGTTGAAATAAATAGCATGTGAGCCATAGGGGTAGGGCAGGCTGCAAGGGGTGAGGCCTGTGTGTGTGCTGAGAAGCAATGAGTGAATTATTGACCGCAAGTGGGGAGGGGCAGCAACGTCAAGAGAAGATAAACTATCGAGCCTGGCAGTGGTGGAAGTAGTGCTGCCAGCACTTATGTATCAGGAGTGCCATGGGACTTGGAGCCTTTTCCTTGGGCTGTTCCATTTTTCTTTTCATAAGCCCTTTGAGAAGCCTGTGTCAGCACAGGACTTAGGGCTGAGTGCAATCCAGACTCTTGGGAAGGAGGCTGTGATGCCTGTAGGAGTAGAGCCAGGAGCCGCTGGGACTTGCAGCAGAGCCCACTTCTACCTTCCTCCTCTATTTCCCACATTTCGCCTCCAAGCACTGAAAGCTAACAAGAATGACCTGGAAGCGCAGTTTCAGAGGAGAACAAAGCACCTTTTGGTTCATTTTATTTTCCATCAACTTGTCCTTTTGCTGGAACTACGAAGAAAGAACAGTCCTAACATCACCAAGCAGAAGCTGAGATTTTCATAGAGCATTCCTGATTTTGGCAATCTCCCTTTCTGCTTCGCTTTGCAGTTGGTCAAACCACAGCATTTTCATTTTGTCACTGCTGTTAAGATCAGATTTGGAGGCTGGAGATGGAGAGATGGGGCGCTTTCTTCCATCAGAAAGGAGTTGACGAACATTTGTTGATTGTGTGAACAAAGATAATGTCTGGTGAAAAAACAGCAGCGAACTTCATTATCTTCGTTCCTTATCTTTTTCTTTCTTTTTTAATCTCCAAGGAAAGAGCATTACAAAACTTGCAACACTCAGTGGAAAAAGAAATTGTGGAGTGGAATAGAGATTAGATAATCCAGATAGAACAGCACTGCAGCGATGGCAGGAGAAGCTGCATCTCTTTGGGCAGGAGGGAGATAGATAAAACATTTAATATCAAATATGTTTAAAATTTAAGTTGCAAAGTCAAGCACTTACTTTAGGAGATACCAGAATTAAGATTAATTTTGAAACATCGATCACCTTCCTTTGTGCCCATGCGTTCTTACATGGTTTGTAGTTTTACTTGAATGCTTCTCTGTAAGAATTCTGCTTGCAGAGTGCGGACCCAGTGAATGGAACAGGGCAACTGAAATCAATGTACTTGAAATCATTGCATGGTTTTGCCTTTAGACTGATAGTTGTTAAAGCAGTTCTGTCTCAGATTTACGGGGCTGTAAGGGGCCTTTGGAAGTCACCTAGTCATCAAGGCTGGTAACTACAGCTGTCATTCTGGACAGAACTTGATATAAATTGCTGTTAAATATTCTTCCAGTAACAATAATTTTAGCTCTTCCTCAAACAGTATCTTCCAGTGTTTTTAACGTTGAAAAGATTTTTGTGAGGTCTAACTCAGATTTTCTTCTTTCTGGGTTTATCCCATTACTTCATGTACCATCTGGCAGAGATAATGAAAGATAGATTTCATTCATCTCTGCAAAAGGCTGTTAGTTTATTTACCCAGCATGTTATAACAAAAATCCCAAATTTCTTTCCTATTTTCATTTTCTTTGTAGAACACATTTTCTTGAGCTCTGATTCTTTTCCTTGTTTTGATTTCTCTTCAAATGGTCCACATCCCTCCTGAAGCACAACGTGGGTAATGCACAGAGAGGGGCGAAGAAAGGTTTCACGTGTAGCTTTCATCCTGCCATATACTTGAGTTGCACAATTGGCATTGTGGCCTTAATGTTTTTAGTGCTGTTGTGTGGAACTTTTGCCTGGTTGGCATGCATAACCATGCCTTTAAGTTGCACAGCTCTCCGCAGTCCATCTATGTAGAGATGATCCAACCACTGAAACAGTATTTAGAAATGCCTCCTGTGCTATGTGAGCAGGTTCCCCAGATTTGTGGAGCCCTGCTTTCTGTCACAGCTTTCCTCTCACAGACAAAGGCTCCTCGGCAGCTTTTCTGTCTCAGCCAGGCTGCTAAGCTGCCTCTCTCCACCTGGTTTTGCCCTGTTGCTTATGTACAGCTGTCCTGCCGCTTGTGGGCAGCCAGCCTACTTCTGGCAGGCCAGATCCGTTCACTGTTCGGACAGATTTTCTTCCCTCTGAGAGATGGCAGGTAGACAGGAGCATCCCGTGAGCTGGATTCCATGGCTGGCAGTCTGTCAGACCGTGCTGAAGTACAGACAGCAGTACTTGTAGGCAGCCTCATGCAGACCAAGCGCAGAAGCGGATGGGATGCCTGCTTTGTCTGAGGATTACATGGGTACTTTTTGGCCACAAATGATGGTAGGAAGCTGGCATCCAGTTCAGTTCCAGTGTTCAGTGAATGCAGTGTCTGCTCTCATTTCTTCCAAATGTCAACTTGTCCGTTTTTTTTCCCCTCCAGCATTATCTGTTAGACTCCTTTTCATACTGGTGATTCATCATCATATTCCCATTCTCTTTACATTTCTAACCCTACTTTCTGCTCATCAGTTTGTGTACAGTCTGCTCTAGGGCATTCTTTCTTGGCTCCTCAACAGGTTTGCATTTCCCTTACCACTGCATCTGTTTGTGACGTGACATTTCTTCTCTCATGTTCCTCCATTTTCATATTTGTTTTTCTTGTTCTCTTCCTGCTTCCTTTGGCTCCTGTATCATTTGTGCTATTGTGCTATTACAAAGGGAAGTGGTTTTAAGTTGAAGGAGGAAAGATTGAGGTTGGATATCAGGAGGAAATTTTTTACTATGAGAGTAGTGAGGTGCTGGAATAGCTGCCCAGAGAGGCTGTGGATGCGCCGTCCCTGGAGGTGTTCAAGGCCAGGTTGGATGGGGTCCTGGGCAGCCTAGTATTAAATGTGGAGGCTGGCGGCTCCACCTGCAGCAGGGGGTTGGAGATTCATGATCCTTGAGGTCTCTTCCAACCCAAGCCATTCTATAATTCTATGATTGTCCTGTTTCCCCATCACCTTCCATGTCCCTTGCACAATAAGTGTTCGGACTCACCCTGCCCTTTCATTCATCATGCCTCCCTTCATATTCAGTTCAAGTCTGAAGCCGTAGTTTCCTTTCCCTCCTGATCCACTGCTGTGCATTCCAGCTGAGAGTTTCTCCTCTTCATATCTGTGCTGCTCTTCATGGAGGCATACAGAGGGCTGACTGCAAGTACAGGCAATTTAAACGACAAAATCTGGATTCAGAGCAGCCATAAGCTTTTGTGGCAGAGATGGTCCCTTTGAGCATTTCTAACCTTTGCCAGAAGCTTTACGCATACATGGGGAAAGGATGGTGCATCTGGAGTCTGTGAGATGCTGCGAGACTGGGGCGTGCTTAGTGCTGAGAGTTTCTGAGCTCGTAGCTTTGATGTGCCAAAGCTTTGCGTGAGCACGTGTGGTGTGCTTAATGAAATCAGAAACATTCAGAAAAAGAAGTCTGGGTTAACTTTGGTGGGGTTATAGAAAGTATATCTGTACCTCTTTAAAGGAAGATGGAAAACTGGAGGTGAGTCACAGCATCAAAAAGGTTGATGAGAAGTAAGGAGTAACTTTTATATGCAAAGCAGGTGAATGAGCTGGGACCATTCAGTCTGTAAAAGAGACTGGAGGAGGAGGAGAACAGGCTTACAGAATGGTAGGTGGCCTCAGGAGGGTCGCTGTGTATCGACTGTTCCATACAAGAAACTAAGGAATTGTCAAATGAAAATCTCAGGGCCAGATGCAGAATGAAGAGAGGTGGTTCTTTACACAGCAGGCAGTTGTCTGGAGTGGCACAGAAATCCTTGCCAAAGGATGTTATGGATTGCAAAAAAAAAAAAAAAAAAAGAAAAGTGAATTGAAGAGCAAACTTGGCGAGTTCATGGGAGTGAAACTGAGAATTGCTGAACGCTTAGGAGTAGTACCTGATTCAGGAAAGCTCTGAACTGAAAATACTTAGGGGCATGGAAAGTATCAGATGTTTGCTCTGTTCTTTAACACCACCCATGCATCTGCTTATCGTATTTCCAACGCTGGCCATACTGGGTGGATGGACCTTTAACCTGACCCAGCGCCCTTCTGACTGAAGAGCCCCACTGCTGTATTTCATGTCTGCTGTAAGCAAGTGTTCAAAGATGTGAGGCTTGAATTATGCAGATCAGCACACTTTGCTGTTCCCTAATGTGACTGAACAGTTCTGATGGGACTTTCTTGAAAAAACAGCCAACTTGGTATGTATTAAATGTCAGCATTTTTCAGGCAATAAGATGTTATTTAGCATTCGTACAAAGCTACCTATGACAAACCTCCTAAAAGGTGCTGCCACCTCTGCAAGGGCAGTGCATTTTTGGCATGATATATATTGATTTGCCAGGAGAGGGAATCTGTGTTGAACAGATAATACTTCCTGGGTGCCAAGGCTCAGTGAAGATACAGGCCACACTGCTTCTTTTTTTCGAGGGAGATGTTTATGTGAAGTACCACCTTCCATGTCTGCTGACAGTTGTATTCTATGTGGGATCTTTTGTTTGAGACCAAGAGTCAATTGAGCTGGACACAGAAGAAAGATTTTGGCCGTAGAACAGACCAGCATTCACTTTAGTTAACACTGGCATTTTAATAACTCCCCCTGTATTTATGGCATGTGAAGTTCTAATTGAACTTTAAACATTTGTTTAGATTAAAGCTGGCAGATGTGGTACATATTTGTACTTTTTAAATCTTAAAAACTCAGGAAAAAAGTGTTGTTTTGCTGGTAATGCTGGAGGGGGGTAATGCTTTCTTTCAAATTGCAAGAGTATCATTAAGTAGATTATATGGCTGTAGAACTCCAACTGTGCCAGTTGGAAGAAATTGGAAAGCAATTACTGTCTAATGTTGTTTAATTGCTTTGTGCAAACTTAGAAGTTTGAAAATTCTTCACTGGAAGTTCTGAAGTTCATACAAACTGCCCCCACCCTTCTTTTTTTAAAGGAGTTGTGCTGTGTAGTTAAATGCTGCTTTCAAAACCGCCTCTGTACAGAGTGACTTCAAAATTTCAAGTTGTCTTGTGATTCAGTTTCCTTTTGGAAGGAGAACATCGCATGTAAAACATTTAAATATAGCTTACATCTGAGAAATTCTGCATCTTTGTAACATCTCTATTTTGCACTTTTCATGTTTCTCAGGCCTCATTAATTCAACAGGACAATGGATTGGGTTGCTGTGCTCTATCGATGGGAAGTCATTGGGATGAGGGTGTCATGAGATGAAGTCTCTTGTAATGGCACTGCTCCAAAGTTTGCATTAGTAGTTTTCCTTCAAGCTTCTTTATTATCAAAGCTCAGATACTGACATGATATTGAGATGATGAAAAGGCAATATTCCACGCTTCCCAAAGTGTTATAATAACTTCACCTCTGTGAGTATCTCACATATTAGAACACACACTGATGCAGACCACTGGAATCGTTTGAAGTCAGGAATCTGTTTTCTGTTAAAACGCAGCTTGCAGGTCTTGATTTGAATTTTCAGAAGTGATACAATGCTACATCTTCACTAAGGAGAAAAACAATTTACTCTGTAAATAACACAACATAAAATGAGGGCGAAGGCAAAGAGTGCATTATCACAACTTGGCACAGCTAAGTAAATAGCAGATCCCCCGTAGTGTTTAATTTTGCCTTTTAACATACGGTAAAACAACTAAAAGGGTTAGCTGGGAAACTAATTCTCAAGGCCAATTCTCATCAGTCTGCTTTGATAAACTGTACACATCAGTCTGTTCTGTCGACTCCCTGCTCTTTGGAGAGGAGTTGGAAGGGACTTCAAAGGTCATCGAGTCCAGCTCAAACCATTCTATGATAAGTTCTGTTCTGCTCCTAAGTATTCCATTTCATTGTGTTGAGCTTGTTTGTAATTGTGAAAAATGCACGCTAAAAACATTTTAAATCTGTAACAACTTTGCTTATATCGTGCAAAATAGGCATAAATCCTCTCAGCTTCACCTTTCAAAAATGCTAAGGTGTGTGTGAAAAAGGCATCCCAAAGACATTTCTGGACAGTTACAAAAATGATTACATAATTCATTTAAAAGGAAACTCATGGCAAAAATCAAATGATATCCTCTTTGCTTTCTTTTTACTTTTTAAATGAAAAACTTTAATGCAGTCATTGCATTAGTGATCACCTGTTAAGGCCATGTCAGTGGTCATCACGTTAAGGCAATGGTTATGGCTGGCAGACCATAACAGAACTGCCATACCCTGGGCTTTCCTGTGTCAACAGCAGTGACAACCTCTGCTCTTAATAATCAGAGTGCTTGAAAAGATGAGATGCAAAGTAGAATTATTTGACAGTTGTTGTTCCATTGTAGTCTGGGAGGAGAAGATGTAAGTTTGAGATGTAAGAAGATGTAGTCTGAGAAGATGTAAGAGAAGAGCATCTGTTGAGTTGAATTCATGAGTTCGTATTTCTCCTGCTGTTAAGAGCTTCTGTTCATCTCTGTGGGATTTTTGGGTTCCTCTGAAAGAAGGGGATCCTTAGCACCTCTATGCAGAACAAGAGGCTGAGGGATTTTCTCCAGGCCTTCTCCTTCATCATTTAGTATTAGAAGCGGTGCGTACCTTAAAGCACCACACCTGTAGATGTGATCAGCACAAGCCACTTGCTTTCTGCCTTGGCAATGGAATGTGCAGGTCTCCTGGGGATGTGAAGGGAACTGCAGAGGTGTGCTTGTAGGGAAGGATTCTCATGAAGAAAGGAGGCAGAGGTGTGTTCTTCAGCTTGTGGATGAACAGCAGTGCCCCACATGGCTGCAAACTGTCCCGAGTTCCACCCAGGTATGAAGAGCAGGAGAGTGAGGGGTCACTGCTGATCCCATCGAGGGTCATAGTAACTCAGAGACCAATGTGAAGTCATTTCTGTCTGCAGCACAGCAACACCCAGGCAGACACGAGCGTAGATCTGTGAGATAAGGGAGACCTTGTAAACAAGGCATTCAGTCTGCACATCTGCTCACTGTCACAGAGCCTTGGCTGACACAGGATACCCTGGTGCCATTTGCCAACACAGAAGGATCCTGGAGGGGCTTCTGTTTGCTCTTGGAGATTTAATTGTAGTGGCACTCGATGCTCTTCAAGTGTTGTTAAGTCTGATGGTCAGCCTTAGTTCTGTTAACAAAGTTTTGGGGACCATCAGTTTTACCTTAATTTCCTAACGGAATATTTGCAAGCCAGCCAGAAGATGTTTTTCCTCTCTGGTTATAATTTAATATTGTGCAACTGGTTGCCCAACGCTGTGTCGAAACAAAATCCTTTGAACAGGAAAGTTTGTATTTTAGGATGAGTCCTAAATGTCCATATGTCATCGCTTAAGTAAATTGTGACTGTTCCCCCTTCCTGCAGGATTAACTGTCTGTAGGGCATTTTCTTTTCTTTTGCTGGGATGCAGACTGTGGAGAACTGTAGCATCTGAGATTCTTGTCAGAGGGCTCTGCTTGTGGAAGAGGCTTGCAGGAGATGATGGCTGCAGCAGAGTGCTGAGATTGTCAGACATGATTTTGTCAGACAGGGCATCTCTTTGAGCTTCTTAGGAAAGTTGGACTTCCTCTCAAGGTTTGGTGGGACCAGGCGTTAGCTCAGGTGTTAACCTCATCGCCTTTTACTGCATCTCCTAAATCCAGCTGTACATCTGTTTTGTTCTGAAAATGTTTTTCTTTCCATCATCTATTAAGATTTGTGGGCATACAAATGTATGAAGTCCTTTAGGATGGGGTGAGCTGCCAGCACTTCCTGGCAATGAACCACCTGTGGAAGTTTAAACTTTATGTGTGTAAGGTAGCATCTGTTCTAGGAAAATTTAGAGTTGCATTGAAGTTAACAATAATGATGAATTTAAATTTTCCTTTGGAGCTTCATAAGTGTGTCTTCAGTGCAGTATTGGTGAGCTTAAGTTTCTTTTTTTCCTTAGAAGCTTATAAAAAGATATGTAACACACCATCTCTTGCTTGTTATCCCATTTTGAATTAGGCTGTTCTGAAAATATGCTAATTATGATAACAGATCTTGAGTTTGATCTTAAGAGTTGCCAGTATCTCAATTTTGTTATCTTCAATATGAGAGCTCTTCTTGCACCACAGATTTAGATTCTCTAATTGCATATTGACATATGGAAAGTAGATTTGTAAGTACTTTCTGCTATCTTCAGATGATATGAATAAAAAAACTCTACCTTCTGCCCATACAGACATAACTTAAAATATTTACTGAGCACTCACACCTAAAAGGCTCACGCGGTGGAACTGGCCACTTTGTATTGCATGACAGAACAGCAGCGTGGTGAGTCGAGGAGCAGAGCACTGTTGCTTTTTACTGGGCAGGGAGCACGCTGGCTCTGCTTGCTGCTAGCTCCCCGAGAGCGAGAGCTCGATGCATTTCTGTTCATTCTCCCTTGAAAGCATCAGAACCTTTTTTTTTTTTTTTTTTTTTGTGACTTTGATAATCTCTCCCTCCCTCCGCCCCCCCTTTCTCTTTTTCCTCTTGACAGCGGTCTGACCACGTTCCGCTTCCCCTTTCTTTTACTTATGCACCTACGAGCCTTTAGCAAAGGATTCCCCCACCCCCCTCCTTGCTGGGAGCGCTTCCTTCAGCCGCGTCCACAGCTTTGCTGGAGCAGCAGCAGCACAAACCATCTGATTCCTGACAGCAGCACAGCTGTCCGCACCGCTCCACGGCGGAGCTGTGAATCTCCCAGCTCTGCTGTTCGCTCCGCCCGCAGAAAGCTGTGATCCAGGCAGCCTCCAGAAACGTCTGCTTTACCCCTGCATGCCTTTGGAAGGTACTACGGCTTAAAAAGTTAGTGTTTTTCAAAATTACTCTTTCATATTCTTTTCTAAGTCTTAACACTATTGCGTGTTTGCTACGACTGCATTTGAAGGAGCTTTGTTCCTTCAGTCGTAATTATCCTCAAGTCTGTTAGTGAGTAGCGACAGTCTGTCCTGACAGGATGTGTGAATAATTATTTATTCCGCTGTGGATAATCTCGTGTTTGTAACTACTGTAATTTATAGGCCATTGTGCTGCCTGCGTAAATCCCTTAAGTCCCCTCACAAGTCTCTCCAGTCTCAGCTAGCCCAAAGAGCTTTGCTTTACCCTCTTACAAACTCTGCCTGCGAGGTCAGGTCAGGTTTTGCTACTGGTCTGATAGGTTATGCTCACTGACATACAAATAGCAGTTATGGCTTGCTTATGCCATCCTGAAAACCAGCTTGTAAACAAGACATACCTACCTTTCAGCTGTAACCACACATTTTCCTCCCCGTTCTCATGCTACGTTTATTGTCATTTTTCTTTACATCATTTTACCTTTGGGTACTTTTTCCTAAAGATTTCTGGAAAGTGGCAGATGTTTGCCATCAGCTTGGGTGGAACCATGTGAGATGTGTGACTGACGTCAGAAATACGAGGATGAACATTCCCCACCAGTACTATGGCAGGTTGTTCATCTGAGTACCAGGAATGGGACCACTATTATGTGCAGCTGAGCTGCATGTCCCCAGGAGTATGTGTGCCCTGGAGAGAGTTCAGTGCTGCCTACAAGGTGCAAGTGAAAGTGTGGGACCTTAACTGGGGCTAAGAATTCATGATACACTGCTGTCTTCATTAGACTCTGTCTGGTATTACCAGTACTGTAATAGCAGTTCATGTACTTGTATTTGCTTTCTTCTTTTTTTTATTTTTCTTTCTCCTAGTGTTGTTTTATGGTGAGGGCAAAGGACCTGTCTCAGAGTGTGCAAAATCAAGTCAGAGGGGGTTTCCTGGATTCTCAGTGTCTTCTGTGCTGAGTTGGAACTTTTTTACTTTATTCTTCTGTTGCAGCTCATGCCTCACCTGGCTGGAAAGGCATGGGCACTATATTCTCCTTTCAAAATTCAGTAAATATTATGCACGAGCTTAGCTTTAAGATTTCCTCTTCTTCCCACATTACCTTTCTCCATCCACCCAGCCAGCACAGACCAAAACCCAAATCTGCAGGTTGCAGATGCGCTTACATCTATTTAAATGGGATCCAGTCAAAACGAGGCCTCCAGCCAAGTGCCTGATTCCCTGAGGCATCTTTATGGGGTCTTCAGGGCGTAAATATGAAGAAAACAGAATTGCTCATTTAAGCATAAAAATGTGTTAAATGGCCTCCCTTGAAACCAATGCAAACTGCATTAGTTGCAGAAGTTCACATTTTAAGTTTGTGGATATGTTTATTATAGAAATATTTTTCAGTAGATTCCATATGATGTGACACAAGGAGGGCTGTCAGAGCTGTCATTTCAGTGCTGCTGCTATGTTATGCATGCTAAAACATAATTGCAAATGGTACAGGGAGAGCTTAATGGTCACAGTTCTGTAAATAGACATCTCCTCTAGTAAAGCTTCAAGGTGGTGTTTTTATATGTGAAATGAGGACTCTTGGATTCGTGCATACCATGCTCAGAGTGACTGCAGTCATGGCTGTGACTATTCCCATTCTGTTGTTTCCATGTTTAATAAATCTTTTGACGTACCATATAAGCACACTGTGTATGTGCTTGTAGAAAGGTAGATGTGTAGTACACGTGCATCATGTACAGAAGGCTTTCCCTTTTTTGTGGTGGCAATGCTGAGGACTTATAATGGGGGTGGTTGTTAATTATGTTTATCCTACCCTACTCTGTTCTGCTCTACTCTACCGTGTTTTCTGCCACCTTTTACCTAATGCGTGCCTCAAGATACAGTGCTCACCCCTCCCATCCCCTTACAGCCGGGATGTAACAAACTGTCACACGCTGAGAAGTTTTGAGTAGAAAGGTTATATTAATCATTTGGATATTTCCTGGTGGTTTCTGTTTGCTTGTTGGAATCGTGCACTTCTGTGAGTGCAAAAGTTCTTTTACGTAAGTAGTTGGAAATGGACTTCCATAATGTTGGGTTCTGGCAGCACTCGGGAACTGCCATTGTTTTGATATGAAGGGTTAAACTGGCACAGAGTTGATTCTGGATGGAACAGTTTCTGCTGTTTTCCCCCTCCCAAATAATCATCTTCCCTCCCACAGCGAACAACTCTGCGCCTTTTGTTACTGTGGTGAACGAAGCTCATTAGGACAAGGAGACTTAAAACAATTCAGCCCAACTCCTGGGTACATCATCCCATGGAAGAACCAGCCTTTAAACAAGAGCGACGCCAGCGACAGCGCCGATGGAGCTTGTGAGAGGACTCCAAAGCAGAACTCAGTGCCGCGCAAACAGAGAGGGCAGAAGAAGTAAGTGTGTTTCGCCATAACTATCTATGGCCTTATGGGTTTGTTTGTACGCAGCTTTGGAAATGTGTTACAGGTACCGTAGTGTTGCATTTGTGAAAATTATCAAATGGATGTGGTTAATAAGAGTCATTGAATGGCTTAGGTTGGAAGGGACCTCAAAGATTATTCAACTCCTTTGCCATAGGCAGGGCTGCAAAGCACCAGATCAGCCACTTCATCAGGCTGCCCAGAGCCTGTCCAGCCCAGCTCTCATGCCCCATCCCTTAAGGTGTTCCACAGCTCTCTGGGCAGCCTCTTGCAGCGCTCACTGCATTCTCAGTGACAAATTTCCCCGTCATCTAATCTGAATCCCCCCTCTTTTAGTTTAAAATCATTCTCCCAAATGGTTCAGTAGCTTTGGGTCGTGGTTTTTTTAAGCCTGCAAGCAGTACAGAAATGTTTGCCTCGCTTCTAAAGGTTGGTTTCTGCCCTTAAGTGAGAATCTTGAATAGAAGACCATAGGAAAGTATTTACTATCCATGCACAGGTCTGTTTTGAGATTGAAGTAAACTGAAGGCAGATGCAGGATAGGAGCAGGAGGCTTCTGAAGCTGCCTGTGTTCCAAACTACGGGTGACGACTGTCATCTCGTTGGAGCAAGGAGAGTCCCCGTGCCAGGATGGCACCGCGGTGCTGCCTGGTGTTCAGGAGCACCTCCTGTGCTCCACTTTGTGCCCGCTGCCTCGGTCCTGGCGCCGGGCAGCGCTGACAGCAGCCTGTCACCGATGAGACCCAGGCTGCACAGCCCCCAGCACTCTCAGCTCTCTCCTCACAGGAGAGTTGCTGCAGCGCCTGAATTACCGAATCCAGTAATTCTGACAAAAAATAAATGCAGGAAGGAGGAGGGCTCGGAGCCCCTGGGCTTTCGCTCCACGGCCTCCCTCCGGGGCCGCCCTCGCCGCGGTGCCGCCCGCTGCAGCGCGGGGCCGGGGCCGGGGCAGCGCGGGGCCGGGGCCGCGCTGGAGGCCGGGGATTGGCTGCGGGCTCGGGGCCGCCGCCAGCCCGCGGGGCCCGGCTGAGGGACGGCAGCGCCCGCCTTAAGGTGGAACGGCCGCGGGGCCGCCGAGCAGCGCCGGGTCCGCGCGTCGCCCAGCGCCTCTTAATGCAGGAGTTCGGTCTGGGTCTGTCACAGCCCTCTGAAACGACCCTCCCGAAGCACTGATTTCACGTTTCGGCGCTGTTTGTGTTCGGCTGTGACTGGAGGTGGCTCGGTGTGGCTTTGTACTTGCTGATGTTCAGGTTGCAGCATGCTGCCAAATAATTATGTCAACAGTGTAAAAATGGGCGTTGTGTAATGCCAGCAGAGAGAAAGCCGTGTGCTGCAGCCCCCCTCCCCGCCCTCCTCACTCCTTATGCATTTCAAGTAGTGGCCTGAAAAGAGACTAAGAACAAAGTTCAGGCTGGGCTGAAGTATGTTGGTGTTCAGGATGGAATTGCAGAGTAAATGAGGATGTTCTCTGAAGGTGATCTTGTCAGAAATCCACTATACTACTGAGAACACCACATCACTTGGGGTCAAACTTTTTACAAACGTTCTCAGCCCCTGTGCTCTGAGCCTGATGTTGGTGCCCCTCAGTGCTGACAGTGCTGGAGTTGGTGGGGGGAAGCGGGGATCTGTCATGGCATGACTCATGAGGATATAATGACTCCCCTTCCCCTTCCTCTTCCCCTTCCCCTTTCTCTTCCCTTTCCCCTTCCTGTTCCCCTTCCCCTTCCCCTTCCCCTTCCTTCTTACCACCAGTCATAAAGGCACAGTTGCTGCAGTATAACAGCCTGTTGTTTGCAGGAGCTCTTGGCATAGTGGCACTGGGTGGCTTCTCAGTGTCCTTTTCAATGACCCAGAAGGAGAGCAGTCAGGACTGAAGGCATTTTTATGCTGTTTCAACTCTATAAACTCAAAATTAGCAGCAAATGCTCAAGTCTGAGTTACTAATGAGGCAGAAAAATGAAGTTAAAAAAAAACCACAACATCTTTCCTAACAATCACAAAAGCATTAGATGAAGTCAGAACGTAGTAAATAAGCTTAATGTAGGTCTTTAGATGCCCAAGATAATTTTTTGCCTGTAAGAAAGAAAGGAGGAAGAATCATCACTTCCTTTAGTTCGCGGGACTGATCTGAGTTTTGTTAATTGCTTTCCACTGAGATTAGAATTTGGGGGGCAAGTTAATAAGGTTATGAACTAGCTCCTCCCATATCAGCACAGTAGAGTAGTCTGCACTTGGTAGTAGCTACTACATTTCTGAATTCCCTCACATTCATTCCTGTATCTTCCCCCCGTTTTGTTCAGACTATCTTGGTTGCATTGGATAAGTATGTTTATTTCCAGGAGCTTTTTCACTTTTTTTTTTTCCTTCTTTGTTTTGCTCACATCCTGCACAGTTGCTGTGATGTCCCCAGGCAGTGAAAGTATGCAAGGGTGCTGTCAATGCTGTACCGAGGACCAGCTGTTGGGATGCTAAGAGGAGGGCCATGTGAGAAGCTGCCAATGCTCCTCTCCACCTTCACCACATTCTTTTTTTCCTTTTACATCTCTTCTTCCCCAGGGTAGCACAGACTGTTACATAATTTTCCATCCCTAGGGTTGGGCAAGTCTTAATATTAAACAGGACTGGACTTTTTTTTTTAAAAGAGTCAGCATGTGTATCCTGAACAATGGCAGGAGAGCAACCTCCAGGAAGGGGAAAATCGTCAAGTACTTTTTTTGTCTGTTGAAAAGTAGCTGTAACTGAAGACTTGGTTAACCCTCAGAATGTTGGGTTATGTGTGAGGAAGTCAGGTGTTTGGTGATGTTGATTATATTTCTTATGCTTGAAAATAAAATATTTTTTGCTGAATTTTGGATCACTTATAAGTGCCTGGCTAATTGAACAAAGAATGTGGTCACTTCTAAGTTTATTTTTTTTTCTCTTCTGCTTCCTGGTACAGACCTCGATTAAGTACGTCATGTATGAGTGTCAGCACCCAAACTGCTTCTGACGATCAGGTTGTCAAATTCTGGGATGAACTCAGTTTAGTTGGCTTACCAGATGACATTGATGTTCAAGCCTTATTTGAGCCAACAGGTAAGATACATTTCTCTCCTTGTTTCTCATCCATCTGTGTGGATACAGTGACTATATTGACAATGAATGAAATTTTTCTGCTGATTTTTTGTGCTCTAGTGTTTGTCAGGTATTGAATTTTGCTTTCCTGACTTTTGCCTGTGTTATGTGGTGTTTCTGTGTAGTTTCCAATTCATGTACCAGACAGACAGTCCTTGTGATGGGACTTGGTTGCTCAGGTGGATTGTCAGACTCGATGATCTTGAAGATCTTTTCAGTTGTTCAGGCAGTAATATCTTCAACATCCTGATTGTATTTTTGGGAGGAAAAAAAGAAGTGTGACACAGCTTAATATAATTCTTAAAGTCTGAATTCTATAGCTTAACCCTCCACAATGGCAGCGTGAGGCTAGGAGATCTAAAATAAAGGAAGGAAAGATTTAAAAGAGAAGATATCAGAAGAACAACAGATTTACAGCACGCTCACATGTTTCCAGAATCTGCAGATTTTCTGTCAAAAAAACTGTATGCTTTGTCATCTGTTCTTTCATTTTAATGGAGCTTCTCTTTTTAATCAGTTATAAATTACTTTTGTGGAAAGCGTTTATGTCCTCATGCTTTGATGCCAAGAGTCCATTCACATATTTTACCTCAAAAATGCAAATATATTTCTTCTTAACCCAGTGCAAGTATACTGTCACGGAGTTAACGAGATCAATCTACACCCGTGACAGGGGGCGGTAGGCCCCTGCCCTCCCCTCCCCAGCCCACAAAATGGGAAGGAAGGGAGGAAAACAAAAAAAAACAGCGGCAAAAATGTCATTCTTTTGTGAGTGTAGAAACTGATTTTGAAGTTTAATTAGAAAAAAATAAGGTTTTGTTTTAAATTGTTCTACTGTAGTGTGTGGGGCGGGGAGGGTGATCAATCTAAATTATTTTAAGTTGTCATTATTATTTGTCCATGAATCTTCCCAGGCCCTTACAGAACTTCTTGGGGAGTTTGTTTTGTTTTGTTTTTGTGGCTGAAGGATTAAGTTGGCCAACTGCAATACCTAATTTCAGCAGCTAGTGTCAAGCAATGTTTCAACTGTACTAAAAAGCTGTCTCAGAGTTCCTTCAGAAATATTCTTTATTTGCAGCTGTTTTTCCCATGATTGAATTAGAAACGTCTTTTAAAATATTCCCATTAAGTTCTGCACATTCTCCTTGTGCAGATACTGAGTTATCAATAAAACATTTCTGCTTATCTCTGTTCAATGCATTTGTTGTATTGGCACAGTCTTCTGTGCTGTGGTGCATTTTGGACTTGAAAAAGTTGTATGTAGAATTCTGAAGCATCGTTTGAGTGCATTCTACATAAACACACAGGTCTGCATGCAGTCACTGGGAAATGTAAGTTAATAGTATATATGTAGATGAATGTTATCTGCAGTAAAACCCAGGATTTGATATAACTCTGTGAGTGTCTCATGCACTGACATTGTGTATACACCCCTGTTATGATTCTATGGTCAGGCATCTGAAAACTAGAAACAGATGCACAGAGTATACCACGATGAAGTGAAAGATTTTTTTATGTGTCAAAAGGTTGCAGTGTGTTTAGCATTTGATAGTATCTGCAGTACATTTAATGTATGGTAATAACACCACTAAATATTGCAATGGGAAGAGCAAGAGGAGAGACTGTTTGTCTGGCAAGTGTTTACTACTAGAACTGAGTTTTGTGCTTACAGGAAATGCTTTATAGAGTTGTAAAACTGAAGCTGCTCTCTCCCAATGCATTAGGTCATTGCTGGGCTCATCAACGCTGTGCAGAGTGGTCACTGGGAGTCTGCCAGATTGAAGAGCAGCTATCGGTGAACGTGGACAAAGCTGTTGTCTCAGGGAGCACAGAAGTGAGTAAAATGATGAGAGTGCTTGAATAGGTGGTGGGGCGGGGCTGAAAAACAAGCAGGAAACAAGTGCCACGCAAAATATTGCCAACAATATCCACGTACAGATCTCTGAGCTTATGTTCATAATAGTGTTTTTAAGTAAAGTCTTCGTGATAAAATCTACTTTTGCAATTTATTCAAGAGACTTAATGATAGATTCCATGCAATTCCTTTAATTCTCGCTGCAAGTCCTCTTCTAGGGTAAGTAGAATGTAGAAAGTACACAGCTGAGCAATATACAGATAGAAAAAAAAGCTGAGTTCAAATTAGTAAATTCCCTGCTCAATGGAGGAAAGTTTTTGTTTGCTGGTTTATATTCTGAAATATTATAACTCATATAATACAAAAATTCTCAAGCTAGAAGGTTGATACAGGAAAACTAGTGTTTTACTGCCAAGCCTGTGTTGTTATTGTAAATACTGATGGAAAGATGTTGCTCTGAAAGTAATAGGAGATATTACTTTTGGAACAACCCAGATAGATACTTAGTGTTTCACTATGAAATGGCAGGGACTTCTGAAAAAGCAGACACCTTTGAGAGGGATGGTCTCCTTTTGGCATTGCGTTGGAGTGATGAGGAGACCTATTTCACATAGTCTTTACTATTTGTGGCTGTATTTTTCTCAGTCATATTTAATGGATTATTTTAATAATTTTATCTTCTCTGTTAATCAGTTGTGGTATCAGCAAGTCTGCACAGTTTTGCTGTCTTCCCAATGATCATGCTTAGGCTTATTTTTTAGTTGCTTCTTAAAGTTCTTGATGCATTATGTTAAAATAACAAAACAATGTGGAAGATGCCAGTAAATGTTCTCCATTGTGTGGAGTAAAAAGCTGTTTTAAATCAGTCTTTCAATATGAGCTGTATAATACAGTTTTCCTTGTGCCATCTGCTTTTACATGCACTCATATTGAATAAATGCTTTACTTTGAATAATATAATTGATTTCTGTGCGTCTGCTTTCAATGTAGAAGACTACTCAGAGTGAATGAACCTGACAGAACTGAGTTCTAAATGAGTTTGAAGATGTTAAAACATTCATATGTGTGTGCATGTATAAAAAGAATGGAAAGAACAAGGTTAGGTTTCTATCTATCTATCCATCCATCTATCCATCATTTTTATATCTCACTGTAGGTTTTGGTTACCTTTCTTTCTTAAGTAGCTGTGGTGGTGGTTTGTAGTCATTTTGTTATCCTCTCATTGCCATCCGTGGCCTTTTTCCAAATAATAAGCTGGTTTATGACAGGCTCCTCATAGTGTTAAAGCTTGTACTTTGCTTTGTTGGATTTCATCCTGGTTGCATTATTTCAGTTCTGCTTCTTTCTGTATGGTACTTTGCTCCTCCCTGCTATTGGTGGTACCTCAGCCTGATGCCATTAGCACACTTTCAGTTGGATGTAGGTGTTTATAATGCAAATATTTAACTATTTTTGAAGAGTTCCACATCTCTCTGGTGCAATACAATTTCTGTTTCAGTCTTGTCTTTCCTTAAGCCATTGTGTAGCTTCTCTACTCATCATCTCAAATTCTGCAAGTAATTTTTTTAGGTTAGTCTGTCGCAAATGTTTTCAGTGCACTGCATAGAGCTTTGAATCAAGTGCCATTGCAGGCATTTCCTTTTCTATTCAGGCCTTGCTGAATATCTTGAGAAACTTTTTTCCCTTCAACACAGCAGCCAGCCAACAAAGGAAGCAGTTGTTTTGGTCATTCTGTTTTGTCCTTCTTATCAAGTCCCTGGGGAGAGAGCAAGAGTGAGAGCGTAAGGGAGATTGATTGTAGAGGAGCAGCTGGACTGAACGGGTCATCTTCATCCCACTGTCTCCAGAGATGGATTTGCTTCTATTTTTTTAAGAAATAAGCTACAAACTCCTCTGTAGTTCTCTGTTCCTGAGTGTGGAGCAGCACTGTGGGGGCTGCATAGAGTTGTATGCAACTGCTTTGTTGTGCCTGAAGTGCTTGGTCGTCATTTTTCACTGTCCTCAGCGCTTCAAAACTTGTCACAGCTAAAGAAGGCACAAAGAAGTAGAAGATGCTCATCATATTCTGCTGCAAGAGAAAAGACAGTTTAAGAGAAAAACTTTTCTTTGTGCAAGGCTTTTCTGAAGGTATTGAATGAGTGGTATAGCAATTCATTTAGTGTACTTTTTACCATTTACAGCTGCTTGCGTTTTTGCATTTGCTAACATTTTGGGCTTCTTTCTAGTGTGATGTTACTGCATTTTAAGAGCAAAGTATCTGCTTGAATGTTCTGAGCACTGTTGGCAGCGCAGATGCAAGTATGTGCTCAGGGCTTACAGAAAAATAATTTAAATAAAAACAGGCTGTATGTTATTTCCCCTGCTTGCCACCAAATTTGCTTTTTATGTTGTTGTTGTTTGGGGATTTCTGTCTTCTTGGAAGTCCCCCTGGCATCCCGTGGGTTTCTGATGTGGTTTGTAGCATTGACATCTTCCTTTAGCTTGGAAAGTACTTTTTCTTTTCCTTATCTTCGCACAGAGATTAATTTTTGACATGCAATAACCTTTTTCTTGATAGTGAAGTCCTTGGGTTTAGGTAATGCAAGCTGTGGAGAGCAATTTGTTGCTTTTCTTACCTTTGAGAGTGTCTCTCAGTTGTGTGTTACATTGATGTTTCTCATTTGTTAGGGTGTCTATTGTTTGCAAATCTGTTCTAACTGGATATGACATTGTTTCTTATTACTCTGTTTACCAGTTGAGATGTCCATTTGGCTTCACTGAACTTGTGATTGCATTAATAAAGCTCGTGTAGATATACATACTCTGGAATAGGTCAAGGAATTATGTTAATTCCTTTTGGATTCTCCTCTTGGCCTTTGTTTTCTGAAGGCTTTAAAAACAATACTGCAGAGATGTCAGTGTCTGCATTTCACAAAATGGCCTGCTTAGTGTTTCTTTCTTCAGTTGGTTCTTTTCACTCACTCATTTTGAAGGCCTGGCAGTTTATTTACTCAGGCACCTGACCGATGTCTTGCATGTCTTTGCATCAAGTCATAGGTGGGCTCTTTGTAAACTTTCCTTCCATATTGCTGTAGCCCTTATGGATGCTAAGTTGATTCATTTAATCTCATTGCTTAATTGCTTACCGGCAACTGAAGAGTTCACTTTCTCAGAACCACTTTTCGAACTAAAAAAGCCCTAAGGCAGAGCTGGTGATACAGGTGGTGAGTGTAACTCTCAGACCTTCATTCAGGATCCTTCGTAAGAGTTCAGATCTTTAGCTCTGGAGCTTGAATAGTGTTTGAATATGCTTTCATGGGGCTCTGGAGTCATTTTGTTTCAAGTTTTGAAAGAAAAATTGATGATATAGAGGAGAAAGCTCCCTGACTTACTTGATCCAAAACTGATCTTCATTGCTTATAGTTTATAAGTGCTCTTCTCAGTACGTAAAAAAAACATTCCACAGTAAAAAGTTGTCATATTGCCAGTGTTATGAAGAGTTGGTTTTTCTTAGAGATATTTGTGCTAAGATGCAGAGATGATACTAAAATGGAGACGTGAAATAAAGCGAAGGAAAATGACTGGACAGAAATCAGAGGATTTGCTAAAAAACACAAACACCAAACAATAGTAGATGTGGATAAACAGAGGGTTCTGCTTTTCTTTGTATTTCTGGCTTCGGTGTTGTATTTTCTTAATGACTCTGGCTTTTGATGCTTGGATGAATGATACAGGATGAGCTTACTGGCACTGCCATTTAAAATGGAGGCCCTTAGGGCTTATGTCTGCTCAGCTCTTAGCGAGAGTGGTTTCTGAAGTATTTTCAAGTCTTTTTAAATACTACTTTATAATTTCCTTATTCGTTTTACATATATTGAGTAGGTGGCTGTTGCTTTACAGTCTGCTCAGGAAAAATAAAGTTTACTACTCATCTGCCTTACATTGTCTAGGCATAATTCTTCTCCATGCTGCAAAGTCCCACATCTCTGCATTATCTCCTAATTGCTGAAAGCTCTCTGCTCCTGTCTCGAGCATCTTGCACTCTAAACTACAACAGTGTACACCAAAATTACAGTAAATTGCCTTGAAGGACCCTGGTGGGCCGGGCAGATTTTAGCAATAGGAGTTACATGGCTTGCCTAGGAAGGAAAAATGATTTGTGGTAATGGTTTAAGGAAGTTGTGCAAATCAGAACGTAATAAGGTAGGGGTTTTTTTGTTGTTTATTTTATTTTTGAATATCCAAGTAACCCAATTAAAGGAGTGAATTTAAGGAGGACTCAGTAGATAATGTTTGAACAGCTTCTGTTGACAAGAAAGCAATGTAATGTCAACTTTCCCAGCCAGCTCTCTCTTCTGATAAGATGCAGAGAACAGTTTACAAGTTTGGGAGAGCTTACCAAGGATAGCAGAGTCAAAGAAAACAATATTAGTGGAAACTGAGGAGGTTCCTATCTGCTTAAAGACTGAGTAAGGGCAACATAGTACAGATGAAGCATCTAAAGGAGTCTTCCCAAAATACAGTATTATCCTGTTTTCATTTTGCAACATTTCTCTTAACTCTGAGATTCTGTATGACTCCTTGTGTATTTATCCACTTGAGAGCTTTCATTTTTCCAGCAACAGCCACAAGTGTTTTTTCAGGACCAAGGCTCTCACAACCAGGCAACTGAGAAATTGCTCTCGTCTTCTCCCACTCATCCATTTTTTTTTAGTTAATCAGGGCAGTATCTCCTCTCAGGAGCAGGCAGCTGTTTTCAGCTCCTGCTGAGTTTCTGAAGGCTGTTTGGCGTGTTATCACTGCTGAGAACTGGAGGACTTGTTGCTTTGCATCGAGGCAAGCTAATCAATAGCATCTTGCCTTGTTCCAAACTATAAAACGCTCTGCTGTCTTGACACTCTTCTCTCCTATATGCCCTTTTTTCATGGTAACACAGTCTTTACTTTTATTTAAAGCAGTTTCCCTTGATTTCTGCTACCAAAGGCAGGAGGTTGTTTGTGGATGCTTCCAACTTGGAGCAGTGTAACAAGGCAGATGCATTAAATTCTCAATTGTTTTTTTTTTTTCTTATAATCCTTTGTACCTACAGTGTTTTTTAGTTCTTTGCTTAAGACTCAGTTTGAGCATGATTCTTATGAGACTAAACTGTAAGGAAGAAAAAATTGAGGAGAAAGTTGAAAATCAGTTAAAGCACACAGGTTTGGATTGGTTTGTTGTTTGTTTGTTTGAAGTGTTTGCCCACAATTGGAATATAACCTCACCTCTTAGCCTCAGGAATTCCTCTAGAGATTTGTAGGCATTTTCCTGCTATTGAAGGCAAATCTTGTACTTCAAGGAAAGACATAGTGACTACAGGTACGGTTTTGGTACCTAATGTTTTAATAATGTAAATTGTCTTCTGTGACCTAATCTGTTCCAGAACAGTTTGCATTTTGGTCACCTAAAGTCAGATCGTCTGTGTTGTGGAGAATATGAATCAGTCAGTTCTCACAGCTTGTTAAATGCCACCAGGAATGCTATGCCAATGAATTTATAACTGTATTTTCCAAGCTCCGCAGAGCAGCCATGGCATCTTAAAATGATCATAGTTGTTTTTGTTTTACTCTGCATAATTCTTCTGGAATACCCTTGTATACCATAAATGATGCCAACATGGCTTTGGCAAATCCGTTGAGGTTTAGGAGCTGCTGTGGGAACTAGAATGTGTTCAGTTTTTTGCAGATCCTGCAGCTGAGAACAAATATTTTCCTCTTCAGCAAGGTTTTAAAACTTAGTTCTCATTAATACTGCCTCATGAGCAATGATTTAAGTATTCTTCCCTTGGAATTAAAATAAGCTGTGCCATGACAGGCTGTTGTTTATCGAATGACACTGTCCCATAGCAGCTGCTTTGCAAGGCATGCTTGAAAATAGAGGAGCAGGGCATAGGGCAGGAGTGAGAACAAGCAGACAAGAAGAAGGAAGGCTGACATTTAAAATTACTAGATTATTGAAAAAATCACCCTCTCCTGTTTTTTTCTATAATCTCGTTCTAGGAATCAAGCAAAAAAGTAAAATTTAATATATTTGATACAAAAAGAAAACCAGCTTTTTACCTAGTAGTTGGTTTTGTCCCTACAGTCACTTTTGCCAAATTTTTATTATTGTTTTTAAATTATCCAGTGGGATTCTGTGCATCCCATTTTTTCTTCTGTGATGTAACACAGAAGAAAAATGTGTTGTTCTCACACGTGAAGGATTTTGCTTCCTATCAGAACACACTCTTTTTAAATCTACAAACTGTAGGGCTCAATTTCCTCAGTTGTCTTACAAACCACATTTCCTGGTACAAAATGAAATTATATATTTTATATTTATATAGATTTTTCTATATCCCTGCTGGTACTTAAGAAAATTTAGTAGTAGTTGGAACTGAATAACGTGAATCAAGAACTGTTTTATGCTTTTAATGTGTCTTTGTAATTATTTAAGCATGTTAGATATGGCTGCCTTAGAATGTAATGAGTCTCCACACTTGAGCATCCATCCTGAGCAATGTATTTAAAAGTTGGAGGGGACTCCTGTCATGTAAAATGGTCTGTCCCAGTGGTATGGTTACAGAGTGAGAGGCAGCAACATGGGGAAGAAATGGGGTAATAAAAAGTTCAGGCAACTTTGGTGAAAGATGGACTCTGAAATAGATTTTCAGTTTGACTTTTCCATTTACAGAGGCAGAAAACTTCATTTATTTTCCTTGCATTTTTGATGTAATTGTTGCTCACTTGCGAATGTTCTGATAGCTAAGCACTGTACACTCAGTGTATGTTGATGAATGTTTAGAGATTTCAGAACTTGCTGGGTGGTTGGGTTCATAACAAGCACATTGATGTCACTTTTCAGTCTTCCTAGTAGTTGCTAGCTTGTAACTTGCTGTCATTATAATTTGGTCCTGTTGATGAGAAAAAGGAGCACGTGATAATGTGAGACTAATTTAGCTATGGCTAATTTTTATCGTGTCTTTTAATTAGTTGATTCTGTTGACAAAAGAAGGGAAGGCATTAGTTTATGAGCCATGGTTTGGAGGAGTATTTGATTCCTGAGATGAAGCAGTGGAAAAGATGCATGTTTAGATTTGGATTTTGGCTATGTTTGGGTTTTGGTTTTTTTTTTAGGTTTTTCTATTGATTCACTTTGTTGTGTGCCTTCTGTGAAGTAACAGCTGTGTTTTCATCCCTACCTTTTTGCTTCCAAATATATGGGGAAAAAAACAGTGAGTTTATTAACATGGGCAGTGCTGTTGTCAGTGCACATTATAACTCACTGATGATAGTGAAAGTGTATCTTGCTCTTTGGTGCAGACCAAGTTCGTGCTAAAGCTTCACTCCTGCCACCTTTGCAAAGGAAAATGCATTTTAGTTTATCTAATAAGCTTTATTTAGAATAAGAGAGACCTTTCCATAAACAGTCAGTTTTTTTCAGTGCATTAATACAATTCCTGTGACTTCATTGTCTGGTTCCCCTTGTGGTTCTCCAGGTCTGAACAAGGCACAGTGTCACTTCGGGGAGGTGGGTCTGTGCAGATGCTGTCTCTCCCACTGCACTTCTGGAACGTGGGAGCCAGCAGGGAGGGCAAACACTGTTATTCCTCAGGGTGCACAGGCCTCCTGAAGACAGTTTGTATGGCTTCATCTGAAGGAAGTGTTTTATTTTACTGCCTCACATATTCCTTTGTTCTCCCTGTGGAGTGCTGGTGTTGGTCCTGCTGTAGCACCAGGATAACAGGGTCAGCCTTACAGTCTTCACTGTGTGGGGTTTTCAAGGTGAATCCTTAGAAATATGCACCTCTCTTGAATCCTGGGTTTTGAATATGTGGGTCCTTGCATCAGGGAAGGAAGACAGTTACCACACAGACATTTCTGAGGGGGTTTTGATGCCGAACAGAATCGGGTACTGCAGATGTGGGGGGCAGTCTGTGGAGTGTAGGAAGCAGGAAAATGGGCTGGGGGCACCAGAAAAGAAGCAGCAGTAGCAAAGAAATGAAAGCCAAAAAGCCTGGCTGAGAAACATGAAAGGGCTTATGTTCCTGAAGGAATTTCCAGTGCAGGTTTCCTTTATTCGGTAACATTCACTGAAATAATTTACTGAAAGCTCTGAAGTAAAATTGTTTAGTGTGAGTTCCAAACTGGTGAAGTGAGTTTCACAAAGGCCTTTTCTTCCTTTTTGCATGACTTGAGTAGAAAACACTTCTTCCATAATACGCCCAAAGAATATCTGCACCTTCTCCTCCTCCTCTCATCCTGGTGCCTTTCTTAAATGTTACTCCAAGCACCGGGGCGATGACACTGGTTTGTGTTGAGGCAGCACTCCTGCTGGGCATTTGATTTCAGGAGTTTCTATCTCTACCAGGTTATTTTGGGGCCTTACGTACAGCGTGTTAAAAAAGGACAGAACCTGATCTCTGAGGAGTAAAGAAAGTCCCCTAAAGGGAGACATCGTTTTCAGTCGAGACTGGGCTCTTCCTCACAGAGTGCCCCTGTGTGCTGTGCAGGTAACCCATGGTGGTGCTTAGCTGTAGGACACAGGGAGGTGGCTGCTGCTGCTCTTAAATATTTAGCCTATTTATCCCATGAATATTTTCAGCAGATACGTGTGTGTATATATATGTGTATATATCTATATATATGTGTGTGTGTGTGTGTGTATATGTGTGTAGATATATATATGTATGTATATATATAAGCAGAAAACCTTACACATCTCATAGCAAGTATACCTATCAAAACTTGAATAAGACAGTGTAGCAGTACCAACCAGTTCCTACCTTTTGTAGATAGTTGAATGCAAACCTCATTTTCCTGCTTTACTCCCATCTCCCATCTCTTGTGGCTCCTGTTTATTTAAATATTTCATATTCAGTCTTTTTAAAAACGACTGATAGATCTTTTTTAGTTAATGTTGGTTAGTTTTAGTTAAAAGTGCGTGCTCATGATGCTGTGAGCATTATAGAAATAAGGCATCTCTTCTGCCTTCGGAAGTTTATTCTTTCAAAGATAGCACTTGGACGAAAGGAAAAACACCCCAATGGTACATAGCTGAGGTGTAGCATTGATAGACAACTAGAATCTGAGCCTGGTTTTGTAGCTGTTTCCCTTATAAATAATGTATTATTCAATTATATATCTTTTTTTTTTTTTTAATGGACATTGGTCACATTGTTTTTTGTAACAAGAATTCTAAAGCTCAAACTCAGTACTGAAGTTAGAGTTCTAAAATGTATTTGGTTATTCCAGTCAAAAGAGTCTTAGTAATAGCTTTTTTCCTGCTAATTGTAGATTATTTTGTGCTATGGATCTTCATTTAGGGCTTCCACCTATCCTCAAAAAATCTCACGAGCATATTTTAGTTGGAAACTCAGGAGTACACATCCTACTCTGTTGGCATCAGTTCGCTTTTTAAGCAGTAGCTCAAAAACTGCTGCTGAGATTGGTGTACTCAGCAGCTTGCAAAACCAAAGCATTAGCAAAAAATAGTTTGGAATTCCCTGAAGATTTTGTTATTGACTTCCACTAGTGTAAGTTATGTTCCAGAATTGCAGATTGAGTGTATACGTTACAGGCATCAGTACAAGGCAGTCCCATTAATGCAGGTGTCCTTGAGTGTTGTTTCTCGTTGTTTTTTCATTTTAATAACATGGAAAAAGTCATGCGTGAGGGACATGTTATGAATTATGATGTTCCCAAACGGGGACCAACTGCCCTTCATGTGCAAGTCTGCAACACTTGATGATAAGTGCAACCATTGCTTGCAGTGGAGCTCTTTTTCCTGATGATCTTAGCTTCTACTGGTAGCCATCTCTCTAAGTGAACAACTTGGTATTATTCATTTTCATCTCTGTAATTGTCCATTTTGCAGATCTTAGATGGGAATAAAAAGCAGGCAGGTGATGATGGGTCAGCTGCCACTAATGAACTTGTAGCCGACCCGTGCATCAGTCACAATTAATATTAATAATCCTATTCAATAGTATCGATTGGAAGAACTAATGAAATTCAAATGAGGCTTCTCATAAGATGTGTTTTTACTTCAGTGATGTTCATGTATTCCTTTAAAGATGCTGCATTTCTCTTCAGTACACTGGGGGAAAAAAGGCTTTTGTGAAATAAATGAAGATTTGTTTCCTAGAGTGTCTAACATTGGTACAACAACTGCTAGACCTTAAATAGATTGCTGCAACATAGCCTCACATCATGTACAGCGTGGATACATGCATTCAACCTGCACTCTAGGCAGTTTTTTATTACACATACAGCCTTCTCCGTTTCAATTTTTAATTGGTAAAATACTGTTTTCTTCCATTCAAAAATATTTTTCCATTCAGTTTCTGTATGAAATTGCCTCCTGAAGAAGTGGGCAGAGTTGCAGATTCTGCAGAGTAAATAGTGAATCTGACACACACAGTGCTGTCAGATATCCACACACGTGCTGCTGTGTTGATTTTCTTCCTTTCAGTGACTGCAGGTTGTTATGGCAATATTAGCTGGTATCTGTATGGTATTTCCAGGGAGATGTGTTGACAAATCATCAACCTTTAAAAGTGAATGGAGACTTGTAAAGAAAGGAGACAAAAAGACAGTTAAGTTGCAATCATTTCTCTGAGCTTTGAGAGGAAAACACTCATTTTCTACAATGTAAACGGATTTGCTACCTAGAATGGGGAAGAGTTTCAGGTTTTCCAAATGTCATACTAGGTGAGGTCTTTTTTAATGTAACTTGAAATAGATGATGAATTGCTGGGAAGACTTTTAGAGCTGTGCATCCATCACTTCTCAATGTGCCTCAGGCACCTCCCGAATGTTTGCTTTCTGTCAGACTTAAAATATTGTGATGGATCAATCTGCCAGTAAAGGTCGGACCTGGCAGCAGTGCTCACTCATCTGAGAAACCAAAAGGTCAGAGTAGTTAAGGCTCTGGTAAGACCAGAAGCTGAGCATCACCACGTGGTTGTACTCCCACTCTTAATTTCATGTGAGCATGATGGACTTGCTGTGTGTTCATTTCTGTTGTCTTGTTGTGCACCAGTTTGGTGTTCTTCAGCTTTCCCTGAACTTCATTAATTGAAGTGCACCCATGGAGTGATGAACTCTTTGTTGCTGTATGGGTGTTTTTAGTGAGCTGCTCAGCCCAGTACTGGGGCACCGTTGTTGTTACAGCTCTGTGCAGAACGAGAGCCAACGTCTGATGCTAAGGCTTCCATGCCATCAAATAAAATTGGTTTTAGAGAACAGTGATTGAATCTGTATGCTTTTAGCCATCTGAACAGTCACTCTGATATTAATGGTACACTCACAGTAAGCAGACTGCATCTCCTGAAGAGTATATTTGTAGATGGTGATCATTGCTAAGCCTAGAAACCACAACACAAGAGAATTTCTGCCGTGTTCAGGGGCTGGAGTGTAACTGTGATGTGAACTGGCAGCAGTGCCCAGCATTGCTGTGCCCAGCAATGGGAAAAGCAGAACCCCAAATCGTGAGGCTTGGAATCTCACATGGGCTCCCATTCTTTCCCCAGACCCATATCTTTTGTTGATCCGAGTTATCTCCTTCCACTGATTCTGATGTATTATTCATGTGGTTTCAATGTGGTTTTATTTTGATAAAGGAATGGAATTTCCTCAATTTTACTGTAAATGTGAGAAAAAGCTTTTATGGTGTTGTTGTAGTCCTAGTTTAGCTGTAACCAGATAAGAATAAAAACATCAAAAACTCTGTGGCCTGTCACTGGAGATTAAGGAAAAGCATTATGAAGATATATAGGACTGTGCTTCATGTAACTATTTGCTACAAATGGAATGGAGACATCATCTAATTGTTTGTGCCTTATTCCTTCAGGAGTGTAAGAAGCCTGTCATCCACAGCAGCAATAAAAGCTGTGCTGAGTCTTGTAGTGGGGAGAAGGATTTTAATGTAGAAGAGACCAGGTGGGAATTGGTGCTGAAACAGAAGTAAATATGTACATTTACTAAGGGAATCTGTGATGTATAAAACATAACACTATTTCTTGGCAGTTTTTTCCATTTGATGGCACTAATATCTCTATAATTAAGAGCAATGGAAGCATTTAGAGAAAAACTGTGTACTGTTACAAACCATTCCTTTTTTAATTGAACAGCTGTAATTTCTACCAATGGAACAAACTATATTATAAGAAAATGATTATTAGTTTAAAATGCAAAGTTAAATGAATGCAAAATTAACAAACAGATGGTGAAGAATTATTGTGTTTTATTTCACTCCTGGGTAAAAGGACTCATGCGTGATTGTAAAAATGTCATCACACTTCGTAAACCTGAAAGCAAACAGAATTTGCAGTTGTGCACATCTGTTTTGGGACACTGCTAAAGGGTTAGAAGAATCAACGTTGCTTTCAAATAAGGGCATTCATCAAAAGGATATCATTTGCTTAACAGTTATGGCTTCTGCTAAGCATCAGACCTAATGTTCTGTGGAATTCATTACAAAATTTGGCAGCTTTTTTCTTTGTAAGCTACTGAGGCAACGTGCTGCAAAACGAAACAAGCAGCTTCTTCTTGTCCCCGCATCCTGGATCCCCAGAACAGCAGCTGAATTACCTGCAAAATACTTGGCCTGTGGCTTAAGAATTTTAAATCCATGCTTTAAAATGTTTGCCCAAGGAATGTCAGTGATGTCATAGAGTAAGTGATGAGAAAAACAAGTTGCCTATTTGTGTGAGTTTTTTTTTTTTGGTAGCTAATGAACTAAAAATATACATACATATATACACACACACACACATATATATATATATATATATATATATATTGTGTGTGTGTGTGTATGTGTGTGTGTGTGTGTATACATATAAAAACCAAAGGGTCACCATGCCTGGAAATGAAAGATGGGAGGAATATGTGCAATTGACTCATTCAGTCAAATGGGGGAAAAAAAAACAACCTAAAAGCTCAAGCCAGATGAAACATGTGAAGCTTTTATTAGAAAAGAAATTATATTAATGTTTCAAGCTGGTATTTTCAAAGTATGCCATCTAATTGCTTTATTTGAGCTCAATTTACAAAAATTAGCGAACTGAAGATGTAGGATTTTGTTTACGATGACTCTGTGCCATTTGGAGAATGCAATTTAGAAACAGCCAAGGAAATAGGAATTATGAACAATAAGGTACTGATTGCAGTCAGTGGGGAAGGAATACTAAGGAGGTGCTCACTAATGAGGGAAGTATTAAAAGCAGGAAATTCTTGTATTTTTGTGTGTGTGTGAGCACAATCCAGAGTTCCTTGTCGCCATATCCCCACTATTACCTTGTAAATTAGGTGGATCATTGAGTGTATATGTAGTGGATTTGCTGACAGTAAATGTTAAGCCAAGTTAATATATCTACAAAATCTACAGAAGAACGTGTTATTAAGACTCTCAAATCAAATACACAAAGTTAAGACGTGCCAGCAGACAGGTTGCCTGCGCACAATTCATGTCCTTTGTGTACATGCCTGATTATGTGGACCTTGGCTGTATGATCACATGCAGAACAGTGAGTGCCCGATTCACTCCAAAGAAGGATGTTATTGTCTCTTTGGTATTACTTTTTTGGTGTTGTTTTTCAGTGTTTAGCTATGTAGACTTTTTAAATAATAGTAAAAAGAAACATTTATTTTTTTCCTTGTCATTTTTTATGATGCTTGTGTTATAACAAGCACATGAAGTACATCCATATGTATTTTTCCGTATGAGGACTTTTTCCATGTCTTGTTTTCCAATCTTGTCAAGAGAAAACTGTTTTGTTTTGTTTTGTTTTTTTTAATTTTAAATTAAGTATATATATTTATTTGGATGGCCCATTGCTTATTGCCATGCTGACAAAACCCTTGGGGTGGATTGTGAGTGTTACCAAAGAGGGCTTTTGTCAGCATGTTTCAGGCAAGCTTCAGCTCAAGGCTGACATCTGAATTTCAGCCTATGTGTGGGCATGCCCTCCTGGGAGCTGTGCTTATATTCCAGTTCCAGTCATTGGAGATCTAGTGGGTATTGTCAATGGGGCCTGAAAATAGACACCTATTGGTTGGTCAGCTGAACTGCAGTGAGGTATACTCCATAAAATTACCATGTTTCTGTTAAATGTAATGGGAAATGAAACAGTTCTTATTATAGGCACACAATTTAGATACTGAGATGTCTTCATCTCAGGCTTTGTGCCATTCAGAAACACGATGCAAGGCTATCAGGAGATACTGTCCATGATGCTATTAAGTAACTTCCTATGAAATAACTGCACATAGAATGATGCCAGCCTAGCTGTAGAGATGAAGACATAACCTACAGATTGCACATACCACTTTGTGTCCCTGCATGTGATTGAGCATCACAGGAGCTGTGCTGGATCAGACAGAAAGTTGACTTCAACTCAGTGTCTTTGATGATGACCAGTGTCAGATGTTTTGAGAAGACAATCATTAAACAGCAAGTATGTAGCAATATTTCCCCCAGTTATTTTTTGTAAAGCCTCCAACAGTTTGTGGCTTAGACCATGCTCTGCCAGCAAAAAGAAATTTCTACATGTACTTCTTAAGACCTTCCACACATGAAACAAATGGAACTGGTACAATAGTCTGCTTCCTGAGCCTGCCAAAAAGCAGTCTTAACCAAAACTGAGGATTTCTGTTTCTGCCTTGTTTATCCTGAAGTTGTTGATCCTGGAGCCTAATTATCACAATTTAAACTATGTTAAATGTTACTGATCTTCTCATTGTTGACATGCTAAATAAACAACAAGCTCACGTGCCCTTCTTTCACAGCGGTATTAGATGAGAATTGAGGGAGTGGTTGTAAGGCATTGGAAGTTCAGACTCACTCAAAACGTTTACGTTATCCTAAATCTTGTAGAAAGCAAGGATGTGCATTAAGAAACTGCTTTTCTTCATTTCTCAGTTTGTGTCAAGTTTGGCCAGATTGCAGCTATTCCTGCTTGTCCGTGGTTTTTCACAGTTTTAGAGCAAAAATTGTTGGTTTCTACATTTACAATTTTTCTAAAAAATGTCAGGGTATAGTAAGCCTTAGAGTAATCCTTTAATACAGGCTTTCCTTGTTAACAGCAATGTTAAATTGTGGTTATTTCTGTTACCATTTATTGCACTGTTCTCCTAAATGCACCGTGGTGCTTAAAATGGTCCATTTGACATTCAACATGCTAATGGTCGTTGGTATCTTTAAGCACTATCAGCTTTTTTGCTGGATCATGGTCATTAATGAAGATGACTGGAGCTACCCGAAAACATATCTTCTTAATCTCTGTTTACTCTAGAATTTTGCTGAGGTCAAATTAATGACAATTAATGAAAATTGTTAATGTCTGAGCTATCAGTATATATTTTGGGAGCCAAGTTGGAAGTTTGTTCTTACTGGTAGTACCTTATATTGTTTCATTAAGAACAGATGGCTTGTGCATAGTTTTGAATATGCTATATATTTTAATTACAATTAAAAACACTTCTTGTTAGCACAGGTTTTGTCAGCTTACCCTTTTAAAACTAAATCTATAATAAATGCAAATATTTTGTCTTTTTGTTGAAAAACATTTTGCAAGACCTAATGCTAACATTTAACTTCATTGTACTAATCAGGTTGCAAGTGAGCTTTTATTCAAAGTTCTTATTTTAGCCTTTATTTAGTGTCTGTGCCTCCTGAGGGTTGTTACTTGTCCATTTGCTGAGGCAGTAATGCTGTGAAGTAATAAAGTGATAAAATGTGACCTCGTAATTTCTTCATACTACTGTATGGATCTAGTCTGCCATTATGCTGAAAATAGACAACTTTTCTTCATTTTACCTTGCTCGAAATTTTGGAATATGCTACTGAAAATGGGAGGTAGCAGAAGTATGGGTAGGATGAGAGCTTTCTTGTCATGGATGAATGCCTTAGGAGCTTACTGGAGAAAACGATTGGTAACAAATGAGGGACATTTTCAACAGGAAGTAATCAGTTGCTGCTGCTTCAATGACATTTATTTTATTCACTATACTCCGAATGAATAACAGAGTGTTGCTTTAGCTTTGTGACACCTCGTCACATTTTTGGTGTTCTTGGTTTTTTTTTTTTTTTTTTTTTTTTTTCAGTAGAACGGAGCTGTAAAATTATTTGATCCATGAACAGACAGCGTCCATCTTGCTTCATCCCCTTAGAAAGCTTGGCTTCAGCTTCCACCCCTTTGACAGAGCACTGTGTTTTGTGCTCATACCAGTGAAGTGGAAGGCTCCATGCTGGCTTTTCCTCTCTTCCTGGGCTCAGCACGTAGAAGGCACATGCTGTATTTTATCAGAAGTGGGATTTATGCCTCCCTTTCATCTCTGGCTATCTTAATACCATATTTTAGTACGAGAGTAGTAAAGTAGTACTTACTGAGTTTTATTTAGCAAAGCTTTTATATTTTTAAAATTATTATACTTTTGCTGTTCACATGCTTGCTTTTGTCTTTACAAGCAGTCGAGCTGGCTGCATGCTTGCTCTCCTAGGGTCATAGTGTGGGGCCTATTTTCAGCAAAACATTGGCTTCTACTGCTGGAAAAGTAACTTCTCATCAACAGCTGTTGCCAAAAAAAATCCCTTTGGGCATTTATTTCGTCAGACTGCTTTATATGTCTTATAAATTCAGCAAATGTTGATATTCTGTGCTTTTTATTTGCTTCAGATGATATACACCACATTGTTTTTAAAGTGTGTGTTTTACTTAGCTGCCAAATGCTTTTCATTGCCAGTGCAGTTTAGCAGATGGGTTTGAAGGGTTCAATTAAATGTAATTTGGGCTTCCATTTATCTTCCAGCATCTTTCATGATTCTTTAAATCAACATCAACATTTTTCGAGGCTTTGCATTCATCCTATATTTTGCTCATTTCTAATAATTTCATCATGCAGTCGTACAGCATTTGGAAGAAGGCAGCTCTGATATTACACTGTTATGTACCATTGTTGATTGGTAGTTTCGCAAAACAGATGTGACATTTTAAAATGTTATTAATATTGCTATTTAATCCATCTTCATTATTTCCAGTTTTTAGAGCATTTGATTGTTTGAGCGCTTGCAGTTCTCTGTAGTTTTGTCTTCCATCAGATAGATTTTTAAGGAATTAATGATATGATCTGGTGAAGACTTGAGATGTCGTTCATTGTTTGAACATTGTTGAATGCTTTCTTGGGGGACCTTTGCTGGGACTTGAGCCCCTCCTGGTTTCTAATGTTTATCATTGAATAATACCTTTGAAAACATTGTAGCCTGCTTGTAAGAATGAGGACTTGGCTTAACATGGGCCATCTCAACAGAATGCAGAAATGTCTAGGACAAAGTAACGCCATGGGGTATAGACTCTTTGTCATGAAGTTGAAGGCTTTGGGCTGTATTTTCATGACTTCACAGCTGAGTTGTATGATGTACCTCAGACAGCATCTTCCACGAGAGTTCAGTGATTGTATGGTTTCCTAAGATGAGTTTTCTTGCATTGCATTGATTTTGCTGGCAGTCCTTGAACATAATTCTATCATTAACTTCTTCACCTGCTTCAAGAACTCCATGTAGCCAGTTGCATATCTTGTCCTCTGCCCTCTGCTCTGCTTTTTGGCTATTTGAATAACAGCATACATCTTTTTCAGGCTTGTACCAGGTGTTAGATGGACAGAGGTGAGAAGAGTTGTGGATCTCAGGCCTGCAAACTGAGCGTTGAAGCGCGGAGAACTTGGCAGAAGTGATCCTTAGTGACCCACTTTCATTTATAACCAGTCAATCTTTTTACACAGCAGTTGTATTTGTCTGGCATAAACTAGTACTTTCTTTTTCTTGCCTGTGATTTGTACTGCAGGCAGATTTTTTGCTAAAGATGTGATGTTTCAAGAATGTCAGCTTAGCACTTAACACAGTCAACTTTGTGATTTGTGCTTTCATGTGGGTTGGTTTTGATATCTGTGGGCTTGTAATAGTACTGTTTCATGCCTAATTTCATGCTAGACTTTGAAACACAGAAGAATTATGGTAATAAATATTTTCTGTACTCTGAGAATCAGGCAGATGCAGTGTATAACTTCTTGTTTTGGTGTACGTTCAGATTTGATGTTACTAGGTGCTTGAGCTAGCAATCAAATGTGCCAGTGTTGTTATTAAGGCATGTAGGTTTATTATGAAAGATAAGCATCCCTGAGCTCAGCTGGTGCTTTACATTATGTATGCCTTCCCATGAGCCACTGACCTGCTTTTTCCTAAGTTTTCTTCAAACCTTATAGCACTCTGCTCTAGTCTTCAGATACTGTTGCCTTGGTGAAAAAGTGCAAAAGCTTGTTACAGTGCTTCAGGGACTCTAATGAATCCAAGAAAGCAAAGAGACTGATTAACTGAGTCTGAAAGGTGTGGGTGATGTTTTATAAGCAGGCTGATGGACTCTGTTCCCTCTTGACTAAGGAGCAGGAAGGTTATTGGGTAGTTCTGTATGAGAAGTTATTTCTTTGCAGATGTGACTGTGGCCTGTAGTAATAATCATGCTTCTTCATGACTTGTTGAAGGTTGTTGGTGCTATTTGTGTAGCATTGAAATAAGAGATGAAAGGAAAGTACTGGGTTATTTAATGCCTTATCATCCCCATGGGAATAGTTGTATGATGTCATGTACATTTTCAGTATGTCATTGTAATTCACATTTCTGATTACAATATCTACAGTTCTACATTACAGCATACAGAGCAATATGCGTTTTAGGTACAACCTCTAACAGGTCTGCCTTTATTACTCAGTGTAAGCTTCTAGGCCTTTTTTACTGAAGATATAGCTAAAGTCAGTTAACAAATAGAAGAGCATTTTTCTTCAGTGATAAGAAGAATCTCAGTTATCAGAGCAATTTAGAGTGCATTTGCTGAATGATCTGAGAATGCCACTGAAAGGCACTATCCCAGCCACTGTTTGGTCTTCCTGGGCTCCATCAGAAGAAGGATGGCCAGCAGGGACAGGGAGGTGATTGCTCCCCTCTGCTCTGCTCTTGTGAGGCCCCATCTGAGTACTGTGTGCAAGTGTGGAGCCCCCAGTACAAGAAAGACAGGGAGCTGTTGGAGAGGGTCCAGAGGAGAGCCACGAAGATGATCAGGGGACTGGAGCACATCCCCTATGAAGACAGGCTGAGGGAGCTGGGCTTGTTCAGCCTGGAGAAAAGAAGGCTGCAGGGTGACCTCATTGCAGCCTTCCAGGATCTAAAGGGAGCCTACAAACAGGAGGGGAATCAACTCTTTGAAAGGGTAGATAATAGCAGGAGAAGGGGAAATGATTTTAAGTTGAGGGAGGGAAGATTTAGGTTGGATGTCTGGGAAGTTCTTTACAGAGAGAGTGGTGAGGTGCTGGAACAGCTGCCCAGAGAGGTTGTGGATGCCCCATCCCTGGAGGTGTTCAAGGCCAGGTTGGATGGGGCCCAGTATTAGGTATGGAGCTTGGGGGTCCTGCATGAGATAGGGTGGTTATAGTTTGATGATCCTTGAGGTTCCTCCCAACCCAAGTCATTCTATGATTCCTCAGGGCTTGCTCCTTCCTACCAGCCTTAATCTTTAGTTCTTAGTTTGTCTGAAAAAAAATGCAAGAAAAAATAGATTTTGAGTGATCATTGTTTGTTTTTCAGCGATGTGCATATTGTAAGCACCTTGGAGCCACTATCAAATGCTGTGAAGAGAAATGTACCCAGACGTACCATTACCCCTGTGCTGCTGGAGCAGGCACATTTCAGGATTTCAGTAACTTGTCCCTCCTTTGTCCAGACCATATTGATCAGGCTCCTGAAAGATGTAAGTACACTCTATTCAAATTCCACAGTTAGCCTCAGCTGAAGATTTAGTAATTCCATCTTTTAGCTGTAGTAGCTTTTCCTTAACTGATATCCTACTTCAGAAGAGTAGGGTATCCTGTAAGGTGCCTGAATCTGCTTGAGTAAGCTTAATTTCAGCATGTGATTTTATTAATAGACTCTGCTGGCAGCTAACATTGCATCGAAGTGTTCTTGACATGCAGGACTGAGATTGTAATATATGTTTGAGACTTGTGGGGTTTCTGTAATTAAATTAAGTCTACTTTATTTTTAAAAGCCTTCCTACATGCTTATTGCAAAAATATATTCCGACTATACGTTTGTCTTAGAAACAGAAGTGTAGTTGTGAAGATTCCTAGCAGGCTGATATTTCCTGAAAAAGACTGTTAGGATGTATTGTGTGGTGATGTTAAAAAATTATTTGTATTAGCATTGCTGTGCTTCCTAAAAGCTTGTTTGCAAACCAGCTTACGCTGTGCTTCACAGGTTTTCATGGGATTAAAGAATCTCCACTGCAGACAGGGCACTTGGCTCTGCTGATCACAGTGTATGGGAGCATATTCTAGTTCCATTTTCTGTGCTCGTTCTAAGGGAAGATTTGTTTGGTGCTGTTCCATTCAGACTCTGAAATATAATTCATTCAAGTGTTTTTGAACTTTGCTTTTTGCCTTTTAATATTATTTATTCAAACAGCAGAAGGGAAGAGAATGTAAGTGTAGTTTTGCCACTCATTCTTATCGCAGACCTCTTCATCCTCACTGCTGCTCACGCTGCCTTCAATGCAGATTTCCCTCCTGGTTTGTAACTGAGACCAGCAGGGGGAGCGTTGGGAGCACAGGAGGGAGACTTGTGGTCTGCCAGGCATAGCTACCGTGACCTGAAGTGCTCCAGCAGGACGCGTTCAGGCACTCCACAAGATAGCTCTGGTGAACCACCTCTGTTTTTAGCAGCTGAGCTGAAGATGAGCGTGCTTAATGCAGCTGTAATTGCCAGAGATTTAGCAGTGGAACTGCTATATTGCTACTTGACAGGTGTCAATGAGATATATTTGTGGAGGCCACATGCTTACAGGAAGGACAAGGCATGCCTACTTGCCCTACCTCAAATTAGAGCATGTGTATTGCAAGCATTTCAGATAGATAATAGTTTCACATCTCCTAGGAGTTTTATTTTGTACTCATTCTGCCTAAGAATTGGTCCTCAAGCTCTGTTTTACATTAAGGGAAATGGAGTAAGCCTGTTTCTTTTGTTAAGACTTATTAAGGTTTAAAATGAATGTACTTTTGTTCTGAGAAGTTTAGTTGAATATATTGGAAGAACAAATGAAAGGAGTAGTTATTAAGTAAATTAATTAAATTTGAATTTTGTAAGAATGATCAAATTTTGTAAGCATAAGAACTACTGAAGATTTTCTTGGCTTCGTTAGGTTCATAGAATTGTTAATAATTTTAAATTAAATTATAATTGGGGAAATGATTTATTTGTAGCAAAAGAAGAAGCAAATTGTGCAGTGTGTGACAGCCCTGGAGACCTCTTAGATCAACTTTTTTGTACGACCTGTGGCCAGCACTACCATGGGATGTGCCTAGACATACAAGTTACACCTTTAAAACGAGCAGGTTGGCAGTGTCCTGATTGCAAGGTGTGCCAGAACTGCAAGTAAGTAAGACTTGAAGGGTGTGAGGGGAGGAAGTTCTTAGATCTTAGAGACTTCTTAGATGTGCTTTGATGCTAAAACATCTATTTTATTATCCCTTCTTTATTTTTTCTTCCAAAGATGTAATTATTTGTTCTGAAAGATCTGTCATTATATATTAATTTTAACTAGTCAAATCCCTGTCTTGGGATCTGTTTTCTTAAGAGGAGAACTGAGCTGCATTTCCTACATGTTATACTCCCAGAGTTTTCATCATTGTGGCAGGTTTTTTAGAGATCTACCAAAGCGTGTAATTTCATCGTCTTTTATATAGAAGGATTTTTTTCCAATTTACCAAATTAAAAATTTGTTTAATGTAATGCCTTTAACAATTTGGAAACCTGGAAAAAGGCCACTTCATTACTACCTCATAGACCTGATAAGGCAGTGCTTGGTTAACAAGCAGAACACTCACTATTTGCCTGCGTTCTGGTTCCCTTACTTTAAAGGTCTTTCCCTAATCACACACAGCTAGACAGCAAATGCCAGCAATGAGGGTAGGATTATGCATGTTCTAAAATGTATCTCTAAAACTGTTGTACCAGTATTTACTAGCAAACTCTCTACTGAAAAAGTAGAAGAAAATCTATATGAATTGACATAGAAGCTTTGCCAGTCAGAGATCTTTTTCTTTTGGGGGGGGGGGGAGGGGGAAGATGTATTTAGACTGATTGTAGGAACAAATAGAAATGTATGTTGGTTTTTTTTCAGAAATAAAGTATGTGTTTAGATTTTGAACTGATAGCAGCACGGAAAAGCCAATAAATCTTCCTACATGTGTATAAATGGCTCAGTGCTTTCTGCAGTAAGCATGGTATACTTAATTCATGCTTTAACAGAGCCATTTGTAAGTGATGTTCCTATATTATCATGCTTTCAGCTATCTACCTTTCTGTTTAGACTTTTTATCAAACAGATCTTTTCTTACTGCTTGTCTCAATAGTATTTAAAATACCTCTGTTTTTGTTATTAGACATTCTGGGGAAGACAACAAGATGCTGGTGTGCGATACATGTGACAAAGGGTACCATACTTTCTGTCTACAACCAGTTATGGATTCTGTACCAACAAATGGTTGGAAATGTAAAGTAAGTTGAAAGCTTTCAGAATAATTCTGTGTCTTTTCAAGGAACCAGATTTTGCTACACATATTGTACTAGATGTATTGCAGATGGCTGTTACCATGTAATGTACCTTGCAATTTCTGAAGGAATCTCAATTATATAGCTCCAGAGGGAAAAGGGAAAGAGAAGGATCCAGGAGGAGTGAATAACCTCTGCTTAATGATACCTGCTCTCGTGATATAAAATAAACTATATGTAAACTGAAAGCTGTTTAAAGTATTGTATGTAATCTATCCTTAGAGACTGGTTATATTCGACCACTCCTTGCTTTTGAGAAGAGCAATTCTTCTGTAGTTCAGAGTTCCTTTGGGTTTGGGGAGAGCGAGGTGAAATTGGAGTCAGTGACTTTGTGAGTAAGCACAAATAATAACAATAGTTTCAAAGTAACAAGGCAAATCCCTGTACATGAGATAAATGTAATTTCATAGTCAATTTATGGTAGTTATAAGAAGACAGAGATAAGAAATATTCCTCTCAGGTAAGGCAGTAGTGCAAGAAAATTCTTCTTGCAGTTGCAAAAGTGTCCATAATTTGTTATCTGATCACAGTTAATTTATTAGTGTTATTAAAGATAGAAAGCTTATTTAATTCAGAAGAGGAAAATGTCAGTTAATGCACATTGTGAAACATATAATGAACTAAATTCTTGTGATCTTTAGAACTGTAGAGTATGTGCTGAGTGTGGAACACGAACAAGTTGTCAGTGGCACCATAATTGTTTGGTATGTGACAGTTGTTACCAGCAACAAGACAACTTGTCATGTCCTTTCTGTGACAAACTGTGCCTCCAAGACTTCCAGAAAGATATGTTGCACTGTCACATGTGCAAAAGGTAAGAGTTCTATAGTTTTCATTAAATTGTACTAAAATGCCTAAAGCTTATAGTGAGCTGGATGACACTGATGTATTTTTGTGGAAGGTGCAGACTTTGTGTGATGCACACTGCTGTTGTATCTTATGTAACATCTTGATATTCCCACCCTAAATGCAACAGACAAATTAGTCTTATTTCAAGATCTAATTGGCTGTTACCAAGAAAGGACAGATAATAAAGTGTGCAGAGAAACATACACTGCTTTTTACAGAAAAGAAGGATCATCATCCTAACTTTTATAAGCACAGTGTTTTAATTTTTACATGTTTATTCATTGTATAAGCTTTTGTAAACAAGTTAGTATTCATGGTTTCTTGTAAAATTTTCAAGTATGTGTGCTCTGTTACATTTTGTCTGTTTTTCTACAGCAGCAGTAATTTTTTATAACTTTAATAGTAAGCTGTTGAGAAACTTTAAGAGTGTGGACCATTACATATTCAGTGCATTTTTCCTTACTGTACAGCATTGTCACACTGCTTTACATATTGTAGTGTGTTAATGGCTTTAGCAGCAGTGTAGGTCTTCATGTTTGTGCTTGTTCAATGATTTGACAGACTGATACATCATTTTTATTTCTACAGAATTCTTCCTGGTATTGGTTCAAATTTTTTATTTCCCTAGAGAAATGGAAAACAGTGCTGAAATATTTTATATTGTTATTACAAAAATAACAAACTGAATTAATCTCCCCAGGTGGATTCACATAGAATGTGACAGATCTCCAGGTATTGAATTGGAGTCTCAGCTGAAAGACTACATCTGTACTCTTTGTAAACAAGGAGAAGGGGATCAGACTCAGTCCTGTGATGTAATGGATACTTCTGAACTCATTCCTGAACCTGACAGCGTAGCAGGTAATCAAATGCAGTCTTACATTTACAAAATACAAATGTCAGAAGCATTAGCAGATGCTTCACTAGGTCTTCTGTGAACCAGCCACTCAGATTCTGTAGACTTCATCCTTTCCTTTACTAAGCAATAGCTTCTCATGTAACCCATGTAAGCCATTCTGTCTTCTCAGTGTGCTTTCTGGCCCTTTGGCTTCAGGATCCTGTATTTGATGCACAAGCAAACAAGCATTATGGTTACTTCCAGCTATCACAACTCGTAGCTGTAAACTTCTTTAGCTTTTTTTTTCATGTTGTTACAGTTCACAAATTGACTCATTTGACAAGTCTTTCGAGACACTCCTGTCTACCAGGCATAAACCAACTTCTGACAGATGTTTCTGGTGACATGCAGTTTATCTGTGTCACTCTACACAGATACTCAACTGTTTCGTACTGCCCATTTGCTTCAGTATGTCCAGGGAGGAAGCAGGAGTGGGAACTGGACTGTGTTCAAGGGCCAGGTGCATTTAATTGTGCAGCTTTTAATTGGGGTCCTCTTTCAAAACAGTATGTGATTATTAATTGCCTTCTGAGAGCTTCTTGTCTACACAGACAAGGCAAACAAAAGGTGGGAAAGGAAGTTGCTGAAAAGTATAAAGTATTTTTTACAAGTACTCTGTGACAGTAAGGAAATACAGAGAGAGTTTGAATCTCTTGATCCTGAGTGGTAGTGAGTTATCCACAAAACCTGTGTAATGAAATCTTAACTGAAAGCCCTCCTTTATTTCATATCATGTGCTCTGCTGGATAGCACCTACTCACACAAGCTGAGTTTCCTAAGAGAAGTGCAATTGCACTGTAATGTGGAAGCAAGGTAAAATGTGACAGATGAACTGCATTGCCTTGTGCATTTCTGATGCATAAAGATCAACGCTTGTGCACTGATCTTTTGTTAAATCAGTAGCTCTGTTGCATAATTATCTGTTTTTGAAAGCCCAGTAATTTTTCACTGCAGTGGTAAACTCTTAGACTTCAGAAGAGCTGTGGCTTTTTATGCATTCAGACTGAAGTTTTGCATAAGCAGGTCATTATCTTTGACGTTAGCCAGTTTGTGTAAGTGTACACCTTTGGTGAGCAGTAAAGAAATGATGAAAGAGATAATGATCCCAGGCAGTGACTGTGGGTACATGCATGCAAATGGATGGAAGAGCTCTGTCAGTGAACATGTCCAAGGTTACTAGAAACTCTTGGACTCTCAGATGGTATTTAGATGATTTAGGAGGAAGCCTGCATTGTATCTGAACTCTCAGTCTTCTACTGCAAACACTTTAGAGTAAGTTAAAGGTTTAGTTAAAAGGCTGAAGTTTTAAAGTAATATTTCTTTTATGGTTTTTAGGTCTACAGAAACACTGTCAAGCATACTTTTCTACCCCTAGAAGAAGACTAGGATTGTTATCTCAAGTACTAGGAGTAATCCTGTGGCAACTATATCAGTGCAGTCATGCTTAGTTTATGCCCAGGAGAGCACTTTTGTACATTGGAATTGGGTTTTGGAGCCAATCTAAATGATCATTTCCTTAAGGTTAAAATATCACTTTAGAGTTGGCAGAGTCTGCAAATAGTTCTTGGGTACTAAAAGTAGCATCACCTTGTAGTTCCTGGCTTCCTGAACAGAAAGCTATATTCATTTACCCTTTTCATGCTAATGTCCATGAAAGATCAGTCCCTCTTGAGCTAGCACTTACTGCATATTTGTCTCTCCTGCTCTTGCTTTGTCTAGTGCATTTTAATGAATTTCCTTCACTGAAAAAGCTTTTACATGAGAAAAAAGTATGTGCTTCCTGTTTATGCTCTCTAACAATGCTGTCAAGTGAAGCAGCACTCAGCAGTGCCTTTTCCCATGCAGTTTCATATTTTAATATGGGGAACTCACAGAAAAAAGTGTGTTTATTCTAAAGTGGTAAAATCTACTATCGTGTAGTTGGAGTTCAGAAAATGGTTTGGGAATTGGTGTTCTGCGTGCTGATAGTAGATGGAACATCATGTCTCTGCCATGAGCCATGACAGTATTTACAAAAAAAAAAAAAGTGTGAAGCCTTCATCCCACAGGGTCTGTTGAATTTTGCAAAATCTTTTTGATAAAAGACCTTTTGTATTGCTTAGATAATGTGGCAGAGTCTATGACAATATCTAAATTATATTTTCTGTGTTAGACATATATAACTGCTCCATAGCCCTTTTCCACTGTCTGAAAGACATTAAACAGTTTCATGTTAATGAGAAGAAGGCTTCATCTTGTAGGGTACTATGTATCCTCCCTATCTTTCTCATTGAGCTGATGTGCCCTAGCTCCAATCGTATAGTTAAGTATCATTCTATTTAGCCAGAAGATCATGCTATGACAGAAACTACCAATGCCAAAGTAATGGAATAAACACCATATTGATTTTGACTATTTTCTTTCACTCTTAAGCTTGTACAAATGAAATGGAAATGGAAAGTGGTGGAGAGGATGTGGCATTTCAGGAACAACTCGTCATTGGTAATGGCTCTGGTCAAGAATCAGCTGTTGGATGTGTCACAGATGGTAAGAAAGAGTTTTCCAGTCTGAGAAAATACCACCGCTGTGCTCAGAGCCCTTTTTCATTCAAGAAAGTTTCTGGTAATTGAATTATGAAGTAAAGAGAAAAAATGCCTGGAAAGCAGTTGGAAACAAATTGTTTATGTTCCGCTGTCTGAACTCTTAAGCAACAGCGTTAACTTTTTTGTTGAAATAGTATCCTATTCAAGACAAAGATAGTCCTCAGAAAATTTGTGTAAGAGAATATCAGTGTAATTGTTTGGCAGGAGTGGCTTTCTCCTTAAGTGGGAAGAATGTTTTTGTACACTGGAGTCTTATAGTTAAAGAATGTGTTTGGTAAAGGACGTCCAGATAGGGTGTGCTGCAGTAGGTGATCACTTATACTCTGGGAAGAAATGGATCTTACAGTCACACAGCCAGTACCAGCCATAAGAAGAAGTACAGTTGGGATGGGTTCTGGGTCAAGTCATCTGAACGTGTTAGAGATTGATGGGAATGGTGAAGAACATTCAAGTGTGTCTCATCCAGCCAAGCTCAGTGTTTGAAGTGGGTTGCTCTAAGGGAAATCAAGAAACCTAAATGTAGAGCCAAAGAAAAAAAATTATCTCCCAGGTTAGCTATGATCACCACGTTATGTATCATAGCTTGTAGTAGGTACAAAAGCCATGACTGAAAACTTTGTAATGGAGGACACATTCATGATGAAATGCTAGACTTTGAAATGTAGTGGCTGAGGAGTTTGTGTAGCAATGTGAATCTGGGAGTGCAAGGGCAGTTGAAGGTAAGTGAACAGGTAAGGGAATTGAAGTCCATTGAAAGAAGATATTAGAAGCCAAATTCAGAGAAAAACAATGTGGTCCTCTGTGGAATAGATACAAGACTCCTCCATGCCACTCCTGCACAACGAAAGTTGTGAATGAAAGGTGTTTGGTTGCATAGAAAGCCAGAGAAATACTGGTGAAAGAAATCTTTAGGACATTACCATGTAAACTGTTTTTATTTCAAGAGATTTCCTGAAGTCTGGAAGAGCTCTAGGAAGGAAATGGGAAATGTTTTTTATTCATATATGTAGTGTTCCTCTTATCAGCTGTTTGCTTTTTGGAAGAGTTGAGAGAGATTATTGAAGTAAATAAATTTATACCAGCATATATCTTTAATAAGCAGAAATGAAAAAGGAGGGGCCATTTTAGCTGGCTACTTGGAAATGTTTGCTTCAAAAGTTAATCTAGGGTCTACTGAATGCCCTTTTATTTTAAAGCAATGTTACTCGTTGCTTACTGTAACTTTCATTCATCTGTCAACTTGACTCACAGCAGTAAAGCGATGGGAGCTTTCCTGGTATTTGCATTTGGGAATTTTTTCTGTATGTTGTTAGTAGCTGAGGAGCTGCCTATGGTACCTTAATATAATCTTGTTTTGCCTCAGCACCTTTTTGTAGGAAACATGTGTAGGGAAAAGCTTGAGTTTATTCCTGAAAATGGCATATCTGTGAATTACTCTGCTATGATGTAGAAGAGAAAAAAAGAAATTGTACTATTCTGTGTTTCTAGCATACGTTCTCACTGTTCAAACATAGGTGCAATGAAAGATATTTATAGAATATGTTCTAAGGTACATATAAAATTCACAAAAAGGTAATACTGCTGTATGTGATGTGTACCGGCTACGCTTGTTGACCAGTACACTATGTATGTTGTTCATCATCATACTGAGCATTTAATATGTTTGTACTTAGTTACAGGCATATCACCAGAAGAAAAGACCACAGAACTGGGAACGGAAGTCTCTAATGAAGTTAATTCTGCTGAAATGGAAATGTCTCCTAAAAAGACACCAGCATCTGGTGACAGTCATACTGAGAAAATGATGGAAGTGATGGAAGGTGTTCAAGCAGTAGCACAGCAGGAGTTAGACAAACAAGTGGAAGAGACACAGCTACCACAGAGTAGTGCTGAGGTATCAGAAGTAGCCATGGTAGACTCTCGGTCTCTGTCTTCAGTACCTGAGACCACAACTGTGCTGCCAGAAATAGAAGGGGCTGAAAGCAAAGGAGGTGTTTGTATCCATGCAGAGCAACAACTGGAAATAACAGAAGTGCAAAAAGAGGTAGAAAAAGGAGAAACCCTTGAAAAGTCAGAAACACCAGCTCTTCTAGGAGCAGAAACTGCTTCTGTAAATGAAGGTGTTACAAACAGTTCACCAGTTGCAGACAAACCCATAAAATCACCAGCTGAGACTTACCCCTCGCTTCCCCCATCAGTTAACATGAGCAAGGCAAATGTATCTTCCTCACTGGACTTGCATTCTGCACGAGAAGTACAGCACGCTCAGCCACCAGCACTGCCTTCCACTGCTGGAAGTGCTCTCCCAACGACTTACATATCAGTCACTCCAAAAATTGGCATGGGGAAACCAGCCATCACCAAAAGGAAATTTTCTCCTGGAAGACCCAGGTCAAGACAGGTAAGCATGCAGAACGTTTCGTTATATATTTATGAAGCAATTATTAGTTAGAATTTTAGTATAATCCTTAGAATAAAGTATGCATTTATACTTCCAAGTGAGTGTTTAGTTAATTTCTTCAGGAAAGTAATATCATATTAATTAATCAAAAGAGTCTGTAGTTTGAATTACAGTTTCTTTTGGATTACGCTTAGAGAAAAATAAAATTTTTCTTATATTTTTAACAAACATCAACAAATGCTGATATAAACAATATGTCTTCCAACTTCTCCCTTTTTTTTGTATATTCTAGTATTTTGGCTAATACTTTTAAAGTATGTTAACATCTTAAGCTGACTGCATAGAAAAACATGCAACAGCTGTTTCCATCATGCTTCCAAATTTTTTCATGGTCAGTATTTTAATGATGTTGCAAATAATTTAATGGTTTTCTTCTATGAGCAAGTACTATCTGATGCAAGTTGTTATGGTTTGATTAAGATTAAATCTGATCATTGAAAAGTATGTTCAAGTCTATAGAGTTCTGCTCCATCCCATCCTGCTCTCTATTCCAGTCGTGTGGTTGTGGGAGAAATGGTTCATCAAAAAGTATGTCAGTGTGACAAATTAGTGTTTCATTTCTATTCCTAATTTTAGTTTTTGGAATTTTTAGGCTGATCATTTAATATTTTTCTTAACTTTGCACATTTCTTTGTGTTTTCATACAATAGCTAGGGGTTCAAAAATATAGTCAAATTGGTTCTTTCTTGTTCTGAAGAGACTAAAATATAATAAAAGCAAGAAACTATAAGACATTCAAATTGGAAGGTTTCTGAGTGTCTCTTAGTCACTTATTTAGTTATTTAGGTAGCTCTCTATGTAGGCATGGCAGATCTTGGAGAAATACAGGTGAACAAAAAATGGACCATTGAGCTACCATGAAGAAAGTGTTTGATTATTTCTTCTCTGTTATCTTGAAGTAAAGAAACACAATCCCTTAAAAAGAATCGTTTTCCTCATACTGTGTGCTGTCTTGAGAATTAAATTTATTTTCTCAGTTAACAATTTACCATAGTTTATCATGAAATTTTTAAAAGTGGAGTTCATTTGCAGTCTAAAATGAGGTGCATTTAAAAGAGCGTAGGTGGTAGGTTAAGGGAAGGGGGGAAAGGGGAATCCTCCCCCTCTGCTCCAGTTCTGGGCTTCTCAGAAAGACAGGGAGTATCAAGAGAGAGCCCAGCAGAGAGCTGCAGAGATGATGGAGGCCTGGAGCATCTCCCTTATGGGGGATGTCTGAGATACCTGGGGCTGTTCCATCTGGAGACGAGGAAAAGACTGACGGGAACCTTATCAGTGCTTATCCATATCTAAAGGATGAGAGTCAAGTGGATGTAGCCAGACTTCTTTCATGGTGCACAGTGACAAGACAAGGAACAATGGGAGGCCCATGTAAACATTAGGAAAACTTCTTTACTGTAAGAATGGCAGAGCACTGGAACAGGCCCATTTAGGAAAACATGAAGGCTGATCCCCAACTGTAAATGCCTGTATTAGAATAGACATGTATCCTCTTGAAAAACAAAAACAGAACAGCTTTAGAAGTAGTAGCAGTTTTGTATGTTCTGTGTGGAAGATAGATAGAGCCATGAACATCTCAGTACATGGTGTGAGTAATGCAAATAGAAGTGAGCTAAACTACAATTTAGGAATGAGGAGTAATGCAAAGTCCAAGCTGTGATGCTAACTTAATATACTTTGTTCACAGGTTTGGAGATTATATTTTAAAATGAAAAGGTACTTGACATCTTTCTAGTGCCTGTAATAGAATTGGACAAGTTACTTGTAAAGTTAATGATCTGTCTTCAAAAAATACATGGAGTCTGTAAAGGTTTGCTTTGACTTTGATAATCTTTGCCTCGTGCTTTAAACACGCGTTAAGCTGGAACTGAAGTTCTGTGAAGTGAATAGTAATTTTCTGGTAAGGAAATCACGTGCACATTTTGTTTTAAGGCCCAATTTGCTTTCTTACTTTCCATTGATTATTCAGTTCAGGCACAGATCAGCACCTTGTGGAAATCAGTGAAAATTGTCCTGAATAAGGGTAGTATGAAAATGAAGACCCCCTGGGTACGTGATCTGTGAAAGTGGATGCTTTCCCAACTTTCTACCAGTGATCTAAGTATAGCAAAGCTAAATGGCTGGGTTATTTTCATGGATTAGGGATTGTGGCTCCTATCCTTGGTAAAACTAATGTTGGAGCCACAGTGGCTTTCCTTTATTGCAGCAGTGCTTGCTTCTGCAGGACTGCACTGCTTTAAATTAGATGCTTTGTGAAGTGTGTGGTTACTCTGTGGATGTGCCAACGTTAGCCAGTTCCCACAGGTGGCAACATTCCCCACTTTCTCCTTAGTTTGTAATCTACCTTCTTGGATTGTTCTGTTTCTCTTTTAAGAAGAAGAAAAAAATCACTCTAATGGATTTATGGACCTTCATTTAAAGAGCGTGAAAAGGGTCTCTGCACTCCGTGAATAGATTTTGCCTCAGTTTTGTAAGATAATTTTGGCCTTCACCAGAGACAGAGAAATCTGTACAAATGAACAGTTTTCTCATTTTGGATTTGTTTTCTTTTAATTATTGTTCTGTGCATTAGGATGACTGATTGTCTCTTTCTTCAAAATCTATTTATAAAATTACTAATATATTTGAATAATTATTCAATTCCAGTATGAAATGCCAAGTATTTTATAAATCTGGATGGGGACAACAAGAGGGGATTCTACAAGTACATCTGTGATAAAAAGAAAACTAGCTGCACATAAGCAACCCAATGAGAGCCCTCTGTCCACCTAGCGTGGCATCTCAGTGGCTTCCTATGATTTTTATTTCGTGGGCTGTCTCCCATCTGCTTGTTACCCTATTCCATTATGGGACAAATCGTCTTTTCAGTGTCTCCTGAGTGCAGTTCACAGATCAGAGACATTTGCTTGTAGCTGCCAGCACGACAAAGCTGTTACAGTGCTGACCTCAGAGTTGTATCTGTGCAGTGTTTGCCCATGGAATACACAGGTTGTCCCCCTGTGCCTGTAAGTAATTGTCAGATTTATACCAGGGAGCAGCACCTCTGCTTTCATCTTTTTCATTATTTTTCTCCTGTAGGAGCAGTCTCAAAAAGAATGATCACATAAGTTAGGTGATTACTAATCTGACATTTATCTAGTTTGAAATAAATCTTCACATGAAAAACGGGTCGTTTTTTCAACATCTGCATGTTTTTAGTAGTGCTGGGGATACTTTATGTGTCTGAATGGAATAAATTGGAAGTCATCAGGTTTTTTTGCAGCAGTGCCCTGTGTCGATAACCATAATGTTAACCATAATGAAGTCAAGGAATGACTGGTAGATAAGGTTTAAGAATGATTGGTGAGATTATGTTGAGTAGGAAATAAGCTTTTACTGATTTTGTTTTACTGTATGCATTCTTTTAGAATGCATTCTGTGGGAAGTTCCAGTTAGGTGAAATGAAGGGCTTCCTTCTCATCATGAAGATACTGATGATCCGTATTAGGTGGCTTGCTTGTTCTAATTATATGAAGAGATTTTTCTAAAATGACACTGAAAAATGAAAGAACTGGGTTCAGATGCATGTTCTTTTTTGGGTACTGTGGCCTTTCAACTGTCTTCCATCCCATGGTACTTGTTAGCTTGTTACTACAGTGGTTGGTGTTCAGAAAAGCTCAGAAAGGGTCTGTTTGAAGGTTTGTTTTTTTGTAGGGTTCTGTTGTTTTTTGTTTTTTTCTTTGTTTTTATGAGGGAGGCTGTAGTCCGAACATATGAAATGTTGTTCACAGCCCTAAAATCACATTGGATGTTATAATGAAAGTACAGGTCTGTATAGCTGCAATTACAGTGTATTTCATAAAGAGTTCAGCTGCAGAACACAGTCAGTGGTAATTTAGTGAGATCTCCTGACCCTTGATGACATTGTGTTTCGTTCTGTTCTAATTTACTTGCAGCAGTTTTGAGTACTCAGGAATATGATGGAGAATGAAACTTCCTGTTTCTGTCAAAGCACATAATTATTGCTGTGAATAGAACTTTCTTCAGTGTTGTGTGGTAATGGGCATTAATTAAAAGCCAAAATATAATTAATGAATCTCTTTGATGTAATTCATTTGTTCAAAGTATTGTGGAAGTGAGTGTTTTTAATTAAGTTTATCTGACCAAGAATTCAAATGTTTCTGATCTACAATAAAACTGGGATTAAATTTCCAATTTAATTCTTAACAATATGATTCAAATACAGTTCATTGTTTTTTGAAAGAGGGAGTATTTCATATTCAGACTTAATATTTTATTTGCTTTTTAATCTTTTCATTATACTTAATCATTAGAGAAGTGTATCTTATTAGAAGGGAAAATAATTTTGTGTGTCCCAAATGAGAGAAGGTAATTCAGCTGCTGGTGAAGAGTTTTCAGCGTGTTTGAGCCGATGGGTTTTGACCCTTTGCTGGCATGTCCCCTCCCTTATGGATTGACGTAGACATTGCTTCTATGATATACACATTTCCTTTGTGCTACTGTACAGATTTCACTTGAGTTCCCACATTATAAGAACAATTACTTATTACACATAATCATAGAGTCATAGAATGGTTTGGGTTGGAAGGGACCTCAAGGGTCATCAAGTGCTCCAACCCCCCTACCTCATGCAGGGCCCTGAAGCTCTGTATTTTTGCTAGCCCAGGCTGCCCAGGTCCCCATCCAACCTGGCCTTGAACACCTCCAGGGACGGGGCATCCACAGCCTCTCTGGGCAGCCTGTGCCAGCACCTCCCCACTGTCTCTGTGAAGAACTTTCCCCTGATATCCAACCTCAATCTTCCCGCCTTTAACTGAAGATGAGTTTGGATAATACAAGGAAACTGTAACTAAGATTCTAGCTTTATCCTGCTAGAACCAGAAGGCCCTTGATATGGAAACTAAGGCTAGCACAGTAAGGCTAATCTCCATATTGCCACAGATCTGCTGATGCTGAGTAGCATGGCAGTGCTTGCTAGGACTGAGACGTTTTGGCAGAAATAGGGCGGATTGATAAACTGCAGAGCTCTTGGCAGAACAGAATCGGAGTCTGGCCTTCCCATTTCTGTCTGGTGGAGCTTGCTTTGGGTGAAGAGTGAGATTCACTTCGAGGGGCCCATGTATCTCTTCCTCAAACTTAGAATTCGGGAAATGTATTATCCTTCAAGTATGCCCAGTTGTAAATTCAGACTGAAGGAAGCTGTCCCACAGTCTCAGAGTTCAAGAAAGTCTTTCTCAGGTTTCAGTGTGTATGATGAACTTCAGCATCATTTCGTGTACATCTTCACACATTCTTCTTGTTTTGCCACGTTTCTTCAGAGGAAGTACAGAACATATCACCATGGTGGGAGCTGTGGCAGTAGAGATAATAAAATAATTAGTTGAAAAGAGTCTATAGATACAATGTATGTATGTGTATTACATGTATATAGAAACACATTGTTATTTGAGATCACAGTCTAACATGAGGACAACAGGGTGAAAAAGCCTTAGTAGTGGGAATTGATAATGTTTTTGGTTTTTTTTTTTTTGGTGGCAGACTTGCAGGAGAGAGATGCTTTGTTAATTATCATGGCTATTTTTCTTTTTTTCTACTGTTTGCTTACATTCCTTATGTTTCATGCACTTCTAAGACTAGCTGTAGCCATGCTTGTCAGTAGTTCAGACTCAAACGATGAACATCTATTCTTTCAAAATGGGGTTTGAAGGGAAAAAAAGGTATCCTGTCATCTTACAGTGCTGACTCCTCAGCTTCATGAGGTACAACATAGGGCTGTGATTTACTGTTGTTACGATCGATTGCTATATTTGTATTGTTTTGTTTATAAAGCTCATTTTGTTGTTCTTAACCATCACTTTGAGGTTTGTTATATTTGTTTCAGTGCAAGATTCAATGACAGCCTAAAATCTTCCCTCCTTCCTCTTGCTCAGTGAACTAATTTACTAGTTAATGTAGAAATGCCTATGCCTGCATGTGCTTTGCTTTTCAGATTTTTTTTTGTTGCTTGCTTTTTCTTTTTTTTTTCTTTTTTTTTTTTTTTTTTTTTTTTTTTTGCAAAGTTTTATACATCTATTTTCTCACCTACCATATCCTAGGGGGCTTGGAGTACCAATAATACAGTCAGCCCACCTTCCTGGTCCCCAGACATTTCAGAAGGTCGGGACATTTTTAAATCCAGACAGCTTCCTGGCAGTGCCATTTGGAGCATCAAAGTGGTAAATAATTTGAATTTATTTTTGTATATCCGTTGCTATCTTTCTGCTGTAGAGACTACTGATGAAATTCTGTCTATCACAATTGAATTAATCTTCCATTCTAGTACTGCTTAACACGTTTAGAAACTATTAAAACTCTGGAGCTTTCAGGTTAGAAGAAAAAGTGTGCTTTCCAGAGTGCACAATATGATGGCATTGCCCTGCTATTAGGGAACAAAGGCTAGTTTATATTAGCCATTTCTTGTGTGCTTAGCACTTCACTTTTTGTGGTTGGCTTTGCATAGCCATCAAAATAAGTTACATGAGAAGGAAAATGTCCTTAAGTCTGGCAGTAAGGTAGGCCAGGCAAAGAAAGGAGCAGAACTCTGAGCCGGGGCTTGAGTTTGTTGCTGTAGAGAAACCCTGCAGAGCAGATTCAGAGTGACAGCCTTTTTAGCTTGTGGGGGAATAAAAAAACCCAGCTACCTCACCCGATTAGATGGACCAAAGCTTTTATCCACTGTGACAGTTACTGTTCAAAACACTTAAAATTAAAAAACTTAGAGCACTTTTTTTAAATGACAAAAAAATTGTAAGTGGTGAAATACTAACAAACAGTTGTAGGTTACCAATAATTTATTTTCATTTCACTTTAACACTCATGCTGTTTTTATTTTGACATTAGCTTTTGCTGCTTCAAGCATTAATTTTCAGCTTACTATTCAGCATTAACATTGATACAAGTACGTGCTTATTCCTATTACTAGCTCTGGAAAAATAACAATACTGATACGAAATCTGAAACATACAGATAAGAAATGTGTCAGAAGAGTTTCCGTCTTAAAAAATAAATTGATGCTTGTATGTTCTGTCTGTGCATATGCATTAACTTCATATATGTAAAGACAACATTATCCCTTCACTTTTACTGCATATAAATACTTGTGCCATCAATAGAATCCTTCCTCTCATTTTCCAAAGTAGTGTTGCATTACTTTTCCTTATATCATAAATCAGTTTAATTTGTCGTTACATTAATGGATAGATATTGGGAAAAGTATAATCTTCAGTATGTCCTTCTAAATATGACCATACACTTTTATTATCTTCTTTACGTCAGGAATTGGTATATTTGAAAAGTACTGTTAGTAATATTGAGCCCATAATGCTACTTTCCATCCAGAGTTCCTATCTCTGTCAGTATAAACTGTTCATATCTGTTGGTGACACTGTCCCCATGCAGCTTTACGTTCAATTAGCATTGTTTTATTGAGAAATGTTTTGTCTTGGTATTAAAAGCAACTTCTAGCAAATGTCTGGACCCATGCATGGTACCTCTGTAAGTAATCTGTGGACAGAGTTGAGCTATCTTAGAAGCAGAGACTATTCACATACTCAAAATCAATCAGTAATCTCATTGCTTATTTTGTAGTATGAAATACATTTGCTTAGGTACATCCCACAATTACTGTTATGTTTCAGAGCCTCTCTATAAACGTGCTCTGTAAAGGTATGTGACACGTTGGCCAGAACTGGGTAAGGGACGTTGTCAGGATGTTCGTTTTCTTTCTGGAAGCAATTAGGGTGTTCCTCTTACAGTTTGTATTCAGCTGATTTTGAAATAACAAGAAAAAAAATAATCATGAAATTCAAACTGAGTCACAGGAGCAGTGTGAGGTAATTATTATTTTAAAAACATATTTGCTTTTCTACAGTAAATTGTAATTGAACACACTTTGTGGATGCTCCAAGAGCACACAAGCACTGTATGTCTCTGCATATAAAATAAGGAAGGAGGGAAAAGAAGCTGTCTAAAAATAAGTGGATATTTTCTGAGAGAAGCAGACTATTATGGAGAGTGTTGATTTGAGTTTAATTGATATAATTAATATAAAATGCTCTCTCTGTATGTGCTGAATTAAAAGGGTTCAGTGGAGCCAACTCCTGCTTCTCTCTGGGAGTAGGATTGAGTCCTAACAAATTCCAGTGTTTGCTTGATTATTCATAGTGAAAGAAATGTGTCTGTGATTGCAACTAATCAAGGGTCCGGGCCATATGCAGAATTCACATGAGCCGAGTGTTTAAAAAGAAAAATGAATCATGTAATGGAGGGTATTTACTTCGGATACTTTGCAACTTTGGGGAAAAAAAATAAAAATCCCATATTTCCAATTATTCTTGAAGAGAAAAGAAATGTTTCTGGTTTTGTCTGTTTTCTCACTGGTGATAATGGTGATCATATTAATTCATGTAATTAATTATAGGAGTTAGAGTTATTTCATAACAATCTATGTAGTAATTTGTTGACCGTGGCCTAGGGTGCCCATATGCACTTGAAATCATAGGGTGTTTTATTTTACTTACATTTTCTCTAGATGTATTGAACAAGTTTGAATCCCTCAAAACAAAAGGACTGCAGACTGAATTTAACTTGTTATCTTACGTTGAATAGGGTCGTGGATCAGGATTCCCAGGGAAGAGGAGGCCACGTGGTGCAGGTCTGTCAGGACGAGGCGGCAGAGGCAGATCAAAACTGAAAAATGGAGTTGGGGCTGTAGTCATTCCAGGGGTAAGAACACTTATTTTTAAGTCATGTTGTAGTCTGTGAATGTAACGTAACCTAATTCAACTATAATTCTTTCATTAAAGTGCTGTTTAAAGCCAAAGAACACTAAAAAGTAGAGGTTTATGATGAAATCTGGTTATTGTTATATATGTATGATTATGAACTACAGCACTAAAGCAAAATAAACCTGAAGCAATTTTATGCAGCTGTTGCCACTTAAAGAGACAACTGCTGGGCATCTTGGCATACTGCTTCTACTTCTCAAGTGGAAAAAATGCCAAATAAGTACAACGTTCACTGAACAACAGAGTAGGGAGACCAAGGCATGTAGTCAGTAGCCTTAGCAGATCAGCCCAGAGGTTGTTCTACCCTGGGAACCAAACCTGACTGCTGAGGGAAGAGCACAGAACAGAAGAGCCACAGACAACGGGATACTTCTGTTCTGTCTGGGCTGGGGCCTTGCTGAGTAGAAGGTGGTGTCATTGCCTTGGACAGCTTCTGTTGAAAGTTTCTGTCATAAATTTGTGTATGTACTTCTAAAAACTGCTAGTGACTCTTTCAGTTCTGCTCATGAGCCTGTTGAATACAGGCACACCTCCTTTGCTTTACATTGCTGCCTGCTACTGAGAGCCCTTAGAGAAAAGGTGGTTGAGAAGTGTATTTTATTATCTTCCTGCCACTCATTTTTAGAGGCATCTGTTGCTCATCTTTGTTTTCCTTCCACTTCTTCATTGCTAATCTGGAGAAACCCAGTATTATTTGATGTTCCTTGTATGAAAACTGTCCATACAGTTGCTGTCCTTTTCAGACATTTTGGTGTGTTTTCCTGTGTTGACTTTGGTCTGCCATTTTATATCTCAGAACTCAGTCTTATGAGGTTCTTAGTGCAGTTCTTTGTATTTGTCATTCATTTTTTATTACTCTGAACATCTTAATATTGGTGGTAAATTTTATCACCTTGCTCCATATTCCAAGTTGTACATGTTCAACACCATGGCCTGTTAGCAGTCATCCCTGTCAGGATATTCACCCTTGAAAAATTAAAAAGATAACTGATGTTATTATTGAAATTGAATCATTCACATGGTTTTTTTGATATTAGAAACCATAGGTTTGTACTTCAAGATAAGCCAGGTTTTATAGAACAAATGCTTAAAGGAAATTGTAACACAGCAGAGAATATTCAGTGAGGTTAAGTATTGTAACAAAAGTGACCATTGCTATTCTCAATTTCCCATAGAAATTTGACTCTGTGACTTTTAAAGTGAACAGCAGCTTTTCTACATCAGAATTGAGAGCAACAATGTGGCTGTCGTGTAATAAAGGAGATGAAGGTAGCGATACAAAGAGATCAGCCTTCTCCAGATTAGTGGTTGAAATAGAAGTATTTTCAGCCCCTTTGCTGAACTTGTTCATACTCATGGGATGGTGACCATTGATCAACTACATGAATTTGGAAATCATTACATTTAGGAAATGGGGGAGAAAGTGTGGCTACAGGTTAACTCTCATTGGCTCATGTCTGGTGTTAAAGTAGCATCAAAGTTGCACTAATTCAGTTCTTCACCTCCTGCTCTTTTGTATGTGTAAGCAACTCTGAGAACTTTGTGGAATCTGTGGAAATACATGCATGGGAAAAAGTCTCCCTGAACATCTTGAGAGGTGTTTCAGGAGTTCTTTGGGTTAATTAGTTTCTTTGGGTTAATTAGTTACAGCTGCAGAGCCTTCCACAGTACAGTACTTAAACCATATTAACTGTACACTTATATTCCCTTTCTAGCTATTTCTCAGTAAATGCTGATTTTCAGCAACAGTTTATCAGAAAGATTCCTGTAGCTGTTGTAACAGCATTTATATTTGTCTCTAGTGATGTTTGAATTTGTGAAATATTTAGAATATTATTTAAACAAAACTAGGTGTGTAAGTTTTGAATTGTGTTTTTAAAATAATCCACATTTATAAAACTAGAACAGCTGGCAAGACAAAGTTACGTTTCCCTAGCATGCATTTATCCCTTTTTTTTTTTCCTCATAGAACTGTACTCCTATCTTCCAAATTTTCATACTCACTGCTGATTTGGAGAGTAAACAGCCTAAGTCGTCTGTTAATGCAGAGTCATGGGTGGCAAATTCTGCACAGCAAGATTTGCATAGAAGTCAGAGCACAGAGCATTCTTTTATGTTTTTTTGTGACTCTCCCAAAATCACTACGTCTTCCTTTCTTCTTTTTCTTCCTGAGGAGCTATATATATACATGCATACAGTGAGTTTGTAAAGGCAATTGAGGGTAATGATGTTCTTAGTCAGAAGGAGAATGACAGCCTACAGTCAGGTTTTACTTATCAAGATCAAACCAGAGGTGAATTAGTAAAACAGTTTCTCATGAAGGTAGCTTTCTGTGAAAGACATATGCACATTCTGATAGCCTTGTATTGTCTGAGATTAAAAATCAGCATACATACTTACAGGTTTCGTGTTGTCTCACGTCTTACAAAATGTGATGTGCTTGCTAATTACCTTGCTTGTTTTGGTAGGTCACGACTATGGATATTTCATCTAACAAAGATGAAGAAGAAAACTCGATGCATAATACAGTTGTCCTCTTCTCTAACAGTGACAAGTTCACTCTCCATCAGGTTAGACTATTAAGCTTTCATTATGTTTCATAGAGTCATTAAAGTTGGAAAAGACCACTCAGACTATCTAGTCCAACCATCAACCCATCCCCTCATGCCCACTGACCATGTCCCTCAGTGACACATGTACCCTTTTGCTGAACACCCTTTTCTTGGTGACTTCACCACCTCCCTGGGCAGCCTGTTCTAATGCCTGACCACTCTTTCTGAGAATAAATTTTTCCAAATATCCAGCTGAATCTCCACTGGTACAGCTTGAGGTCAACACCTCTCATTCTATTGCTGTTACCTGGCAGCAGTGGCGACCTCCACCTCTTTTCATAGACTCATAGAGTCAACCTCCTTTCAAAGAGTATGAGTGCCTCATAGAGACACTAAGGTCTCCCTTGAGCCTCCTCTTTTCCAGACTGAACAATCCCATTTCCCTCAACTGCTCCTCTTAAGATTTGAGCTCCAGACTCTTCACCAGCTTCGTTGATCTTCTGAGGATGTGCTCCAGGGCTTCGATATCTTTCTTGTAGTCAGTAGCCCAAAACTGCACACTGTACTTGACACCAGTGCTTTTAATTTAAAAAAAAAAGTAAATCTCATTGTTAAGAATTTCATCCTAAAGCAACCCAGCTGGGCTTTACTATTAAATATTTTCTGAATTTACTTTCTAATGTGTTGAAAATCTACGCTTTTCTATAATTTCAGGATATGTGTGTAGTTTGTGGGAGTTTTGGCCAAGGTGCTGAGGGCAGATTGCTTGCCTGTTCTCAATGCGGTCAGTGTTACCATCCATACTGTGTCAGTATTAAGGTGAGTGCTTTGTTATTTAAGAGATTACTTAATTACACTGTTTTCATATTGTACTTTAATAGCACTATGCTGCCTTTGGTTTTGTGGTAATTAAGGGAGTCATTAACTTGCTAGATATTCTTCAGCTAATGTGACCATTATTTGTATGCAACTTGTGAAAGACTTTAATTAAATGCCATTTTATAGTATGCATTGCCTCAAGAGAAATTAACCTTTTTGTAATTTCACAACCATAAATAGTACTGATTATCCAGCAGTTGGTTAAAATAACAGTTTGAGATATCAGCTTAAAAGCTAAATACAAACGAAATTAAAAACAAAGAAAAAAAACGTAATGCATCTTCATTTACTAGGAGCATAAGGTTTGGTTGATTCAATTTGTCTGTTGGCTGTCAGAATTGACAGCAGTTGGAGTGGTTAATTAATACATTTTTCTTTCATTAGTCTAAGAGAGAATGTGTGAAAATTAAATTTGAATGGTATGAGTTGACTTAGTAAGCAGATAATAAGCTATTTACTCCAATACATAAGCTATATGCTACTTACTATACAAGTACATGTATGTAAAACTGGGATTTCTTCAAACACATCACAGAACATTATTTAAAATGTACTTTACAAAACACCATATCATCATCATGCATTTTTCATGCAGCTGTAGTCTGGTTTTACATTTGTATGCTACTTTTACATTATTGGACCTCAGTAAATTATTTGCTTCAGGTGACTGAAAACTCAGCATTGGCTATCATAGGGTGATACTGCCCTAAGTGTAGACCTAGCACAGTTTGTATTCTCTGACATTCTGAATTTATATTCCTGAAGAGTCTCAGCAACTCCACACAGTTCCTTTCTGTTTGTTCCATTCCCACTTAGTGGAACTCCACAAAGTCTAATTGAGAAATGGCTACTTGTGATATGGTTAGTGTGAGTGGTACAGCACCCTGTGCTGCGTAGCCAGGCCTTAATTTATGCACTAATTGTACTTCACAGAGCAGAGTTCAAATAATTTTCACCTTGCTGTTTGCAGATTACTAAAGTGGTGCTTAGTAAAGGCTGGAGGTGCCTGGAGTGCACGGTATGTGAAGCCTGTGGGAAAGCTACAGACCCAGGAAGGCTGCTTCTCTGTGATGACTGCGACATCAGTTACCACACTTACTGCTTAGATCCACCCCTGCAGACTGTTCCGAAAGGAGGCTGGAAGTGCAAATGGTGTGTTTGGTTCTGGTGTCAGAAATGCTGGCCTTTTTTGTTCCACTTTGTCACTTTATATTTGCAGTGTCAGTTTAACTGTAGTAATGCTTTAAAGCAAACAAAGTACATTTGCTTTGTTTCATTCAGTTATCAATTCAGTATGGTTAGATTAGGTTGTGGTTGGACTTGATGCTCTTGAAGGTCTTTTCCAACCTGAGTGATTCTATGATTCTATGGAAATTGTTGTTATCTTCTCTTAATAACCTTTCTTCGTACCAGAAGCCACATAAGTAGAGGTGGACAGTATTTATTTTGAAACTTCTAGACAAAAAAAACCCCACTAATCTACATTCACTGAAACAAAAAGATAAATTAATTGGCATTACAACAAATTCCTCTAAAGATAAAACCCTCTGAAAACCATTCATGTTATTTGGGTGAAACACAAACCAAATAGACATCTGTGTGGCTAAGTGTCTGATGGTGAATGGCAACTGGAAGCAGGCACTCCTTTGACCTCGTTAAACTGTTACATACACCCATCTGTCTGTTTTTGCAGATTGAAAGGACTTCTTACTTAGAAATGCTTAAAAAAAATATAAAAAATACAGTAATGTTCAAAATCTAAATAATAATTCTTCATTCAAATAAAATATTGTGACCTGAAATAAGCTTATTTCCTCCCATGGAACTAGTTTGTGACCTAAAACTGAATTATTTACCCAGTTCTAAGGTAGGAGAGCTTTAAAGCCACAAAACAGTGGTCTTGTGAACTGAAAGTAACAGGTCATTCTGTCTTTTCTGCAGGTGTGTTTGGTGCAGACACTGTGGAGCAACTTCACCAGGTTTAAGATGCGAATGGCAAAACAATTACACGCAGTGCGCTCCCTGTGCAAGTTTGTCTACCTGCCCGATCTGTTATCGCACTTACAGGGATGAAGAGCTTATAATTCAGTGTAGACAATGCGATCGGTAAGGACCACTGCTGTTCTGCAGGCTTTTTCTGGTTAAAGCTCATTTCATTTTTTATTTTTGCTCCCAATATAAAAGCATAAAGATGAAGGGAATGGTCTTGTGGTAAAGAACACTGGACTGAATCTCAGAAGTGTTTTTTTTATTTAATTCCTAGTTGTACTACGGATTTTATTATATGGCTCTGGGCAAATTAATTAATCACTTTGTGCCTCATCTTCCCCCTCTGTAAAAATAAAATATAACTAATTTACCTCATAAGACTGTTGTGGTGAGGCTAGATCTAGATTATGTTGTATCAAATGAGTAGTTAAAATGATTTCAAATATAGGGAGAAATTATAATACCAAGATATATTTGCTTCTGGTACATTGCTTTATAAAGTTTTCCTTCCTGTGAAGGGAAATAGATAATCTGATACTCTATATATATTTAACACACACCACTGTAGAAGAATGTTGTGTATGGAGAACCTATTTCATCCTTTCTCCCTGTTAGAATTTTAATTAAACAAGTATTTCACAGTTACTTGGACCTTATACTGATATTTAGGTCTCCTAAAACACCACATATTTCCTTTAAATTGTATTTTTTCCCCCACTTAATTTCTAGATGGATGCATGCAATCTGTCAGAACTTAAACACAGAGGAGGAAGTGGAAAACATAGCTGATATGGGTTTTGACTGTACCATTTGTAGGCCATACATACCACCAACAAACGGTAAGAAGATAATTGAAACCAATGGCAGGACTGCACACTGCAATAAATAGGTTTGGGAATGGGTTATGGTTCTTTTCTGTGATGGAGAGTTGGATTGTTGTAGAAGCAAGATCTTTATTTTTATTTTAAGGGCATCCTGGAAGTTTCCTCAGCTCTTTCTCACCCTCTATTAATTGGCTGCAAAGCCATCTCTGCAGCCAGAGACAACCTGTCAGGGAGAATTCTTGACAGATTTAGTGAAGATAATTTGGGCAAAGGACTAAAAACGTCTGATATTGAAAGGGATAAATGCATCTCACTTTGTCAAGAGGAAGGAAGAACGATCTTAATTGAAGAATATCGAAATAAATTCTGTGCAGAAAAACATTCCATATATCAATGGTTTGAAGCCTTCTGAAGCAGCAATAGCTGTAACAGTCCATATAGGCATTTTTTCCCTCCAGTCTTATAGTTTATTAGTGCCACTCCCTCAGCTCTCCCAGTATTTAAGACCTATAGATGTGATATTTAAAAATGCCTCCATGTTTCCCTGCTTGAGATTCTCCATGTTTTTGTTAGTTAAAATACATATTTCTAAGGAATTTTTGTCTCCTCTGGACATGTTTTCAGGAAACATACCGACTTCCTTGTCTGTAGGATGCAGTTTCACAGCATTGGTACTTCAGGAGCTGAGCTTACTGTGGTTTTTCTCTTTGAGCACAGCTACACCATCTGGTTCTGTGGGATGGTGCTGGTTAATTTTATAGTGAGTGGCTTGTCGGCAATTAGAGTGGCCTATTAGATGATTTATGGTCTTGCTACAAGAATAGCATCCGGGGTCTGTTTTCTCTGCGTGTCAACACACAGGAGTGTCTGCTTCAGTCTGTTGCCTTAACAGAGCACTGACACCTCTGCACATTTTCAGAATAATAGTACGGTAAAGTGTTCATGTTAACCCTTTATTGAGAGTTTCATCAGATTTTGAGAACATGGTAGAAGGAGGGAACAAGAACCAAGCAGATGTTCAAAGAACAGAACAGCAGGAGTAAGATTGAGGTAAAGGGTTGACTACACCACAAGGCTTGTGTTTGAGAGGTCTGCCAAGAAAAGTTCAGCAGAGATCTGAAGTTCCTTTATACCTCCTGTCCTCATAGCAGTGTGGCAACAATTGTAACTTAATGATGTGGCTTTGGAAAGTTCTATATTCGCTTGCATAAGTTGACAACTATATGTGTGTGGTTGTGGAACACTTCTAAGTATCACACTTGCGTCACTGTTGGAAGTGAAGATTACATATACTTACGTATTTCTACAACTTGCTTCACGTGTGAGCTCTACTTTCTCAAATTGAAAACGAAATTAGTTTTCTAAGTGGGAAAACCAAGAAACTTGTAAATATAACAATTTTCAGTTTCTTTTGGTGATAATGTTTGGACGCTTAAAACGCGCATGTCCAAGTAAGGAATACTGCCTTTTGCTTTTACTTGCAAGCTTGCAGAACTAGTGTTTTGGTGATAATAAGGTTCATAATTTGGTAGGTGGAACAACTTCAGAAGGTGGTATCAGATGATTAACTTCCAAGTATAAACTGGCTCCTGAGAGAGTCCTTTCTGAAACCACCATGGAATTGTGTAGGTTCATCTTCTGAGAAATAGGAACCAGTCCATCAAGACCTGTTAGAAAGTTCCCCACCCTTCTTTGCAATTTCTGCTCGACTCTTTTATGAGACAAGTCTCTCTGCTTTTTCTTTGTCGTTTTGACTCAGTATGTGTAATAACTCTAACGTGTGTACATTTGAACAGTTGCATGTCTAAATATATCATTTGATGCATGTTCTAGAAATATTTGCATGTACTTTTATATGAAATGTTTCAGTGTTTTGTTAATTTTTCTACGTTTGAAAATTCTGTGTAATTTTTTGTTTCAAGATGAGAGAAACATATGCTAATAATATAAAGTTTCTTAGAGTATACCATATGGTAATTTTATTGAGATGGTTCTTTCTCTTTCCATCTGATCTACCACAGAGGATATTAATGTGTTGCAAATATTATTACAGTTTTCTCTACTACTTTATTTGAAAACGAATCAAGAGCCCCTCAACCTAGTAACTTATCACTACATAGCAGCTGAAAAGTAGGTGTATTTGTTGGTAGTAAGTAAATATCTTCTAGAATGTACGTATTGAGAAAGGGCTTCCAGTTTTCTCTCTTTAGAAAACAAGAACCTTAAGAGTTCTTGCCTATCTCATCTTAAGAATATCAGATATGTATCTGATACGATAATCTTAAAGTCATCTTCTTCATGAAATAGGAATAAAATATAAATAGTTCTTCTTTTTGAGCATACATAAATATCCGCAGCCAGCAGATGGTAAAATTTGTTTCAAAGTAATGTGCCATAAGTCTTAATTTATATATTATTTTGAAATACACATCTTTGATCAGTATTCCATCAGGTTGTTTTTAATATGGTCTCATGTTAAAATAAAGAATCGTGGAATTGTCTAGGTTGAAAAAGACCTTCAAGATCACCAGATGTGACCATCAGCCTCATCTGCTGATTCCCATCACTAAGATGTGTCCATTACTGCCATGTTCACACATCTCTTTAATATATCCAGGGATGAGGACTCAACCACTTCCCCCCACAAGCCTGTTCCAATGCTTGGCCACTCTTTCCATGAAGAAATTCTTCCTGATACACAATCTAAGCCTCCCTTGGCTCAACTTGAGACCGTTTTGTCACATCCTATCACTTAATCACCTGAGAAAAGCACTGCAGCCTCCTTTGAGATAGTGGTAGAGAGCAATGTGGTTCCCTCTCAGCCTCCTTTCCTCCAGACTAAACAACCTCAGTTTGGTTTTCTAGTACCTTCACTAACTTTGTTGATTTTCTCTGAACATGCTCAAGTAACTCAATATCATTATAGTGAGGAGCTCAAAAATGAACACAATATTTGAGGCATGGTCTCACCAATGTTGTGTTCAAGAAGACAGTAATTTCTCTAGTCCTACCAGCCACACTTTTTCTGATGCAGGCCACGATGCCATTGGCCTTCTTGGCCACTTGGGCACACTCTTGGCTCATTTTCAGCCAGCTGTTGACCAACACCCCTAGGTCCTCTTCCAGGCAACTTTCCAGCTGGTCTTGTCCAAGCCCATACTGTTGCATCAGGTTTTTATCACTGTCATGCAGTTGAGCTCAGCCCCTGTATCCAGCCTATCCAGATCCTCTACAGATCCTTCCTGCCTAACATCTGTGAGTTTATGAGTGTGAACTCAATCCCCTCATCCAGATTACTGATAAAAATGTAGAGCAAAACTGGCTCCAAGACTGAGTACTGGGATGCACTACTGGTGACCAGCTGCCAATTGGACTAAACTCTGTTCACCAGGACTCTTTGCACCCTGCCAACTAGCCAGTTCTTCACCCAACAAAACAGTACACTCATCTAAGCCACAAGCCAATTTTTGAGGGGAGAATACTCTTGGAAACAACATTAAAAACTTAGCTAAAATCCAGGTAAGAAACATCCACAGCCTCTCCCTCGTCTACTAAGCAAGTCATCTTGGAGGAGATTAGTTTTGTCAGGCAGGACCATATGTGCTGTGAAATGACATCCAAGATCTGCTCCCCCTTTCCTGGTACTTTTTGAATTAATAATAACTTTTTAATTAATAAGAACTTTGAAAGTTATCAGGATTATTTTTAATGTTATCATGATTGAAGTACTGGCAGCTGGTCTAGATAGCAGCAGCCTTTGTGCTGTAGTACCTGCACATTCTGGATAGAGATGTGCATTTCTCACCCCCGCAATCATACTCTCTCCCAGACAAGCAACTCTAAACCATCTAGCCATCATTTCTGCCTGTCATTTACCATTGTACAACATGGCTCCCCTTATGGAAACCCCATCCATAAATTCCATCCCTTCAGCTCTGCCTGGTTTTCTTTAGTGGGAACAGCTAAGGAGATCTGAATGCAAATGCATGTAACAGCTAGTTACAGCTCATGTGGTAATATAAGACTTACTGTGTGTGCTTTACATTGCTTTTGTATCTTGTATTTATAATATTAGGAGCTAAAGTTTTGAATTTTAATCATTTGGCATGCATATTATTTCAGCTGTTAGGTTCTTGTATGCCATAGTATTTGCAAATAAATCCCCGCATTGCACTTGTAGTTATGCAGACATCTAATATTACTCAGGTGTTGTGTCTCCACATCGACCATTTTGTACTGTCCCCTATGCTGATTTCATTTTTTTCCTAGAATTATTTCTTTCCATTGCAGCCTTTAAATTGCAGCCACCTTTCATTTTGAACTGTGATTATTCTTGACATATTGGATTTTGTGCACTTCTTTTTTTTTTCTTTTTTTTTAACTGAGGCTGCTGGATGCTGCATATCATTCAGCAGGTTTTAGACCCTTTGGAAAATAACCATAAATTTTGGTTGAACGTCTGAGTTGATCAGAAAGCACTGTCTTTTCTTTGTTCTGTTTTTTAAGGAATATTTTTTTCCATTGAACTGTCTTAGTCTGACTTGGAATTATTTTTTTTCTATTATCCATTTTATCTGCACTCTAATTAGCTCCTTCTATGGAAATTTGCTCAACATTGTCTTCAAACATTGTGCATCTTCTTTGGGCCAGTCTCTGAAGCCCTCACTTTGGTTGCTGTCAGCTTATTTGTCTATTTCAAGTCTATTCAGTCTCCAGCACTGAATTTGTTCAGTCTGATGTGGATGAAGACTCCATGTTGTACAGCTTTTGTATTAGGACACCAAATTTCTGTTCACAGTGGTCTTTATGAATTTTTTGCTTACCTTAGAGTCCAATTCAACAGTTGTTAACTCTGACTTAAACCAACCTGTAAACAACGGAAAAATCAGATGATATCACTTTTGCCTTTGATTATCTCTTAGAATCAACCTTTTTCTTCTCCGGTTCAGAGTTTGTGAGTGTCTTCCATCCTGCAGCTCGTCCCATGCGTTTTTTTGCTCCCCTCCAGCTTAGTATCTCCTTCAAAATGTCATTTTCACTTTTGTTTCTTCCGTGCTTTTTCCTTCTGTGTGTATCAGTTTCTCAGTAATGTTCACGGGCTCCTTACATTTTCTACTTTTCTGTAGTTACACTTTCTATAAAACTTTCCATACAATTTCCATAAAAATTCTTGAAGACATATTTTGTTTCCTTATTTCTCATGCATGCGTAGAAAAACATTCTCTAGATTTTATATCAACTACATCCTTGCTTTGTATTTAATAAAGTGTTAACGTTATTTGGAAGCTTGTTCTTTTCCTAGTCTTGCCTTTGTCTCCCAGATTGGTGTGTGAGATTGTAGCACACATGCAACTGGTCTGAGAAACATGAGCCTTCTCACATGCTTTCCCTCACTGGTCTGGGCTTGTGTAGTAGATGCAAAAGTAAAACACTGGATGTTTACCCAAGAGTTAAACTCAGCCTAGCTAAGATTTCTAGGGAAAAAAAAAGAAGAAAGTGAATAAACATTGAATGTATAGTAATGCTAACCATGTCAAACTAACTGGTTTTTTTTTTTGTTTTTATTCTCAGTGTGAGATAAAAGCTTCTAATTTTCCCTGTACTTACTGTCTACGTAATCTCTATAAAGTTACTACTAATATTAAAAATCTAATGTACATATTACAGGTTAGCGAAGCGTGATTACAGTTATTGTAATTAACGCAGATGGGAGAAACATTTCTACCTGCAGCAGTAATGCTAGCACCAGAGGACATTTTGATCATCATTTGTTCTCTGAAGCATACAAGGCACAATTTTGAAATTGAGCTTCTACTGTTCCATTGGTCAGTATTTTAATTTTGAATAAGAATGACCCTTTCTAACATGAACAAGTCATGTCTCATCTGCTCTAGGATGCTATATCAGCCTTACTTTGTTTCTGGTATATGAGACATCTGACAGCATAGACACAGCTAGAAGTCAGTGTACAACTGGCTGTTGGAGTCATCTACCACTTCTGGGAAGATAAGACAGCAAATGATACTTGTTCATAAAGTCCTCCTGTTATTAGCATGTAGTTCAGCAAAACCTGGACAATGTGAGTAGTGTAGGGGTTACCTTAAAATCCGCTAGATCCAGTGCATGTGTTTGCCTGTGGTCCAGTAGGCGGAGATAATTTGTCATCACGTTCAGTGCTTCCCCAGTGCCTTTCTTGGCTCAGGCGAATTGGAGAACTTCAGCTTTGTTTTGTAGTCACATCTTCTGGGACGCTGAAAAGCCTTTTTTTAAAGGTGCTAGTGAAAGTTGCCAACAGCATTTATTAGGGAGCTTAACAGAACAGTTCAAAGGAAAACTACTTGAGAGTTTCAGTTTAAATCAAGTCACGCTTTTTAAAAGTTGAAATGATTTTCCTTATATTTTTCAGTGCCTTCTTTGGACTGTTGTGATTCATCAGTTGGAGCTCAGATTATTTCAAAATCAAAAGAACTAGGTAAAGAATGTAAATACTTAATCTTTGATCATTTAGCATATTGTAAGGGTATACTTTTACATCAGGCAGAAATACCTTTTTGTTTTTATAACACATGGCATTAACTATCCTTACAATTATCACAGCATGCTTTTCATTTTTTTTTCTATCTTCTTTCTTCTCTTTTGCTTGCCATACGCGTGCTATAATAATAATCTGAGATTGTGCTTTGATTCTGCAGACTTAGTTGCTTGCCTTAATATTAGCAGTAAAAGATAGCACAGTTTGGCTGAGTTAAAAATACATAAAGGATGAAATTGTAGGAGGACACAACTTTTCTGTATTTGTCTAGTGTATGCTAGGAATTTACAATCTTGACAAGCCTACTGACAAGTCATTTTTTATCGTAGTGCCTAACACTTTCATCATGTTAGGATAGCTTCCATCATGTCAGGATTTTATTCCGCTTGATCCTGCTAAGTGTAGTTCTGCAAGAAGCTTGTCCCCTCCAATATCTGAAAAAACATATGCAGTTTTTTTATGCACTCTTTTTTAGTTCAACTTAAGAAAGCAATCATCTATGAAGAGTTGCATTCAGAACCAGCTGTGTTTTGGGGTGCAGGATGCTACATAAGAAAATATTTTTTGTTGAAGAGAGCAGAAGTTGTGATGTTCAGATGTTTTCAAAAATTACATTATCCAGTCCATTATGAAATTGTGCTCAAAGAGCAGAAGCATCATTGCAGCCTCTTCATTATTGCGCACACCCAGAAAGTTCCCAAACTTCTAGTTGCAGTTGCTGGAGCAGATGACTGAGACAGCAGTGTCTTTCTATATTGTGAAGTAAGGAATCATGTAAAAAATTTATCAGGCTCAGTTGTCATGCAACAGCTTCAGGAGGTAGAAGTCTTGCAGGTCTTGGGAGACTTGAGTTCTACTCAGTTTACAAATCAATCTTGAGCCATTCACTTGATATAGTTTATTTTTTGTCTACCTATAAAAGAGGGTTAATTATTTGCTTGATTCACCAAGAGTTCTACAAGAGTAAAGCTGAATTACAACACGAAGCTGTACTGCTGAGGGTTTTGGCTGTTAAGCAGCAGGGACCCAAACTAAGACTTGCACAGATTTTTCTGTGTCAGGGATATGCAAATACCCTGTAAAGCACCAGTTTCCATAATCAATTAGTTCTGTCTAATGAATTCTGGATGTAAGTTGTTCTGTAGCAATGTAATGGATGGTTGCTGGATTTGACATCAGACCGAATTATAAAGCTGTAACTGTAACGTGTAAGACAGTATCATATCTCTCTGTTTTATTTATACTGACTTCCTCACTCATGAATCAGTTCCATACATGTGAATTATTAACTCTTAAAAGTGCTGTTCCTAAAGATCTAAGACTTGTAAATTAAAGAGTTTTATATTGCTGTTATGATTCATTTAACTTTTATAGACCCACCGAAGACATACACACAGGATGGAGTCTGCTTGACAGAATCCGGCATGTCTCAGTTACAGAGCCTAACTGTCACAGTACCTAGAAGAAAACGGACGAAACCAAAGCTTAAATTGAAGATTATAAATCAGAACAGTGTGGCTGTGCTTCAGACACCCCCAGATGCCCAGTCAGAACACTCAAGAGATGGCGAGATGGATGACAGTAGAGGTAGCAATGTTCTTTTGGCCTGTCTTGTATGTTGAGTGCTGCACTACATGTGTACGTTGCATACATCCCTAGGAGAATTTGTAACACTCATTTTTGTAAATTCTGTACTGAATGATCTGTGGGAATTGCTTGGACAGTAGTTACGATTCGTTGTTGAACAGTCCAGGGATTTTCTTACTGTTGTTCTGTTTTTGTCATCCATGCCACGCAAAACACTTTTCTGAGGCTGGCAACACTGGAAATAGGAATTGCCTCTTTGATCGTTGGATTACTTTAGGGAATACTGTGCATTTACTGAGTACAAGTGCATTTTGAGGCTCTCAACAGTGCAAACACTATTTGAAAAATGGTACCGTTGGCTCAGCAGTAGATTCCTGTAAGACCTATATTTGAAACCAAGGAGAAAGTGAAATAGCTCTTCACTTGAAGTATTTCTTTTATAAGGTTTCATATGGGCTGAACTGAGGAGAGAAAAATACTTTTTGTTTGTCCTTATCTCCGAAGTAGAATTTAAGACAGAATTTAAGTTTGGAAGTGAGTTCTGAGATGTTGCTCTTGTTCAGGTTGATGACACAGTACGTAGAGACCTGCCAAATAGTTTCAGTTTCCAGGCTAGAGTATCTGTTTAACGTGGAGTTAAGAGGCAAGTTAACAGTGCTTGCACAATATCTCAGATTGGCGAGGGATGAAGATGTCTGGGCTAGCACTTGCCTATCCAACCACCTCATTCTGTGTATGGGAATGAGATTTTGGTAAATTGTAGAAGCCTTTAGGAGAGCTCCTTCAACTGTGTGTTTGAGCACGGAGCACACTTGTGCCACGGGGGCCAGCAGTACTCATTCTCATCTCCTTCCCTCAAAGAGCCATGAGCACAGCAGCTAGAAGGTGGGAGTTGAGGGAAGGAAAAGAAGCCCATAGGAGTAAGCAACCTTCTTTTTACTTTAAATCTTCACTCTTAAGCAGTAGAAACAGCAGCCAGCATGGTGCAATACTGTTCTCCCATCCTCTTTGCCATAGTCTGGCTGTATATTCTGATAAGTATGTTGGTAGGATTGGTGTTAATCCGTGGCCTGAGGAAAGGCTTACTGGAACAGCAGGTGTGAAAGTTATTACATTAGTCATGCAGGTGTCTGTTACGAGTGGAACATGGGCACCCCACATCACCACAATCTAAAGTGCCTCTGTTTATGCAACATTGCCTTGTTGTTAATCAGATTAAATGTCATAAGAAGCTTTTTTTAGATACAGAGTGTGTGCTTGAGATAACTGGGTAGTTGAACCATCAACATAGTTTCCATCTTAACATGTTGATATAAGTATTGTTCCTGTTGTTTGATTAGCACATTCTTAACCTTCTGCTACTGACTATAGTTTTTTTAAAGTAATAGGTTCCCTTTGTTTATAGCCCTTAAAACAGTTAAGTAATTGTTTTTCTTTTGTTTTCTTTGGAATTCACAGTGTTTGATATATTATCATACCATTACTGTGACTCTTATTCATCTCATGGCTTCATGCAGTCCAAGTGGGTTGTTGAAAGGGAAAATGCTTTCAGTTTTGGTTTGAAGGCATCAAGACAGAGAATTGACCACTTCCCTTGTTCTTTCACAGTGATTGATCATCTTTACTTCTACAACTGTGTGCTTGTATTCTATTTAACAATGATAACTTTCTTACTGCTTGTTGACTTTTATATAAACCCTTTTCTACTAGATACCGAGATACTTAAATGTAATAGCAGAGTATGATGGTAGAATCAAAGCTTCCACAGACTTTAATTTCAGTTCTGGATTTCTTCTACTGTGTTGGTTTTTTTGTTTGTTGTTGTTGGTTTTGTTTTGATTTTATTGTTTTGTTTTTGTTTTTCTCTTCTGCTGGGAAATAGCGAACAAAAATATATGTGCCTGTTCCATAGATGATTTTTTTTATGCACTGAGAATGAAAGCATGTTCACATGTGGCTGTAACTGTATGTGAATGGTAGACTGGCTGGGTTTCCTGGAATCTCTAGTCAGTACTACATGTAGTCTGTAGAGTGGATCAGTCCCTGTTCTCTGAAAGGCTGAAGTTTTTGTGTGGGCATCAAGCTGAATAAGGCCATGCTGCTGCTTTGGTTGAAGCAACGTGGTACAGTAATTTCAGGTAAATACAAATGGTGTGGATGTCACCAAGCTGAGTGGTACAGTCGATAAAGTGGAAGGAAGGAAGGCTATCCAGAGGGGCTAGGACAGGCTTGAGGAGTGGGCCCACATGAACCTCATGAAGTTTAACAAGACTAAGTGCAAGGTGCAGTGCTTGGGCCAGGGCAATCCCAAACATTGGTACAGACTGGGGGTCAAATGGATGGAGAGCAGCAGTCTAGGTTTGGATTAGATACAAATAAGAATTTTTTTCACTGTGAGGGTGGTGAGACACTGGAACAGGTTGCCTGCAGAAGCAGTGGTTGCAGATGGAGGCTAGGTTAGATGGGGCCATGCACAGCCTGATCTTATGGGGCGGTGTTCCTTGCCCATGGCAGGGGGTTGGAAATGTGTGGTTTTTAAGGTCCCTTCCCACTCAAACCATTCTGTGATTCTATGAAAAGTCAGGTCAGTGACCGAGCCTTTGAAAGAGCAAGAATTGTAGTTGTACCACAGCTGACATGGTATAATAGTCCACTTCTGTCTGCAGTAGGACTGAGTAGACTACAGGACTATATTTCTTGAACTATATTTCTCCTATTCACAAATGTATGCATAAATACAAAGCAGAAAATTTGTATTTTGATATTTTTTCCAGGGATGATTGTATATTAACCCTAGATATTTCAAAAGCTTTACAACTTAATGAAGATGTAAGGTCATTATTATAATCACACTTTAGGAATGCCAGAAACAGAATTAACTGAGTTTCACTTTAACACCAGAGGCTTATTAGTGCTCTTATCTGTTTTTGACCTGCAGTCTTGTAGAATATAAACTCAAAATTGTGATCTTTGTCTTAAAGGCTGAATATTTCTGTCAGGTTGAATTTTCTGTTCTATAAGTCAAACTCCTCTGCATAAGTAAGTCTGCTTTCAGTCAGTAACACAGCTTCAAGTCAAGAACCCTTCAAACTAAGAGTCATTATATATTATCTTCCATCTGTAGGCTGTATTTTTTCAGTCTGTCTTTGCAATGAAAACAAACTCAACCAAACATAACTTAAGTGGCAGGTAAACAAAATATATCTTGCAAGTTCGATGGTATTCGTATTCCTCAGTGTATTGTTAGAAATTGCTTAAACACTTGGAAAATGCAGCACAGGGTACTGAAAGAGGTGCCTAAAGTGATAAATCTCAAGATTCGCATGTAATAATGATAGTGTTTAGTCACTGGTATTGTGTTGGCATAACCTCACAGGAAATTAAGGTATATACTGAGTCTTTGTGTAGTCAGGTGACTTTCTCACAAGTGTGAAAAAAGCATGGCTATTTGTCATCCTCCTGAAAAAAACTGTTATTCTCAATAATTGCTAAGAAAACATTGAGATGTATGCATTTTGGGAAAATGTCTTCCTCCCCCTTTCCAGTTGAACTTAGCATTGCATCTTTTCTGCAGAGGGTGATCTTATGGATTGCGACGGGAAATCTGATTCCAGCCCAGAACGGGAAGCTGTGGATGATGATACCAAAGTGGCAGAAGGAGCTGATGGGATTAAAAAAAGAAAGCGAAAACCGTACAGACCTGGTAGGACACACAATTTACATAATTGTGTCACTTGTTTAGCTCTTTTTTTCTGTATCCTTAAAAAAAGAATAGGAAAAAAATGTGAAATTATGAAGTGTTCTCTTGCTAACTGGTGATCTTACTGTTTCAAAGTTTTTTACCAAATACTTTTCCAAAGGTTGCTGCATAGCAGTACAGCTGCAATAATATGTTGTCAATTACTGATTTGTAGTTTGAATCTATATCTTGTTACTGATTCTTAACTCAATAGGAAAATGTACTCCATTTTTATCATCAATGGAGAACAGTTTGTGTGTATACATACATCTAGAAGTATCTGAGTTTCAGAGAACTTTCCACTGGTATCTTACTTTCTGAAATCACTGATAAGAGTAACGTGCTAAACATTTGTGGAGTACTTCTGGCAATTAACTTTAATGAATGCATTTATTGGATGGAATTCATTTATTTTAATTAATCAGTGCCATCAACTGTTAATTATTCTGTGGAATAACTTGTGTCTTGAATGCAGAACCCCTTGAGCTGTCTCTTGACAGAAGATACCTAAGTGACTGTGTAGAAGGTAGCTCTGATTCTTTTAGGTCTCATTCTGAACCCAAGATAATAAATAAGGTGTCCTTAGACAAAGGCTGCCTTTTTGAAGAGTACCTACATCACACTCCTCAGTGTCTGTGCTAGTGCTACTTTTGTTTTTCATAATGCAACCTCTCACTGCTGTGGGATGATAAGCAGATTATAGTCGTTGCAATCACAAATACTCTTTTCAGCAGACACACCCATCCTTCTTACTGTGATGGCCATATCCTCTGATTATGAACATAGCAGAGGAAGAGAATAGAGAAAGGAAGCAGGAGTTAGAACACGGTCCAGTTTCACTTGATTTTTTATCAGTACTTAAACAGCTTTCTACCACCATTTTCCCTCCCCAGTGCTGTGCAAGAGCCGTGTCTCAGCAGGTCAGGCCCATGTGCATTCTGCCTTCCATGATGGGGGCACCATATGGAGATGGTGGTGCAAACCCACAGCTCTTAACAGAGAGCTCCTGTTTCTCTACAAGTAATATATCTCAATAAGCCATTTATTTCCACTGACTCGTTCTCAAGAGAAGAGAGCTTCATTTGCTCAGAGTGATTTTGGATCATGAGTTGTTAAGCAGCCATCTGTTAGTTTTCTGCAGCCAACAATTTCTCTGAAAAATTTAACAAACCTGAGTTTGATGCATGTACATACCTATAGACCAACTGTAAAGGACCAGGAGCACTACAGTCAATCATTAGTGAAGGGTTCTGGAGTTTCAGCCAGTATCATGTTGGTTAATTATCTTTTCATTATGTGATACATCCTTCTAATACTATCATTTGGAGTGGTGAGCTCTCCAGAGCAATTTGAATTTTCTTATGACCCCTTAATGTTCTTTAATAGGTTTCATTTAGTAGATTGACTAATTTTAGCAATTCATCAGCTTGCCAAGGGAGGAGAGAACCAGCGTCTGAAAGTCACCAGGTTTGGTGATTTAATCTTCTTGCAGATGTATTAAACTCCTAAAATTCTGATCCTTTCTGATAATTACGTATATACCCACTGAGAGATAAAAATTAAGAAATGAGAACTCCTCAGGTACGTAGGATTAGTTCGTCACTAGATGCAGTTGTCCCTTTTACCTGCAGAATAATCTTGGCTTTCATTCTTGCTGTGAAATACAGTTTTAATCAGTATATTGAAAATTTTGCTTCCTTTTTAGGTATTGGTGGATTTATGGTACGTCAAAGAAGTCGTACAGGGCAGGGGAAGACTAAAAGATCTCTCTCTAGGAAAGATTCTTCTGGATCCGTTTCTGAGCAGTTGCCTGGCAGAGATGAGGGTAAGTGCAGAAATTTGCTTTTAATTTTTTGTTCATGTGTAGTAAAGTAAAAAGTAGTACAACTTAAAATGTATGGTACTTTCTGGAGATGTAATGTGAAGGAAGCAGGTTTTAGTGTTTGTTCTGATGACTTTTTTTTATGAACTGAAAATACTCCTTCCTACGCACATACAGTTTTGGCAGAGCCCATGATTTACAAAGAAATTGAAACAATTGCAGGCTGTTGTTAAAGCTAAACAGTGTGAATTGTAGTTGTGTCAGAGCTCTAGCTTAGACAAGTAGAAGGTAGAAAAAAGTGTAAGAAATGAGGAATGATGAGAACAATTCTTCTGATAAGCCTTCCTTCAGACATCAATTAAATCTAGAGTTATCTTCTGAATCGTAAGTTTTAATATTCACCAATGTTGCATGTTACACAAAGATGTTAGAGCTTTTTTATGCATCTGTTTATGCTCTGTGAATCCTGTACTAGTGAGCTCAATGATATTTTTATTGTTGTATGAAGAAGTAATTGCCTTCGTTCATTTTAAACTGAATATGTGAGAGTTTCCTAAGATAATCTCACAGTTTTGTTATGTTTAAAAAAATCAGTATTAATTTGTAATACTCTAAGATTCTCTAGATGTGTCATATGTCCCCCTCTTCAGTTATCATCTTTTTTGCCAGGGCTGAAGAATCCTACTTAGGTCTCTTTTCTCACTGTGAAACCACTCTGGTGCATCTGATATTTTAATATTCAGTGGATTGGGCATCAAACAAGAAGTCAGGTGTTGCTCCTAGGACTTATTCTCGTGCTTGCTATGTGTAATTAGACTAATTATTTCATCCATCTGGTTTTTTGTGCACTACATAGCATATATGATATTTAGGTATCGTTGAGGTGAGGTGTGAAATGTATTTGGTTCAGTCTGTTTGTTATTATCAGTAGAAAGAGGCAGCTGCTTCTGGAAATTGACTGACACTATCTTAGAGGACTCTGGCCTTCAATTTCTGCTGTTATTCCTTCCTGTTTGCTGAGCTATTCAGTTTGAAACATGGTGGAGACCTGTATTTACTGCAGTATGTAGTCAGTATTAAAGCCTAATAGATTTTTTTTCCTTATTTGCTTTAGTAGAACTACTTTATGAAGTCAGCAAATCATTGCAATCCAATGTAGTAGCTAGATATCCAGTTCAGAAAAAGGATTTGCTTTCTCTTCACTATTAATGTTAAAGATATGTTTTCCTGCTTTGTAAAAACTATGATATGCTAAGTTGTTTGAGGTATTGCAGAAAAATTTTGCATTAAAAACTTTCAATTCATACATAGGTATTTTCTCCTTTGAGTTTAAAAACTTAAAAGGTTGAAAAGTTAATTACTCATTCTCAGTAACAGTACAGTGCTTATTGTTAAAAAGCAATATTTTTCAGTTAAACAATTAAGCTTCTTGCTCAGGCACAATTGCTTGTTAAGAAAAAAATAACTCAGAAAATCTTTGTATGTTTTAAATCATCGTAGCTTGCTGAGAGCTTCCTCATCAGCCTTACAAAGCTGTTGGTAATCTTGCCATGTCCCACTTCCTTTTGCTGCAAAAGCTCTCTCTTGAACAACGCAGAGGTCACAGTGTTGGTGAGCCTCAGTTTACCTACTGTCCTCTGTATATGGTACAAGAGATGACTGTAGGACAAACTGTGGCAGATTTGACTACATGTACTTTTTTAAAATAACTTCCCAGGATCATTAACTCCTTGTACTTAGCTTTTGCAAGGGAGAAGTGGAGGACTTAAAAAGTTGTTTTTCCCCTAGTGTTTTCACTGATGTGTTGGATTAAAGCATTGAATGATTGATCAAGGCACTGTTCTTTTGTGTTCATTAGGAAAAAATGCAGTGCAGCTTTGTATTTGGTAGCTGAATAAACATGTAATTTTTATTGAAGGACTTCTTTATAGATTCCTTTTTTTTGATCTGTACATTATTTCTACAAGCCATATTACAGGTTTTAAAAAGTGGTTTGTACTTCTAATTTGAGAAAGATTGGTTTATAAGCACAAAGGTGATCAACACGTAATTCAGCAGTGTAGATTTTAGAGATGCTGCTTCAGTAGAATTCTCTTTCAAGCTGGTTGGATGGTACCTATAATTTTCTCAAATGACCACATCTTTAGGTTGGGTTAGAGACAGAAAAATTGAAGGTTTACCTACAGGTGATAAAGTATGATAAGGTCATGATGTGGCTTCTGTCACAGATGACATTTCTGACTTCTTGAACCTAGGCAGATGGTCAGGTTCACAGCTGTCTAGATGAAAGTCACTTTTAGAAGATACCTGGAGAGATATTCAGATTAATTCAGATAACTCAGGCCCTCAATTAGATAGCAAGATTTGCTACCACTCTACCTTTTGAGAAAGCCCCAGAGTGTTTTGTTTATTTGTTCCTGAATGTTACTTTTACAGGCTGGACAGAGCAGTTGCCTGACACTCCAGTTGAGGAGTCTACTCCAGCTTCTGAAAGTACTGAGAAAATAAAAAAACGTTACAGGAAAAAGAAGAATAAACTTGAAGAAACTTTTCCTGCCTACTTGCAGGTAAAACTTTCGCTGTGCTTTGTGTTATAAACATTTACATACAAGATCTTTGTGTTTGTTGAGTCATAGGTCATTCAAACCATATTTCTTTTCTGACTACCAATTCAAATGGTTTTGCACTTGGGCCAGAGGAATCCCAGGTATATATTCAGACTGGAAGGAGCAGTCCTTGAGAGTAGCCCTGCAAAGAAGGACGTGGGAGTCCAAATGGATGAAGAACTTAGCATGAGCCAGCAGTGTGCTCTTGCAGCTCGGAAAGCAAATGGTATCCTGGGCGCCATCAGAAGAGGGGTGGCCAGCAGGGACAAGGAGGTGATTGTCCCCCCTCTACTCTGCTCTTGTGAGGCCCCATCTGCAGTACCGTGTCCAGGTCTGGAGCCCCCAGTACAAGAGAGACAGAGAGCTGTTGGAGAGGGTCCAGAGGAGAGCCAGAAAGATGATCAGGGGACCTATGAAGACAGGCTGAGGGAGTTGGGCTTGTTCAGCCTGGAGAAAAGAGGGCAGTGGGGCAGCCTTCAGGCAGTATCTGAAGGGATCCTATAAACAGGAGGAGAGTCAACACTTTGGAAGGGTAGATAACAGCAGGATAAGGGGAAATGATTTTAAGTTGAAGGAGGAAAGATTTAGGTTGGATGTCAGGGGAAAGTTCTTTACTATGAGAGTGATGAAGCACTGTCACAGGCTGTGCAGAGAGGCTGTGGATGCCCCATCCCTAGAGGTGTTCAAGGCCAGATTGGATGGGGCCCTGGGCAGCCTGGTCTAGTATTAAACTGGGAGCTTGGTGGCCCTGCAGGGGGGTTGGAATTTGATGATCCTTGAGGCCATTCCCTGATTCTGATTGTGTGACTTGGGTTTTCTATTAGGAATGTTTATATGTTTGTCAAGAAAGCAGTGTATGATGTTAAATCATCTCTGGTGTCATTTCTCATTGCATAGGCTTCTGTTTGTTCTGAGACAGAAAAAAAAAAACCACTTTTATTTTCTCTCTAAGCTGACACAAGGCATTTTCAGCTTGTCTTCTCATGTACTGCACTCATCTATGTCAGATATCTTAGTCTGATCATGACATTTACTCTAGATAGTACTTTTTCTGACATATTATAGAACCTGATTTTATAGGGGAAATCTATCTATAGATTTGTGTTTTCATGTGCTCTGCATCTCGCCCCCACAACGATCCCCACTCTTTTACCCACCCGTTTCTAATGTGATATCCCCAGAGGTAAGTCGTAATATTTGTTGATCCTTATGAGTGTGGATAAATACTGAGATGTTAATGTCAATTGACCAACTTAGCTGCCCTCAACTGGTTTATAAACAAATTGCTTTATATCTTCCACTGAGAACATTATATGGCTTGTTCTTCTCAGCCACCTTTTTAGTGAAATCCTTATTGGCTTCTAGATATTTACCAAACTTCAAACTAAATCAAGTTTGAAAGGAAAGAACTGGCAGGAGGCAGCACAGTCTCTGTAAAAATAATTTGTTTTTCATAAGCTGGAAGTGAGCTGGAAAGAAAGTACTTCAGCAACATTTCCTTGCTATCAATAAGAACTCATATTTTATACTTAATGCACCATTTATTCAGAATAAATATTTGTTTCTTTTTTCACTTGTGGGAAAAAATCGATACTAAAAATGAGTCTATGGCTTTAATTCTAGCCGTTGTGTCCTAAATCAAGATTTTAAAGACTGCACGAAAACAGGAGAAGTTGTTATGTAAAAATTGACTTGAAAATTTACTAGGCTGATTATTGTCAGATTACCCGTGTACTCAGGTTTAGGTGAGTGGTAGCTGTTGCACAGTATTTCAAACGAAATATATGTTTAACAACATTCAGTGTTTTGTTCCTTCATCTCTGGTTGGATGATTTTGTATTAGTTGAAATCCAGCTTTTCACTGTTCTGGTGTATGTTTGTCATGAACATTTTGTTTGGTCATGATCAAGTTGTTCAGTAGTATTCTTCAGCTGTCATTTTTCTGCCAGAAGAAATACTCCAAGTGCTGAAAGCCTTTTTGAGATTCATTATGTATTGCTGCATACATTTTTGTATGTTTGTAATAACACTGTATTGTTACAGTGTCTGTGCCATGCAAATGTAAGAAGGCTTAGAAGTTTTGCTGTATAATTTAAGGTGTGAAATTGAGGTAGTTATGTGACTACTTTAGGTAAGTGGTAAGCAGCGTATCCACACCTCATAGCCTGGAAAAAGGACTGCCATACAGGATGGAGTGTGGAACTTAGATCAAAATCATTGATGTTTTCATTTTAACTTTGCTGTTTGTCTAACTTTTTCAGTAGATACAGTGTTTTGAATCATTTTGTCCTCCTTGCAGGAAGCTTTCTTTGGCAAAGACCTACTAGATACTAGTAGACAAAACAAGATGAGCCTTGATAATTTACCTGAAGAATCACTTCCACTCTCATGTAAAGCAAATTTGGCCACCAGTTTCCTGGATCCTTCATCTGACCCTCTTCTTAGCTCAACCTCCACTCCAGCTCAGGCGAAATTGGGACCTCAAGGTATACAAAGCTGAAGTTAGTGATAACCTGCTAATTTGTTTTTGTTACAGCTCAAATTCGTCCGTGATTTTCTTTCTAAGTGCAACTGTCATCTTTTTCAGCATTCTGTATGTTAACTGTCCTTGCAAAGTAACATTTATAATGAGTTATACCCAGCTCCAGCACGTTGCTTGTTTCAAAAGGAGCAGTGGATGGAATAATCAGAACTTGATCTTGATACAAATCTGAAAGTGTTTGACAGTAACATTCACATCTGTAAAATTCATGAAAATGAATTCCATCCAGGAATAAATGTACAAATGCATTATAAGAGAATACAAGAATACTCTAATTAAAAAAAACATTTCTAGAAGTGTACTGATGATTAGTCAGGTAAGCATCATCCACCTTTTGTCTTATTTAAGGTTTTAGATTCTTTTAGGCTGCCAGTCTCCTCTCTTCCTCCTGTCCTTTCTGAACATGAAAACCCTTTCAAGGTACAGTTTATAGCCCCTGGCCAATCTTTTGGTTTTGCTTTCTCTTGCAAAACTTTGCTGGAGATGTTATTGAGAGATCTGCAGAGAGCCAGAGGGTTATAAGTACTGCTGAAAGGACAGTGTCATGGAAAGGAACAATTAAAAACTTTACTGTTTTCTCCACATACTTTTTTTTCTCGATGGCTTTTAGTATATGCTCTGTGCTAGAGGTGTCTTACCATTCTGTATTTTTTTTAACTGTTACTGGTTCTTCTTTACGTGGGTTAATTTGTCACACTTGTTTCAGTTTATCCTCATATCTTTTTCCATCTAAAGTTTCCAACACCCAGCAGTGTTTTGCAGAGAGATCATTTATCTGTGATTGTTACATAGCGAAAGCCTGCTAAATGAAAAGCAAAAGGCTATATTATAATTAAGCATTGGTTGTTATACACTGGAAATTGTGAGTAATAGAGAATACAAAGGTTAAATTCTCCTTAAGGGGAAACCACTGAAAAAGAAGTATTTCAAAGCCTGTATTTCATTGGTTCCAACTCTGCAAGAAAATGTATTTACATTTTTTCACCTCGGCATTCTTTGAAGAAGCACAGATTCAAAGGTCTTTGTCTGCATATCAAACTGCATGATTAAAGTCATTAATGTTCATGTAGTATGATAGTATGAAGAGTTAGAATTGTACAAACTTGATGCTTATGTAATGTTCTGTTTTTCCAACAAAAAGGAGATTAAAAAGGGAGAATTTTTTAAAACGTGTTCTTTGAATAAACAAAGTTGTAAAACTTCATAAATTCATCTTATTTTTATATAGAAATAAATTACAAGGATGTGGTTATTAGAAAATAAATAAATTACTGGCAACCACCAAAGTGGATAACCTACTGTCTTTCCCATTGTATATGAGAGGCTCAAAGGACAGTATTTTCTGGCCATAGGAACGTTCTCAGCAATGGTATCTCCAGCGTTAGGATTTCAGGCCAAAACTGTGTCCAGACAAAGCTGTTTGTTGCAGTTGGAGAGCCAGCGGGTGAAGTCATCTGCCAATTTTGATCGGCTCCAGTGCAATTTTTCGTAACTCTTCTGCTGTGACTATGTGGAAGACAGTCATTTCCACAACAAGATCCACGTGTCTGGAAGAGCCAGATGCAATTAGAGTGATGGAGACCCTCGTAAATTTGCTAATTATTGAGCTAGCAACAGTCACGTTGTCCCTTCTGGCTAGCATTGCAGAGGAGCTGGTGGTGAGAACAGTAAAAGAGCACCTGTGCTATTTTCATCAGTTTGACACAGACCTGCTTTGTTCACTGCACCAGGAGGTGGTAGGAGCATGTTGTTGCTGTGTTATTTTCCTGCAGTGCTTTTTGTCACAATGATTGCTAACTCGGTGAGAGTCCATGCTTAACTGGATAGATCTTTCCCACAAGGAAGCTGTTCTTCTCTGGGAAACTCTAATTGATTGAATCCAGAGATAAGGGTTAGATAAAGTTCATCTTCCAAAGAGCTCTCAAGCATCTGAAGAAGTTACTGGATCTGCTTTGCTTTTCAGCATGTATACATGGCTGCTAGGGAGTTAACAGTGATGTGTTCAGCTTCCTAATGAATTTACAGTGTATTTCATTCTGTGACTATTTATTCTTAGAGCTTCATTAAGGGTAGCCAAAGCTTTGGCCAGTAGTCATGGCAGTTGGCAGAGCCAGCCAGAAGAGTGTTTGTGGAGTCTTTTCTTCACTGCTTTACTAATTACTGGTTACTGTGTTTGAAGCTCAGATTTTTGTCTGGTAAAGAGGCTGCAATTTGAATCTTCAGTTATAAGACTCATCTCTCCCGTAACACGAATGGCACACCAATGTGGTGTATTTTACATGGTCCCAAGCCTTAAATTCTTTTAAAAGAGAGCACTGGAGCAGAGTGCAAAGGCTTACTTGCTGGGAGCACCAGATCTCCAGAGTGCCTGGCTCATTGGTAAAGATGCAGATGATGATCTGAGTGCTCTGGGGACTCCCTGTGTCACTCTTGGGATTCTTTACCTGGCTGTGTCTCATTAAAAATATAAAATATCTCTTGGCAAGATCTATTCTGTGAAGGTTCTGCAAATAAGAAGGAATGCTAAGGGAATTCTTCCTGGACAAAAAGAGAGGGGTCTGCACAACTGATTCTAGTGCTGCTGGGATATTTTGTAACTAAGTAGATAGCATTTGATTAAACACGTTAGGGTGGGTTCAGCCTTGGGAGAGGCATTTTTATTCTTTAACATTTAAAGTAAATATATAAGAGGAGTCAGCATCATGAGATTAGCAGTAGCACAGTGCTCTGTTAGAGATCCTGCATTACAAGCAACTTATTCTCCTTTTAGCCTTGTCTTAGCTTACATCTCAATTCTGAAGAGTCAAATTAATGAGCAGTATTGAGCTATTTATTTGGCACCAGATGTCAACCAGCTATTGATTGTGATCTGAAGCAGCTGACTAAAGGGATTTAGTTATTTCCAAGATAATTAGCACTCGCTGAATTAAAACTGGCAAAAGAAAAAAAAAATGTTTTAGATGATATGTATAGTATGAAACTTATGGATCATGGAGCCTAGCGTCCTCTTTCACTGACCCTCACTATTTTTATAGTCTTAACCAGCTCCATTGTGATAGCAGTTAGCTTTTTTACAACCTACTAAACTCATTGGAAGGCCATTACAGAATCTGATTGCCTTAATAGTTAGAAGCCTTTTAACTTAAAGCCTGAATTTATTCAGTCAGTTTGTAACAATGGATGGTAAACACTTCAGTTACATTTTTTCACCTTAGTCCTTTCTGGCTACTTACTCAGTGTATTTATATTCAAATTAGAAGTTGAATTATTAGGAACGGTTTTCAAGCTGTGGAGAAAAACACCATAGCATCCAATACTGCAGAAGAACTGAAGGCTACTGATACTGTCTTGGTGCTTCCTTCGTGAAGGCTTTTTTCTCTTTAGTATTTATTTGTCTTCAGACAGGAATTCAGTTAAAAGACAGATGAAGTCAGTCCTTTGCCTGCCAGCCAAGTGAAGATATTAACTGTGTGTACTTGGTGTTAGATACCAGCCTGCGTGATGAAGTTGAACCAAACACAGCAGCCATGTGGAGAAGGAATTGCAGGTCCTGGTGAAGGAGAAGCTGGACATGAGCCAGCAGTGTGTACTTCCAGCCTGGAAGGCCAACTGAGTTCTGGGCTGCACTAAAAAAGGGTTGGTCAGCAGGGACAGGGAGGTGATCGTCCTCCTCTACTCAGCTCTCTTGAGGCCCCATCTGGAGTACTGTGTCCGGGCCTGGGGACCCCAGTACAAGAAAGATGCTGAGCTCTTGGAGCAGGTCCAGAGGAGGGCACTAAGATGATCAGAGGGCAGGAGCACCTCTCCTATGAGGAAAGGTTGAGGGAACTGGGCTTGTTTAGCTTGAAGAAGAGAAGACTCCAGGGAGACCTCATTGTGGCCTTCCAGTACTTGAAAGGAGTGTATGAACAGGAGAGGGAATGGCTGCTTACATGGATTGATAGTGATAGGACAAGGAGGAATGGTTTTAAATTGAGATGGGAGGTTTAGGTTGGATATTAGGAGGAAGTTTTTCACACAGAGGGTGGTGACGCACTGGAACAGGTTGTCCAAGGAGGTTGTGGATGCCCCATCCCTGGAGGCATTCAAGGCCAGGCTGGATGTGGCTCTGGGCAGCCTGGTCTGGTGGTTGGTAATCCTGCACACAGCAGAGGGGGTGAAAGTAGATGAGCATTCTGGTCCTTTTCAACCCAGGCCATTCTATGATTCTATGATCTGCGTTCTGTTGCTGCTAGCTGTCTCCTTTACAAAACACTTTTTTTGGCCCTTTGCCTTCATAGGCTTTTGTATCTTAAATACTGAGTTCTCATTTGATCCTGTGGTGCTTTTTTTCCCTTAAGTCCATCCACTCTCCCTTCCACATGACTGATTCACATTATCGATTTTACTATACTCAGAAATACTGAAGAATTTAGGCTTCTGGACACGGCTGCAGTACAAACAAGTGAGACTTGTTTCTCACTTCAGAGCAACCTGCAGAGCATGGCACACTAGAAGGGCCCTTTTAACTTGCTAAATCTGTATTTGAATTTAGAGCTCAAGCTATCATTTATCACCAGAGTCACATTTAAACATGAAATTGCCACAATTGGTTGATTTTATTTTGTTTCTCTTACAGGGAGCACCGATGACCCCTTAGCTGATCTTTCTGAAGTCTTAAATACCGATGATGATATTCTTGGAATCCTTTCTGATGATTTGGTAAAGTCTGGAGATCATTCAGGTATGTAGGTTTATGAGGTCTCTCTGGTATTTGCTTTCTTTTTCTTCTCTACATTATAGACGTGGTTGTTTTATACCTATGGGTTATGCTCCAGGTTATTTCAGATACAGTTTTCATATTTTAAAAACACCTTGGTTTGAGATTATTTTGTTGGCCTCCACCAAAAAAAAAAAAAACAAAACCAAACCTGAAAACAGAAAAGCCAACAAAAAAACCATACAGCCTCTTCAACATTTTGTTTTACCTGTCTCTTTGCTTTGCTGCTTAAGAGAGAATAAAAAGTAGCTGCTGTTGTCTGTCATACCTGCGTAGCTTTTTCAGCATGAAGCTTTTTCTTTACTTTTGTTTTGTTTTGTTTTCATGTTATAATCATCCATTTTATCTGGTTTGGGTCCTGTAGGTCTTGATTTATGCACTTTCCAGGTTGAGAACTCACCCTCCCCATTTGGTAAGAAACTAAACAATGGATGATCCATGGTTAGAAGTAGTCACCTTTCCTAGTGGTTTTAGCTGAAAGAACTGCATGTGTAGAAACTAGCATTCCTTTACTGTGTCACTAATTCATGCTTCTATTTTCCACTCTTTCTGTATTGTTTGAGTCTAATGTGACCTCTGCACGCTGCATTTAGTAAAGTACTGCATAAAATTTTGCTGCCAGTATTTGGAAACCTTCCTGAGGTTTTGTTTTTCATGATACAAAGCCATGTGTTTTCTTGCTGTCGCTGTATATTACTTACAGTAGTAGTGTATTGTTTTTATCGTAGTGGTATCTTTAGTAAATTACAAGCATTTTAACAATGTGAATATATTAAAGCATGAATAAAGTAGTCAGATTGATATCTTTTTTCCACTGGATATCTTTTTTTCTACTAGATGATGGTTCATCGGTTTATGTAATACACAATTTGACAATAAGTAGAATGGCATGTTTCATTATTTAAAATTTATTTTTATTTGGTGTTTAACACAGAAATATATTTTAAATACTGAAGTGTATAGTTTTATTTTCAAAGATGTTTCTCTTTTGAGAGTTATATTGGCATGTAAAGGATGCTATGAAATTTATACAGGAAGTTATGTTTTGTCAGGATCAACAAATCACTAGTTGTAACATACAATATTCAGTAGTTATTCTTGAAATGGAAACTACTGTGAGGAGTTTGACACTGAGCACACTTCAAGAACACTTCAGTAGATAATTTAATGTAATATATAAGAATGTTTGGGAGTGAAGCTGGAGGTACACAATAAAGCATATTGACTGCTAGCGTGATTGTTTTTAGAATACTTATATTAATAAGTATTAATATAAGTAATAATTACAATGAAGTTTTTACTGAGAACTATATGCTTCAGAAGATGCTGTACCTGAACTCAGTTGTCTTATTTCAACAAAATTTTCCCATTCTTCCAGTTGCATTCCGTTCAATCAACATTCCTCAAACAATACAGTAAACTGGAAGTGTATAGCTGGGGGTATTTGTTTACTTTTCTCTAATGAATATTTTCTTTTTCCTTTCCTTTCAAGTTTAAAGGAAGTCTCCATTTAGTTGATAGCTCACATCTAGGGAAAAGATGTTTTATGCCTTTTATTCTGTATCAGTAGATTTTGGTATTCATGTCTAACTTTATATTCTTTCCTCCTTAGCTGGATTGGATATTGGACCCATCTCTGATGATCCTTCTTCTCTGCCTCAGCCAAATGTCAACCCAACTTCACGGCCACTGAGTGAAGAACAATTGGATGGAATCCTCAGTCCAGAACTAGACAAAATGGTCACAGATGGTAATTTTTTGTTGTTCTTGATCTAGTCTTCTGGAAAAAGTTTTCTGTTGTTGAATTCACATTGCTACCTACATATTGCTACCTTCTTGCTTGCAGAATTAATTTTATTGCATTGTTTTATGATTACTTATCCCATATTTTTAATTTGCACAGGTGCTATTCTTGGCAAATTGTACAAAATCCCAGGTATGTACTCTAAATCTGTGTTGTCTTCTACAAGATGCAGTTTATAAGCAATGCCAGCCAACTCATGCACAGTGTTTTTGCAGAGCTGGGAGGAAAAGATGTTGAAGATCTGTTCACAGCTGTTCTAAGTCCAGCAACCACACAGACAGCTCCTTTGCCACAGCCTCCACCTCCACCACAGCTTATGTCTTTGCACAGTCAGGGTATGTTCATTTGTTACTTCTAAAAACAGCAGCTTAGTCAGGAGAGTTGTGCATCTGTTAAATACTGACATGAAAGTAGGGCATGCCTTACTTCCTGCTATTCTTAACTCATGGCAGCTGATGTTGATAATTTATGGAATATTTTTCTAAAACTGCTTGGAAGGCAGCATGTGATTCATGTACAGGTAAATGTTGCTAATGTAAAGGGACAGTTATTTTAGATTTGTGTGATGTGTTGGAGCTTTTATTTAAGCTGGCACTTTCATATTCTTGAAATTGTCTGCAATAAAGCATGTGTTCTCTTCTGCATTTGCTCTTTCATTACCTTTGAGTACCTCCTCAAGGGTAATAAGAAAGTCTGTGTGACAGTGATTTGCTAATTCTTAATTTCGTTTAGGGAGTCTTAATTTTGCTTAAGAATTCAGTTTAGCATGCTAACTATTCCTATCCAAATAATAAAGAGGAGGCTAAGAAGTTTTGAAATGTATCATTTATCCTCTTTCTTACTATTAAGATTATTATGAATTGATAAAGCATATTGCTACTTTTATATTGAAAGCATGAGGCAGACTAATTTGACTTGTTGTTGTTACCAGTAGAGCAGGTTTTTAGTAGTATGTCTGAGCATAATTAGATGCTCTCTTTTCTCATCAGACATCACCATTAGTGGGTTTTCCTTGAGCTCAAGTAAAGAGTGCCCATTCTGCAATACTGGTACTACAAAAAGTGGTATGCAAATTGATTTCACCTGCAAATTAAGAAAAAATAAGAAGAAAAATGATTGGTTTCCTAGTTGGTTGTATTTCCATAAAAATTTCCACAAAAATTATTGGAAAGGAGACAGTTTAAAGCAAATAATGAGGTGATCTAAAGCAAAAGATAATGTAGGTATCAGTACCAATTTCCTAGTTGTTTGGCTACTTGGAGATAACTTCAGCATTTGAACTCTGTAGGATTGTTTAACGCTCTCCCTATGGCAATTGCCACAGTTACGAAGTTTCAGATTTATAACTTGTTCAGTTGCTGTGTAATGATCCACATGTTTCTATGAGATAAATGCTTCAGTAATGGGAAAGCTTGTGTCAAGTCTCAGCAATTTCAAATAAAATTAAGACTCTGTTCTCATCAAGACTTATCAGCATCCTGCATGAATTAGAGGCCTGGCTCCTCCTTGCTTGCCAGGTCTTCACAGTTACAGCATGCTATGATATAGCACATTCTCTTAAATGCTGTCTGATGAATTACTTTCATCCCAACTAAAAACTTTCCTGTGTAATTTATGTCACCTGTAAATAAGAAGATAATGACCTTCGGCCTGGGAGAATGTTTCACTGTTACTCTGTGAACATATTGATTTCTGAGTTGCTTTTGTGCTTTTAGGAAAATATTCAGAACACAGTTCTGATTGCATTTAAGTGACAGGGACTCACAGGTCAGTGTTAATTCTGTGTAGGAACATCTGCAAAGACCATCTGCTGGAATAAATCTGCTCATGCCACGTTTGCTTAATATTTTAATCAAATAAATAAAATATTCTGCCCTCATATCGCTAGGCTGGACATTTAATTACAGTGATGATGTTCGTTTGACTAGGTGTATCTTTTCATCAGTTACAAATTCCAGAGTTAATAGATAATGAAGCTTACTTTGGTATGCTGCTGTCTCAGAAGAGGAAGTGCTTAATTCAAGTGGTTAATCGTAACTCTGTAAAGACTGAAAGCAACTTGGTCCATGTGTGATGCTTGGCAGCAGCATGGATTTTTCTCTTCTTTGTTGCAGGCACTGTATCTGGGTATAACAACAAAAGTACAGACCGCTAGCCTTTAGGAGTATACATCAATATGAAGTGTGATATGACACTGCAGTGCAGGCTAGTGAATAGCTTTGGAAATCCCATTTTAAAAAAAGCCTTAATTTTTCAGACAGAAATAGATCTGTACAGGGATGTGATCTGGTAGAAAAGAACACAACCTTACAGCGAACCAATGTAAATTGATTTCAATACCTTTCCAAAACTGTAAGGTCAGTACTGGAATGGGCTGCCTAGGGAGGTGGTGAAGTCACTGACCCTGGAGGTGTTAAAGGAATGTTTAGAGGTTGTGTTAAGGGATATGGTTTAGTGAAAACTATTGGTGATGGGTGGACGGTTGGACTGGATGATCTTGTCGGTCCTTTCCTATCTTAGTGATTTAGTGATTCTACAGGACTTGAAAGCAATTAGTTTTTCATTAGATGAGACATGCCTTCTTCACTAAACATTTTGCCCTCTACTTTAAGAAGTATTCACACTTTAAAATAATAATTTAAAATTCTCATTCTAGGAGAGAGTGTGTTTCCAAGAGTGCCACTTATGAATGGTCTGATTGGCCCTAACCCTCATCTCCCTCATACAGCTCTGACTCCTGGAGGTGGCCTGGGCACTTTCTCTCCCATAACACAACAACCATATACTGATACCAGGTACGTTAAAATTGGAAGTCAAAAACAGCCACTGCTTAGCATTTATCACCTGGATGATATTAGTACTGTGATACTGTTAGTGTTTAACTAATTGGTTATTGAGAGCTACTATAAAAACTGTGTTCTTGCAGTCTGCTGGGTAATAAGATAGCAAGCAGAATAAGTACTGTGCTAATTGTTTTTATATATTGAGAGAAATCTATTTACAAAATAAAACTCCTTTTTGATTTGTCAGGGATAAGAATCCAGCGTACAATCCAATGGTAAGTGATCCAAACAGCTCATGGGCACCATCTGCTCCACCTTTGGAAGGTGAAGGTGATACAATGTCCAATGCTCAAAGAAGCACTCTTAAGTGGGAAAAAGAAGAAGCATTGGGTGAAATGGCGACAGTAGCACCTGTTCTCTATACAAATATTAACTTCCCTAATCTAAAGGAAGAATTCCCAGGTGAGTGAATTAGCAAAGTTAAATAGTATGTGGGAATTTATACATCTTTATTTGAAATAATATGAAATAAACTTATTAGTGCCTTTCATACTAACACTTTTTTTTTTTATTATTGCAGACTGGGCTACAAGAGTGAAGCAGATTGCTAAATTGTGGAGGAAAGCAAGCTCACAGGAGAGAGCTCCGTATGTGGTAAGAAAAATCACCTCCTTCATTTGCATGCTTTCAGCAAAAATGTATTTCATTTTTGGGATTTTCATTTGTTTTTTTAAATTAGTTTAGGGTTACTGGAAGTTCACTTACCTTTCAGCCTTGAAATAAACTACAGTAGTACTGTACAAGATAAAGGCGTTAAATGAGATGAGAATATTTGTTCTCACTGCCTCTTTGCTGCATTTGATTCATGCCTCAGGCCTTACATGCCTTGTATCCTTCTGCATAGGACCTCACCAGTTTCTTCATAAGGATAATAAAAAATTATTATGTGACCTTCCTCTCTTTTATCTTCCTCTCTCATTATGTTTTCATTTTGGCCCCATTTGAGTTGCTGAAGTCGTTCACATGTTGAACTACCAATTCCAGAGGTAGCAGTGCTTCATATCTCTACTTGGCTCATTTTCTTTTATTCCTCTGCTCTTGCCTTACTGTTCCCCTTTCTTATGTCTGGAATGGAAACTCTTTTGATACCTTCGATGTTGTGGAGAGTACAAGCAACTCTGTTCTCACCAGAACCATTCACTTTCTTCACGTTTGGGCCAAGCAATCTCAGATACTTGAAGCAGCTGCCTGGAGTACATGAATGCTGATTCCTGATTCTGTAGAACTGCCACTGAATTGGTGACCCTTGTACTCTATTATAGACACCTGTTGTTAAAGCCTCTTTTCATCTAAACCTCAGAACCTGTATTAGTTTCATTGTTCTTGACCTAGAGAACTGTTGTTGGTGAATGTGCTTTCCTTTAATATGCTGTTAATCTTCATCCTGTCCTGGTTCTTTTCTTTCTTTCATCACAACAGCAACTGGATGATTGTTCTCATTTTCACTGTGTAAATTTCTGTGGATTTTGCAGGATTATTTTCAGACTTTTTCTTTCCCCAGGCCCAATGTTATTCCAACATGGTCTTGTTAATAAACAAATCTGATCCCCATGTATGTTTGTACGTTGATGGCGCACAGATTAGCAATACCAACATGATGTCTTCCAGTCCAAATTAAAAAACAAATAAAAATAAACTTGCTGACAACTTTTAGGGGATGAGTTATTACTCCAAAATCAGTGTGAGAAATGCATACCCAGACCAAGGGTCTTGGTCTTTCTGAAACCCTTGGAACAATCCTTCTCTGTCTGTATCATTTAGTTATTGTCTTTATTTTATTTTTTATTCAGACCTGTAACTTCAGCAACTTTGGACTTTTCTACTTACATTTCATGTATTTAATCTTGAAAATCCCTTCCATATAGTATTTACAAGAAGCTATTGACATAAAAGGGTAGGCTTTTATCCAGGCATTTATCAATTTACTATTATTGCTATTACTGAATGCTCCTTCTTCATTGCTCTGGAAAAATACAGTCCTATTCTCCTAGTGGATACCCAAGAAATAGATGCAAAAATTATTTCCTCTCTATCTGCAGAATGGGAACACTCAGTTGCACAGACATGTGCATGAGTGTTTGCGTAGTAGAAAGTAGTTGTTTTCTCACAGATGTTACAGTTCATGCACTCTTACATTGCAGCTGTTTCTGGTGTACGTAGCATTGTGCACACAAGAAGCTGCTTGAGTGCCTTGAACTGAGGAACTTTCAGCTGAGAAGGAGTGAAAGCTACCTTAGAAATAAAACTAAGAAATGTGTGGTTACATTTTCACTGTAGGCTTTTTACTTTCCTTACTTGCATAATCTTAACACTTAGAGAGGAAATGACACGAATATTACTGCTGCACTGTTGCTCTCATCTGTGTTACTGCATCTCGTTTCTTGTTGGAGGGAAGAGTTTAAGCTTTTTCTACCAGACAGTCACCACTCGAAAACTGCAAAAAAAAAAAAAAAAAAGGTAAAAAGGTAGAAAAGATAAGAGGATTTGATTCAGCAAAGGAGTCACATCCTAGATTGGCGGTAAAACAGACCCTTTGAAATTTCCATTAGATGTTTTAAAGTGTCAGGATAGCTGTGAAATGCCTCATTGAAGAGGAATTGCTGTTCTTTCATCCAATTTTTCCTGATGCACAAGCCCATATCCTATGTTTATACTACTGACTTAACAGAGATTGAGATCTATAGAGTCTGTTTAATGGAGTAGACTGTATTTTTCTTGTCATTGAAGTTCTTCACGTTATTGGTCTTTATTGATCCAAACATCATCTGCTGTACTCACATCTTCGGGTTTCAGACCACCACAGTGTGCAATTTGAAAAGTGTATTGGTGAGATTCATGCTTTTTTGGCACAGCGCAGTACCTGAACAGAGACTCATAGAAAACGTCTACTGCTGATAACTCCTTAGTTCTCTCTTTGTGTGTTAGTTTAAATGTAAGATTTCTAAAGATAATGAAGTATTTTCAGTTTGGAGTTTGTTGTAATAATAATAATGTAATAATAATAACAATAATGTAGTTTTCACAAGCATGTGTGTATTTAAAAAACAAACAAAAAAAAGTTGTACAACTAATTTCATTTTAGGTTTTGTAGGCATAACAGATGCTGTTTTCACACCTAGCAAAAGAAAATGAGACTAACCACATGTCCTTTTTCTCTTTTTTCAGCAAAAAGCCAGAGATAATAGAGCTGCTTTGCGCATCAATAAAGTACAGATGTCAAATGACTCCATGAAAAGGCAACAGCAACAGGATAGCATTGATCCCAGCTCACGTATTGACTCCGACCTCTTTAAAGATCCATTAAAACAGAGGGAATCAGAACATGAACAGGAGTGGAAATTTAGACAGGTGTGTTGCATTTAGGGCTTTTTGTCATTTTTCTTCCTGCTTTTATTGCATTGTTGGAATCTTGTTTTAATAAAATCAATTTCAATCTTTCTTTGTAGAAAGTATAAATTCAGGTGTTGTGGAAGAAAATTGGTGTTATCAGAAGGGAAGCTGCTTGTAAATGCTGGAAAATTTTGTTGGAAAGCTTTGACTCTTAAATCTTAACCTACTGTGGAAATAGGTTATTCTTCCTTCGTATGGCTAGCTGGTGCAGTGGTTTGTTTTTATATACCCTGTATAGCAGTAACCTTGTGCAGCTTGCTGCTTCTAGTTAGGCTGCTTGTCTCCTGGAACCCATTTACCTCCATCAGTGCTGCATCTGTTGGTACTCATCTTCGTAGTATAAGGTTGGAAAGCCGTGCTGCTCTTTAGGCAATCTGGGAAATTTTCTTCCCAGGCAATCAAGGTACTTGTCAAGATATTTGAACTTAACAAATAGCTATGCTCTCTGCTCTCTTGCATTTACAATTTACGGTTATTCATAATTGATCTTTAGTGTATTCAGAAGTTTTAATTCCTGATTCATTTTACTCATCAAAGATTTCGTTTATATATATATATATTTATGTAAAAGTATAACCCTTTTCCTTATGATTTTTAAACAGCAAATGCGTCAAAAAAGTAAGCAGCAAGCCAAAATAGAAGCCACACAGAAGCTTGAACAAGTGAAAAATGAGCAGCAGCAACAGCAGCAGCAGCAGCAACAGCAGCAGTTTGGTTCACAACAGCTTCTGAGCCAGTCTGGCTCAGACACACCCAGCAGTGGGATCCAGAGCCCCCTAACACCTCAGGCTGGCAGTGGCAGCATGTCTCCTGCACAGCAAACATTCCATAAGGATCTATTTGCAAAGCAGCAGCTACCTGCTACACCTACTTCAGCATCATCAGATGATGTGTTCCTCAAACCACAAGCACCACCCCCTACTCCAACCCGAATCCCGGTACATGATTCACTGTCTCAGTCTCAGACTCCTCAAACATCATCACAACAGATGTTTTCTCCAGGTTCCACAAACACAAGACCACCTTCCCCAATGGATCCATATGCTAAAATGGTAGGAACACCTAGACCAGCACCTAGTAATCAGAACTTTGTTAGAAGAGGTAGTATTGCACCGTTGGATACCTGTGCACCACAGTCATCTATATCCAGGCCTGTTCAGGTAACTGAACCATCAGGAAGCAGGCCTTCACCAGTCAGGGATTCATGTTCTTCATCTCCAAGTAGCAGCGATCCCTATGCAAAGCCACCAGACACACCCAGGCCTGTTATGACCTCAGATCAGTTCTCCAAACCATTGGGGGTCCCAAGATCACCTATGGTTATGGATCAGTCAGGGAAAGTTCCTTTAGCAGCTGGAAGCAGTGATCCGTTCACTAAGCCAGCTCCTAGAACTGATACATTTCAGAGACAGAGAGTAACTTCTGCCGATGCATATGCGCGGCCACCATTGACTCCTACTCCTACCCCTGTTGATGGGAGCCCTGGTCACTTTAAAACTCCCATGCGCCCACCTCAGTCCCCACAGGATCCCTATGCATCAATGCCAGCTACACCAAGGCGCGTTGCTGTTGATCCATATGAAAGGCCTGCACTGACACCAAGGCCAGTGGATAACTTTTCCCATAATCAGTCTAACGATCCGTACAGCCAGCCTCCTCTTACTCCCCATCCAGCAATAAAGGAATCTTTTGCCCATCCACCCCGGATCGTGCGGCAACAGAGTGAGTCTTTCCCTCAGTCTGGACCCATTTCAAGGCCAGCTTCTCAGGACCCTTATTCCCAGCCTCCAGGTACTCCTCGGCCAGTTGCTGATCCTTATGCCCAACCTCCAGGAACTCCTCGGCCTGCCACAGTTGATCCGTATATGCAGCAACCGCCCACACCAAGACCTGCACAGCCAGCAGATTTGTTTGTTCAGTCCCCAACAAATCAGAGACATTCTGATCCATACGCTCAACCTCCTGGAACACCAAGGCCAGTTCTGAACGATCCTTATTCTCAGCAACCAGCAACTCCAAGACCAGGAATACCGGAGAGTTTTAACAGATCTGCGATGACAAGACCAGGTCTAATACCAAATAGAGATCCTTTCCTCCAGACATCACAGAACAGGTTGCAGGGCACTTTTGTCAGGCCGTCAGACCCGTGTTCTCAAACTCCCAGATCAGCAGGACCTGCAATAACAGATTCATTTAACCATGGTCCTTCTGCTCCAGCTCGTGATCTTTATGATCAAGCACCGATGACTCCAAGACCTCAGCCAGAATCTTTTGGAACTGGTCAACTAGCCCACGATGCTGCTGAACAGTCACGGCCTGGAGCTGAGGGCAACTTCAGTGTATCTGCAAATTCTCCAATGAGTTCTCAAGGACAGCAGTTCCCCAAAGTTTCACAAGGTCCTGGCCCAGCACCCACTACAGGAGTAACGGATACACAGAATACCATGAATATGTCTCAGGCAGACACTGAGAAATTACGACAGGTGAGACTAATACTTAATATTAACAGCTTCCAACTTTCAGAAGTAGTATTTCCCCCATTTTTGTTAAATATTTGAAGGGTTGGCTTTTTTGACATTAAACACAGGTGTGTAATGTAGAATTCTCTGTTCACTTTTTATGTTCATTCGGTTCTCTGGATAATGCATATGTGAAATATAAAAACACTGGTAATTTTTAAGAAGTTTGGACAAATCCAAAAAAGAAGCGAAGCCATTGCCGAAGCCATTGAAGATTTTATCTACAATATGAGAATGCAACACCTTGAAAGGACAATTAATTCTATATAGGCAATTAATCCTATAATAGAGGAGTTGTAGAACTGATCGTCAGTGACTTGTTCACAGATTGAGGAGGGTGTGGGCAGTCATCTTAGATTAGACATCAAACTTCTCAGATGGCTAGCAAACATGCTGAGGTTATTTCTGCTGTTGGTCACTGCTCTTCTGCAGGAACTGTTGCTCCAGGCTTTTATCAATGAATGTTTGGCAAGCAGCTCTTACTGAGACATAGAATTACATTCAACTTGTGGGAGGCTGCTTGGTCTTCTGTTTGGAAGGGGCAACAGGAAATAGATATAGCAGAAAAAATTGCCAATATTTCTCACACAAAGTTAGAGTAAATTCTATAGTAAATAAAGTAATATAAAGAATTTGTTGCTTCTCTGTTAGTTGGCAAAGTAGCTTCACACTAATTACAAGAGATATGGAGATAAAAATTGTGTTACCATCGTCTCGCGCTGTGCAATCCCAGTCCTAAATTCTGCTATGATTATGGCAGTATTATGTTTCCCTGTAATGACTGAAGAATTTCTTTCATCCAAAAAGCTTAAAGCAGCAGACTATAACACTTCAAAGTACGTCATCTGCAAAGTCCAGCACAATGATTTTTGTTTTTTTTTTTTTTTGATCAGCGACAGAAATTACGTGAAATTATTCTACAACAACAGCAGCAGAAGAAGAATGCAGTTCGTCAGGAAAAAACCTTACAGGATCCAGCAGCTCCTCCCCATGCAACTCCTCTCCAGCACTGGCAGCAAGACAACTTAAATCAGATTTTTAACCGGCCTCCTCCTCCGTATCCTGGGAATATTAGATCCTCTGTTGTGCCTCCAGGTGGGCCAAGGTTCACGGTGTACTCAAAGGATCAACGTGGGCCATTTCCTGGTGATGGACAGTTCAGTAGACCCCAATTTCCAGGAGATATGAGCGCCATGGGGATGAGGCCTCATGGTCTTAGGTAAGGTCTTCAGACTTGTACAACCAAGCTATTAAAGTGGTAGTTCTAAATCTACAGAAATCATTGGATACAGGGCTTGGGTTTTTTGGAGATGAAAAATCGTCTGAATGGTCTGCAGTAGCTGGTGATTTTACTGAGGTTATGTATAATAAGCTTTAAGTATCTGTAACATTAGGATGTGCATTTGCACTACTCTGCACTGTATTTTATGGGGAATTTATCATAAATTAAAAAAGGAGAAACTGCAGTGCTTGTGGAAATCACAATGAATGATACTGTCACCCATTGTTGTAGGGCAACTTTTCAAAAAAGAAGGGTCTGCTTTCTCAGTAATAGATAAATGTAATATTTCTGCTTGCCTTTCTAATGAATATATAATTCAATATTGACTTTTGTCTGTGCCGTTCTTACAATGAATACTAATATTGACATATATTATAGTCTTGGGAATAAATATTTTCAATATTTTGAATTTATTTCAGTATATCTGCACATTATTTTTTAAGCATACTGCATTGAATTAATATGTAGTTCATTTGCTCAGATCTTAATATCACAGAGTTTTCTATCCATTACGACTGGAATTTAAAATAGGTTGTTTATTAAACATAATTAAAGCAATTATTTTATTGTAGTCATAAAGCTCATTTAAATATAAGCATAATCAGCAAAATATTTATTTAAATATTTTAATGAATGTATCGTGTAAAGCATTTTGGTGAATAGTTCTGCAGTCAAGTATGACAGGTTATGCTGTCCTGAAAAAAGAGGTAATTTATCTTTTATACTTTATTTTAGATTTGGGTTTCCAGGAGGTGGCCATGGTCCACCATCAGGCCAGGAACGTTTTCTCAGTCCTCAGCAGGCAATGCAACGTGCTGGAGTTCCACCACAATTGAGAAGATCTCTGTCTATTGATATGCCTCGGCCAGTGAGCAATCCACAAATAAACAGTGCATCGGGGATCTCTCAGCATTGTCTTCCACAGGGAATTCAGGTTCAGCAGCACAATATTTTGGGTCAGGCATTTATCGAGTTGCGTCACAGGGCTCCTGATGGGAGGCCAAGGCTGCCTTTTAATCCTTCTGCACCAAACATAATGGATCCAGCAGTGCAGCATCAGCGACACGCAGGGTTTATACCCAGGCAGGAATTTCCAGGCCCAAGACAGGCAGAACCACTGAGACATAATTCTCAAGGTATGCCTAACCAGTTGCAGATGTCTGCAGGATTGGAGCATATGTCACAACCCCAGCAGGATCAAATCAACCCTGACAACCCATCCGCACTTGTAATACGTTCTCTAAACAATCCAGCAGTAGCTGATGCTTTCCCAGGACCATCTTTGCCTACATCTGCACCGAGTGATGAATCAGCAAATATGCAGATTCCCAACCAGTCAAGTGATGGTCTGGAAGAAAAGCTTGATCCTGATGATCCAGCTGTGAAGGATTTGGATGTGAAAGACCTTGATGGGGTTGAAGTCAAAGATTTGGATGATGAAGATCTCGAAAATTTGAATCTAGACACAGAGGATGGAAAAGGAGATGAGCTGGATACTTTAGATAACTTGGAAACGAATGATCCTCACCTTGATGATCTTCTGAGATCTGGGGAATTTGATATAATTGCATACACAGACCCAGACCTTGATGTGGGGGATAAGAAAGGAATGTTTAATGAAGAACTAGATCTTAGTGTCCCCATTGATGTCAAGCTGGATATCCAGGGCAAGACAGAAGAAACAAAAGAGGAGCAAGGGGATAGAACTGTTGCTCATCCTGAGACCCTGTCTTCGCCAAAGAAATCTACTACAGAAAATGAAATTAAAACAGAAATACTTTCCCCAAACACTCATGAGGAAAAGAAGAACAAAAATGAAAGAAATGATGGAAATGCAGAATCAACAAGTACTCAACAGGCTACTGAAACAGAGTTAAAAGATGGAGAAAAGGCTCCTGTGCAGCCCGCTAACCTAGAATTCCCTGACAAAACTACTGCTGTTTCCAGTCAAGAAACAACTGTGCCTAGTCCAGACACTCAGGGATCTGCTCCAGTGCCTGTTCAAGGAGCAGTAAGTTCCTGCAGTATTTCTGGGTCCACACCAGTCCTCTCAAGTTTGCTAGCTAATGAAAGCTCAGATAACGCCGAGGCGAGGACGCTAGCATCTCCCTCACAGTCTTTGCCAACGTCTCAACTGAACCATGCATCGGGTATTCCTCAAACACTGCTGACACCTGGTGGGCAGATCCTGGAAAACACTTTAAATTCCAATTTGACCATGGTTCCACGAATAAACCATAATTTTTCTCAAGGGTCACCAAACCCAGGATTTATTCAGGGTCAGTCGGCTAATCATAACTTTGGGACAGGACAGGCATCTAATCAAACTGTGGCTGTAACAAGCCGTCCTGGCCCGAGTGGCATATCCGGTCCCCAACAGATAATGCTCCCTCAGCCATTAGCTCAGCAACAAAATCGAGAGAGACCATTACTGCTAGAGGAACAGCCACTTCTTCTGCAGGATCTGTTGGATCAGGAAAGGCAGGAGCAGCAGCAGCAGCGGCAGATGCAAGCCATGATTCGCCAACGTTCAGAGCCATTTTTCCCTAATATTGGTATGTGGTGATCTGTCTGTGTTCTGCTCAGTTATGTAAAAAGTCAGAATTAAATAGTTAAACATTTTATAGTGCTGAATGAAGCGGGTGGATATTTGGAGTGTGAAGATGGCATAACAGAAAAACAACCCGAGTGGGAGGTATAATGGAAGTCTGGAAAATGAAAATGTAGGTGAAGTGCTGAACCTTTGCGGAGCTCATATTGAGTTTACCAGGATCAGGGTAACACCGTGCTAATGCTAATTTATCCATCACCAGCTCTTATAACTTCCTGTGTGATATGGAGTAAGTGTGCCCTTTGTAAACAATTAGATGGTGAAATGCAATAGCTGACCTTTTGATATCCAGTATCCCAATTTTCTGCTCGTGGTTTTTTTACTGCTTTTTTTTTTTTTTTTTTTTCAGTATTCAGGTTGTCTCAAAGAGATCACTGAATGTAGTCAAGCCACCCTAGATGGCTTCCAAAGGTCCCTTCCAACCTCAAGAGTTCTGTATTCCCTTGTGAGGACTGTCAGTCAGTCCTGTTTGTCCAGCTCTCCTGGGCCAACTAACAGGAGAGTTGGCAGGAGAGAGCATGGTTTACATGCTTATGGATCTTTTCAGATGCTGAATGTAGCATATGCCACGTGCTTTTCTCCCTGTAGTCCTACCAATAATAACAGTGGTTTGTTAGATTGTGGTGTGTGTCAGTTTTGCCCATTGAACTGAGGAACAACTGCTCTTCATGATTCTTTAAACTATAAATAGAATTTATTAATCTCTTGGCTCATAGGCCAAATTTATTCTAGAGCCCTTCTCAACCCAGTCTGCTTTTCTTTGTCTGTTATGGCTGAAAACAAGAGCAGTTACAGCTGGATTAGCTTTCCTTAGGGGTGTATATGAAACAACATATTAGCCATGAAATTCAAAATGAAGAGGACAAGTAATTTGAAATAGTAATGCAGCTGAGTTGTTTTGCTGGTGATTTATGTATGAACGAGATATAAATGAGTCTGTTCCAATTAATAACTTGCAATGTTTGATTATGTAATTCATTTGTACTGTCTTTCTTTTCTAGACTTTGATGCAATTACTGATCCTATAATGAAAGCAAAAATGGTAGCCCTCAAGGGGATCAATAAAGTCATGGCTCAGAGCAACATGGGGATGCCACCAATGGTTATGAACAGGTAGGCAGTGCTTGAATACCACCTTCAGGGCTGCTAAATGTGAAGGGAAGTCATAGAGGTGTAGAAAACATGGCGTAGTAAAGGTGTTTGTAAGCTCTGTTTGAACACAGTGAGATAATTCTCTACCCTGAGTTGTTTATTAGAGCTTCCATAATTTTATTGTAACCTAACCTGGGTGACTGTAGTAACAGAGTTTTCCACCTGTGCAGATACTAGTTGGGTAGCTTATGTTCACTGGTTTATCTTGCTCTTTCTCAATGTAATGAAAATAGGGTTTTTTTTTTTTTGCTCTAAATCCATGCTCTATCACCTTTCAAAATAAAATGTTTCCCAGCTGAGAGCAGAATGACTCTTTCTTAAGATACCCACCAGTTTTAAAAGTTACAGTTTCATTTTGTGTCTGTGTATCAATAGGTTTCCTTTCATGGGTCAGCCGGTGCCTGGGGCTCAGGCCAGCGAAGGCCAAAATCACATGCAGCAGGCCATTACACAGGTAGTACAACTTGATACTGAGTTTACTACACAAGTCTTAAATAATGATAACTAGATTTTGTTTTAATTGAATCATTATTTGATTTCCTTATCTGTATATTTTGCTGAAATTTCTAGGATGGAAGTTTGACACCTCAGATTTCTAGACCTAATCCTCCTAATTTTGGTCCTGGTTTTGTCAGTAAGTACACATCAGCCAATTCAATGTTTTATGATATTATTCTAAATAAAATATCCATAAACTGATTTCTCTCAAAAAATTAATCCTTGTAAAATTGTGTCATTTCATCATTACAGTATCAGTTTGTGAAAGAATGCATGATAAATTATATTCTTTTTCTAGAAAACTGTCCTCAGAGAAGCACCATGATGAAAAGGGGAACCAGGAGGAACAGTTAATTAGTATTATTTGTGTTTGTGTGAGAGTAATAATTGTGTTTTGCTGACAGGCTGCTACCTCAAAAATCAGGTCATAGAATCATAGAATCTTTGGAGTTGGAAGGGACCCTTAAAGGCCATCTGATCCAACTCCCCTGTAGTTCACAGGGACACCGACAGCTCCATCAGGTGCTGAGAGCCCCATCCAGCCTGACCTTGGGCGTCTCCAGGGGCAACTGGTCTTCTATTGAGGTTTAGTATTCAGAGCTCAGTGAGAATGAGAATCTGTATCGATGGGTTATTTTTTATTTAAAAAAAAAAGTTTTTTGCAGCATCATTGTCATTTTGAAAATACCAATGAAAACTTTCCAAGTATTAATTAAGCGAGATTGGCTGGGAATCATAGTTGCCAAAAGTAGACATATATAGCTCTAGTATGTTGCTTTCCTTACTCTGCTTGCCCTAGATCAGTTGTAAGTCTTAGTCTCTGTAATGAGAAGGAGAAACATTAGCAGGAATTAAAACACAGCGTGTGCTGGGAGAGGAGGACTGCATACAAAGAAGTGTTACTACAAAAGCTTTACTTGATATTTATGAATAAGAAACAGAAGCAAACACCTTCACCTTTTCCAGAAACAGAAGCTGCAATATTAAATGTGCAACGAGAAGCTTTAGTAATCTTTTCTGTGTTAATTTCTGGTGAGATTGTAAATGGCACTCGGCAGTAGCCTGGCTCAGGTTGGGGGTGGTGGTTCTGAGCAGTTGAGAAAATCTCTCCTTCATTTCAGCAGTAGTTATTCTTACCTGGACCTTGTTAATATTTCAGTACTTCCCATCTGCAGTTACTCTCCATCATTTCCACTCAGCCGTCCCTCCGGGTTACATGATTAGTTTCACAGAATATATCACTGAAAGAATTAGTGCCCCTTGAGGCTGTAGATAGCTCTGTGAATCGATTCAGTTGAACTGTTAGGTTCAATGACTGCTTCTACTGCAACGACTGTGAAAGAGGAATGTGGTAGGGATTAGAGCACAAGGAAAAGGTGGTTGTATTGAAATCACACCGTTGTATGGATATCTTTATTCCTTATACGAGATAAACAAACGTTCCACACAAGGAAAATTCCATGCCTTGTTCCTGATTATCCAGTTCATTGCCACAGTGTGATCCCAAGACAAATGGTACTGTCACCAAACCTTGCGTCTCGCTTTCTGGGCTCAGTGCCAATGAAGTGTGTTATTGGACATGATTGTTTTGCCTCCAGAAAAATATATGAGTGCAATGGATTGCTCCTAGCAGATCAGTATTTCTCATTTGGAAAATGAGTAATGTCACAGTTACAGTCTAAATGAGAGCGCAGTTGTTTGTGGGGAGGAAAAGGCACTGATGCTGAAGGCACTGTGCTGATGGTCAAAAGAAGTTATTTTTACAATGGAAAGAAGATGTAAAAACCTTACATTTTTTTGGTTCATTTTCTTGCAGTAACTTACATTGTAGGGTAGATGTATTTTTGTTTCTTCTATTATAATTTGTAATAAATGAGTAGTCAGATACATGTCACGTAATCCAGATTTTCAGACATTTCTAAAAACAAATCAGCCTACCCCAATACTTTTTCCATTCCTAATGATCCTTCAAAATTTCTGTGAAAAGAAGTGAAGCTGATGCCATCTGTGATTAGAAATAAGTTATCTGTTACACTTCAGAATATAAATTTGTGCATTTCCTTTGGAATCATACTCTAGTTTCTGTGATCAGTAGTGGCTGGGAGATGGTCTCAGCTGGAAGGAAGTAGTGTTTCATCCACTTTCTATTTTATGTTTGTAGTGGAGTGTGCCTTTCTCTGCTAGTGGAGAATGCCTTTCTGCACTTGCTCACATGGCTGTAACTGAAGAGGAGAACATGATGTGATGAGGATGTTGTGGTGGAGGGTTTTGTTGCACTTTTTGGTATAGGTTAAATAACTTGTAACCCTCCCTTAGTGCTTAGCTATTCCAATTTAGTTCAAATTGCCTTGCCCTCTTCAATCAGTGGTTGATTAGGATTTAATTTTGAAGTATAAAGCAGGTCTTGGCACGCTTCCAGTCCCATATACCATCTTTCTTACATTTCTTGAATTTATGATGAATGTTTTTGATGTTCATTTTTTTCCTAAATCTATTTTTGTTGTTATTTCTAAGTGTACCAAACTCCTCTGCAAGCATCAGAAATAATTAGACATATTTCATTGATATTTATGTCCTTATTCCTTAATCTCTTTCCCTCTACCCAAATCCTTCCTCGTGCCCTTTTCAGTGGCAGGCAGGGTTCCACTGGGCTCTACAGCTGCTTTCAAAGCTGCTTTTGCTCGCTGGCCAGCATGTGCACATGTACATAGCAGGCCACGTCTCTCAAAATGCAGGGACTAAGTTAAAACTACTTACTCAATAAAGGCAGTCTCCTTTACAGAGATCACTCCAAGGCTTAATATCTCTTGAGATCTCCACTCTTCTGTCGAATTTGGCTGAACACGACCAGCAGTTTGATAAAATAAGAGGGGAAAGTGAGTTTTAAACTTCATCTCTAAAAACGAGATCATATCGTATGTTATTTCCCTTGTCTCCTAGATGATTCACAAAGAAAGCAGTATGAGGAATGGCTGCAAGAAACACAACAGCTTCTTCAAATGCAACAGAAGTACCTCGAGGAGCAAATTGGAGCACACAGGAAATCCAAAAAAGCACTCTCAGCAAAACAGCGTACGGCCAAAAAAGCTGGCCGTGAGTTCCCAGAAGAGGATGCAGAGCAGCTTAAGCACGTTACAGAGCAGCAAAGTATGGTCCAAAAACAGCTTGAACAGGTAATCACCGGGAAACCAAACTGATCTCCTTGATACTGAGCTGTTGTATTGGTATGACTCTTTTCTTTAGATCTACTAAAACATGGATTAAAATACAGTGGAGGTTATGTGAAAGGAGCTGCTCTGTGTCATACGTCATGTATGTCATGTGTAGCTGCATTACTGTGGATCACCAATGGCAGTGGAGTTGTAGGAATGTACTACAGCAAAAACTGTGACAAAAAACTGTTGTCGTAGTTTGGGAAGAGGAGAATTTCTTCAGCAAAATGATTTACAACAGAGTTCCTAGAGCCGTGAAAAACAGAAGTGTAAGATTTAGACTGCAAAGGAGGAAAGCCTAAGCACGTAAGGCTCTTTTTCAAGATGGAACGACTTTCTTAGCTCTGACTTTTTCAGATGTCTTTATGTAATCAGCACCTCTTGGAAATATGCCAGATAAATGTTACTCTTTGAAAATCTCTCTTCATTACATTTCTAATGATAGCGTGGTTTTTTCATCTGTCTCATTTTTAGGTACTAACCATTAGTGTATGGTCTGCTACCATATCCTAGCATAGCAGAGGTGAAAGGGATATCTAGAGATAATCTAGCTAAGTCTCCTGATCGATGGAGAACTAGCTTCATGGTTAGATCAGATGGCTCAGGACCACGTCAGTCAAGCTTTGATAATTCTTCAAAGGCAGAGGTTTCCCAGCCTCATCTGTTCCAATGTGTAACCACTTTCACTGTGTTGTTTTTTTTTTCTTTACATTCAGTTGGAATTTCACTTGCTGCATCTTGTAACTGTAATTATAGTAAATTAGACTAAAGTTAAGCCTGCAATTACTTTGATGTATCAGTGGTTTGGCCAACAGTACTTCAAGTCATCATTTAGAAATTATCTGGTGTGGTGTTTCCTTACTGTGCAGATGGGGAATCTTTTCATTGTCAGTCAGGAACAAGTAGTCCTGCCAAATACTAAAACACTTTAGGCTTACCTTTTATTAATATGAGGTTAAAAATTGGCAGCAGGCTGCTTGGAGTGAAGTCCTGGGTGATGCCTGACTCCCAATTTCTTGCCCCTGTATTGCCTCAAGGCAGAGCATGCATTGGATGGAGTACGTGTTGGCTTGTCTTTTCACTATGCAGGAGAAGGATGATCTTTTTCTTCTGCAATGAATAACAAGCGGAATAACTGCAAAAATACTGACTTTAGCCATCTCCATCATCTGTGCTTCAGTCTACTCTTATAGTGGGGTTATGTCAGAGTAATGGCTGATAATGGTATTGCTGGCAGGTCCCTTTAGTGCCTTGTCATTAAGGCTGTTTGTAAATCAGGCTGAATAACTGACTTAGAGCAATCATCCAGATCATAAGCAGCACTTTTATATACACCAGGATAGAAATCATTTAGTAAGTTTTCACTAAAGTATATTTTCAAGGACTTTCTATTTAAAACAATTCATCACTCTTCAAAATCAGATCAAAACCCTTTTTGTGGAATCAAGCTTCTGTTGTTTGTTTTTTTGAAAAGGATAGACTGCATCTGTAGAGAAAACTCCCAAATCCCTGTGAATTTTTGAGGCTGGTCGCAGGCACAGAGAAACTGGAGCTGACTGAGTGCAGTGTGAGCTTATGTCTGACAGGGTTATTAGCTCAGGCACAGTGCCATGCAGACACAACCGTGTTGTTTCTATAGCGAGGGCAGCTTAACTGCTTTAGTGTGGCACAGTGCCTGTGTTAATAAGCTATTTATCATTCTCCACTGCTCAGGGAGAATCACTAGGTTGGTCTGCACAGCTACTGGTCCTGTGAGGTCTCATCTACCTCCAAGTACAGTCACAGGGCTCGTCACCACTGCATATCCAAGCATAGTGGTTTGGATGCCTCCTTGTTTAATCAAGCAGAGCTGACACAGTTATGGCAGTGTACCAACTGAAAAGTCCTGGGGCACTGGACTGTGCAGATAGATCCACTTGGTGGCTTTGTGCAGTGGCTCAGTCTATCTGGCAGTATCAGTGCCAAATTAGAACTCATAAGTCATCTTGGACCTGAGATTACTATTAAGTAGCCTTTTGGGCTTCATCTGTCCTGCATTCTATATTGTGTCCTATAATATCTCTCCTGGCCTGAGCTTTGTAGTGCCCCAGATACAGGAGAGTGCTTTCAAACATTCTTAATGTTGTTATGGACTTTCACATCAGTACAAACAGCAAATGAAACTGCAGAAGTCACAATCTAACAAAGAGAAAGGAAAAAAGAGGGAGATTCCGCAGCCCATGCATTACTAACCAGTGGATTACAAGCCCTTTCAACTTCTTAGAGAGCAGCATAGTTGGGTATCTGTTGTGTTTCCAAAATACTCTCTGTTATCATGCTGACTCTATCATATCCTTTCATTGGCTTCTCTGATTTGCCTTAAAAATAAGTCACTGGACTTAACTTCCTGCATCCAAGTCCAGTTTATCTTCATCCTAAAACAAGTTTTTTTCAAGCAGCAGTTGGCTTTTTCCTCTGCTGTGTGGTTTGCCTATGAGTAAATGGGATTTTGCCTCACCATTTTCCTGCAAACTTTTTCTTTTCAGCTATATCTTGAGAAAAAAAAAAAAAGTATATTGATGTGTGAATATCATCTATCTCACAGCTTCGTTTTACCTGTCCCCAGCTATTGTTAAATAGATGATTGGATCTCTACAAGGATCACTTTGATTTTAGGTTTGTATGTTGTCTAGCACAGTGCAGTCTTGGTGCATATAACCTTTGAAAGGGAGAGAAAATAAGACAATACAGAAATGGTGTTTTCACATAAGCTTCATTTTCTGCTGGTGAGATGCATGTTTTATGATACTTTACTGTCAGTGCATGTCAAAGACAAGTAATGACTTTTTTAATTTACAGATTCGAAAGCAACAGAAAGAACACGCAGAACTAATTGAGGAATATCGGATCAAGCAGCAGCAGCAGCAGCAGCAGTGTGGAATGGCACCCCATGCTATAATGCCAGGAGTCCAGGCTCAACCACCAATGGTTCCAGCAGGAACATCACCAGCAATGAATCAGCAAAACTTCCCCATGGTGGCACAACAGCTCCAGCATCAGCAGCATCCCGTGGTGATCCCAGGGCAGTCCAACCCTACCAGAATGCCCAGTATTTCTGGATGGCAGTCTACAAATCCCCCTGCAGGTCACATTTCCATGAACCCAGCAAGGATGCAGCCTCCAATGACACCGCTGCCAATCGCTCCTGGTACAGCAGCTCCTGTGCCTGGTCCAAATGCGACTGCGCAGTCAGGACCACCACCAAGGGTTGAGTTTGATGACAATAACCCTTTTAGTGAAAGTTTCCAAGAGAGGGAAAGAAAGGAACGTTTACGGGAACAGCAGGAACGGCAACGCATTCAGCTTATGCAGGAGGTGGACCGACAGAGGGCTTTACAGCAGAGAATGGAACTGGAACAGCATGGTATGATAGGGTCTGAATTAAATAACAGAGCATCCTTGTCTCAGATACCCTTCTTTAACTCCGATCTACCTTGTGATTTCATACAAACTCCACGTCCTCTTCAGCAGTCTCCACAGCATCAACAGCAGCAGATGGGACAGTTGCTGCAACAAGGTCCTGTGAACTCACCTCCTGCCACAAATTTCATGCCAAGCAATGAGCGGAGACCAGTAGGACCTACAACTTTTGGACCTGATGCATCTGCTGTTCCAGGTGGATCCTCTAATTTCCATAATGTAAAACAAACCCATGGGAATCTTCCTGGGGCCACCTTTACACAGAACCAGGTCAGGCCTCCGTTTGCTCCTGCTGTACCTTCATCTACAGTTCCTTCATCTGCAGCCCTGAGCAGTGGTGCCCCGTGTGGTTCGGACACAAGTGTGCCCCAGGGAGCAAACTTCCCTGGGTCGAGCCAGTCCCTCATACAGCTGTATTCTGACATAATTCCAGAAGAGAAAGGAAAAAAGAAAAGGACACGAAAAAAGAAGAAGGATGATGATGCTGAGTCAATAAAAGCCCCATCGACTCCACATTCGGATATAACTGCACCATCAACTCCAACAGTGTCTGATTCTACCTCTACCCCCACAGTTAACACCCCCAGTGAACTGCCTCGTCATCAAGATGAGCAAGAGTCAGTGGAGGTAACAGGTCCATCAATATCTAATGCAGCAGAGAGCCAGGCCTCTCCAGAGCTGGAGTGTCAGCTCCCCAGCAGCAGCTTGCCACCAAAACAGCCAAATGTGAGTACAGAGACTGACAAGGCTAAACCAGACACACCTACTGGCATTCAAGAAGTTAAACTAGAAAAGGCAGAAACCGATCAGTGCTCAGATCAAACTGAGCCAAAAACAGAAAATCAAAGCACTGTTAAAGTGGAAGAAGATAAGGTCTCATCGCAGCCTCCCTCTTCAGCTCAGAGTCCAGCACAGCCAGCTGGCGTTCCAGCAGCCAAAGGGGAGTCAGGGAACGAGTTGCTCAAGCACCTGCTTAAAAACAAAAAATCCTCATCTCTTCTGAGCCAGAAATCAGAGAGTAGCTGTCGAACAGAAGAGGAGGCTGCTGGAGATAAGAAGTTGATGGACAAGCAGAATCCAGCTGAAGGAATGGTGAGCTTCTTCCTGCTTTTGTTGTGCAATGGTTACCAGCTCTCCAAGGCTGGTTTTTGTCTCTGCTTATTTTTAATTGAGGGAGGCATTAATTCTTTGTGTTAATGGCATTATATGGTTTAATAATTTACAAGACTTTTTAAAACAACTAGAGAAATTGCTTTCTGTGGAGGTAGGGTACGCTTGAGACTTCGTATACTTTAATATTTTATTGTAGGCTTTAGTGCCTACACTGTTGTTTTATTAGTCTCCCAACTCTAAACACATCTTTGAAATAAGGTGTAAATACATTCAAATGAACAAAAACTGATAAACATAATTGTGAGCAGCAGGTAACTTGGGTAAATGTATGACAGGAATAGTTGTGAGAGTCCTTGTGTCAGGGCTTGTGCAGAGCCATTTAGAATAATAATTGGGAAAAAGAAATCAGACCTTCTTTTGGCTGAGACCACCTGCTGCATTGCCAAGTCCCATTCTGATTGTTTTTACACAACTGTCCTTTTATGTGAAGAAGGGCTTTGCAAATTTGTACTAGCAGTGATTTAATACAGCCCAGAACTGTTTCACAATGCTGTTTCTGTTTCTAAACTCCAGCTACGTTTGTACTAATAATATTAACTTATGCCTTTTTTCTCTAACCAAGTTTTCCTTTCATTATGCTCTCAGGAAAATCTCCAAGGCTACATGCCTGTGTAACTTTATTTTAGCGGGTGTTCTAAAGAAAATATTTCTGCTCTGTGAGCTTTAATGATAATTTCAGATGTCAGTGGTGTTGATGGTAAGTCATAATTCTGTGTGCAGGGACATCGCAATAGTTATAGTTGCCAGTGATACAGTGAAGTAAACAAACTGTATTTGTTATCAGTGAGGTATATATTACACTGTGCGTATTCTTTCAGACTATTGTGCAATAAATTTGAATGGACTTTCTATTATAATGTCAAAAATTCTGCTATACTTCCTTCTTTTACGGCCAGCAAACTGCAGGAAACCAGATGCAAGGTGCATTTGGGTGTAGTAACAGCCAGCTTCAGAGAGCAGATGTGGGACATGAAACCAAGAAACAGAGAAATAAGCGAACTCAGAGGACAGGAGAAAAGGCAGCTCCTCGGTCCAAGAAAAGGAAAAAAGAGGAGGAAGAAAAACAGGCTGTGTACCCCAATGCTGATACATTCATCCATCTCAAACAAGTATGTATGCAGACACTGGATAGCTCATCAAGGGGACACTTAAAAATGTGGGTTTCTTATCATGAAAACCAAATGGATAATGGTGTTGAATTCTGAGTACAGGGTGGAGATAATTGTAACTTCTACAAAAGCAGAAAGTTTAAAGGCTTGGTTTAATTTCAGTTTGGATGATTTACTGACATGGCATGCGTTCAGCAGTCTCAAAGCCATGGAATTCCTGCCTGCTTTGGCTGCTGCCCTTGCTGAGCTGCCACAGAGCTGGGAGCGGTGGCTCCCCTGGGCTGGGGGCCATCTGACAGGGGGGTTAGAACTGAACGGTCCTTAGAGTCACTTCCAAGCTGAAGTGATCTATGATACTTTGATTGCTGAAAAAGGAGAGGGGCCTGAGTTTGTGATAGTCTGATAGTGGGTAAATTCCCTTTAAAAAAAAGACGATAGAAACTACTAACAACTGGAAGTCTGTGATGATTCTATTTTATAGTTAGACTAATTTCTCCTTTTTTCTTTACTTTCAATGTAGCAGCTTTCTCTCCTACCTCTGATGGAACCCATAATTGGAGTGAGCTTTGCACACTTTCTTCCCTATGGCAGTGGCCAGCTAAATGCTGGAAATCGACTTGTAGGAAGTTTTGGTAGCGCTACCCTTGATGGGGCTTCAGATTACTACTCCCAGCTCATATACAAGGTACAGCTTCAACCTGGATTTCCATTGTGGGCTCCCTGAGAGAAAAGTTCATTACGTTATTGCTGCCAGTTGGTTTAGATTTTGTACCCTTCGTGCAACCAGAAGAGAATCATCTTCTGTCGTTAGACTAGATAGACTGAGCAGTGTTGAAACAGGCATTGTTTTGCTGTTCTGAAAGTTGAAATCAGTTCTAGAAACTGTTGTAAACAGGTTAAAATGTGCAACTATTCCAATTACGAATGGATGCTAAATAGTGAAAATTGTAATTACAGATTTATGGAGCAGAAAAGGCTGAATTCCCAGTATTTTGCGAAGTCATTGAAAGCACTAAAGCATTTCTTAATGTGAATTAAATGGGAAATAAACTTTTCTCATTTGTCCGCTAAGCTCTAACTAAAAAACTCGGAGGGAAAAAAAAAGATGTTTGTTGATGGGCAAATAATCCACAGAATTTAAAACTCAGTCTCTGAGATCAGAATGGGAATATTGGGATAGCAGCAAGAGAGCAAACAGAGAATAAAATGTGATACTTGGTGTTTACTCCAGCTTGAGAATTGTTACCCTAGGCTGAGGATGGGGCCTGGCAGATATGGTAGCTGTGGTTAAAAGTGATAATGCTTTCTAGTTTTTATGCATGACTGCAGCAAGAGTAGATACTTAAATTTGTACTTAATTTTGGTTTGAAGTATGGACAAATAAGTAAGCTAGTGAGAAATAGCGTGGAGTGTGAACTAGCAGATTGAGGTTCTCCATGGTAACTACTTCAGCAAAAGCTTGTCCTGTCCAAATGTGAGGCAACTTCCTTTTTAGTGAAAAATGGATAACTGCTTTGTTGTGATGGAGAGTCACTGTGAAATTGCTCTTTCAATGTTTAGATCAGATCTTTGCTTAAATTGTAGGAACTTACCAAGGCTCCTGAAGAGTTCATAAAAATGGTCCTTATGCTTTTGTGTAAATAATTCAGCTGTACCTTCTGTCAGGAAAACATACTTGTCATGTAAACTTTATTTCTCCAATAGTATCACTGATAGAAAGAAAATATTGTATCTCTTATAACAGGAAGTTATTCCATGTACTTAGTCACATATTTGAGAATTAACTGTGACTGTTTATTGGTGGTACCTCTGGATGTAAAAATAAGGGAGTGGGTCACAATATCTAGTAGTAGAACACGGCAAGTTTTCACACTATGCTTCATGGCTAACTTACAGTTCTTTACTCTCCTGCAGCAGAATAATCTGAGCAATCCTCCAACGCCCCCAGCATCTCTTCCACCCACACCACCTCCTGTGGCATGCCAGAAGTTGGTAAATGGCTTTGCAACCACTGAAGAACTTGCTGGCAAGGCTGGTATGTTGGGAGGCCATGATGGTAAGGCTAATGCATATTGTTTGCCTTATAGCTGAGTCAACTTTGTAGCAAACTACGGAATAGATGACTGGGATGTTTCTCAGATCCTGTAGTTTACTGTTATAAAGGCAGTATGCCCAGCCTCTTTTTGAGCTTGTCATCAATATTACCCAGTTTTGTTTTATATCAGTGTAATGTCAAATGATGAACCTTTTCCTTTCCCTTTTGGAAACATGTTGGGCGATAGAAGCACTCTTAACAAATGAAAAAGTTCAAAATCAACTTTGTTATGTCCACTACAAATTTCTTGCTTTTTTCTTTTTAAAGTGTGGAGATAAATCATGACAGGCAAACATTTCTGAACTACAAGAGCATTAAAAGCAGTGTTAACACCTGCTGTTAATGCCTTGGTTGTATCTGGAGCCACTAGTATGGCTCCCAGAATGAAAATCAGTAAGAAGAGCTGTACAGATGTTTCATTGTGCTGTGTTTCTCTGATTTTAGTTACCAAAGCTCTGGGACCAAAGCAGTTCCAGTTACCTTTCAGACCACAAGATGATTTATTAGCAAGAGCAATGGCTCAGGGCCCTAAAACTGTGGATGTTCCTGCTTCCCTTCCAACACCACCTCACAACAATCAGGAGGAGTTAAGGTAGGTTTTCCCTGACATCTTTAAGTAACATATGTGGAACAGATTCTGCCATCTTTCAGTAGGAGATGAGACTGAAGATGACACCGTGAAGGTGTGAAGAAACAAAATCAGTTCTGCATGGCCACACAGTGCAGAGAACTCTTAGCATGTGAGAGAGAGCATAGTGAAAAAGGGGACTTAATGCTGTTGTTAAACCCAGTATCCTGTTAAGTTACCAAGAATCTTTTACCTATCTCTGTTAAAAGTGAAAGAAAAGTATATTTTTCCTGAAGGAACACAGAGATGACAGCAGTATGGTCCTAGTATCAGACAGCCCTGAAAACTCCCATACTCATACTAACAGTTTCTGTTGCCATGAGAAATTCTTTCTAGATTTTGAGAGTCTCCCTACAGAGATCTTGCCTTTTTCCTCCCTTTCACCTTTAGCGTAGCTAAATTTGGGTGCGTCAGGGAGGAATGGACAAATGAATTCAGTTAAACCAGAGAATTTGAAGTATTAAATACTAATTTTTACTCAGGTACATGGAGCAGTGGGGAACAGAGGCTGTGAAGGAGCTGGGCGTTGCTACTGCCTCTCTTCTCCTTTACATGTCTTTCCCTGGAACCCATCTTGTGCAGTGGAGAATTAGCCAGCTTTAGCAGCCTACCACCTAATTACATTCCATGGCTAGTAACAAGAAGCATGATAGCTCCCTGTCATTATTTATGTTACTGATTTACAAAGGTTTTTTTGGCCATTTCCAAAGCAACTTTTTTGGGTTTTGTTCCAGGGCTCAAGATCACTGTGAGGACAGGGACACTCCTGACAGCTTTGTTCCATCTTCCTCTCCTGAAAGTGTGGTGGGAATGGAAATAAGTAGGTATCCAGACTTGTCAGTTGTAAAGGAGGAGAACCCAGAACCTGTTCCATCTCCCATCATTCCCATCCTACCTAGCAGTACTGGAAAAGGTGAGACTGCAGCAAAATGAACAATTAGGAACAGACTTTTTTTTTTTTTTCCTCCTACCTTTAGGATTAACCTCGTGTATTACATTTTAATTTCAGGTTCAGAAGCCAAAAGGAATTACATAAAGGCAGAGCCTGGTTCAGGAGCGTTACCTGGTTCTGCCTTCTTTGCCTCTCAGCTTGGACCACCCCAGAACGGTCCTAAATCTGGCCTTATTTCTGTAGCAATTACCTTACATCCCACAGCTGCTGAGGTAAGAGAAATAAGCCTGTGTTTCATACCTAAAATAAATACAAAAAAGTTAGTATATTCTGTTAGTGGATGTGAAGGAAGTTATAGCACAGTAAAATAAAAACAGCTATTGTAGCCTTCTGATGATTCATGTTATTTCTGCCTTCCTGCCTGCCTGACAAAAACGAAGGTGTGTTTTTATTATTGTTTTTAGAATATTAGCAGCGTTGTAGCAGCATTCTCCAATTTGCTGCACGTCCGAATTCCCAACAGCTACGAGGTCAGCAATGCTCCAGATGTCCCATCCTCCATGGCAGCAGTCAGCAGTCACAGGGTGAACCCACCTGCAGAGTACCGGCAGCACTTACTGCTCCAGGGGCCTCAGGCAGCATCCATGGGTCCTGCCAGGATTGCAGGGTCTTATGGACTGAAGCAGCCCAATATGCCATTTGCTGCAAACAGCAATGGTAAGTAGGCATTAATCCTTCTAAATTTTAATTGAGTCAGTATTAATCCAACCTTATACATTCATGGTTGCAAGTTAAATAGCTGAGTCTCATTCTGAACAGTTGTTTTCTTGTGTGAGCAGTACATGCAGTCCTGCTCCTGATGTTAACAATAGCATCATAGGTCCATCTCTGATTTCATGTCACTGTCAGTTAGACACTTCTTCCAGTATTACACAGTGTTATTAATTTTTGTCCAGTCTGTTTTTAAATACGTTGTTCTGGAAGGTTGTTACTATGACACAAGTTTTTAAGCACGTATTCCTACACTGTTATAGTTAATCATTTCATATAAAAAGAATTTATTATTTCCTCGTTGTTCACACAGGTCACAAATCGCACAGGTGATTTGACCTGATTTAAACAACCTCCCCATCAGGATCAAATTTAAAGTTTGCTCCCCTCCCCATCCAGGAGGATTCTTCTCCTCTGAGCCACTGAAGAGTACTGTGATTTCTCATAGGTTTGCTTTAATCCGTTCTGTTATCTAATAGACTGACTTATTTTGCAGGTATAGCTGGCTACAAGGATCACAGTCAGAACATTGCAGAAAGCTCAGCACTGAGGCCTCGCTGGTGCTCACATTGCAAAGTAGTTGTCCTTGGCAGTGGTGTGCGGAAGTCCTTCAAAGACCTGCCTTTCTTGAAACAGGTACTGCAGTGGAAGTAGAGTTTCTTGTGTATAATGGTCAGTAACCAAACCAGGGCAACAAACACTACTGCTTCCCAGGCCAACTGATGCCAGCTCCTAATTTCTTTGTATTCTCTCTTTTCTGAGTCCTAACTGAGGATGAGACATTCAAGTGAACTAGTAGTGCAAATGAAGTGTCAAAGTAGTTATTTACATTAAATGTATTTCACTATACTTCATAGAAGAGGACCCATAAATAGTGACCTCCTGAGTTACTCTGTTACTCTCTTTCTGTGACCACTTCAGGGACCTTAAGAATTCAAGAAGAGCCTTTGTGGACGGCAGCACCACTTTACCACTTCAGAAATTACTAGAAGAGCTGGAATGCTTTCACTGTCTCTGAACAAGAAGCAGATTTCAGTCTTGATGCCTTGTGTTTTATATCGTTTGTTGTATGAACAGAATCCCAAGCTGCTCCTTGGGGTCTCAGTCAGATGTAGAGTGTTTGTGCACAGAACTGTCATTCATTAAAGAGTACCAGTGCTCTTTTTTAAGTAAGATTGAGGTGATAATGCAACAAAGGTATAAGTCAGAATTTATATATAAAATCTATGGGCTCATGTAGTCAGAATATGGAATTCCCAGTAATGCTTTGCAGTTGAGTCAATAGATAAAACTTGACAAACAATCTTTGACTAGCATGAAACGAGGCGTTCTTTTCTCATCTTAAAGAGAAAAGAAAATGGGTTTTTATTTTGCAGCTGTGCCCGTGGAGCAGATGGGTGCATGATATTAGAGAGCTTTGTTTTGATTGTTAAACTTCTGTCGAAGGCAGAGAAGTAAATGTCTGTGATGAAGTACTGAAGTAAAAGGTTGTAGGTGGTGTTAATGTTTGATCTGTCAAATGAGTATTTATATGGCAGTAGCACTCATTATTTCACAAATGTTCTACAAATTAAAAGGTGGGCAGTTTTTAAGCCAGATTGGGAGACTTACTTCATTACAATTAGTATGTGAAGAGTGGTATTAAAATGCACTTCTGATAATCTTCCACGTTTCATCCCCAGGATTCCCAAGACGGGTCTGATAAAATGAAGGACATCGTATTCTGTAGCAACAACTGCTTTGTTCTCTATTCAGCAGCTGTGCAAGCAAAAAGCTCAGAGAACAAAGTAAGTATCAAATGCTGGTAGGCCCTAGGAGCAGAAATGGGGAGGGGGATGCTTTACTTTGTTCTGAAGATTTTATAAATTAATTGTTCTCTATTCTGACATTGAAATTTTGAACGAGCAGAATGAGGTAGGATTTGTATTTACAGAAACTTCTGTCTAACAGAGATGAGTGACAGAACATCTCTAGGTGAGGTGCCACTATAAGCTTAGTTAGACTTTCAAGTAGATGCTCAAAATAGATGTGTTAAGAGTGCTTCTTCTTTTAACTAACTTGGTTTCGACTTTTCGTAGTTCAAGTCTACATTTTTCCTAAACTGGTGGACAGCGTTGGCAACGTGCTTCAAGCATTACCTAGTTAATGACTTCCCACGTAGCCACGTGTTCGCTGTAGGATGTGCAGCCTTCCTTCAAATGCATCTTTCCTACTTTTTCAGAAGAAGCAAAAAAAAAAAGCACTGGATGAGAAAATAAATATGTTCACGTCCACATGCTTGCACAAGTGCATCACCACATACATAATTAAGTTAATTAAATGTCATGTACAGCCTCTTAATCCTTTCATTTATTCTTTCAAGATTAATTACACAAGACCATATTGAGCACTTCTAATCTAAACTGCTGTTGTTCTCCTTGTTCTTTCTTTCTTTATTTATTTATTTTAATTAACAAATCTCTGCAGGTTTAATTCTTGTTTGCTATAACTGAATTGTTAAGACCTGGAGGTATATGACTAATCCAGAGCCCTGCAGGAATTTCCTTGTCTTGTTTTCAGGAAAATACATGGAATTAATTCTCAGCTTTCCCTTCTAACAAATAACACGTTTCTTATTCTTTAAATTAATTCTGTGACTCATATTTTTAGTTGTTTAGTGTGTTTAGTAGTCATAACTACACTTCCAGAAAACAGCTGAAAACCTTAAATCTCTCAATTCCATTGCTTAGGGCATTTGGTTAGTTTTTCAATTAAAACCTATATGCAGGATTATTTGTATTTCGTGTTAAGAATTGAAGGGTGCTGTGCTCTGGGTTGACTGGAAGGACTTTAGTGCTCTGTATCCCAACACAAGTTGTGATAAAAACAGGTAAAGGGGATTTCTTTCTCTGTTGCTGAATTGCAGTTTTAGGCATTCTGAGTAGCTCTTTCAGTTCAGTTCTGATGTGAAAGTTTTCAAGAGCAATTTAATGCCTTGGGATTCTTGTCTTGAGAGTTTTTTTATTGGTTTTCCAGGAGTCGGTTCCATCTTTGCCACAGTCACCAATGAAGGAGAGGCCGCCTAAAGCATTCCATCAGTACAGCAACAACATCTCCACTTTGGATGTCCACTGTCTGCCTCAGTTGCAGGAAAAAGTGTCTCCGTCATCTTCACCCCCAATCATTTTCCCCCCTGCATTTGAAGCAGCCAAAGTAGAGGCGAAACCGGATGAGCTTAAGGTAACGGTGAAACTCAAACCTAAATTAAAAGCAATACACAGTAGTCTTGATGACTGTCGGCCTCCGAGTAAGAAATGGAAGGGAATGAAGTGGAAGAAGTGGAGCATTCAGATTGTGATTCCTAAAGGATCATTCAAACCTCCTTGTGAAGAAGAAATAGATGAATTTCTTAAGAAATTGGGCACGACCCTTAAACCAGACCCAGTGCCTAAAGACTACAGAAAATGTTGCTTCTGTCACGAGGAAGGCGATGGGTTAACTGACGGACCAGCAAGGCTTCTTAACCTGGATTTAGACCTTTGGGTCCATTTGAACTGTGCTCTTTGGTCTACAGAAGTCTACGAGACACAAGCTGGTGCCTTAATAAATGTGGAACTAGCCCTGCGAAGAGGCTTGCAAATGAAATGCATGTTCTGTCACAAAATGGGTGCCACCAGCGGTTGTCACAGGTTAAGGTGCACCAATATTTATCACTTTACCTGTGCCATTAAAGCACAATGCATGTTTTTTAAAGACAAGACCATGCTTTGCCCCATGCACAAACCAAAGGGAACTCACGAGCAAGAACTCAGTTACTTTGCAGTCTTCAGGAGGGTCTACGTGCAGCGCGACGAGGTGCGGCAGATCGCTAGCATAGTACAGCGGGGAGAACGCGACCACACTTTCCGGGTGGGGAGCCTGATTTTCCACGCTGTGGGTCAGCTGCTCCCACAGCAGATGCAGGCATTTCACTCCTCCAAAGCGCTCTTCCCTGTGGGTTATGAGGCCAGCAGGCTGTACTGGAGCATGAGGTACGCCAACAGGCGCTGTCGCTATCTCTGTTCCATTGAGGAGAAGGATGGGCTCCCGTTGTTTGTCATCAAGGTTGTGGAGCAAGGCCATGAAGATCTAGTTCTTACTGACACAACGCCAAAAGGTAAATTTTATCTGCTCAAGTGATGACTTTTTGGTTTGCTGTTTGTTTGTACTGATACACACGCCTGATAAATGTTTCAGACAAAATAGGCAGACACTGCTTCAGAAATTGCAGTGCAGTGGTTGTAGTGAGCTTTCAGGGTCCTTTTTTAATTTAACAAAAACAGTTCACAGAGACTAAGAGCACCTTTCAAGGAACCATGTAAGCTACACATAAAACATTTGTTACAGGTTCACTGGACTCTTAGGGTTGATGGTAAGTTGTAAGGATGTTAGTGCGAGTTTTCCTTCATGAAGAGTGACTGCTTAGATACGATGCTGCTACACAGTTCTCTTCAGATCAGTTGTGCTGAAGGTCATAGGCACTAAGGGGACCGTGAGTTGACCAAGTCCCTCTCACAGAGGGAGCATTGCTTCTGCTGGTGTGAGGAACAGTACAGTATGTGAGAGGATAAGCATAAGGGGCAAGTCTCGGAGACGTGGTGTATGGATGTGGCATGTGTTGCTTTGGGTTTTAACCAGTTAAACCACAGCCTACAGAATTGCCAACATAAAGTGAAGTACTGACTGTAATAGTTAACTTTTAGAAAATTCTACCTTGTGCAGGTTTTCTAAGGAGAATCTCTTCTGTCACTTCAGAGAGCCCACAGTTCCCTGAAGAGAAAAGTATAGTAATACTGGCATGGAACTGAAGGTTTCCCAGCTCTGTTCCCAAGAAGGGTGCAGCACAAACATTGCGATTGGAATTTTTTCAAGCCAAAACAGCACATCTCAAACAATTCTCCATTTTGCTTTGGAAGCACTGACCTGCTCTTTTATACAACCAATGGCAAAAGGTCTTTTCAGTATCAATTTCTGGTTCCAGCTATCTTTGAGCATTAGTTTTAAAACCAGTACGATAGGTTTCTTTGTGATCTTTGTAATTCTTTCCCATGTGGTTGTGTAGGTGTGTGGGATAAAATCCTGGAGCCCGTTGCTTCAGTTAGGAAGGAGTCAGAAATGCTGCAGCTGTTCCCCAGCTATCTGAAGGGCGAGGACCTCTTTGGTTTGACGGTGTCTGCGGTGGCGAGGATCGCGGAGTCGGTGAGTCCTCCCTGGGCACTGGGCACTCTGATGTGTTGGCTGTCACACACACACACAAACACAGACACATTGAAAAGGACCATGATGACCATCTAGTTTCAACCCCCTGCTATGTGCAGGGTCGCCAACCAGCAGACCAGGCTGCCCTGAGCCACGTCCAGCCTGGCCTTGAATGCCTCCAGGGATGGGGCATCCACAGCCTCCTTGGGCAACCTGTTCCAGTGCCTCACCACCCTCTGAATGAAAAAGTGAGAAGAGAATATTTGGTTACATGTCATTAACACATAATTACTCGGATTTTCTTTTTTTGTGTGTGTTTTCTTGCAGCTCCCAGGGGTTGAGGCCTGTGAGAACTATACTTTCCGCTATGGCCGAAACCCCTTAATGGAACTTCCTCTTGCCATCAACCCCACGGGCTGTGCCCGTGCCGAGCCTAAAATGAGTACCCATGTCAAGAGGTTTGTGTTAAGGTATTTTGTTTTAATTTCACATAGTACAGCCCAGGGTTTATAGGCTGCTTAGGGTTATTTGTGCTTTCGTCTGCTGCTTACAAACCCTGTCGTCCTTGGCTGTGTATGTGCATGCCCAAATCAAAGGATTTGCTGTGTTGTCTCTGCTAGCTGGCTTTAAGTGTGTGTACGTCTCAAAGAATTTTGCACTGCTGTTGTGGCTGTCTTCAGAGAAATCTTCAGTTTTTCTTGTATTTTTTCTTGTTACATGCCCAACTCCTACAGGCCTCACACCTTGAATAGCACCAGCACATCGAAGTCATTTCAGAGCACAGTCACAGGGGAGCTGAACGCGCCTTACAGTAAGCAGTTCGTCCATTCCAAGTCCTCCCAGTACCGGAAAATGAAAACAGAGTGGAAGTCCAATGTGTACCTGGCTCGCTCTCGCATTCAGGTCAGTCCTCATTCCAGGAACTTCCCATGCTAATTTTAATGTATACTTCTATTTGATGTATTTGTTCTATGTTAAGAAATGAAATGAAGCAATTGCAAAATTCCTTCAAATCTCTTCCAAAATTTGGTAATTTGGGTGTGGGAAATCGTGGCATAGAGTGCCAAGCAAGACATCTTATTAATTATTGTAAATATCTTAAAAAATAATTAGTTGCAGTCATCTAGAGATAAAACGAGTTACGTTATTTCAAGGTGCTTTTACCGTATTTCTCAAAAGGTTAATGAAAACTAATAATTAGATGAATGTACAGGGGAAGTATGAGATGTTCAAATCAAGCTGAGCAATGTGGAATGAGGCCTTCAGGAGGGGTTCAGCACTTCATTGCTTTCAGAAAGCAGTGTGTTCTTAGGATTGTTGTCACTGCGGGTTTGTTCCAGACTGTGTTGCAAGAAGGCTGTGGGGTGATCTCATTGCAGCCTTTCAGTACTAGAGGGAGCCTACAAACAGGAGGGGGAGTCAACTCTTTACAGGGGAAGACAACAGCAGGACAAGGGGAAATGGTTTTAAGTTGAGGGAGGAAAGATTTAGGATGGATATCTGGGGGAAATTCTTTACAGAGTGAGTGGTGAGGTGCTGGAACAGCTGCCCAGAGAGGTTGTGGATGCCCCATCCCTGGAGGTGTTCAAGGCCAAGTTGGATGGGGCCCTGGGCAGCCTGGTCTGGTATTAAATGTGGAGGTTGGTGGCCCTGCATGTGGCAGGGGGTTGGAAATTCATGATCCTTGAGGTCCCTTCCAACCCTGGCCATTCTGTGACTTCGTGTGTGATTCTGTGATTTTTGCATACGAGCATTGCTGTTATTTACTTTAGATTGGATTTATCTGTGCTGTTGTGTTCTTACTATGTTTCTTCACCCTAGGAAGGCCTACTTTAATGTCAGTGAATCTGTAATCTTCACACAGTCAGTTATAAGGTGTAAGAGGTGTAAGAGAAACCTGCTTTCTTACCTAGGCAGCAGCCAAGTATGTTTTACTGCATTTGAAGTATTTACTGCAAACCTGGATCCTTCTCTGTGCTGTTACCACATGAGCTACTTTCCTATGCTTTTTTCTTTCTGGGTTGTTGAGTTCTCTCGTGATTTTCTGCAGGATTGTTTTTGGGGCATGGTGAGAAATGCAGTGTCAGTGTAAATTTGTTACGAATTTCTAACTCACAGCATATTTTTTTGTAGGGCCTGGGCTTATATGCTGCTAGAGACATTGAAAAGCACACTATGGTCATTGAGTACATCGGAACTATTATCCGGAATGAGGTAGCAAACAGGAAGGAGAAGCTTTATGAATCTCAGGTATGGGGGTGTTCATTCACTGTTGAGTCTCTCCTTGCCCTTTCAAATGCTTGTAAAATGGGACAAATGCTGCCTGGTTTCAGGGATCATGAAAAGACAGTCAGTGCTCTGCATGACTGCAGCAAGTGTGGGAGTCAGGTCTTCTGTGTTCTGTGTGCTGCTGTGCTGTAAGAGCAGTAGGCTCTTGTTATTTGTGCTTAGATGTTCAGCACATCTCACAGCATCAGAGCCAGGTAATCTGTATTCTGTTACCTGGAGGAGAAAGAGAGAACTTTCATGGGGATGTCAGCACCTGCACTTTTTAACAAGAGCAACTTCTTGAAATTTAAAGCAGTTTTTTTTCTGTAACTCAACAGTCTTGTAATGGTTAATGCACTTAAAGATCCCTGATACGAGGCAGTACAGAAATCCAAGCTATTAGTACTGGATGGGAGAGAAATATCACTTGGACAGGCAGACACTGCCGACCCACTCAACCCACTCATAAAAGAGAGTGGCTGGTGGCAGCGTTCCACCATTAGATGACGTGTGTGAGTCCCTTTCCCTAGCGAGCCAGTAGGTATGAAGGGAAAAAAAACCCTGGAGGTAACCCACGGTGCTGCTTTGTTTCAACATTGATGACTATTGAAAACCTACACAGGTCTGTCTTCCAATTCTTGTTTCAGAACCGCGGGGTGTACATGTTCCGCATTGACAACGACCACGTCATCGATGCTACTCTGACGGGAGGTCCCGCAAGGTGGGTGGCTCTGGGGACAGCCCTGTCCCCATCCTCAGAAGCTCTCCCCATCCCCTCGCTGGGGCTTTGTGTTGGGGATGTGCATTTCTGCTTTCTTGGTGACTTTTGGAACAGAGTTCTGTGGGCCGAGCATTGCAGCCTGTCCCACTGAAAGGGTCTCGTCTTTTTCATTAGCTTTACTCATCCATCACTGTGTTTCATGGCAGCTGGGGAGAAGGTGAATTTTGTTTTTTTAAACATTTTATTCTGTTGGCGTTCTGTAGGTAAAGAAACAAGTGCAGAACAATGTAATTGTATCTGGAATTGCAGCCCTGAAGCTGAGGTCATCCCGAGGTTTGGTGCAGATCAGCCCCAGCATTGCATTTTCCGTAAGGTCACCTTTTTCAAATGTTCTGTGTTTGCAGGTACATCAACCACTCGTGTGCCCCCAACTGCGTGGCTGAGGTGGTCACTTTCGAGAGAGGACACAAAATTATCATTAGCTCCAGCAGGAGAATCCAGAAAGGGGAGGAGGTACGGCCGTCCCATCTGGCTTTCCCCCACTGTTGCCACCTCTGTTCATTTCTAGATACTGCCACAGTGCAGGGTGGCTGTGTTGTGGTGGGAGGTGCCATTGCCCTTCCCCTTTTCTTTTTAAAACTTGCCGGTTCCTACGAGGAATTCTGGTTTATTTTACCATCTAAACTGTAGGTACAAGGAAAGATGTGGTAAAATCCCCTTGTCTTATAACCGTTCTCCTGAATCTTCTTCCAGCTTTGCTATGACTATAAGTTTGATTTTGAAGATGACCAGCACAAGATTCCATGTCACTGTGGAGCTGTAAACTGCCGAAAATGGATGAACTAGAATGCATTCCTTGCTGTCTTTTGAGGGTTGCTTGTCCCTAAGAAGAAGTGATTCACGTTTTGATTTTGTCGACAGAGAATCGTTGCCTTTTTGAAGGGAAAAAAAATAATAAATAAATCACTTCTGGAAGACCAGATTTCTACTCCAGGATCTCGAAAGAAAAGAAACAAACCCCACAAAACAAGCACCAGGAGCAAGCCGGCAAAATCTGAAGCTGACTTTCCAGCCACACGGAGGTTAAACTGAGTTAACAGAATGGTCCAGCACTTTTGTTTTTGAGCTCACTAAGGAGAAACTGTTTAACTTGGGCAAAGAACCGGGCGCTGACCTGCGGCGTGCAGGTGGGCATTTATGAATGTAAGACTGAAATCACCAGCGAAAGGGAGAAGTCCAAAGTGCTGGCCACAGCCTTATTTGATAAAGGGGCAGGCCCTCTAATTAAAGAAAAAATTTTAAATAAAAGTAGACACCACTGAACAAGGAATGTACTGAAACGACTTCCTTAGGGATAGAGCTAAGGGAAAAATAACTTGCACTAAAATACGTTTAAATACTTGATTCCATGAGTCAGTTTATTGTAGTTTTTTGATTTCTGTAAAATAAGAGAACCTTTTTGTATTTATTATTGAATAAGTGAATGAAGCTATTTTTAAAAAGAAAGTTAGAAGAAAGCCAAGCTGCTGCTGTTACCTGCAGAACTAACAAACTCTGTTACTTTGTACAAAAGTGTAAATATTTTGAGGAAAAAAAAAAAATACAGTATAAAAATAGTTATTGACCAAATGCTATCAGACTCCGCAGCAGTTCGGGTGCTCATTATCAAATGTCAATAGTAGGGATGTTACAATATGATCTCAGTGCTACCAGACGTGGTTACAATGACGGAATAACCAAAATCTCCATTTAAAGAGAGGTTTTTGTTGGTTTTCTTTTTTTTTTTTTAAGCACTCTCAACTGTGGTCTCTGCAGATGTTTTAATTACACCTTCAGCCTGCGCCGTGTGTTCCAATTCTGACTTTTGGAGACGTTGGGGGTCACGTAGATTCATTCAATTTGTATTATATTGTCGCATCCCTATTTCTTCAGTCAGGTTGTGTTTTTGTTTTTTTTTTTTGTTTGTTTGTTTGTTTTTGTGCTTAAAATTGGTGATAACTGTGAATAACTGCTCAAACCACCCAAAATCAAGAGAGAGGCGCTGAGCACTGGGTTTTCCTTCAGCAAAAGTGGGCCCGAGGAGGGGGAGCTGAACATGAGAACAGCGTAGGACCGCGCAGGGGGAGCTCCGGTCCACTGCCTTCACCCAGGAAAAGGAGAACAGAGCTGAGATGGAGCGCGTGCAGCTGCAGGACGCTGGCAATTGGGTTATGGGAAATGTAATTTAAAGATGTGTTTGTATGGATTGTTTTTGTTTACATTTCTTTAAAATAAAAAAAAAAATAAAACACTGTTTTGTGTTTGCTTGTAGAGATTTAATCAGCATTTGGAAGCAGGTTAGCTTTTTATTTTGTACTTAAAATTCTGGTACTGACACTTCACAGACTAAATATAAAAAAAATGAAGTTTTTTTTGTGTGCACAATGAAAGTGGACTGTAAACTGTTGGTATATTCAGTGCTACAGTTCTGAACTTGTAATGTATATGGCATGATGTATTTTTATCTTACAGAATAAATCAATTGTATATATTTTTCTCTTGATAAATAGCTGTATGAAATTGTTTCTTGAATATTTTTCTTCTCTTGTACAATATTCCGACATCCTACCAGTATTTGTCCTACAGTTTTTTTCTGTTCTGTATAATAGTATCTAATGTTGGCAAAAAAAGAAAAACATCACAAAAAAAAAAAAAGAATTTTTTGAAGTATACAGAGTGTTATGGGTTTTGGAATTTGTGGAAACAGATTTAGAAGATCAGCATTTACAAATAAAAATATTTTACATCTATAATGGTCCCCTCCTGTCTTTTGGGGGTGTTTCTGCATTTCTGGCCCCACACACATCTCCAGCACTGCAGTGCACTCTGCACCTCACAGAATCATAGAATTACTCAGGTTTCAAAAGACCTTAAAGTCCATCTGCAACCCAACCATACTACCCCAACTCTGACAACCCTCTGCTAAATCATGTCCCTGAGCACCACATCCAAATGGTTTTTAAACACATCCAGGGATGGTGACTCAACCACCTCCCTGGGGAGCCAATTCCAGTGCTTAACAGCCCTTTCTGTAAAGTAGTGTTTCCTGATATCCAACCTAAACCTCCCCTGGTGCAACTTGAGGCCATTTCCCCTCGTCCTGTCACCAGTGAGAAGAGACCAACCCCGCTCTCGCTGTAAGCACCTTTCAGGTATTGGAAGAGAGCAATAAGGTCTCCCCTCAGCCTCCTTTTTCCCAGGCTAAACAGCCCCAGTTCCTTCAGTCTCTCCTCCTAGGCCATATTCTCCAAGCCCTTCACCTTCTTGCCCTTCTTTGGACCTGCTCCAGCACCTCAAATGTTCTTTCTGTACTGAGGTGCCCACAACTGAGCACCGTACTGAAGGTGGGATCTCACCAGTGCTGAGTACAGGGCAGGATTACCTCCTTAGTCCTGCTGACCACAACATTCGTGATCCAAGCCAGGATGTCGTTGCCCTTCTTGGCCACCTGGGCACACTGCTGGCTCATATTCAGCCAACTGTCCATCAGTACACTAAGGACCTCCAGAGGCTCCACCAGTATATAACTGTAGAATGTGAGGGGGTATTCATGGTACAAAGAGCCAACCAGCTGCAGCTCCATCAACTGCTGTATTCCATTCCTGCAGGCCTGAAGCTCACCCACAGCGTGCAGCCTCAGCTTTTCTCAGTGCAGCAGAAGGGTGGGGGATGCTGTGGCACTGTGCTCTGCCTGCTTTGGAGGCTTTGGCTTCTGACAGTGCCACAGGGGGGGAAAAAAAAAAAAAAAAAGGAGCAATAAGAGCACAGAGCCAGGAGCCAGTCTGACAGCCAAATGAATCTCCCTGCCTACAGCCAAACCCAGTGCCTGGCCCAGCTGTCACCATGGCTGTGGTTGGCTGCAGGGACTGTCTTAGAAGGAAGGAACTTGGCTGGTGATGTTTTGTCTGGACGGCAATCCACTGCAGCCCATTGCTGGGGTTTGTGATCAACCCCTGCTTACCTGCACCCTGCCCTGTGACACAGCTCCTGCTGAGGGCACCGCTCACAGCTGCTGCTCCTATTGCACTTCTCCCTCTGTGGCTGAAGAACCCATCAGGCTGTCACAGGTGGAAGACTGAGGACTGTCATCACTCCAGTGGTAGTGGTTCCCACCTCATTCTGCCACCTTGCAATAACCCAGTGCTGGGATACATGTGCTGCTGGAAAGTGTTTCTCTGCCTCATTGGAAGGGCAGAGCTGCCTTGGTTTGATGAACACAGCAAAGGGGGAAGCACACAGGTTAGAACAGTTTCCATGTGCTGAAGAGGTCCCTGGGGGCTGAAGCAGGGGTTGAAAGCACGGCAAGCAGTGAACCCAATCCACCACCTGGGAGGGGAAGCAGAATCAGGAAAACAAAATCCCAACACAAAACTTACCCCCAAACCCTGCAGGAGATGAAAGGAAGAACGCAGCTGTGAAAAAAAGGAGTGGGAAGGATGGAAGAGCCATGCTGTGAGGGTGTAGGTCCACATCAGTGCCAGCCCTGCTGACAGCTGCAAGGAGTACAGCCAGAGGGAGTCATAAAAAACAGATACTTTATTTTTTATATGCAGCTAGGTCATGAGTCATCAAAATAGACTTTGTAATAGTTACTTTGTTTTAAATAGGAGGTGACAATGACACCTAAGGATTTCAGCTATGTGAAACGTTCTAGAATCGTAAATTAAAACAAATATTACAAATGACAACTTCCAGAAGATAAAAGGGAATTAAAAATACTTTCCAGGTAAAGTAAAATAATTCATCCAGTAAAACCATACTAAAAACATGAATTACCGAGATACTGCACGTGGAATACTCAAAGATGAACGCCTTTCTGTCATTTGAAAGACCCACAAAGCTAAAATCTCACCATTTAAATTACATTGCTCTAATAGTTTCTCTTACTGAAAACCAGTCCAATAATCCAGGCTAACTCAGGGATCTGCTGCCATTAGTGCTGCATCCGGCGCAGCCCACGGGCTCCCCGAGCTCCTCACCGCAGTGCATCCGAAGGGTCCTCCCTGTGCTCCTGCTGGCTGCAGCAGCCAAGGGCTCCCAGCAAGGCGCTCTGCAGTGACTGACGGTGGCTGCAGGGAAAGCCAGGTCCGGCTTTGCTCCTCTTGGCTCACTGCCTCAGCTCTCGAAACGCCACTGCTGAGGAAGGGAGCCATCGCAGATGGCCATGGCCACGTAGCCTTTGTGGCTGAGCGGGTCTGCCACCTTCATGCACTGCCCCACCGACACCTGGTAGAGGCGGTTGTTTTTCTAAGAAAGACAGACAAACAGATCTTTACTGCAATTTCTCTTCTGCTTCACTGACAAACTAGAGCTGAAACCGACGCATGGGGAGTGCTGGGGAAGGGGCTGCTCCTTGCTGAGAAATGAGCATTTGGGCAGCTGTTCCCAGCCCTGACACAGCAGGCCCACAGCCACAACAGCACACCCTGTAACCACGTTCAGACCTTGGAAAAAAGGCTCACGGGCTTTTACAGGGACCTAGTTTGGATTCTGCCTATACCAGTCTCTTAATCAGATGGAGGAATGATAAAAGCCATTCCCTAGCATGGCCAGGGAGGGAGGGAGGGAGGAGAAACACAGCAAGAACATCCAGTGCTTTTCCAGATCACTCACCCCTTCCAGCTGCATTTTATTGCAGAATTCCTGAAGCTCGTTGCAGTCAGGGTATAATTAAACTGGAACTTGTTGTCCCTCCAGTACATGGTAATTTCCCTTGATCTTACATAAGCTTTTCGACTGCTGGCCCCTGCAGTAAGGCACCCTGTGGCCCCCACTACACCATCAGCTTCCACAGTTTGAACTTGTCCTCTGCTGTCTTCAAAGGACAGTCCAAAGTCTTGTAACCAACAGAGTATTGCTGGCCTTTCTCTCCCCCAGTAACTCCTAGGTAAGCTGCTGTAGGGAACAGCTTCAGCAGGGTGGGCAACTCAATGATCTCCAGAGGTCCCTTCCATCCTCTGTGGTTCTCTGATCCCATGACTGCTGGCAGGGCTGCAGCAGCTTCCCTTATTTGACTCCTCTTAGGAACAAATGCTGCCAGTGAGTGGCACACACAAACCCGAGAAGGATCATGCACGGACCTGGACGTGCAGCATGCAGTCCTGGCAGTGTACTCCTGTTTGCTCAATGTTTATGTTATGGGCTCACTGCTACACCGCTGCGTGTGAGGTGACAGCCCCTGAGCTAACACCAAGGAGCCAGATTTCACGTGGCCACAGTAGAGTCACAGAACTAAAGCAATAAGACATTAAACTAACGAGATGCTATTTACAGGACAGAAGCTGCAAAACTGCTCCTCTGGATCCTGAGTTCCGCCCCCCACACTCAGCAGAAGCCACGACAAGGACTGCTCGCGTCTCCTAGTGCTGTAAAGCCAGCAGAGAGCTGTGGGGTGGGTTTCTTCCACCTGGCACACCCCACAGGACACAGTTCTGTGTGTGGCTGTGATAAGCAGAAAAAAAATCTAAATAGGACTGCAAAAACTTCCCAACATTGCAAAGGAAAAGGCCTGCAGGTCCTGGAGCTCAGGGAAGTCCTGCTCAGGCTGAGGTGCAGCCACCAACGCTGTGTAGCTTTGCACAGGCTGTGCTGGCTGTGGGCTTGATAAGTTTGGCCGTAATTACACTCAACCCTATGTCCCACAGGTGCCACCATCACTTATGGTAGCACTGATCACAAGCCCTATGCTGTGTGCCAGGCTATGTACACTTACCCCAAAGGTCCATTGCTGTGATCCGCCAGAGCCGTGGCACTTCATGAGGCGAGGAGGGTCGGACGAGCGAGTTTCTGACACATCCAAGCACAGGAGGTTATTCAAAATCAGCTCGTGATCTTCATTGTAAACCCACACCTGAAAGATGAGACAGAAAAGATGTCAATTGCAGAGTTACAAGGCACAGATATGCCTTGCCACACCTACTTCTGCATTGCTGTTTTGTTTTGGTTTTTTTTTTCCCCCCAGCAGAGCCTGAAAAGCAGCTGCAGTGCTCCACCACCTTCCCAACACCAAACAGCATTATCCTATGCAAAGGTGCTCAGAGGACCACATGTGACCCTATGTAAAAAATAAAGCACACCCACACTCCTCCTGTCCTGTTGGGATGACAGCAACATGCAGCCCCTCTCCCAAGCTCACCATCACACCAGCATTAAGCCCATAATTGAGGATCTCCTCAGCTGGGCCAAGTGCCATCAGCCAGGCAGGACACAAAACCAAGAAGTACCTCAAGTCTTCCTGGAAACAGCTGCACTCGGCCAGAAACACAAAGGAGTTCACCTCACTTTGTGCTATGGGCACGAAAAACACATAACAGCAGAGGAAGCCATGATTCTTCTCCAGAAAGGCTGACACGAGGCAACCCAAATTAATTTCAAACTAATTACGTGTTTGGGGTAGAAAACAAGGGAAAGACAAAAACGAGGCCTGAAGTCTGAAGATGCTGTGGTTCCAAACTCAAATTTGAGTATTGCGGTAAACATGCAGACTGTTAACAGATTCCAGCCCAAGGAAAGCAAAGCCACCCCTTATCATATAACTGAAAACCTTCAGGCACTCTGATATTTATTAAACATTTCCCTGCTGCCACATGGATGGATGATGAACATCATCCATCATCCTCATTGGCACAGGCTGACCATGCAGAAATCCAGAGATTCTTCTTTGGCATTTTCATTTTTTATTTTGCCATAATGAAGATACATAGAGCTGTGTTATTGACTTATTTTATTCTATCAAAAGATGAAAAGATCAAATTATCCCCACAGTGTGATTAGTGCAAATGAATAAAAGGCAGCTGAACTTCTTCTGGGGATATCCAAGTGAGGATAGGGGTGGAACAGTACCCAAGGCAAAGAGGGCCCACACTGCCACTTCCTCAGGATAAGAGGAGTTGACTATGTCAGACTTTGAGTCCAGGTCAATACAGACAGCTGTACTAAAACAAAACCCAACATCCAAGCTGGGAAAAATCAAACCAACCAAGGAAGCTATAGTAAGTGAAGGACTCTGGCTTTCAGAGTGCAATGCTGTGTAGCAAAAGGCACAGGGGGCAGTTGGCAAAGCTCTGTGGATGTACACTCATTTCATCTGTAAACTGCATTAGGAGTAGAGGAATGCAATGAAAAACTTCACTCCGGTAAATGCAAGCCAGCAACTATTACAGAACCAGCTCTGTGTGACAGAATCATGGCTGTGAGCTCCGCTGCCAAGACAGGCATTCCAGCACTCCAAGCAGCTGCCATCTATTGCTTCCATTGGCACTGGTGCACTATTCCATCAGTTTTTAAGAGACAAAAATGGAGCTGAAGAGCACCAAGAAGCCACCTCAGCATGAGGACAAGCTGTGCCCAGTGACAGCATTGTTACAGCTATGTGTAGCCCCTCAGTTCATGTTTCTAGTGGCAGTGACATCACAGCACCAAGTAACTTGTGAAAGTCACCAGGAACAGCAAAGCACGGGATCTGCAATCATTACTTTAAGCTATTGCTATCCAGGAGACCCAACGTCTTCCTAAAGACGTTGCTGATGTCCATGTGATCCTATTTCATATCTCAGTGTGTGGCTGAGGATTTGAAGAGGGACTGTGGGATTGTGCCCTTCAATGGGCTGATGAAAATGCAGCAGTAGAGAGAGCTCACACTTCTTCACACTCACGCCAGGTAAACGTACCAGGAAAACAAATCTCTGCATCATGGGCATAAGTTTAGGGAGGAGAATCCTACAGAAGAGCCGTAGCACTTAAAGTACATCCTCCTACAAGAGTCAGGAGTACACATGCTTACACTGATGGAGTGCTACAAGAGGTTAACAGCTCGTGACTTCCCACGCCCCATGCAGCTGAGCACAGACACCCACCAGCCAAGCCCAGCCTCAAGGGCAGCATTCACAACTGTAAAGCCTGATATATTGCTAAGTTAAAGAAAGTTTAAATTACTGAAGTGAAACAAATGAACAGAGAAGAGGTGAAACCAAAGAATAGAAAAAACACTACTCAGCAGACTAGGAGTTTTTTTTTGTTTTTTTTTTTTTTTTTAAAGGAGCTTGACTTGAAGCATTTAGGTCAGGTAGAAGACAAGCAGGCATTAGATACATGAGAGCCAATCTAGATCACAACGATTCCCACTAGTTATGTCTTCTGCTGGCCTTTATGCTTCATTCCAAAAATCTTCATTAGGGGTCTTTGAAGCTCCTCTTACAAGTTCATCAGTAACTACTACTTTTCCTTTGGAGCATCTATCATGAAGAATTTCAGCACCCTTGCTGTCTAATCACCATCTGATTAACCTTAGACAACATTTTTTGTAGAATCCACAACACTTAGGGTGCTTGTTTTTGTTTGTTTACTTCTGTATTTCATTGTGAAAGACAGAGATCGAGATGTCTGACCTTTTGAAGCCCTTAAATACTTTCTGGCCTCCTTCACCACCCAAGTTCCATGCTGTGCACTACCTTGTGCATTCCCAGTTTTGCTTATGGAAAGAGATCACACTGCTGACTGAGCAGAAGAGTTCACTTCAGCTGTCTTGGCATCTCCACACAACCACTCTTCAAATACACAATGTTAATTCCACGTTTGCCTTCTGCATGCGAAGTTCACACCCAGTATTTCTGCTTCTCAGCTTCTGTTACTTCAGGCTTCTCACCTCTGATCTTGTTTCTAACAGACCCTTCCACTATTTCTACTTGTGCTATTTCTAACTACAAAATCAAACAAAAGACCATTTTCTAGTCCAAAGTACTGTGCTTGGTGAGTCTCAAGAAAGACCTTCACATGTTTTCCCACGTAGAGTTCACTTTGTTCCTTTGGCTTACTGAGACTGCTATCTATTCACATTGTAAAAAGTAGCCTGGAAAGAGAAACAGAGTTAACTTATCCCAGACCACTTTCACCAGATCCAACACAGGCCTTCTTATCAAGGCTAAAGGTATAGATGGAACAGATGGGATAGATTCTTCTAGAACAATATAGTCCTTGCCATTTTTTGGCAATACCAGTGGAAAAGGCCAAAACGTTCCAATACTGAGCAAGTTTCTTGTTTTATATGCTTAACTTGTTACATGCCCTTTCTTTATGTTGTTCTCATGCATCTAGAGCAAGAGCATTCAGATGATATGAAAGAAAGCTGACAAATTGTTAGTAGAGCAAAACAAGTATACTAGTAGAAAATCATAGTGTTGGTTAACATATTTGGAGAACAAAATCATTGCAAAAGACAACAGCACAGCCAGTTTTCTTCTGTGAGAACTAGTTGCTTAATTTATCTCTAGTAAACAAGATTAAAACCAGATAAATTTAGTGCTCAGATTGTTCATCTCTGAAAAATCTAAAGGCTAACCAAAGTTTTCTGTCTCCAGGAGAAAAATCAGAAGGCTTTGATAAGGAGAAAAAAAATGGGCTCTCTCCAACTATTTGGCAGTACACTATTGGAAATACCACAGGAATGAAGGGAAACAGAATGGAAACCTATCTGTTCTTATGATGGATACCATCCATATAACGTATTGAGGGACATGGTTCAGTGGGGAAATACTGATGGTAGGTAGACAGTTGGACTAGATATCTTGGAGGTCTTTTCAAAGCTTGGTGATTCTATGATCCCATTTATTTTGTGTCTTTGACTACTTTTCTCTTCAGATGAGATTTAGTTTTCAGACCTGCGTGCCATATGCTTCTAAACTGTAGTGTTCTCAATATAGTTCTTAACTAGATAACAGTCTTTAAGGCATTAGGTGAGGACCTCTCTATCCTGGAGATTTTCCCCTCACCTTGAGTCCTGAATTTCTGTTGTCAAAGAAGTGGAACAGCAGTTTTTATATCATTACAAGAAGCCTCTATCATTGGATGTTCACATCCATTCCCAATTAAGCTCCAGAACCGCAATGTGCAGCCAAAGAACTTGCTAAATAGAAGGAACTCCAGGAAATTTAGAAAAAGCAACAAATCATTAATTCATTCCAAACTACAGTAGCAGAACACTACGGTAGTAGAATGTATAAAGAACAGTGGGCCAGGGAAAGGTTGCCTTGAATCTCAGAATGAGGAACTGACTGGAAGAGCTTCTACAAGTTCTGAAGTGTCAGTCAGTAGATTATGAATCCCTCAGGAGCCACTTGAGGACAGTTTCCAGCCACATATGGAGATAGAGACCACAAAGACAGGAGATTATAACATTCAACACTCAGTAGGTAGAACATTGAGCTGCGCAGTCTCTCTGCCAGCCTTTTTTTGAACAATACTCTGGAATCAGTCTGCTTGCTTACGAGATGTTTTAGCAGGGCGTTTTGCCAGCAGGAAGACATATCGATATGGTTCACTAGTCAAAATATCATACCTGGTTTTGATCATTGTAGTCGCACTCCCGAGCCACTACCAGGCCTCCTTTCTGACTTGGGTGGCCCTGAGCAACCAGGCATTTGTTGGTTTGAAGGTGATACAGCTACAAAAGGAAAACAGTTTGATGAAGAGGATAAACGAACACCACATACTAAAGAGAACACATGGTAATGCTTTGGAAGCAATGTGCTCACAAAGAAAAGCAATAGAAAGCCCTTCCTCCCTTTTAAAATACCATTTTGTTTCTCAGATTAATCTGGAGAAAGAGCCAGCATTCTCTAGTTCCATTTTGCTTTCCAATTCTTCTCTTGGTGTGGTAGAAGTGCAATACACACAACTTGGCTCAGCACAAGTTTCTTTCCCTTTCTCACTCTCCACAGAAGCCTACAGTCCCATCAACTGAACAAATCTATACTGCATTCTACTGCAGTTTAGCTTCAAAGAAGTCCCCTCCCACAGCACCTCTTCATGAAACAAGACAAAGCTATTGAGAAAAGGTCTTAAACAGATGCGTCTGACATCATCTGCTTGCAAATTGATCCTCAAGAGCATTTACACAACTAAAAAGTCTTAGTTGCTATTTTTAAAAACAGATGAGGTAAGAAGGAAAAGGTTTAAACACTCCTTAAATGCCCATTCCACTTCAAACACACTGTCTACCTGATTTTGTCCCACTCTGCATGTGTAGATCTGTTACCCTACCACCTCCTGCCACGCACACTAAAATAATCATAGAGCTGGATATAGAGTAAAAAAAATTTGCTGTCCTGAACTGGAGGCCAGGCTGGCTAATTAGCTAGTTGTGTTTTATTATGAAGATGTAGATGCTTTGGCATTTGTATTGATTCCACAGATTCTTATAAACCAAGACACTTCCAGTAATAAAAAGAACAAACTGCTCCACCACACTATCATAATTAGAGAGCACAAAGACCGAGTAATGTTCTTCCCTAAAGAGTTTCTGGAAATAGCTGTCCCAAGACACATCAACTGCCTCCCCAAGCACACCATGCTTCTCCTGTTCCCTGTACACATCTGAAACAAATTACACAAAAGCTTCTAAGTTACATTTTCTCACACTCCAGAGACTTCTAGGAGTGGTTTAATTTCCATCATTCCTCACTCACAAGTAGGCTTTCAAATCATTACAGCTTTAAGATCTTTTTATAATTTTCCCCCCTTGTTTTTATTGGCCATGATGATCAGTATTTAATAACACTGTAAAGAACCATCAGGATCTGTAATCATTACAGTTCTTCCCAGCTGTCAAACCAGCATTTATCTCTGGACCTACTAGCTTTTGAGAATAAATTGAGATTTCGAGTGTTCTACCCTGAATCCTGAAGAGCATGGCACACAGTGGTGACATTGGCTGATAGCTCTGTCCCATGTAGGCACGTGGAACCAGTCCATAGAGACATCAGAGCCAGAGCTCTCGCACACGCAGTGCTGGGTATAACCCTGGAACTCTAAAGCATCAAGCTGAGGAACTGCATTTTTCAGTTGCAGTTGGGGAAAACATTCATGCATACCCTAATAATTAACTTTACAACTTGACTGGAATTCAATTCTAAGAATACTGCACAAGCTGTGGCTTCCTAGGCAGCTGCTTCCAACCAAAAGGCAATGATGTCAATAGGCTGTCCATGAGCTCTGGTCCTCCAGCCTGCATTCACTTGCAGCACTAGCAACTGTTCATATCTACTTACTGCAGGCTGCACTACTACATGGAGCACGCTCCTTCTCCACCTGATACTTCCAATTAGTGAGATAGGCAGGAATCTGCTAGCCATAACCTACGTGCAGACTAAATAGTTCAGCAAAGATTATTTCCAAGGCAGTTTGTTGCAGAACAAGACCTACATTCAACGTGAACAGATTTGAGAAAATCTTTCAGAAAAAAAAAATCTCTCTCAAGACAGACCTCTGTATTTTTAAGAAAGTTTCTTACCCTTCCACGCTGGATTATTTTTGGTCGTTTTTGTGCTCTATTAATAAAAACTGGCTGCGGAGCTTTGGCATTGGGCCCGGATACTTGCATCTCAGGATAGATGTTATCTAAATACCACTTGAATGACTTGCAGTTCAATCTTTTTCGCAGTTCTACACGTTCAGTTATATTTCCATAGTTCCTTGTCCTTAGCTCAGGTCTCAAAGCAAAATACTGCTCCTGTAGGTAGGAGGAAAAGGTTGAGGGAAGGGGAAGAGAGGACAATTACAGATTAGTGATTTTTAAACTTCTCCCTGCTCGCAGAGCTCTCAAAGTTTCATTTCAGACAATTACATTTACCAATATCATTACAAAAATGAGAAGAAAAGTTCCTTCAAAGTCTTTAGTTTCAGCTAGATCTACAGAGCTCACAGAAGAGATATGATATTTGCACATCAACTAGTTCACTAGATAGGTCTTAAAAATCAGTTATCAGGGCACTGAGCTGCAATATTCTGTTGGATTACTCTCAGACACCTGGACTTTGCCAACACATTTTGAATTACTTAGTTCCATCTCTGGCATAGAGACAGCAGACTCATCTCAAAACAGATGGCACATCTGTCCTTATCAACACCTTTGAGCATGTGGATGCAACACTGCTCTTTTAAAAGTAGAGAAAAAGAAAACATTAAAAACAAGGGAATACTGGTCACCAAGGAAGTTTGGAGATAGGCCAGACCTTGTCATCAGGAATTGGTCTGCTTATAAAAAAAGTAGCTCTGCTACTCTGACTACCTCTTTTGTGGTTGAAGTTTTAACATCCTACCTCTTCTGTATTTTTATTTCCATCATATACACACTCAGATTTTTTAACAACCATCAAAACCAAAATTTACATTGTTGTTTCCCTTCCATTACGTAGTTTTATTTATTACATGTTGGCATTTGCTCATATCTGCAAAACAGCCCTCTGTCTTATCTTTGTTCTATTCATTCCACAATCACTGCAACAGACAAAATATCTCCAAGCTTGCATTCCATCCATAAATCTGTCATAATGACAGACTCTGGCAACTACTATGGAATTAGATTACACATAGCTGGAAAAGGTTAGAACAGAACTGTGTCATAAGAGACTGCTACAATCAGCAGTATATGTTCTCTTTAGACAAAGCACTATTAGATGGAAATAAAGAATCAATTCTAAGCTGCAGAGAAAACCATCATTAATCACAAACTACTGCACCCAGACACCAATAAGAGTGAAAGTGATAGATCAAGTCTACCAATGCATTATAAAAATGGGGAACGAAGATAAAAATTAATGACTCCTAATAGATTCCTCAAAGTGACAGAGTATCAAGATAAAGGATGGGCTTTGAAACATAAAACTTCAAGGAATATAAAGTTAAGAAAATATGTCTTCTACAGAAGCTATAGGGAGCACTGGAGCTGGCAATAAAGCAAATCCTATGCCCTCACAAGACAAAATGCCCTCAAGTACAACAGAGATGAGGGCTTCACACAATAGACCCGATCTACTATTAAAAGCATCAGTGCCAGGTCTGAATACAGGGAAGAAACACTCTCGCCCTTGAATCCAAAAGTCAATCCCGATTGGCCTTACAGGGCTAGACAGATTAAGGATCAGACTGCTAATTGTAACAAAAAGCAAATAAATAACCAATAAAACTGCCATCTCACCAACATGGAAACCACCTAAAGGCATCCTGCTCCCACATGCAAGTGATTTGGACACAAAACAATGCTGAGCTTACAAGAAACCTACACATCATCTTTTACTTCATTAAAAAGACATAATATTGAATCTCCCTCAAGCAGTAGCAGCAACAGGGGTGAAATTTCAACACTCAAAAGCAAAACCACAAGCTTACAGAGTTTGGGAATTCAGACCAAAATAAACATTAGGAAATCAGAATACAGAAGAAAGATCCCATTAGAAAGGCCAAGAGTCTTCATTGTGACACAGCCTTTAGACACGTAAGCCAGCTAATAACTATTTCATGTCCTAGAAACAGTCTTTTACCTTGTATTCATCCATCCACACATGTGCCAGCCTCAATGAATTATGAGCCATAGTGTCCTGTCCCCCTGGAGAGCCATAGGGACGTCTTTTACGGAAAATGTGTCCCACTCTGGAGCAGGGAATGATCAGAAGTCGACCCCCACACATCCAAATCTGTCCACAGAAAAGCAGAGCACAGCTTACCATAGGCATACTGACCAGGCTCACTTCTTCCTCACCTTCAAGAGATTTTTCAGTAGGTTTATGTGCAGTATAACTTAATTAAGTGTCAGCAGTGTTTTCTACATGCCAGGCTTTCTTGACAAGTTAATTATTAGATCTTTGGGTTAGAGAAAGAAACATTTTAATCATGCCATCACTTCTTCCACTCACAACATCACGGTCTTCACAGAACAGGTAGTATGCTATTCCAAAATTTTATGTTCTAATGACCTATTAGAAAATTCTGAAACATTTGGTCTGGGATTTACCTTGTAGATTAAGATAACTGATGAGAATTGCATCTCCATGCCTCCACAACAAATGACATACAAATAGGTCAGTCAATGTCATCAAGAGAGCAGTTTGTAATCAAATCACTTAAACTCTGCCTGGATAAGATAAAGACTAATTTTTACTATTCCCAACTCTTCCCAAGGGAGACAGAGCTTCCAGGCCTTGGAACTGCATATACTCCTCAGTTAATTTGCTCTTACTCCATACTCTATTCTGTACTGAAAACATGGAAAATATTCCACATGCAACTCTGTAAAATAACTCAGATTTAGGAACTGCTTGTTCTTATTTTTTAATTCCGATCTCAGTTTCTCTAATTACTCGATTTATCAGATTTCTCTGAAGTTTCTGAGTATGTGGTTAGTGGTTTTTTTGTTTGCTTTTGCTTTGGAGTTGGTATTTTTGTTTGTTTTCACTTTCCTCTGATCCCCTTTCTGTATTTCCCACGGTTGCATCTCATTTCTGAGCAGATCCTCATCACATGTGCTAATGAATCCATGCCACAGAAGCAAAGAATAAAAACATGGCATTGAGCACAAAAAGCTGTTTTCTATCAGGGGAGTGACAGTGAAGAGGAGAAAATAAAGCAATCCCAATGAAGCACCACTTTCAAATCTCTTGTTAATGATTTTCTTCATATTTTTTTTCCAAACCAAGGTGATGCTTTTTTTGAGAGTTAAGAGTAAAGTAGAAATTTTACATTCCCATGCCCTCAAAATGGAATTTGAAAAGCATCACAAGCTAAGGAAATATAACTTCACATACTGCCTACACTGCAGTTAGCCATATATACCTTCAACCTAACTGCAGAATTCATTGTTTGTATAAACCATTTCCATAAATGCATGATTACTCTTTCCTGTGCATGTCTAGTATTATTTCTAGTGATTTATTTCCAGTATTGTGAAAAATTTAGCCAAACAAAGAAAAAAATTCAAGTATGAGCTCAAAATTCTTTTTAATCTTCCTATTAAGACTTGACCTGAAAGTTATTATAAAGGTTAGTGTGCTAGAGGCATCTCTCCTCTCCCCCCCTTTTGTTCCCTCAGGAACAAAAGCACTGGTTTGTGTGTGTAAACAGCTACTGCAGTGCTACATACACCGTATGGAGGAAATAGAAGCCAGACACTGAGATTCATACTCCAATACACACAAAATGAAAGTACCCGAAAAGATATTTCCAGATTTTCTCCTCCCCAGATGTCCATGCCACTGTCATACTGTCCAAGCTCATTAAAGTACTCACGGTCCATGGCAAACAGGCCTCCAGCCATAGTGGGTGATCTAAAATGGAACAGTGAAAGCTAGTCAATATTTTGAACAAGAAGAGGGATTTCAGCTGAACTGGTTAAAAAAGCTCGTATTTAGACCTATGATTTTTAACTGATCATTTCCAGCTTCTGCAGGATTTCAGTTCTATAGTCTCTCCCTGTGATCTTTCACTACTGATGTACTCATAAAACATATTTCTTCATATAGTGAAATCAAGGAAGAAGTATGGGACAGAGAAAGAGAAACAAACTGCCATCTCTCCATTCAAAAATAGCAAACACTGGCAGGTCTGAAGTCCATTTAGACTTCTAAATTGAAAATTAGGAGCTATGTTTAATTAGCTGCTGGTAAAGATAGATCTTTTTCCTACAATCACAAATGCATATAGTTACAATGATGTGTGTTCACCTCCCTCTTACAGGAGGGATTTATACTGACTGGGCTTGACTGAACAGCAGAAAAAGAGCAGAATCCAGAGGGCATATTAAATGAGATCAAGAAATAATATCCTAGTTAAGCAAAAGAAGATCAAAACTTAAGTCATACAAGCCAAGCAGTCTGCTAGAATACATGGTACTCTACCTCCGACAATTCAAGTACCAGGAGCTGCACTGTTTCATCATCAATGCTGTGGTCAGTTGGTAAAGTCATATTTGAGTTTCTGTACTTGCATAGATGTTCTTGGAGTTTCCCAGTTTTCTGCCTTGCCTGTGCACTATTAGAATGGTCAACTATTTCATAGAAACCTTACTTTTTCCAGCCCTGACATCATTTATAAGAGTTACAGGTCCAGTAAGAACTAGATATTGCCAGTTCTGTACAGGTCAGACAGCCACAAATGGTTAAAAGGCTAAGGAGGATGTTCTCACATCCCCATGTTAAATCTTACTAAGACTTTTGTTTCAGAATGATGCTCATGCAATTCAGACCACAGAAATAAGGACAGACTTCCAAAAAGCTATCTGAGACATTTGCCACATCGTGCAAAGAGACAGAAGTGCTTTGAAGATGGCCTTCATGCCCATGTGCATTCAATTACAAAGCTTTATGACAAAATGAATGCTCAAAGCATTAAACCTTTTTCCTCCCTGCCCAAATGAGAAAACAAAATCCAAGTAGAAAAAAAACATTGACATAGAAGATAAGCAAATACTGCATCCTCTCCCATCAGTTATGAAATCACCTTCACATTACCACAAAAAAGCATTTTCCCAGACTAGCAATTCTTTGGCATTTCACCACAGAAAGTTCAGAGCCTATGAGCTCTAGTAGAATAGCCAGGCAGCTACTAGAGACAAGATGACATCAAGTTCATATCATTAAGCCAAAAACATCAAACTGGAAATAAACATTGACAGGTAGTTTAAATCTATCAGATAATTTCACATTAATAGAGAGCACAAGCTCTTTAAGACTTGTGTCTTTAGCAAATATGCTGCTGCTTTTCTCCCTTAGAAGGATAACTTCTTGATCAACTAATACATGATTAAGTACTAGAAACATAAGTGAAATAGGTAATAGAAAATAAAACTACTTCTGGGCAACATAATAAAGAGAAATAGTTGATAGGTCGGGCATCTGCTTCTAAAGCTGCATGCCCAGATACATTTCATAGCACCTAACAAGTGCTCCTGATCACCCATACATTACACAGAGCTGAGCTGACTGCTGCACACCATGCAAGAGGAGCCTTACTTGATTGGAGCAGTGGCTCCCTCAGGTCCTTCAAGCTCTGACAAAGGAACAAGATCCCACTTAAAGTGCAGGCCCCAGTTAAACCCTCCACGCACAACTGGGGAAGAGCTGTAGGTAAGTGTGTCAGCACTGATGATGTCAATCACAGGGCACACCACAGTCCTGCGGTCTTCTTTGATTGGAGTCAGCAGAGGTTGCAGCCACATCTCGTTCACCTCACAGTGACTGTCCAGGAATACCAGCACTTTTCCTACAAAGGCCAAAAAATACAAAATATAAAGACTTGAGGTAACATGAAATACACAAACAGGTGCAACTGTAGCTGCAGAGTATCAGCAGTATCCTCACAACTCCGTGTAACAGAAGGGAAATGCCATCTGCAGTCAGAAGGGCGGACAAACTAGACAGCACTGGGACTAACTCAGTCACTAAGGCAGAAGGTAGATCCTGGCTACTCACACATTATGAACTGCTTAAAATGGGCATCAGATATCACACTCAGACGAAGCAGAACTGCTGTACTGTAAAAGAAACATCAGAACTCTCAGAGACTGGAGATAGACTTGTTCTGAAGAGGAGCACCTTCCACGCACGAACAAGACTACAGAGACAAAGATGACAGCTACTGGGTTGGATGAACTATCCTTGTGACAAAGCTGCTTTTGTCCATTGACTGTAATCACCTTAAGCTTCCTTCATGTCACACTTCAGCACTGACTGCTGTAGCTAAGATCTGTGAGTTTTAAGCAGAGCCATTCTGACAAATTAATCTGCGTTTATTCAAGACACAGATCACAGCACTTCAATTCCTGAATATAAAGTAATGCAGAAAATCTCTACATTTCACTAGCTTTAGTTATTGTGGATCCAGACCATTTGAAAAGGAGAGCAAATGCCCTGATGTGGCACAGCCAGACCCAGCAGTATGGGACCAACCAACACTTCAGTCCTGTCAGGTCTATCAGATTACCTGCTGTGGTCAGAGAGGATCATTTGGCTCCTGAAAGGTTCAGCTAGTCTAAGAAATCATCTGAACTTCAACTGCATAACGTTAAAATAACATTAAATTTACATAATGTGGAAAAAATGGAAAAGAGCTTTAAAAAACCACTTAGACAAGTTATGTCTGTGTGTCTCTATTAACAACAGGCAATTTTTGACTGAGGGGAAAAGCAGACTCCAGAAACTCAGAAGAGCAGTAAAATGACTTAAAATTATACTAACACAAGTGGGTCCAAGCACAGTTTACAAGACGTAAGCACAATTTTCTCTCTGGATTATGCCATTACTATGCTAATGAGTAGACAACAATTAAAATATTTTACCCACCAATCAAAATTATTTGAGTAAGTCACCTATTCTTCCTCATGCAACAAAGGTTTAACAAGGAAGTATATTAAGGTAAATGGCACAGTATACATAAATATACATACCAGATACAGTTTATCCCAACTAACACTCACTACAACAACAGAAATGCTTCTGTGAGAATCATTACAGTTAAATGGTGAATCAGAAGGCACCTCTCAGTTTGTGGTAAGAAAGCAGATTGTCATTTTGGGGCAATAATTCCCCACAAAACATGCTGAGAATACTTTGAGAACTCAATATCCAGGGCAGAGGGAGGCATTCCTCAAACACAGACCTTTCAATCAAGAATAAGGTAAGTTATTCACTGCCTTACTAAATCAAGTCAAGCATTCTTTTTACCTTACTATTTCACTGATCCATTCTAAATAATCAACTCATTTTTATTACTCACTTATTAAAAATGAATTTATACAGGAAGGAAGAAAGAAAACAAATCAATACTTAGACAAGAGTAAAAAGATTAAAATCTGCTTCCAGATTTGCCAAGTCATTGTTTGAGTGATTTGGAAAAAAGTCTACTCCCCTCTTACACAGCAGAAATTTCCTGAAGTTAATTACAAATCATAAAAACAGTGGCTTTATTACATCTACTTTTAACACTTTCATTGAAACAAGAAACGAATCTTTCTTGTTTCCTTCTAATTAAGTCATTAGGAGAGTAATAAAAACCTCAGGTGAGGAGTAATTCAGCAAAAGTAGGAGGAAATACAGAAGACTTTCTGTAGAACACTGTCAATATCATCATGCAAACATTTAATATTAGTTAAGGTAACATTAGTTAAGGTCTCCAATCACCATCATACAGGTATCAACCAACAGACTTCATATAGCTGTTGTAATGTAGTTTAACAGAGTCACTGACATGCTGAAACTATTTTTAATAACACTTTACTCCTGAAATAATGTCAACCAAATCTTTCCCTCCCCCCAGCTTAAGTTGTGCAGCTTAGAAATTGGCATAATAGACACCTTTGCAGTGGGGTAAAGCAACTGCATGTCCAACACTCAGCATCTGAAAAAGCTACATCACAGAAAGAAAAGACTCAACCAAAATAAGGTCGGAGTATGCAAAGAAAGGAGAAGCAAGAAAGCATACCTGTAGCATGAGAGGCTCCAATCATCCTTCCTCGAATCAAGCCTTCCCGCTTCTCATTCCTTACTAATTTTGTTGTTTTAGGAAGCTGAGTTTTAACATATTCAACCAAGTCTTTCTTCAAGTCAGCTGGAAGGAGAATACAAGATCAACAACGGGATGGATGCTTTGGGAGAGTTTTGCTTCAAGCCCCAGGATGTTCAAATCGGGGCTAAACATTAAGCTGCAGTTTCTTGAATAAAGATTGGATTGCTATCGTTTTGCAAAGCCTTTACTACAGTATCATTCAAGTTAATGGGAAAGAACAGATTCAATGCTAAAAGGAATTACCACTGCTAAAAAATAAGTTTAAGATCATTGTATGAGGAGATAACATTTCTCTTCCTAAATTCTTAATGCAGACTGTCAAAAACAGTAAGAGTAATGAAAGCCCTTTCACTCACGCAAAGTGATTTAAATTATGTTCCACATACTAAAACAAATACTGACACTTGAAAAGCACAATAACACCTTTCATCATTTGTACCTTCTGACTCAACAGCAGGTAAACAGAATTACAGTCACCCCTCACAGGTAGTTACTTTTCTGAAATTCAAAATAATCATTCAAAGTGACTACTTCACTTAGTGATAGAAGGGGAAACATTTCAAATTAAAAGAGCTGAGATTTAGATTGGATATAGGGAAAGCTGTTTGTTTTTTTTACAGTAAGGGTTGTGAAGCACTAGAATTGGTTGTCCAGAGAGGTAGCAGATTCCTCATCCCTGGTGACATTCAGTGTCAGGCTGCATCAGCTTTTGAGCACCTGATTGAGCTGTCGGTGTCCCTGTTCATTGCAGGGACCCCTGAATGTCATCGTGGGGTCCCTTCCAACTCAGATAATTTTATGATCAAGAGCATCGTTGACAAGCACATGCTTTTAAAAGAGAGCAAAGTTCACTGAAGTATATAAACACCCTGCTTTGCCTGTCCCTTCTGAATGGCCTAGAACACTCCATCATGGCACATCAGACACAGGATTCACATATCCCATTGTTGTAGTAGTTCAGGGACTTGCTTGCTCCTCATACTGCATGCATTGGTGTTATATTGGTTGTTTCATCGATAAGAAAAGTAGTTCTCTAAAAATAGCATCTTCTCCCATCTTTAGCTGCAAAACATACTCATTTACAGCCAGAAAGGCAAGAATAACACTTCAATGCTTAGAAACTAATTTGGTCTTTGAATTAGGTAACGGGCCAGAAGAGTGATAGCATTACTGCCTAAACACAGGCATTAACCAAATGCATTACCATATTCCAAAGAAAGGGTTTTGATGTAAGCATAGATTTGAATATGAAGGCTATTAAACTTGAAAACAACAATTTGCACAAGAGACTTGTAGCAAAGAGTGCTTACTGCTTCCAAAGAACAAAAGGACAAGAGTTTTTAAACATTATGCATATTTATCAGCAAGGATAAGCATGTTTGATCTCTTTTGTCCATGTATTAACATTTGATCTGACCTCACAGACAGAAAATAGCTGCACAACAAGAGAACTTAATTCTAAAAGAGATGCATCTCAGTCTCACAGAGCAAGTGAGACCTTAATTTAGGACCTTTCTTTACCTCATATTTTGGTTTCCATGTACTAAAGAAGAGCCTAAAAATCACTTTAAAAATGCATGAAATTTTGGACTTATACAGAGGCAGGCAACTTGCACAATCCTACTCACAAGTCCTGCTGGATCAACACATTCCTCAACTGGCATACAACATTTGAGATACCAAACCACTGGATTACATCTGTCTTTGCTTTTTGCTTTGTGTAAGAGAAAAACGCTGGGACACCAATCTTTCAAGTGTAATGCAGTTCTGCAAGGTCTTCCCCTCTGTGGCATGGAACAGCACTGGTGGAAATGGCTGCTCCACAAAGAGCCAGCAACAGCTACCCCTAGGGTGGCCACAAGAGGCTGTGCAAGAGCCATGCAGAACCCTTCCAGCAAAGGCTGAGCTCTGATCCCAGCACTCCATCATCCTGAAATACCAAGCAAGTATTAAAAAAAACAACGCGTTGTTTCCATAGTGCCATATCCACTTATTTGTGAGACCTCAGCAGGGACTTTGTGCATTCAATGCCTTTCAGAAGCATTCACAGGCAGGATCGGCCCAAGAAATTTGCTGAGAGTGTGATCTGCTCTGAACACTTGAGTAGCCTGGACACCCCTCATTATTAGCTTCAAAATCAGTTTCTGAATGTTGAAATCCATATAATGCAAAGATCATCAGGAAAATGGCACATCAGGAAAATGTCAAAGTGGATATCATTCTGGACATAATGGAATATCTTGCATCTGTAGGGGCTAGGACTTTTCAGGTATAGACAGCAGTAACAACTAGTTTCACATACAGATTCTACATTCAGTCTGATAGTCAGTGAAGCACAGGAAGATACAGGAAAGCTGAGAAGTGCAAGCTCTGACTGAAATATTTCCAAAAGGTTCTCACCCAGTTCACTGTTGTCATCCACCAAAATAATTTCATGAAGAAGGTGTGCAGGGGTGCGATCCAGGACACTGTGCACCGTGCGAAGCAGGGCAGAAAGTGCTTCGTTGTAGAAACAGATGATAACACTGGCAAATGGCAGATCGGAAGGGTAGGATTTCTCTCTACACCTGCAAACAGAAATATAGTACTTATTTTGTTATCTGGGATCTCCAAAGGGCTGTTGTCATTCTTTGAATGTCGTAGACTACTTATATCCATGTTATTTAACATCTACAGGATTAAGCACAGTAAGTTACTCTCCACATAAATGCAAACTTACAATTAGCACTGCTACTTGATAGAAGACAAAATATGATGGATTGTAGAAGGAAGGAGAATTACAGATCCTTAAGACATAAGAGTAAATACTAAAGGCTTATTGCAGCTATCAAAATGCTGCCTAGCACTCTAAGCTGGCTCAGGTATGTACAAGAATGGCAAATATGACAAATACATCTATTGCCCAGCCACTGGAGAGTTGGTTGGATATTGCAGAGTATCTCCAATAGTGCTAAATACTTGTTTAGACAACCAAACACTGGAATTCAGCCTGCAGATGAAGACACTCAAATCTGGTCAATACTGTCAGTGAAGTCAAGACAGCATTCAGCTCACCCTGAGGCAGAGAAGTGCATTTTGTTAGCTGAAGAGCTCTGTATGCTCCATTAACTACATTGACTGGATCTCTGCTAAATGTAATAACAGTAGAGACAACTGACTAACATGCAGATAACTAGATTAGGCATCTTAAGTTCCTCACTGAATCTCACTCAAAGCAGAAGTTCATTCTACTTATTTTCAAATTTTATCTATAAACCTCCAGTAGGCTACAGTATCACAGATTAATGCCATTTGAAGATGCCAAGCATGAGAGAATCCAATAAAAATAAGGAAAACCATAAATGGAAACAGTGGTATACAAAAGCAGCCTTCACTGACTTGGAATGAATTCAGCTCTCGGGAGGGATTTCAGCAAGTACGATTCATTACCTTGACCCACACCACAGCAACCACTAGAAAAACAGAAGCAGGTTTATTTATTTTTTCAATTCAGTGGGTTTTTTCTTATCATGTTGTTACTGTGATGATTTTTTCCATATGCACTGTATGGATTAAAGAAACATTCTGCTTTATAGTAAAGCGCAGTATCCAGCAGTACCATGCAGATACCAAACAAATTCAGAAGTAGAAAGCTCTTCTCATCTAACTTATCCTCTACGGGCTTGCAACAAACATTGAGCACTACATAAGTTGAAAGCATCTTCTCCACAGAACACTCATCCACTTGGGCACCTGAACATTTAATATCCAAGTTTTCAAAGGTACCAAAGACAATTGTAGCATCTCTTCTGACCATTACAGTACTTGTAGCATCAAAAATAAAGCTAAAAAAAAAAAGTATTGTACCATACTTGAAGTAACTGAGAGCACAGCTAGGAAAACAGCTCACAGAAATTAAATAAGTATGATACATGTTTGAATAACCATACATACTTTGCATCTCTTGTATCAGGTACCTCCCTGTGATATCCCAGCCGGTTACTGATGAGCATATTGAAAGCATGCTTCTGATAGCCCAAGTCTCGGACTTCCTGATCTTCTTCATTAAAAATCATTCCTGCAGAAGGAACACACCAACATCAGTTAAAAGAATTAAAAGTATCCACTGGAAATGATCAAGGATTGAGAAGTGTACTTTAACTTTCCTCAAAACCAACCATGCTCTTCAGAAATTCCTTTACTCTCTGGTTTTGTGGAATGTATTTTTGCTCAACTGTTTTTGTTACCCCTCAGATAAGTAGTGCTTTTGAGCAGTCTGTGTAGCTACAACAACACAAAATCTTCCTCCAAACTGATGGCTTTGTTGTATTTATTGCCTTAACAGACACATTCCCTTTTCTGAAATGGCCTCTTAATCCCAGCACTGCCAAACAAACATCAAAGACAGGAAAGACTGCTCACACAATGAATCAGCACCTGTCCAGGTCTAGAAGGGGGATTTTTGAAAGGAAAAAAAATAGTTACAGTGGGAAAAAAGTCCTCACAAAAACAGCTCCAATTCCACATGGTCCTCTTGTGCCTGCAGTAACAAAAATAGCTATGATAGAATCGGCAACTTCTTATTTCTCACTTGAGACACTGACAACAAGTAAAACAGCAATAAAGCTAGCTGTTCCTTTGCTGATTATTTTAGCAGAAGCATCAGCTGTTGCTGTGCACAGCAGAGGCAGCAATTGTTAGTATAAATAAGTACACTGCCAAAGGCCAAGGTGAAATCCCAAATGCCATCATGCCTGCCTTGATTCAGTGCCAGGGTTCCTCTCTCACTGAGCCAAATGCTCACCAGGGTGAAGAAAAGCAAACTATTATGGTGTTTCAATGAATCTTCTACACAAAAAATAAAAGTAGAAGAAAGTGGTAAGAGCACAACACCATCATCTTCCTTACAGTTGTTTTTGACAGCAATCTCTCACTCTCTCACTCATTTGCCTTCTCTCTAAAGCAGAATAAAAAAATCAAACCTCCCAGACTCTTCTCATTCCTCACATTGAGTTTTTGACAGCTGTGGAAAAGCCAACTGAACTCAAATGCAGGGAAAATGCAGTGGATTAGAAAACAGAATAAAGAGCATAAGGAATGCAAAGAAATAAAGTTTCAAGCTTAAGAACAAGGATGGCCTTCAGAGCACAGCTGCATCACAGCTCTTTCAGCACAAAGTCTATCTATTGGTATAGCAAGACCACCTTCTAGAGGAAAATCTGCATCCAGACATCCAGATTCCCATCTCTTACAATTCTCACTCTGGCGCCTTTAGTCCTGACTACAGCAAAGACAATTCCTTAAACAGTAAGGATAGTAAAGCACTGGATTAGGTGGCCCAGAGAGGTGGTGGGTGCACCGTCCCTGGAGACACTGAAAGTCAGCCTCGATGGGGCTCTGAGCAACCTGATCTAGCTGTAGGTCTCCCTGTTGATTGCAGGGGCTGGAGAAACGACAAGATGACCTTTAGGAATCCCTTCCAACTCAAGAAATTCTATGATGTGTTGATGCTCTGACAATTGTACAGAGAGCAGGAATGAGGTCTGGTCAGAGTAGCAGTGCCTCTCTTCTAGCACCAGTGGCCTAAAAGTGTAAGTTGGCCTTTCTTTGAATTACATGCAGTTTCAGAGAAATGTTTCCAGCTTGTGAGCTTAGGTAGGCAGCTCAATCATTTCTGCATACACCACAGTAACACAGTGTCACTGGGTCAACTTAAAACATTCCCTTTATACGACGCATGAGCTTAAGAAACACACGCTAATATTTTGTTCTACAGCCCACCAATACACAACCACCAGCTACTTGATTCTGATCTTCTTAGAAGAAATGCTAATAATTTTTAAAACATCCTCATGAAGAACAACATCCAAAACATCTGCAAAAGACCTGAAACGTTTCAGTCCAAACAGCAGATACAAGTCCTTGGAAAAGAAGATTCGCAATGGAAACATCAGCTCAGGATTGACTTCAGCAGTGTTATGTGGAATTCATAAGTTTGCAAAGAAAAAACAGATTACCAGATCAGTGTTTTTGCCTTTTGGCATGAAAAGGCACCCATGCCAATCCTTTCGTTGTTGGTTTCTTTTTTTATTTTTTTTTGCTTTGCATATTTATCATTGCCCTACCCCAGAGAGGCACGAAGCCCCTTCCTGCAGCACCTGATCTAATTCAAACAGAGAGCCAGCTGTCTCCTCATTATTCATGTAGAGCTTATCCTGGCACCGTAAATTAAATCCCCTTGGCTTTCACCAACCAAACTAGTCACTCTGTTTGAAGATCAAGGGACTTCTCAGTTGAAAAGCTCCAATTTCTTTCCTGGCCAGCACTGAATAGTTGGAAAGAAATGGCCACCTCTGGACTGGCTTTCACCTCACTTGGCTCTCCTGGCTTTTGCAATGAATTGATAAATATTTGTAATGCCACAAGGCAATGCAAATTGGCATTTCTGTTTTGGAAGGTGTTTTTCTACATACGTGCACAAGTCTATCATGCAAGTTTGTTAAAGGCCTACAGACTTTTACAGCTAATGAAACAGTAATAATAAAAGAGTTTGGTTGGATATAAGTATTAAGCTCCAGACTATGGAAGGTACTATGACACAATTCCCAAAAAGCAGTAGATATTATAACACTCAGTAAGTACCTCTAGACTTAAAGCAAGTTGGCTAATAGCCAATGCATATTTAAATACAGCAGAAAACACTAAGCTGTAAGCAGTTCAGTACACAAAGCACTTTAGTGTACACAAACCTAATCTCATTGATGAAATATGTTCCACTGAAACATACAGATTTTTGTTGGTACAAAATAAGCAGGATTTGACCATCATCTCAATCTTACACTGTAATTTTGTCCATCCCACATATTTTTTAGGCTATTTCACACTCCAAAAATATTTTCCATATCAATGCTCTTCTTCATTATCTATTGCTATCAAGCTACTTTTAACTGCTGCGTAATGTGGTTAATAAAAGTTCATGTATTTGAGCCTAATCAATACAGAAGCAAGACATGAAAGACATATACACTGAATCTTCTAAAAAAAAAATAAAGAACCACATCAAGGGTAGACATCTTGTTGTAATCCCCTCCCTGTTAACACTTACACAGCAGAATTATAACTGTTAGAAATAGTATATTTTGGATTATACAGAGTAAATTTCAAATAATTCCTAATTAAGAGAGCCACTTGTACCACCTACATTTAACACCAAAACTACCTTATTACACAGTTTTACCCTGAAATCCTGTGAATAAACAGACAGTTTTCATTTTCTATTTCTATTCTTTTGTCACCCATACTAAGAAACACTCACCCATTTCAGGAGAGAAGTCTCCCTCTCCCTTTACTGGGTCCTGGACATGATTTCCAACAGGATTTCTAAACTTACTCTCTTTCTGTTGCAATTCAGGTATATTAACTGGCCCCCGAGTGAAACGGGGGTAGAATTTTTTTGGAAATGGCTTCTGAGGTTCTAGCCCTTTGACGGGCACATTCTTGAAGGATTGGTTCTCTTCACTGAGGTTGAAATAAACAAAGAGCAGAAGTGTCCAGGTCACCGATGTGAAAAGGCACCCATAACAGAAATAGCGAAGCGTGACACTTCCCATTGTACACTCAGCATCGTTGAGGACCCATTCTCAATTACCTGAAAGAGAATAAAAACGTATTTTGAGAGTACTGCCTGCGAACTCCTTAGGTTTATACATTAATGAAGTTCATTCTAGCCATTACTCTTCCATTAAATATTTTTGTAACACTATCAGCAGACTTTAAGAATGAAATGCCTCTTCACAACTACAGTTGATCAACATGTGTGGCCACTACTGCTTTAAAACATGAAGCAAACAATCACTAGCAGCCAAGTGACACATAGCACATAAGGAAAAGCAATTACCCAGAGCAGTTACGTAATTATCTTTTTTTTCCACCACAGTACGTTCTTCATCTGCCTACATTTATTTAACCAAATCAGTATTTAAGTACATACCAGATACAAAAAATTTGTTCTTGCTTTCAGTTCCAAATTGAATTTCATTCCAAATTTAAGAACACCAACCATCATGAGCATCTCAGAAATCAGAGTGCTACGTAGCTAAGACATAGTACCAAGACAGTGACATAATGACATTTACAGACTCTCTCCAGAAACAAGAGAGAGAATAGCAAAAGAATAAAAACCTCCAAGGAAATCCACTGGCTCCCTAAAGGCATCTGCAGGCTCTGGAATAGATTCCATCCTCCCTGGAGATGCCCACCTGAAACTGAAAGGAAGCAAACCAGCCTGCAGGCATCCCACCACTAACACCACTTGCCCAAAGTCTATTGGCAATTACTCAAGTAAGCAAACCCCTGGAATGAAGCATGTGAAACTGGTGATAAAGTAAGTTTTACTTACAGCCCTGGAGAATCAGGTAAACTGTTTGGAGTCTCTCCTGTCTAAACAAGGCTTGGTTCCCAAACTTCAGAAACCGAAAACCCTCAAAGAGAATTCTCTCATCATTATCTAAACACAGTGAATTATTAGCATAGTAGCAATAAGTCAAGAAAACATTTAGCCACCTATTTAATTAGTAAAACATTCGTATTAAGAAAACAAAGTTCTGGGGATGGGGTCAGGAGTTTATGCTAATGTATTTCTCAGGCTTCTCAAAAAGTTGGAAACTAAGGGAAGCCCTCACATGAGGCTGGCAAAGAACAAACCTCAACAACAGTTACGAGCACAAACAGAATATTCCCTTCTTATTATGGAAAACTGCTAAACAGAGGTAGAATGCATTATGATCCCAAAGAAATCTATAAAGATCCCACTCACTTTGGCAGTGTAATTCTGAGTCCTAAAGTGACTTACATCCAAAAATTCAAACTCCACTTTTACAGACTGCAGCAAGTCATTCTCTCTATTCTAAAGAAAACATTTCCACAATGCAGAATAAAGCAGAAAGCCTCCTCAAAAACAATTTACCTGTTATTCTTACCAAGTCAAACTCCCTCACTTCTATAAGGCAAAAAAATCTATGCAACAGTTAAACCCAAGGAGCTTAAAAAGGTCTTAAACAGGGTTTAAATCTCATACTGATTCCGTGCATGCAGACAAATTGCATGCTCTGTGAAACAGGCTCTAACACTGCCACACACAAATCTCACTGCTTAACCAGAAGGCCATGAAATTAGTCAGGCAACAAATGCTCTGGGGCATAAATGATTCCAAAAAAAACCTCATTCTAGCTAACAGGATGGGTTTAGCAGCTAGAGAGATGCAGATCACCAGACTCCAGTATCTTATTGCCTGCACTCACAGTGGTCAGTTACCATACAATAAAGCAAATTCAGGCTCTGAAAAAGCACTGGAGTTGCAAAGAAGCAAGATTACATACACAGCTGTATCCTTGCATCACAGTTACTCTTCTTGCCAGACAGTCTGCAGACAACTAATGCTTATCCTCGAAGATCTGGGTACTTGCCAGCTTTTTCTAGCACAGCCACAAGAAGGTCATCTGCTGCAAGACTTGTCCAAGCCTAATTCTGCTCCACAAAACCTGCAGGAGTTGTTTTTCCATTTGCTATGGTAACACAGATGTACAATCCCACATTCTGACACATGTACTTATGCTGTGGAACAGAGCTGTTTGAATAAGATAGCAATTCCTGCAGCAGAAACAACCTTTTCATTTCAGAGCTATGTAAGGGTATATCCACACTGAGGTTTGGACAGGATAACTGGATCTCACCCTTGCTACCCCAGATAACAGTAGGAATACAGGACACAGCAGAATTCATGATGGAACAAGCTTCTCCTCACCTTCTCTGATCCATTTTGCAGCTCAGAGTCTGTGCTGCTACTGAACCAAATCCAGACAAAGTTCGCTGTGCCCAAGATCAGACATTCAAATGAAAAAGAAAGGGATAAATGAATGATCAGAGTGAAGAGACCACCGTCCATCCCTTCCATCTCCAGAAAGCCCTCTGACCAGTCTGAAAGTCACACTTGGAGACCTGCCAGATTGCTCTTACAACTATAAGCAGCACAAACCTAAGCGTGATATTATTCCACATGTTCCTTCCCAGGGCAGAACTGCTTCACTTTCATTTCCCCCTCTCTGCTGTTTTGCAGCTTTGTGAAAGGACACAAAGGTTGAAAAATTGCATTTAAAATAAGTGACAGAACCTCCACAATGCAGAAATGAGGCCCTTTCAGTAGCTTGCTATTCAACCAAGACATTTGGTAATACATTTGGCAGGAAAATACAAAGCCATTATTTATTTCCTCTAAGTTCCAAGTGTTCTGTTAGAGACTCAGCTTTGCAGGCAGATTGGAAAAAAACAAACACTGTCTGCAAAAGAAAAATCAGGGTTGAGTAGTTTACCTTATTTACCAACACATGAGCATTTACACAACTGGCTTCCTGTGGATTTCAACCAATTCTACTAACTTTTCAAGCACTATACACCAGGTTCTGCATGGGTCCTGCCCTGAGGAGCCAGGAGACCCTCTCCAGCCCTACGCTCATATGCATACAATTGCATCAATACATCCCTGCCTTCCTCAACAAGCCAAGCTTCACTTGTTTCAAAATACCATGGCCAAAATAACTGCTCTGAGGTGCTCCAGAGAGAAGAGAAAAAGTAGTCACAGGGATAACTGTCACACAGGCCTCCATCTTTCCCTTGGCCTTCTCCTTGTCTACATGCTCACCAGAATACTTTTCTCATTTTATTTATGTAATAATACAGTAACATTCAATTCAGCCACCATTAAATTGCAATTTGAATAGTAAAGATATAAACTACTTCTGCAACTTAGTTACTGTAGGGAATCTGCTTAGGCAGAGGGCTGGACCAGATGCTCTGCAGAGGTCCTTGCAATCCCTACAATTCTGTGCTTTCTATTAAATCAAAAGCAAGCAAAAGTTGTTACCCCCAAAACTACAGTTTAAACATAACGAGCAACACTTCATCATACGTATTATGAATCAGTCTCTCTCTTTCTCTACCACATAACTAGCAATAGGACTAGAGGAATGGCCTCAAGTTGTGCCAGGGGAGATTCAGGATGGATATTAGGAAAAATTTCTTCTCTGGAAGAGTGGGCAGGTGGTGGAATGGGCTGTCCAGGGAGGTGGTGGAGTCACCATCCCTGGAGGTGTTCAAAAAAATATTCTGATGCTGTACTAAGGGACATGGGTTAGTGAGGAAATATTGGTGGAAGGTGGATGTTTGGACTGGATGATTTGGAGGTCTTTTCCAACTTTGGTGGTTCTATGCTTTCATGATAATACAGCACCTCACAGATAACTCAGACTACACTTGAGGGGTTTAGAGCATTTCACCCCTCCATCTCTGAAAAGCAACACAGCTGTCAAAAGAGAGTTTCCAAAATACCTCAAACAATTCTCTTCTCCAAAAAACAAATGTAGCGAGTCAAGCTACAAAATGACCAGAAGACAATTCCTCTCAGTAACACAGGAGCTTTCACAACAAATAATAAATAGACCTATGATCACATCCTGAAATATTTTACAAGCCCTTGTTAACACACACAGCATCCTAGCAATACATGGGGTTTACAGCTGCTTGCATTGGGATACTTCAGAAAGCAGTGAGAACAGATTAACAGAATCCATAACCCAGACAAACACAAATCGTTGGAAGTGGCAGCATCTCCTATATCAGGAAGTTATGGTCCGTTCTGGAGGCAAATGGAGTGATTGAGAAGGAGAAAAATGCACTTTTTTTAGAAGCTGCCCCCAGTATCTCCTCAAAATATATCTATATAGCAATCCACAGCATTCCGTATATTTCTAACCAGATATCCTGACTTTCAGACTCTCCCTTCTCCCTCTCTATTCTGACTGCCGTATTTATTGCCTGATGGTTTTCTCACTTTGACAAAGCCTCAGGAAGATCTGAGTTTGCACGACATAATGCCAGAAACACCAAGAGCAAAGTATTCCTCTCTAATCCTGACAAATTCCACTGAAGATATCTCACTTCCTTGCAGATGTAGTCAACTATTAATTTTTTTCTCCAAGTATAAAAGTTATAAGTAACTTAGTAAAACTCTCTGAAAGTCAACCAATAGCAGAGACCAAAAGCTCCAGGAGCCTACCTGCCAGACTCCAGCTGCACTGATCACTGCACAGCACTGTTTTCCACGTTGCTCTGACTTCATGTAGGTTCCTGACAGCACCATCACAAAACTCACTTCACACACGCAACTCCAAACATTTACATTTGTTTAACAATTTGTCCAACACTGATGCACTCTGTTTCCCCAGGCAGCCTGGAAGAATTTGCTGTTAGGAACCTGTGCAGCTCTAACAGTGGCCCAATGTGTGAGCCTTCTACATTTCTAATGAAGAAAATGCCAACCATATTTCACAATATTTTGGCTAATAGAGAAAAAGTAGCTACAGGATCTCTAGCAGCCACAGCTTAAACACCACATCTGCTTGGATTAACCTCAGCAACTTAGTAAACACACCGTATGACTAGATGTTTCACAGCCATGCCAAAACTCATGTTTGTCAGAGGTCAAACAGAGGATCAGATTAACCTCAAGATTTTTGAAACAGCAGTCAGAATTATTTGAGAAATCCTTCAACTCTGCTTGAAGTTTTTCCAAGAACAGCCTTACTTTAAAAAAAAAAAAAAAGAAAAGGGACATTCATACTACCCAGATTTCCTTCTGCAAGTCTGTGTGGATACATATAATTATACATATATAATGTAGATGATATGTATAAAAGATACATTACAGGCCAGTCAGCCTCACTCCCCATCCCTGAAAAGGTGGTGCAACAACTTGGATACCATCTCCAAGCAATTGGAAGAGAAGGTTATCAGGAGTAGTCAACATGGATTCACCAAGGAGAAATCATTCTTGATCAACTGATAGCCTCCTGTGATATCACTGCTGGCTGGGCAGATGGGGGAGAGCAGAAGGTGTCGTGCACTTCGACTTCAGTGAGGTGTCAGACACCATCTCCCACAACATCCTTGTTATGAAACTTAGAAAATGTGGGATAGATGAGTGGACAGTGAGGTGGGTTGAGAACTTGATGACTGGCAGAGCTCAGAGGGTTGTCGTCAGTGGCATAGAGTCTAGTTGGAGGCCTCTAACTAGTGGTGTACCCCAGGGGTCAGTTCTGGGTCCAGTCTTGTTCAATATCTTTATCAACAACCTGGATGAAGGGATAGAGTCCATCATCAGCATGTTTGCTGATGATACAAAGCTGTAAGGATTGGCTGACACATCTGAAGGCTAGGAAGGCATAAAGCTTGACATAGGAAGTTCTACAGCAACATGAGGAAGAATTTTTTTACAGTGAGGGTGATAGAGCACTGGAACAGGTTGCCCAGAGAGTTTGCGGAGCCTCCCATAGAGATACTCAAGACCCATCTGCATGCCTACCTGTGTAATCTGTTGTAGGGTACCTGCTTCTGCAAGGGAGATTGATATGATGATCTCAAGGTCCCTTTCAACCCCTGCAATTCTATGATAATCTTCATATTTTAGAGGAGTATTCTAGTTTTAAGGACCATTCTAGTAAAACATAATTGAGGTTATTTTTATCTTTCTACAGAGTAGTTGGATAAATACCTGTGTGGGCTTTCGCAATTCCTTCCTTTTAAACTTTATTTTGGGAAGGAAAAGCCAAGAAGTAACACTACTGACAAAAGCAGTTTTTCCTCTTTTAATAGCCTTAACTCTTCATATATTTCTTGGTTCCAGTGCAATGGCTACCAATATTGCGCTTCCTAAGAAGTATTAGCATGAATAGCTTCACATCAGGACAGAAGTTAAGTTTTTTACAGAGAGTGTGATGAGGTGCTGGAACAGCTGCCCAGAGAGGTTGTGGATGCCCATCCCTAGAGGTGTTCAAGGCCAGGTTGGATGGGGCCCTGGGCAGCCTGGTCTAGCATTAAATAGGGAGGTTGGTGGACGTGCCTGTGGCAGGGGGTTGGAGATTCACGATCCTTGAGGTCCCTTCCAACCCTGGTGATTCTGAGGAGCTCCCTGGCTGGGGGCAGCTGGAAAGGACCCAGGATGGTCTTGACAGCAGCCTGCTCCTATCTGCAGGTTCAGGGACCACCCAAAGAGGGCTGTGCTCTTTGTTACAGCACGTGGGAGAGCAGAAGAGCTAAAGCCAGACTAATCTAGCTCCAGCAACTGTCAGAGAAATACACTATGGGCCACAAGCTGTCCTCCTGTATAACATCATTACTCCCACTCATTTTAAGAGATGACATACAGAGATCTATTTTTAACGATCCACTGTAAATCACTTCTAAATGCAACTTTAGAAGCTTTAGGATCCAAGTTTAGTCATTTCAGCACAGCTATAGAGATCCACGTCACACCATCTAAAATAAATCCTGCTGGAATGAATACAAGTTTTGATCAACACTTAACAGAAAAAGAAAGTCTTAAAATACCAATAACATTCATTATCCTTTATAATGAAAGAAAGATGCATAGAGAGAATAGCTGCATGAGCTGCTGAAAACCTAAACAACTGTGCTGTGAGTTTGCGAGTTGGAAGAACACTGTTTTATAAAAATATTTGCAGTTTATCTTTACGGCTGCGTGTTCCCACTCTTCACTATCTTACCACTGTCAAATGGTTTGCCTGCAATATACAAGCACTGATTTGTATTTCAGGTTTTGGATGTTAACCACAGATGCCTAAATGTCGCATGCTACTGTCTTTAAATCTGTAGGCTAAATATTGAATACCTCCTCTAGGGATGTAGCTTTGGTTATCAAGCTTTTTGGAACTTCTCAACTGCAAGTTCTGTCTTTAGCCACCTCCATTTCAGATGTTTCCTTTCTGAGGAAGATGCTTTAAAATTTAATACCTTTCACTTCAGCTAGACTTTCCCCCCCCCCCTTATTGACAAGGAATACATTTCTCCCTACATATTTCTCCCCCTCCAAGGAAAGGGAATGCTTCAAAATAGACATTTGAGGACACAATTTTCAAGCAAAAAGCAGTTCAAAGTTTGGAATGAAGTTTCATAAAATTCTGGCTCTCTCATTAACAATCTACCGGGTTTGGTTGCAACCAGTGGCACAACAGTGCATCAAAATAATTAACATAGCAGCCCAGTTAGTGATTACAGTCAGCAAGTACATTTGGACTTAGAAACATGAACTGAAGAAAATCCCAGTGCCCAGTACTGAGTAACTAAGTGCCATACAACAGTCAGTTTTGTTCTGCTACAATGCCCTTTGCCTCCCCTCTCCCATTAAAGCTCCTTGTTGCCCAAAGGACAATTGCATGGAATTAGAGGGATCTCTAGCAAGTGTGCTGCACTACAGGGCTGCTCTGCTGGATGTTACTCCCAGCCACCTGGCATATAAACATATACCATGCCATTCATGGAGCCCTAAAAATACCTTCTCCCTTTTATTTGCTAATAGGTGCTTTCTTCAAACTGAAACAGTGAGATTTGCTTTTCATCTGCAAATCCAGCTTTTAAGGAATCCCAGACATTTATGTACTGCCTCCAAGGAAAGGTGCCTGCATTTTGCAATGCAGTTCTTCCTTCTTATATACAACTTAAAAAAAAAAAGCAGGGTTAAAAACAATACTGACAATTTCTTTAATGCACCTCTCTCCCATTAAAGATCTAAATATTAGCTGAAAGATCCTCAGTGCTGTATACAAACAGCAGTAGAGCTTACAAGGTCAGCTATGCCTAAGTAAGCTGCTTAGTGCCTTTTCTCAGCATCTCAAATCTATCTACCTGCCCCTTGCATATTATGCCCACAGAGCTCACAAGAACAGGAATAAAAATACAAATGCATGAAAAACAATTAGAGAAATACTTCTGCAAAAACAGCTGAATAGAAAAGCACCCACCTCTTCCAGAAGAGTCAGCACTAAAGACGCAGTGCAAGGTTACACAGTGAAAACACACCAACTGCAGTAACAGTCAAACCCAGTTGGTGTCTTCATTCCCTGTACACAATAAAATGCTGAGCCTGAAACTTAACACTTGATTGCTGAGAACTGCTTCCAAGTCATTGCTGTGAGCAGGGCAACAAACACAGGCTTCACTATGACAACAGGCTAACGTGGATGGGCTTTAGGACACGAACTCCGGGAGGCTATACACCTCATCTGACTGCACATACAGCCTCCAAAGAACTGTTAGTTTTGTTCTTAAAACGTGATGCACAATGCATATGTTTGGCAGCAATCACCTTACTGCCGCTAAGAAGCATAATCAACGTCTTTCTAAGGAATCTTCCATTACAACACCAATAGACTGCATCTCATCATGTTAGAGAAAGCCATCATTAAGCTTGCATGCAAATCTCAATTCTAAAAGCTCCTTTACAGCTCATTATTCAAACCACTAGTATCTGTATAAGATTTCCACATTCTTAATAAACTTTAGCAGGTATGATTTCTGTTCAAATGAGTCTTTTTTTTTTTTTAATCAAAAGTGCCTTTTTTTTTTTGCCAGCCTTTTACAAAGTTTTCCAAGTCTAAAAAAAAAATAAACGCAAACTGTACAGTTCTCCCACCAGAATTGCTGGCAGGATTTCTGGCAATAGAACAGACCTCATGGAAGTACTTTGGAGTGGGACAGTGAAAACTGGGGTTGATGGGCTCAGTTTTAAGCCTGTAACCACTGACACTGCATTCTGCACAAGACTTTCCTTAAATCCCAGCGGTGCAGTTCACTCTACGCAGTCATCCCCTTGTGGGGAATTCTGTACTGAAATCAACAGCTGCATACAAAAAAAAATATTTTAAACATCTACAATCTGAGACCAGAATTTCTGCAAAATACTATACCTGAACTTGTACAAAATGCAAACCTGATGCAATTAAGTTATTTCCTAATATTACAGAACTGGAAACTCTGTGAAGCTGACTTAATGAGACTGGTTAGGTTTCATCTTGCCCTCCAGCATTAGATTACAAGGACTCATTCACAGACCTCCAAGTCTGTTTCCCCACAAACCACACAAGGCTGATTCAGTTCTCTTTTCCTAGATGTTTCCTTTTGAATACGCAGAAACTTACATAAAAACATGACAGAAGTGCTATGTTTGCACCCCACACGCTATATTCACTTACAATTATATGCCAGAAGCTGCCATGAAACAACAACTCGAGGCTATGCCTACTGCTGCAGCTCTGGGATCTGCCCAGGGAGGTGCTGGGATCACCGTCCCTGGAGATGTTCCAGAACTGTGTCACCAGGCATGGTGGGGATGGGTTGACAGTAGGACTAACGTGATCTTAGAGGTCTTTTCCAACCTGAGTGATTCTGTGATTCTGCCCTTGCATGGCAGCTAATCCAGCCCTGCACCAAACGTCTTTATGGAGCTGAAATACCTGATACCACAACACATACACATTATTTGTAACAAAATCTAGTAGTTACATGAGCAAGGTTAAAACAAGCTATGGTTTAAACTCACAAAAGCTGGTAGATAGGAAAATATTTAACTAATTCTCAACTGCTAGGATTTCCTAATTCCTGTTAGGGCTCTCCATGCTGTTAAGGGATGGCACGATCTTGGAAAGATCTTTAACGTATTACATTGTGAGTTCTGCACAGTTGGCCATTGGTAAATCACAGAACTGAAAGAAATATTAAAAGTACAGTTTAACTGAACTCAGTGTCTATTTGCATTCCTCATGTCCAGAAACAAAGGTCACTTAAGTTTTGATTTCAAGCTTTAGCACAGAATCCACAGTATTTGTGCCATCTGGAACAGCATAACAAGGGACTTTCATGTTTTCTGGTAGGGAACTCTTTCCCAAGAAGACAAAAAAAAAACAAAACACATCATCGTTTTTGTTTTGGATCTATTTTCACAACAGACGTTTTACAGTAACTTCCACATACCAGTTTCTCTCTACTTCTCCCATTTTCTCACTGATGTCTCCAGTCATCAACATAGGAGAGGAAGCCCAAGGATACAAACCAACTCATCAGCTCATGGAGCGAGCCAGGAAACCACACATTAAGGTATACAAAGCCAAGGGATGTTCTGGCTGATGTTCTCTGCTATGGATTTTGATGAAATCCTCAGAAATTTATTGTCTCAATAGTCACTTTTTAAACCTGAATGCCACATTAAAGCAAATACATCAAAGGTTTCAAGGCCACAACAGGCAGAAATAATACAAGTAACAAGTGAAACTTTGAGTGGAAGAGCAAGAGCTCTTCCAAGCCAATTTATGAATTATACTGAACTCTTGCACAGGCGCTGTTTTTCCTCTTCTTAACAAAATACAGTTAAGAGTCACCTACCATTGCTGCTACAACTGTATCTATGGATGGAGTCAATGAAAACACGCATCTAAACTAAAACTTACACTGCTAAATATTGAATTTGACAAGAGAGTAGGGTTTTTTCAAATACATCAGCAAACAGACCTTGTATTGGCATGATTCTGAAACAAAAGTGGACTTTAACTGTTAAAGTGATAAATCATTTGCAAAGAGATTTCATGCTGTATGGAAAGGAAACTTCTACAAGTTAAACTAAAAAAATAGATCGTCCTTTATTTCTTCTACATGATGTTACAGATACACTTACTACTCTTCCAAAGAACCTCCTTTGAGAGAAGTGTGGAGCACTTCTCCATCCCCCATTAGCCACTTTCATTCTACTTAACTATTGCCAATGTTTTTAATGTGAAAACATTCTCACGATTATGATGTTGAAACCATGGATGTTGCAACAGGATCAACAGCACATTTTCCCACTTCACTAGGAGCCAACTTCCAGTACACTGATAGCACAAACATTCAGCACATAACCCAGAACTCAGACTCCTGGCTTCACAAGCGATGAGTCTCAGTGTCTCCTGATGCAAGAGATAAGATGCCAACTGACAAAGTCTAGGTATTCCAAGAAACAGGAAAGTAAGGAATGCACTTCTAGAAAGCAAACTGCCTAACACATACACAAGAGGTATCAGCAGAGCCCGTAAAGTTGTCTGCTCTCAGTGCTATACTAAAGGAACTAGCAAAATAGTCAAAATACCTACAAAGAATTATTCATAAGGGGTTGTGTATCAAAATGGGATAAAATTCTATTCTTCCTGGAAAAGTATCTCTCTTAGTTCAGGCTACCTCTGAGGTTTACAACATCTAATTTAATCCTTGTCTGCACAAGAAAATCTAAGCCATTTAGCCAGATAATTCTTTAACAACTTTATATAAACTAATAGACCACCTCTGAATACACTCTTAACATTCATTATGTTTAAATCAGCATGGCACGTAGCCATCACTTACTAGGTATCTTATTTCTTGCATGCCTCTGCAAGTCTGTCCTTTTAAAATTAGACATCTTAAATGGTGCTGTGTCTCAGTGAAAGTCACAGGAATGACATTGGAATTTACTGCAGGTAAGCTACCTCACATTAGCAGCTCTGCAACATTTCTCTGTGTACTCCTTCCCTCTCACACAGTAAGAGAAGTCCTTTCTGTTCAGTGGCTTGCTCTATGGCAGAGGGATCAGAGCACGCATGCCACTGCAGCAGAGCCAATAAGGTATTGCTCATGAATCACGGCAAATCAGAAATACAGGATTGTGTACAGCTATAAAGAAATAAAACCACAGCAGCTCACCTGCCCTATGCTGGGTAGAGGCATCCAAGTACCTACCTGCAAGCAACACCTAGAGCCTGCACAGCTATTCCTTGCTCACGCACATAGCTTTCAGTACAAAATTTGAACTTGCTAGAAATCTCTAATCCAGGCTTGTATAAACAACAGAAAAGTTGCTTCACCCCCGAGCACTGTATTCCAGCTTCAAACATGCAAACTATCTGATTGCAGAAAATCCCTAGACTGCAAAAGAAAGGGCTGAGTATCAGCAGCTTCCTAATTTCCCCACTTTGTTACAGCGTTCACAGTGTTCAAAGTATTTACACTAATTATTAGACAATACTAACTCACTCCAGAAGCATGCTGGAGCACAGCTGAAAGACATGGAAGACACTATTAACTTTTACACAAAACGAGCCAAACAAATGCATTTTCTCATGCTGCTAAGCACCACTTTAACAGCCAAAGACTTTGTACTGATAGCATACATTAACATAGTAGCTGCAACAGCAGATGCATTTTATCTCCATAAGCCACCATATGTTTTGGAGCCTTATATAAGAATATATAAGAAAGAGTATTTGCATTTCTTGTTTTAACAAGGATTGAAACAGACTTTATCTTTGTAATGCTTTTTTGAGAGAAAAAAAAACCCAGCAACTTTTGTACTTGAAGAGTATGACCATATTTTTGCTCTTTAACAGACAGAAACATAAAGCAGCAATCTCTCCAAAATAAATCATTACTTAAATTTAGTGATACCGGTGCTGCCTAGCCAGAGAGATGGATCAGCTTAGGAAGTCCATAAGCTGAACTGCCACAGAATAGAATTATGACCTTTTCCTACTCTTCAAAATTCTACAGTCACAGAACAGTCGAGGTTGGAAAGAACTCAGAAGGTCACTCGGTCCAACCCCCAAATTTGACCTTGTCTCTTCAGTTGGAAGTCTCCCCCTTACTTTCCTGCTTCTGTAATCAACACACAGCTGCCAAACACCCTGACAGCTGCAATCCTTCACACAATCTTAAGGTAACTTCAGTAAGACCAATCCTTCCTTTATTCTTTTTGCCCCTGCTGTAAGCTATTCTCTTGCTCGAAGATCCAAATTCCTTATTTTAAACATCTGCTCATATACTCCTCGTCTTCCCATCCATTTGATGCACAGCTTGCCCTGCTCTACACACACTCTCTGTCTGCCATTAAAACTGTTATTTCACTAGCAATTGCTTTCTACATACTCATCATTCACCTTTATTTCCCTTGCCATGCTGTTTGGGGGCTTCCATCCTTCCAGAAGTCTTGAAACACACATCATACTTTCTATTATTTTACATCACTAGGAGGATGATGACATCCACTCATTCTGTGTTCTGACACACAGTAACTTATCAGGAACTCCTTTCCTTGCATAACAGAGTATCAATTTGAGTCCTCCAAAGCAAAGTGTTTAGAAAGTAGAAGCACTGGGATATGCCCCGAGAATCTCTTAACTGACAACAGGCCAGGCAGCCTGCTGGCTTCCCCTTGCGAGGCTGAGAGATGAGGGCTCACTAGAGCTGCAGAGCTATTACTTTCCCTCCCTGCTGCAGAAGAGCTCCTAAAACTCCACAGGAGCTTATCTTACCCAGGGATGAGTCAAAGCTTATGCAGAAGGCATGCAGTGCCGCAGAGACAGTTTTACCAGGGGAGGCCAATCACGTGCTAATCAAAAGCCTCTTATCTGGAAACACCTGGTCCTTTGCGCTACTCTAAAACCAGGTCTAGGGATCCCAGCTGGATTTCCTCACAGCTGCAGGTAGCAGAGACACTGCTGGGTGGATTGCTACCGTCCTTCCCTGAGCACACAGATTGGCTTAATCTACCCAGAGATACTTGGGAGCATCTCTATTCAGATGAGATCCATAAAAGAAAAAGAAACCACAGATGCTAGGTCAGAAAGTACTCAAAATATCTCATGTTTCTTACAGGCTGCAGATTCTAAGCAAGGAGAAGACGGATTTGACCTTAGCTAAAATGCATGTTCTAGAGAGAACAAGCTTATTAGTGCAGTGCTGATGATCCTGCTATAATTGCTGTACTGGAATTAGGAGATTTTACCAAGCCTTCAAGCAGAAAGCAACTCTCCAAACAGGGATAAAGCACAGATTATCGACAGGGCAGTATCAAAGCCAGGTCACGAGATCTTTTCTTTTCTCTCCCCAAGAGCAGGGGCTGCTTTATACCTGGTTACAGCAGGGGTGTTGCCGGGCCTCCCGCAGCCGGGCTCAGCACACCTGTACAGGCGGAGGCAGCAGCCCGGGCTTCTGACGGCGCGGCAGGGCCAGGATCCAGCGCAGCCCGAGCTGCTGAGCCCCATCCTCGCACAACCAAGGGACAGCGGCTTCTTCTGCCTCCCAAAGCGGGTCGTTTGCTGTCACTCCCTCCAACCGCAGCCTCCTTTCTAAGCTCAATACGCAAAAAGGAAGGAGAATGCCACGAGACCTCACTAGAAGGGCTGGAGTCAAGCCACGTAACACAGCTCGCATTTGCGCGGGGGGAAAGGGAGCCTCGATAGTACAACGTATGCACCGAAAAGCACAGGAACAACAACAAAACTACACCGCCATCCATCCGGCGCAGCGCAGCCCCCAGCCCCGTCCCCGCCGGTCGGGTTAAGCGCCCTGCCCGGCTCACCCCGCCGCCCCCGTCCCACGCGGTTCAGAACCGCCACCTCCCCCGCACTCACCGCGGCGGCGGCAGCATGGCCCCTCACACCACCCCGCGCCCTCGGCAGCGCCGGCTCCACGTAACCCCTCCTTCTGCTCCTCCTTTTTCTCCTCCTTCTCCCTCCCCGGCCGCCCTTGCCATGTGACACGCTGGGGCGCGGCCGCCATGACGGGCGGGGCTAGGGGGCCGAGAAGATGGCGGGCGGTCGTCTGGCGGAATGTGGGGTTGTACTGTTGTTCCAGTCTGGGCTAGAGTTATGAGGGGAGGAGCAGCTGGGGGTGAGGGAAAGGTTGTGACCCAGAGGACGGTGGGCATGGAACAGGCTGCTCAGGGCAGCGGGCACAGCCCCGAGTGCCGCAGCTCACGGTGCGTTGGGACACCGCTCTGAGACAGGTTTAGTTGGTCCTGTGCGGAACCGGGAGTTGGACTCAGCCCCTTTGGGTCCCATCCAACTCGAGACATTCTGTGATTCTGTCGCTGAGCAGTGAAGCACAGAGGGGTTTTGGGGGTGGAGGTGCAGCCTTCAGTCTGTGCAGCCCAAAGCTCTGCACATCTGGTCAGAGACTGGGAATCATAGAATAACAGAATGGCTTGGGTTGGAAGGGACCTCAAGGGTCATCAAGTTCTGACCCCCTGCCACAGGCAGGTCCACCAACCTCCAGATTTAATACTAGAGCAGGCTGCCCAGGGCCCCCAAAAACCTTTTCCTGAGCACCTCCAGGAATGGAGCATCCACAACCTCTCTGGGCAGCCTGTTCCAGCACCTCACCACACTCTCTGTGAAGAACTTCCTCCTGATATCCAATCTAAACCTTCCCTCCTCGAGCTTAAAACCATTTTCCCTTCTCCTATCACTATCTACCCGAGTAAAAAGTTCATTTCCCTTCTTTTTACAATCCCCTTTTAAAATACTGGAAGGCTGCAATGAGATCTTTTCGCAGTCTTCTATTCTCCAGACTAAACAAGCCCAGCTCCCTCAGCCTGCCTTCACAGGAGAGGTGCTTCAGCCCTCTGATCATTTTCATGGCCCTCCTCTGGACTGTGTCCTCCGGCTCCACATCTTTCCTCTATTGGGAGCCCCAGACCTGGATGTAGTAAGGCCCGCAGGAGTTCTGTTGCAGTTTTCTCTGAAGACTAAAGCCATTTCCAGTCTCCTCAGGAGGTCCTGCTTTGGGCTTCGTGTCCTTGAATGACATTTGGAAGTATTTATCATTGATCTCTGAATGGGAGAAAAGAAGCAAGTGCAGGTTAGGCTGACTGGAAACGTCTGGGCTAAATATCTTTATTTGCTTTGCTGTGAAGCTGTCAAGCATGTATAAAACTAACTTCTTTCCCTGCCTTGGGGAATAAAAATACCAGCCTGACACTTAGTATGTGCCCCAGCAGAGTGTGTTCAGTACCTCCTCTGGGAGCTGTTCTGCTCTGCATGTGTAATTAAATACTAATTAAGCAACGGGATGTAATAAGTTTGTAGGGGTTGTGGGTTAGTTCCTTAGAAGGGAAAAAACCTGAAATCAGGCCCTAACTGTTCATTATCACACTTGTTCTTTTGACCCAGTGATTATCACTTGCAGAATGGAGAGAGAGCTGAGAGAAATTAGCCATAGCTATGCTGAAATAATGTCAGCTTGGCAGTTAATGTGCAAGAGTTCATCTCCTTTCAGATGGAGTGGCATGCTGAATGCTCAGATCTTTCAGATCCAGAGTAAATGATCTAACCAACGATGAAAGGGTGGTGGAGTAGCTTCACCACTCATCCATATTTGTGCAGAACTTGACATGTCATTGGGGTGTGAAACTGAAAGACATTTTGGGTTTGTAAATCCTGGTGAGGTTTAGAAATAAACTAAGTGATGACTTGCACAGCGTAGTCAAGACTGGAAGCTTTTCTGAGCATACCCAGATACAGAACTTGAGCTGCCTGCACCATCTGATAGCTAGCTGCTGAGTGACATTTTGAGGATGGTGGATTTTATTTTAGTAAATAAAACCTTTTTGTTTCAGTGGAAATTCAACAGGCTTGACACACTGAGTCCCTTCTTTGGTACATTACTGCCCCAAACTTTACAACAAGGTGCTTTATAATAAACACAAATAGAGCAAAATGCAGAATTTGTCGAAAGGCGTTAATTACAGCATTAAAATACTAGAGCAAAAAAGGCAGCATGTACTCAGCAGCCTCAGTAAGAGAAGAGTGACAGAATGGAAGGGTTAGCTGGCAGATGACAAGGAGGCAGCAGGGATCAAGATGAAAGTAATGTGTGCAATGAGATAGCCTTGTAGTTAGCATCCCCAATCAGCCAGCTTTTCATAATTTCTATTTCATAATGGCTAATATGAAGCTTTGATCTCTCATTCATAATAATTTAGCTTGAGGATTTTAGGTATGTGTGAAGCAGTTTAGGT